>NC_137593.1:19220359-19848559 GCF_963210335.1 Falco punctatus
TGGATGCTGTTAGGTCTTTCTTAATGTGCAAGTAATCTTATCTATGTGATTTAAGCTTCTTTAGGTCTGTCTGTCTACAGCGGTTTTTATCACCTGGCATATCTGCCACTCCTTTCACAGGAGTGGCGCCCAATGACCCAGATGTCTTTCCCCTTTCAGAGGCAGCATTAACACTTCAGGCCTTGCTATACCTTAAATGAATATCCTGGAGTCCCAGCTTTTGGTGTATGGTCACCTTGTATAGGGTGACATCTGATTCCCCTTTAGATAATATGAGAAATTGTGAGCTCTGGAAGCTAATAAACACAATAAATGTTCCCCTGTCTCTCTTTCATTACTATTCTGAAGAGTTCTTTAGGCCTAGGACTGTAGGATACCTACCTTCTAGTTATCCAGCATATTAAATAAAATACAGCAATATGGGACTGGTATGGTTTTAGGTGTGTTGCCAGTGGAAATGGAGATTCTGGCTATTTGTGTTAAATGATGGCCTGTGTTTGCGATTTATGATATTTCCTGGTCTAATACATGTTTTTGGTGTCTCATGCAATGAGACAAAAAAAAATAAATAAAATTACAGCACCTTGAATGGTTGTCTGGTCTACTACAGAAGGTGGCCATACATTTTAATGAGTAACTCTGCAACAGTTCAACAAGATCCAGTTGAATTGGAATATGTCTTTTTATATGACACTTACTGTGCTCTGACTCAATAGCCTTTTGGTCATGGTGGACTGCTAGGTGTTCGCAGAGGTGCCCAGGGAGCTCTGGGTAATCTGAATGCTTAGCTGTGGGAAGATGTGAACCAGCTAGGGTTGTTGAGATCGGTATTGCTGGGTTGTTCTGGGACTGAACTGCATATCCAGCCCACTGTCATCCTGCAGTGCGATGATGGGTCTTCCAGGAAATCTGCAAACCACTCCTGGAGCTTCTCACTCTTTTATCTCTGAGGTAGTGCTATCTGTGTGTGGCCTTCAGCCACAGGGTTCACAGACTGTTTGCTTTTGGACTTTGCCAAGAAAAAGATTAATTTCATTTTCATGTGTGTATTTGATCATAAATATGAAAGTGTGTTAACAGTGTAAGTATGTATATCTACAATGAGTGTGTGTTAGTATTTAAATCTGTAGCAGAGTCCCAGATAAGAAGTTCAGCAAACTGAATGTAGAGATTCTTAGAAGAATGACTACAAAAAGATGCAGGGTGTATATTTATGAAAGGGAGTTCTTTGTCCAGATGTCCCCCTGCACTCCTTAGGGAATGTTTCTGATTGCTCTCTGAAATTTATATCACTTCAAATGAAATATATGATGCAAAACCTCTCAGGGCCAAGAAAATTAGCAAAGGCACTTAAACTGTACAACAGCATCACTTAACTGCTCTAGTTGAATTACATTATAAATGAGCTATCATAGTAGCCTCTGGGGAACTTGTGGTTGAACACTTCAATGTTCAGTGAGAGAAAGCTGCTTTTCTTGGTTTTGTTTTTAAAATTATTTTCATATTTGCACCAAAGGAAAGAAGAAGGAAAAGAGACTAAAGTCACAACATTAGTCACAGAAATCTACTCCATTAACACAGTAATATTTTTATCTGCACTAATGCTGAATGTCGAATTGTGGAATATTGAAAAGTTCTTAATGTTCATCAAAACTGATGGGGCTGATCATCTTTGTGTGGGGTTTTTTGTTTGTTTTTTTTGCCTCCTTATACCTGTAAAATATGGCTGAGGAATGTAAATTCTGATTTAGTAAGGCTTTATTCCTTCACTTCTACTGTAAAGGGAGAGAAATGGCAGATCAAGCCCAACTGAAGATATAAGGTGTCCCCCATTTTTAAGGCAAAGCCAGTATAAATGCAATTAAAAAAAAGGCAAAATATATTAGATAAATGCTGTAACCTAGGTTTCGACCTTAATAAGTCTCTCTGCTGCTGGCCAGATGTACAGGCAGGAGCAAATCAGAGGAATGTTCTATCTCATTTTGACCTAAGACTGCCTAAAGACATGTGCAGAAGGTGGCCTTGAGTTGCTAACTCAGGGTAGCTTGCAGAAAACAATTTCTTGATCTCAAATAGTAGTGTCTCTTTTATAACTTTGTAAAATTTTCAGGTTGTTCTATGAAACAGCTTGGAAATACTGTGCCTGTCATATGACAAAATAGAAATAATCTGCAATCATTTAAAAGCTTTTAAACTATGGTTTAATAGAACATTGTAAGATAATTCCTATACAGATCCACTCTTTATGTAATGACAAAAGCTGGAAAAAGTTATCAAGCCATATAAAGCACAGATGTAGAAATTGTGGGGAGAAAAAAACACCCTTGTTTTTTACTTCAATTCTATATTTAGTTGCTGCATGGCAGTGTTCAGTTCAAACTGTTGGCAGTAGTTAAGATTGAGTTTTAGGACAGACCAAAACTGATGTGGAAAAGAAGTTTCTTCTTGGTGCAAAATTTTTCACACAACAAGAGTGAAAAAACAGGAAGGATGGAAGATCAAAATACTCATCCGTTTAACAGGCATTAGTAGTTTTTCGAATTTTTTCGGTGGGCAAAAATGCGCAAGAGATTCTTCAAGGAGTAAGTGAAATACACATAAGCTCTTTCTTGGATATTGCTCTCTTGTTTGCACTACTGTGATGTCTTTCTTTAGCCCTATAAATACTGATTCCTCTTTTGCAAAGTGGCACAGCTTCAACAGCTCTTCAGAGGTGCACGAGGACATTGTGCATCTGTAGATATGTGCTGTCCTGGCAGGTGGTAGGCTGGGACCTGACCATCTTTCCTCTTCAAATTAAGCTGTGTATTGAACTATGTCTTGTTTAATAACTGTAACACTTCCCATTGTGTGGTTGAAAGGAAGAGCTGTGATCTCCACGTTTTCAAACCAGTTTCCATAGGAATGTTTACAGTCAGCATGATAACTTGCTTATTGCACGCAGTTCCTCAGGAGATAGGTGAAGAACTCCTACCAGGAGCACAAGTAGACTTCAATATGAGCTGGGCACCTCCAAGCCCAGTCTATGGGCTCAGTCAGAGTGATCACTGGCTTCCCTTGAGAAATGGGCAAGATGATCACTTTAAAGTGTAGAAGTTATGATTTTCTGTTCAAATTAACTTGCTGACCAAGTTGAATCTTCACCCATTTATGGGGATTTTTACTCTGTTAACTCAGAGATTGACATTAGTACCTTTTTTTAGGGAGCTTGATATGAAGTCTCATTCTGTTGTGGTTTTTTTTTTTTTTTTTTTAATTAATTTCTGTAATTCTCTTTTAGTCACTACCCATTGATGTATTTTCATACATGTGCACGTAGTACAAATACTATGACCTATTATCATTCTGCAGCTAGAAAACCTTTCAGAAGCAAAAGGAGTTTCTCAGTTGGACCATGTTCTAAATTTGGTCTTGGCATTTTTCAAGAAGCAGCATCTAATTTTTATAGAAGGATTACTGTTTCTCTTGAAGAACTTTATTTAAAAGGGTAATTACAATACAGAAAAAAATGCCTTAATTCTTCCTGGTATCTGATTTTGTCAGATATTGACTGCCTATTCTGAATCACAAATCAATAATCTAATTTTAATTAAACTCTTCTAGCTGATTCCACCAACCTTATATGCTGTAGCCACTTTCCTCACAACTGGCCCTCAGTTCACTGGGATCCCTCATAATGTGGTACTGTTAATATAGGCAGTACAGCAAATGATTCAAAACTATTTGTTATGGAGAGAAGGTAACTTTTTTCCCCCAGCCAGAATGAAGTTTTATTGAAAAACATTTTCCCTGTTCCTCTGTGGGATATTTCACTACTTTTTTTTTTTTTTTAATAATATGTATATCCTATGAAAGTTTTTAAAACATTTACTTTCCAGCTGCTATTTTTATGTCATTTTAGAGAGAGAAAGAAAAAAAAAAAGGGAAGCAAAAAAACCAATGAAGTAAAAAAACCCCAACCAACTCCAATACTATATCCCCACAATCCATGTTGCCTCCTTTGATATTTGACAATCCTAAGGTTTTAGTTTTCATGTTTAATTAGTGGATACTAAATTCCCTACTCATCTCCCTTATTTTAGTGAAAAATAACATGTTTGTCTCTCTTGTCTGCTCCCAATGAGAGGAGAGAGCAGAAGTTAAATAAGAGAGCAGCTTCAAACTTCTAATTACAGAAATACAACAGCAATTATATTTCAGTCTGAGACATTCACTAGGTGTGTTACATTTGCAAAATTTTCCATAAGGTAGCATTATAGAGACTACAGTTTTCCTTTTTCTCAAGATAGATGCTAATGTTACTGTCTTGAACATAGTGTTGTACCAATTAAGGATAAAGATTGGTTTGTTATTGTAGTGTACTATAAAATTTTATAGAATCAAACCTGAGTTGTACCAAGTAACCAATGGGAAACTGGTCCAATATAAGCAAATTATAAAAATCAGCTTCATATGAACAACCCACCACATTTTTTTAGTAGATTAATTAATTACGTAGCCTTTGACAGTTGCCCAGGAAATTTACTTCAGCAATTTACATCAGGCAAGTGCTAAACTTCAGAGGAAAGATCACAAGCATCTAGTTGATATGGATAGTAAAATCTCCACAATTTTCTCTTTTGCTGCTATTAACTGGCAATCTAAGGTTATGAATTCTGAAGGAAATGAGGACTGTGAATCTTGTTGTTTAGACTTGTATCTATCTTCTAGAAAGTATATATATCTGTCTTCTCTCTGTGTGTATATATCTTCTAGTAACAAAATACAGATGCGGGCACTTTCCCATAGTATGAAAATCCATATCCTGGACTTTCTGCCTTTCCAAAGGTAACTGTAATTTGAATCTTTCAAGTTTTTCAGAATAATATTTTGTCAAGTTTTGTGAATGATGCATGTGAATCTTACACGTATATTACAAAGTTGGTAGCTATTTTAAATCTTTTTTAAAATTAATTTTAATTAAATTAATTTTAATTTTTAGTAAAGAAAATAACTAAATATTAACCAATACAAATTGGTTACAAAAGTCTACGTTGCATTTGTGTTATAATAATGCTAAATTTTCATTTTCCCACAGTATTTATTAGCAAAAATGTGTCAGGAAAATGGAAAACATTGTTATTCAAGAAAGAAAACTGTTCCATGTATGAAAGCAGCCTGTTGAAGTAGTTCTCCAGATGTGCCCAGACACTGTACAAGTCCAGTGAATAGACATCAGAACGCTTAGTCATTTCTCTTTTGGATACAATTTATATTCATAAACAGTAACTTGATTATAAAAGTCTGCTGGAAAAAGTAGTTTACTCTTTTCCGTCTGCTTTTTGTGTCTAAGGCTGAAGAACACCCCTGGAGACTGTAAATTTAGTCATCAAACACTTCCACACCCCCACACCCCCCCAAGGATGACTTTTGTTTTCTTTGTTGACATCAGTTTTAATAACTGCAGCAATTCACAAAACCATAGTAGTATGTTCTTCTTGCTATTGGAAGTATTGGGAAAAACGAGCCGACCTCAGGTTTTGGCTCCCTTTCGTACACCACTGGTGCAAATCAGTCGCAGACAGGATTGAGAAACCTCTATGGTGACATTGTTTCAGAGGCTTCTTATGTGAGCAGAATTCAGAAATTTAATTGGTTATACAACCTATTACTGCAGCACTTCACATTGAGTGGCACTAAGTAATTACACTGTAACTGCTGCACAACTGTTGTAATTTTTCATGCAGCTATGTTACATGATAACACGATAACGCTGATGCTAATACTAATGTTGGGTTAGGCAGCTAAAGAGGGGATTACAATAGTAAAGTGCTAATAGTATGCTGTTAGGAAACAGGATGCCAAGAAGCCATTATAAATGACAGTAATAGAATAAAATGAAACCTACAGTGGGAAATTGAAAAATATTTAAGGCAAACTACTGGCAGTGAGTGTTGTGGTGTTTTTAGTGTATTTAAATCCTTGTTAAAGGGTATAGACTGGGAGGTCAAAAAATCATGATGATGTGAAAAGAAGTGGGAAGTGATGGGCTTGAGAGCAGTCACCTCGTTTAATGGCTGCAAGGTGTCTTCGCATAATGCATCTGCTAGGTTTGTAGAGTATTTCTTTGGCATGCTCCCATAGATATTTTTCTGAAAAGAGTAAATGGATATTCCTAAAAATACCAGAGGGTCTCCTGAGTAACATGAAAAGAAGAAAAGGGCTCCAGATGGTGGTGCCAGGGATGAGATAGCAGGCTCTGTTGCAGTTTAGTAGCATCTGAAGTGAGGAAGGTCAAAAAGCGGTGCACTTCTGCATGGACGAGAGGCCTCCATACCCAGAGCACTGTGACCTGCCCTTGGTAATCACACTGGCTTCCTTAAAAATGTTATAAGTCTAAATGCCAGCATGCAGAGATTGGGATTTTCACAAGTACATTCAGAATGTGCTAAGTTTCCTGCCACACTATCATCACAGTCACATACACACAGAGGTGTCAGCAAGCTTGTTTTATTCTGCACCCATATGTGGCAGTGGGAACAGCACAAGGATCTCAAATGGAAGAGGACAGGCAGTGTGCGGAGTGCTGTACAGGCAGCGGAGGTTGCTCCCTGCAGAGCCCCCAGTCTAAGCAGGGGCAGAAAAGAAGGTGAAAAGGCTTGAGGGTCTGTGTAATTTGCAGAAAAGGAATCCCTTGGAGAGACCAGTGCTTGTTCACAGAGGTATTTATGATTAAAGGTATTGTAGGGTAGGCTTGGTAAGTGGTGAAGACTGTGTGAGCCGTCTAGCCCCTCTCTTGTTTGTTGCTGACTGAACTGATGCTGCTTTTTTGCATGTCTCCCTTTCTCTCAGAATACAAAATATTTCTATATGAAATATGTAACTGGTACACTGATAGTTTTTGCTGACAACATTGTTATACCCGTAACTTGCCTACATTTGAGGACTGAAAATGAGGATTTTAATCTTAGCCACACATACATAGGCAAAGGATTTTTGTGCAGATCAGTATATGGACAATATACTGTCTAGACCTTACTATTTTAAACTCTAAGAAAATAAATAGTAAAATGGGCCAGTACCACATTCGTACATATCAGCATCTTAGTCCAAGTAGCCTATGCTAGCATATGTAGGCTTCTGCTTCATTAATGGGCAGAAAAACCAAAAAGGAACAAGGCATTTTTAAAAATAAAACTGACTATTTGAGAAGCTTTTTCCACACAAACTATGATGTGCAGGTGGAAGGCAGGGAGTTTAATTAAATTTTGGACTAACTATTGCATGGTAGATACTAGGTGTTTCAAATCCAAAGGCATGAAAAAAAATCTCCGATTAGAAAATAATTTTTCACACAAGTACAATCAACTTTCAGTTGTTTTATCTACTGGAAAGAGAAAAATAACATCTGGCCCCCATTTGTTTTGTTTGAAAAACATCAGGAATATTAAACCTGCTCTTTGCTAGTGCGGGGTTAGGTCTTGTAATATGCCTGCTGTGATTTCGTATGCCTCAGCTAAATCTTTAATGAGTGTGTTTTCTATCTGAAAGACTAATTAATTGTTTCACATTAGTCAAATGTTAATGTAGGCACATCAGATTTCTTTTCAGTTTTTTCTGTGGTCATGCCTCTGGGGTTTTCACCATTTCACTAATTCTTACATGATTCCCCATGTCTTACAATACCTGATGTTTGAGCACAACCTCTGTATCTCCAGGAAACACTCGGGCATTTGTCAAACATAAAGAGGCAATGGACAAAGAGACCAGTTTTGTTTTAAAGCAGACCCTTTCCAGTCAGTGAGGCAGTATGACCCACTGCTTAATGCTGAATTCCACAATGAAGTATTATTTATTGGGCCTGAAGCCCAGTAAACACTAAGAAGTTGGGTTGTTTTTTTTCCTGTTGATCAGTGTGTCTGCATCTTTACATATTGTGCATCCAAGTTATGCTTTAATTGTGTCACAGCATCATCACATCCCTGGCAAAACTGGGTTTGATCAGAGGCTGGTATTGGCAGTTTAGGACTTGTTCAAAAACCACTGGTGATTTCATGTAGTATCTGCTTCCCCTCTCTCTTGCATTTGCAGTTTTCTCTTCTGCATCTTTTTGGCAGATCTGATGGCAACAGTGGTGTTTAAGATTGTTTAACATGCTTCATCAAAATTATTCCCCCTTACAAGTGGCTTATTACATTATCTGTTAGGGTAAAAAATTTCATGCTGAGTGTTTGCTATAGGCTGCATTTGTTGGGAGAAGGAAAGGTCATCTTAAGCCTTTGGGTCTGATTTTCTGTAAAGTCATTCAGGAAAGTACATCCTATAATTCTTCATGCCGGGATGTGGGAAGGTTGAGGAACCTGCTAGGAAGTTCTTTTTAAAATTGTGATTCTTTGATTAGAAACTTTCTAAATTCCACCATAAATGTATTCTTGACTAGTTAATAACGTGTGTGTGTGAGGTCCCCTTGCCTGTATTGTATTTCAGCTGAAATATCTTCTTAAATTTATTCACTCAAGTAAAAAGGAATTTGCCCACTTTCTCTTCTACCAATGTGTTTTTATGCTTTTAGGAGAACTGCAAATCTGGCAGAGGTAGTTCTGGGATAGCTTTTGCTGTTCCTTTGAGAACATTGACCTAGTATGAATTTGTTCAAAGTTAAATATCAAAATGTTTCGGTTCAGAATTGCTCAGTAGAAGCAGGTGACTTCATCTAAGGTTGAGTGCTGCCCTAAGCATCACTCCAGGGCATCCAGATGCTGTGGTTGTTCTCCTTGTGTTCACCTCTTCTGGCTGTGCAGATGCAGGACAGCATATCAGATAGAAAAATCTGATTCTGTTGCAGGGAGGATAAGAAATGAGCAGAACTGGTGGGAGAAGGATGAGGAGACCAGGATTAAGGGCTGTGCAAGCTAAGGGAAGCTGAGGCTGGATCATGAGGCAAGTTCACTTCTGATGAGGTCAGGTTGAGACTGCAAGTGGAAACCAGTGAGTGATTGTGGGGGATAAACTGGAAGAAAAGGACATGGTCAGAAAAACTGTGAATGAGGGATAAATGAGAACAAGTAAGGTGTTAGAGAGCTGGGGTGGGAGTTGATTAGCTGAAAACAGTAGTGAGACAAAAGCTTGGGTAGATGGAGTGGCATCTGGATCACAAAGAAGGCAGGAACTATGACAGGATACTGGGAGTGATCATAGAAGTCATGTCTTGTAAGGGTGATTTCAAGTGTTCCTGAGACTTGAATTTGTTCTTTTTGTCATACAAATTTGAATTATCGAAGCACTTACAATATCTTCCCTCCAGTGGCTGGCCAATATAGAAGATGGCCAATGTACTACTGCTATAGGCTGTGCTTTCACTGCATTTGGCTCAGTGTAGTGCTCGTGGGGTTCAGTCACCCTGCCTTTGCAACTGCATGACAGTTTCTGTTGTTTCTTTCATTTAATAAACTTGTTTCCTGGGCAATCTTATTTCAGGCATTTTCTACCTTTCAGTAGATTGGCTTTGCAGATGTAACATGTTCAACATCTTCTGAAATAAATCATAGATTTTTCCGTTCTGTAGCAATCAGTGGTGACATTAGTTTACCACTAGCTAGTATTTCTCTTGAAGTTGTATCCTGAACTGTCACTACTTGTCAGAGCTACTGTGTGCTTCACAGAGGCACAACAAAAAGGCAGCTTGCACCTCTGAGACTTTAGGACAAGTCTGAATTAGTTGTTGGAAGCAAGCCTGAACTGACCCCATTTGCATGGACATGGAAGCGGAGGGGAAGGACAGCGCTGGTGGCGTGGTTTATGTTCCAAGCAGGATCTGCTGCGTTCCAGCAGCAAAGGGCTCTCCAGCTATAGGCCTTGCTGAGATTCCTGGGTTAGGCTAATCCCACTGGATTGGACTGGACCTGTGCTGTTAAGTCTTCCTGACATGACACACTGTGTTATGTCACGTGGGTTTGCTAGTGGGAGTCTATACAATATTGAACAACTTGGTACTGTGCTCTATTTCTGTGTATCAACATATGTTTAACATCGAAGTATGCAGCCCAAATTCTGCTTTTAATTAAAGTCAGCTCAACTCCAAAGAAGTTAACAGAGTAAATAAGGGTAGCATTTGTTGTAACCATCTTAGAATTTGGCTTCACTTTGCTAACTCTGTTTTTCTCCAATGTACTTATTATTTTAGAAAACACTTCAAGTATGTCAGCTAGCCCAAAGGCTACAGCTGTAGTCTGATCATAAATACAAGCTAATGAACAGAATTTCACTATCTGTAGTGTATTTCTTTATTCCAATACAACATAAACACGTATTAAATAAGGCATAGGATCTGATTTTCTACACTAAGTGCTCCAATTTAGTGGCTTCCTGAGAAACTAACAGAAATGATCCAAGTCCACAGGGAACTTCTCTGCTCTTAGAAGCACCTTAGAAAACACTAACGTGAGTAGTGGAATACCACAAAAAAGATGATAGATCTGCTGTATAAGTGAATAAATAGCAGCATAACATCCTTTAGGAAAAGAAGTTTTAGTATTCCAACAATGAAAGAGTGTTGATGTTCTTTGGAAAGTTGCCCTTAATGGCAGTAGAGAACGAGCATACTTTGCATCTTATAACAGGACTCTTCTGAAAACAAAAGCACCTTTAATAGGTTTCTGAAAGTCACTTGTCAGAAACCAGAAGGTAAATAAATGTAGTTGCCAGCAGCCAGGCTTGGTGAACTTTAATGTTCCAGTTCTTAGAACAATTAGATTTATAATACTTGTTTTGGTCTTGACTAATATTATTACAATTGCTCAGAAATACTTGAGCAACAACATTTCAACAGATAATTATTTCAGCAATAAAATAATAAATATATTACATTGCACTGAAATTATTAAATCTGACAAATTTGCTGAATAATATATTTAACACATATCTTTTATGGTATTCCACCAGACCTGATTATTGCCCAATTTTTGAGTTTACAGTTTCATATTATGTTTGGTTTTGCTGCTGCAAATATATGCCTGGCTTGGAAATATGTTGACAATCCGAGCTTTAACCTGTAAATTCCCAAGGGACTAGAGCCACTCTTAAGTGTGTAAAATACTAAGCAGCAAGAATCCTTCCTATGCTATATTCCTGCACTTCCTGTGGGGTTGTCATAAGCACAACTGCTTAAAAGCTAATATCAACTCTTGGGAGAGCCTGTGTGAAAGTTTTGCTATCCCCTCTCATCCAAAAGTTTCTCTGATGTGACACTGATGGCTGTGTTTGAGGGTGTCTTTCAAACAGGGAGGAGACTCATCTCTTGCCAAAAATGGCCCCTGATGGGCTGTGACTGAGCCCAAAGCTGTTCTGACTGTGGCTCTGAGGCGGACTTGTTGATTTGTGATAAGTAATCCTCTGAGGCTTTTGTGGTGCGGACAGCTATATGTATTTCTCAGAATGGTAGAAAATTTGCTTTTGTTTTCTATGGGATATATAATGCTTAGTCGCAGCCTGACTTCTGACACACTGACCTCAGCTTCAGTGGCTGTGCTGCTGCTTGCCAAGATCCCCTGCAGAAGGAGCCTGCGCTGACTCACTGGGGCAGTGGCTGTGCTCTGTGTTTCCTTGTGTGAAACAGGTGAGCACAGAGCGGGCCAAACAGCCTCACAGCTTGCTACTGCATCTCTGGAGCCTGACATGTCCCTGCTAAACCCCATAACTAATACTCTGCAATGCATCTGAATCGGTTGAAAAGCCAGAGTTGGAAGGCTTCCAAAGATCAACAGAAACATGCTATTTCTGCTTCCCCTTCTTTTTCCCCAAGGACTTTTCAGGTGTTATTTGAGGCAGAGGAGCTTGTGAGCTCATTGTCTGCTTTTTGCCTCCTGCATGTTGTCTCCCTTTTACGCCTTCCCCGTGCAAGGGGATCCCTGTGGCTTCTCCTCCTGAAAATGGAGTGGGGGATGGGGGTGGGGTGGGTAGTGAATGTTAAAAGGACTTGGATAGCAAACATATGTTAGCTAGGGGCTGGCAGTTCTTACATTTGATAGGGCGTAATACAGTGAGCTGCTCAGTACCTTAATCTGTCGATAAAAGCCAACAGCTCTCCATGTTGTTCTGAAGCACTGAAAGATGTGAGGCCAAGAACGTACAATTATTCCAGGAATGGATGTTGCTGTGAAGTGGAGCAGAGCTCACAGAGAAGTCACTGCCACATCACCCTCTTGGGTGATGCTTGCAGAGAGAATACTGTGCCTTACCTGGCCTTCATCTTAGCCTACATGATGCAATTACCCAGAACAAATAGCAGATACCTGAGTTCATTGCTAAATACTAGAAGGAGAACTACTCAGAAGCTATGGCCACTGCATTCCTTATCCATATCTCTGGTCTTAATGAAATCCAGGCTGTTGATGCATACCAAAAAGAATTTGAGTCTCATTCATCACTTCCTATTTGTCTTAAAGTGAATGCTGTAGATGGGATCCGATTACCATGGCACAGAAACCTTTTGTGTTATTTTTGTGGTGACACAATTTTGCACCAAGATTGTATGGATCCTGTTTTCCCAAGAGCTGCCTGTGGCAGCTGGGATTTCAAAAGCCTTAGGATACTTTCCAGCACAAATGGTGTGTTCCCCAGAAGCCCTGCAGCTCCCACGATCCAGGGAGCAGTGGGAGACCAGAGGCAGCTGCGGAAAAGCCTCTCTTCAGCCGAGGCGGCAGGGCATGCCCTGGTGGCAGGGAGAGGTGGCAGGGCTAATTCCTCACTGCTGCCTGCTTTTTTTACTGAAGCAGGTCAAAGAATTGGTCGTAGCAGTGTGTTTAGCAGTTCGTTTTTGCTATTTTTCTGTACATTCAACTTTTTTGTGAATAACTTTGTTTTCTGCTGTTTACAGATCAATTTGGGGAAATAAATTTTGAAATTGTTACTTACATTGGCTGCATGCTTCATTCACTGTTCATTATGTGTAGTGAGTGGTTGGTCACAGAAATCCTAGACTGCTATTTGCTTGATAAAATTGTTTTACAAGAAGAACAATGGACACCAAGTACCAAACAATGAATAACCATAAATGCTCTTATTTATGCATGAATTATCTTCCCAGCATTCTAATACGGCATTTGTATGAAGAACAGTAATTCCTACAATATTGTGAAGTGAAACTTTTGAACAGATACGTGTTGAATATGATGAGAATACTTAAACATCTGGTATTTGACTGAGTAGTTGCACATATTTGCTTTTACTGTTTCATCAGAGGGAGAACTTAGAGGGTGGTTTTCAAAGGCATAAGGACATTGAAGACAGAAGAACTGGCTGAGACTCAGAAATTTTGTGATGGGGAGGAGTGCTGGAGGAGATGTGAATTCCAGTATGTTTTTGTGCTGAATTGGAACAAAAAAGTGACATTTCAAAATCTTCCATTCAAAGCAAAATGGGAAAATTTTCAGTTCAGGAAAATAAAAAAAATGTGGTTTGAGTTTTCCCAAGTGAAACAATCAACAGCTGCCATAACTTCTGACTCCTGGCTCTGCCATGGCTCCCTGAGACACCCTAGGAAGCTCCTGTCCCGTTGGAAGTGGTTTGGGAAGCTTCCTGAAGTTAGAGTTGCTCAGGTTGGAGTTGTGATGGTGGTCAGGCACCAAAATGTGTGGCGGGAAATCGGGAAGCTCTGAGTATGCCAGCTATGATTTTAGAGCTTCCAAGCACTATCCTGTGATTTGCTTCGGCAGTCATTGTGGCAGGTTGCTGTCAGATGCAATATCTGGGAGGGTGGGTTTGCAGAAGTGTATCAGGTGAGGTGGAAGGAAACCAGTTGTTTCCAACAGGAGTCTGCATGTCTTGGGAAAATGTCACACCAATTCCATGAGATATTAATACATCAGTATTCCCCATGGGAAAACTGTTTCAACAAGAAATTCACACACCACTGTTGGAAAGGCAGTGAAGTGTGGGTACCAAATTGTTATGATGGTTTAGAAAGTTTCACTTGAAGTTAAAAATGAGTACATTAAGCATCATTTCAGATAAACACAGTCCTCCTCACTCTGCCCCATCACATGATTGGGAAGTTCAGCAACTGGGCTTGATTTGGTTTGCATTTTTCCTTTCCAGTTTATCTATCTTAACTCCTGTACTTTATATACCCATAAACTTTAAGATGACATAGTTTTTGCCTGTGAAAACATCTGGATTTTTTTTTTTTTTAAACTATGCTCATTTGCACCAATTGGGGGCCTTCTCACTTGCTCATTTGGGGATAATTACAGCCTTGTGAAGTGTTAGCAGTATTAAGGGACAGTTAAAAGATGCATGATAGGCAAAGTTTAGACAACCTATAGTCTTTTTTTTTTAATGCAGAGGGAAAATTATTGTATGCATTGAGTGTCACAGGGCACCAACTTGTGCGTTGGGCAATGGTATAAAAATTAGAAACCCAGGCTGTTGTATTTGAAGAGAAAGAATGTATCCATTACAGAAAAATGGGGAGGGCAGGTGAGGGTTAAGGTGAAGAATGTACCAGTGGGGTTCAGTTGAAAAAGGAGTCCAGGAAGATTATACATGTAGGCGAAGTGACTACTGACATTTATTTGTTTCTTTCAAGCATTTTACCTTGAAAACTGGAGCTATTTTTCATCTTTATTTTCTCATAAAATAAGCCAAACATTCAGAAGAGAAGAGTTGGTAGACTTGTTTTAATAATGAACATATGCCTGCATGTGTGTGATTTCTTTTTTTATGCTTTATAATTGGCATAAACTGCTTATGTGACAAGTCTTCAACTTTACCTACTGAACTTGTGCCGACATCAAAAGTCATTGTGGAATTTCAGACCTTTGATGTTTGGTTTAACAGAAGAGCTGATGGCTGCTAAGGAGTAGCTACCAGGAACAAACACATTTTCTAGGTCTCATCACACAACTTATTTTCTGCTCTTTCCTGACATTTTTCGAAGTTGCACAAATGTTCTTCGTGATGCCTGTGCGTATGTACTTTTGCTGTTTCTGATGTTCGCAATGAGAATTTGGCCTAGAAAAAGATTTTTATAGAGGTAGAAAATCTGAATTAGGATATTAAAACCAGCTAACCCCACCCAAGATTTCACAATGGTTTGTAGTGACTTTATAGACATTTGGTCTTTTTTCAGTCTTGTATGCCATGTTTTCCCATAACTGTATCTTTGTGACCCTGACTGGGAAGTGCAGCAACTGGGCTTGATTGGGTTTGCATTTTTGCTTTGCAGCTTATCTATCCTCACTCCTATACTTTATATACTCATAAACTTTAAGATACTGTACCTTTCTGACCCTGTAAGTACTTATGGTTGTGTATTCAGTTGCTTTTCCTAATATTAACCTACTGTAGCTGCAGAAAAGAGTTTAAAAGAGTTTAAAAATAAAACCACCAACAAACCCAATATTCCTGCTCCCTCCCCCCAAAAAAACCCCAAATCTCCCCCCCCCCCCCCCCCAACCAAATGCATGCACCACCAAACCCAACACCTAAACCCAAAACATATTTACTATTTGAAGTCATTCACCTGGGTTTGGTCTCACCTTTTCCTCACATTATATCTCAGTAATCCAGATTGCTATTTTGGTGCAAGTCCAAGCGAAATCCCAAATCCAACACCTAAGAGGAAAGTCTGTGCCTCCAATATATGTGTCACTAGCTAAAGGGTGGCTCTGTAGTGTGCAAAAACTACTCCTGAAATAGCATAGGTAGGGAAGAGGAGTTGGAGATGGCAGTGTAGGTGAAATTTCAAAAAGGAGGAAAAAATACAATGGATAAAGAATGAGGATGAAAGATAAAAGCAGCATGAAAGAGCGACAGTAATAAAAGAATGGGAGAAAAGACAAGGAAACAGATGTACAGAGCTGTGTTTTTATCCTTGCTTAGGCTGCTTGTTTAAGTTGCTCTGAAAAACAGTGATGTTTTGGGTGGATCCAGCTGCTTTTGTGTAGCAGAGTTTGCAAGCAGAAATTCTGCTGAGTTCAGATGACCTTTTTCAGAAACAAAAAGCCATAAAAAACCTAAACAAAAGAATCAAAAAGAGTTTGCTGTTAGTCTAGAATCTGCTTCATAGGATGATTTCCTCCATGCTGTGGCTCTTGAGTGGATTTGCCAGGAAAGGCCAGCTTAGAATTGCACATGAGGCCCTTGTACCTCCTGGGATCTGAAACCCAGACTGTGTATGAGCCTCCTGAGATATCTCCAGCCATACTGTCAGAAAGCAGGCAGGATGCCTGTTACTGTGTGCGCTGATCTGCTTTGTGCGTACAGTCTGCTGACCCAGTCCATGAACTTTCTCCACTCACAAATGCAGGCGTGTCTGCTTAGTTCCTTTTCCCTTACCTTTGTACAGGCAGGGATTGTTTCTGTCAAATGCAGCACTAAGCACCTTAGGAGATTTCTGTGCTTGTGCGTATTTAAGTAAGAGGATTAAAAACAATAGTTCAGTGTCTGGGACACTCCCAGAACAGTGTCCTTATTTAGCTTCTTGCTGAGGTGTGAATACTTTTTTGATGATGGAAAGTCATTTTCATCAGTGTTTCTAAAAGGTTTTCAGGCTGAGACATGACTGTCTGGACTTTTCTGAGTAAGGAATATGAGAACATGTTCCTGCAGCTTAATATGAGCTATACAGTGCACACACTGGCTTATTTCTTTAGCAAGTAGCCATCACTGCTTAGCATCTTGGAGGCTTTATTTTCCAAGGGGCATCTGCAATCTGCTTGATTCTCTTGACTGATAGCATTTGTGTTTGACTTTAACAGATCTATAAGTGAACTGTCCTGTGTCCCCAGCAACAGCTGCTGATAATCATCCTATCTGCAGAGACTACTGAACAGCAGTTAATTGAGCTGATGGAAATTTTCTGCTAGATAGAGCCCTGACTTTCACAGCCGTTATGGTAATAGTGTCTGTATCAGCAGTATGATGGTGTAAAGATATTTTCCCCCAGCCTGCCCAAGTCATTTCATGAAGAATTCATAAATGCAGATATGTTTCCTTTCTTGAGAGACACAGAAATATGTGAACAGGGTTCACTTCATCAACTTTAGATAAAATGGTTTATTATTTGATTATCTCAGCTCATCCCCCCGAGTATCATAGACCCGTGAAGCCTACAGTTTTAATCCAAGTTATTCTCTGGAACAACAGGCAGTATTTTCAATTGACTGTGCAATAAACTCAGTGGCACAGATGTTTCGGACAGAATGTAGGTCCCTAAGGACAAAACTCCACAAAAGGATTTAAGAAGGTCTGTAACCACCATGCAGGAGTTAGGAGAGGCAGCAAGTAGGTTTTTCCAGAGTTCAGAGACTCGCTCTAGAATATGTAGCCCATCAGGGCAAACAACACCTGGAGGAATGATGTGTGGTCAGCTGTAATAACCAGGTGTTCACTGACAGCTGAATCAGCTGGGATTAGCATTTCAGGTGAGCAAACCTTGAACAAAGCTTTGAGCAAGGCTTTTGGGTCCACAGCAAAACACTTTACCTCTTTGTCACTAAGCATGCTGTCTCTAATTTAGCCCAAGAGGTAGGTGGAAATGCCTACACAACAGCTTCAGAAAAAGGATGTGGAAGTGACACAACAAACAGTTATAACCTGGTAACAAGGATGCATTCCTGACAGGACAAATAGATGTGCGTGAATTCTTTTTGGTATAAGCAAGGTAAATCAGCTCAGGTGGAACAACTATACTAAAATGGCTGGGCCACTTTTGGTTTGTTTAGGACTGTCTTACAAAGGGCCTAAGTTTCCACTAAGAGTAGCTTGAAGGTTATGCACCCCTTAGAACACTAATATAAGTTCCTAAACCACAAACTGCAATTATCAAACCTCTGTTCTACTTCCAGTGCTTCAGGGAGGTGCCTAACTCTATTTTCTGACAGACGTTCAAAAGCTCCCCTGACACTGTTCTGCTACCGCATCACATCGAGCTCTGCTGCTGCTAGGTAGCCAGAAATGTGGCTGGTGCTTGTGCTTTGACAGAACTGAAATGCCTGGTGGTCTGTGAGAGCCCAGCTCACCTGCCTGCTGAAAGCTCAGCAGACTGAAGGCTCTGCACAAACCACAGTGGGTCTGCAGATCCTTCCCTGCAATCAGTTATGTCTGTAATTGCAACGGGAAATATGCAGCCTCAGTGACACGTGAGGGGAACCAACTGCACAGCTATTGCGAGCTCCAAAGGCGAGTTGGGAAAGCAGTAGTAAGATTGTCCATTTAGCTTTTCTTGTAAATCTGTCCTGGATGGAGTTCCTGCCCTGTGTTGCAAACTTTGAAATTGGATCCTATGTACAGTTCAAAGTGTGACCTCAGCTGCTTGGTCCAGCAGGCTCTAACCTATTTTGGTACAGGGAGGCTGAGGATCAGTGGTCTCTCTCCTCCCCATGTTTCGGAACTGTTCTGCTTCATATTCCTTAGGTCAGAGAGAAACAGAGACTCCTATTCTCCTTCAAATATTCTATTTACATAGGAAGAGGGAAATCTCCAGAAACAGTTTGTGCGTTTTTACCACTGACTAGTGTAGAATACAAAACCCAGCCTTTAAACGATGAGCCTAAACGTGGGGATTCCTTCTCCACCAAACGAGAGACTGCTTCCTCTGGTGTACTCCTTCCCTCTCTTGAGCTGTAGAGAGAGTATGGTGTTGCGTTGACTTATTTTTCCAGGAATAATATGTTTTTGTGATCAACCACAACAGTGCAAGTAGTAACCCAGTCTGCTAAGTCATTATTCATAAAATATATTTAAAGCAGACTCCCCTTTTCATTCATATAGGGAAGGATTTGAGCTCTTGGACTTCATTTTTCACAATGAGTAATTAATACTTCTACCTGCTGTTCAAGTTCTTTTATGAACTAAATCAGCAGCTGTTTTAAATCGCCAATATTCTGTTGGAGCCTGGCAGGATGATGTCATTGTAAACCACTGAATAACTTGGCCCCATTTAACTTTCTCAAGTATTCAAAAAAAATTATACTACTCCTACTAAAAATAAACTAATAAGAGCCATAGAATATATCCTTGAGGAGTCTACCCATAATAAATCGGGTTCATAAACAAGTGAGATGGGGAACAGGATGGAAAATTTGGCAGGAAACAGATTTTACTCCAAGTTTACAACTGCTCATAAGGCAAACTCTGAGAAAATACCATTTTAAAATATGTAAGTATGCCTGGTGTATGTCTCCTTTATCAAATCAGAGACAACACTGTTAATAGAATCATCTGAACATACTTATCACAGCACTGGGAAATTAATTAAAATTTGCTAGGACCCTTTTTGCATGTAAAACCCATCAAAAGAAATGTACATATACAGAATGTTACCACAGCAAGAATGATACAGGCTAGAACATTTCAGTTGCTAAAGACATTACGTTGCTTATGGCAAGGTATACCTTTCCGCTCTGGAATACCAAAGACCGTTGCTGTACATGGTGAGATTAAAGCTTATGCTGTGGGGTATGATCCATTTTAGTATGTGGGTGGTGAATGTGCATAGTCCCACTCACTCTGTACCTCCAGACCCATTGTACCATTACATACTTATTGTAACTGGCTTATTTATTAACCATTGGCTCTAAGTAAAAACAAAGACCTTTCTAAAGCAATGACTGCATGCTTTCTTGTTCCTGATCCTTCGTATTTCACTTGTTCTCACTCTCAAAAATGCCTGGACCTTCCTTTGTAGAAAATATTTGTTATTTACTTTTACCTAATCTCAGTGTACAGTGAAGCCAGTAACCTGTATCTTCACTGCTGCCACTAAGGGATCATGACATTAAGGGGTTTTCAGGGAGTTGGGATGCAGTTAATGATATCATAATTATTTTTCTCTTAAACACTTAGCATTTTGAGTCTAGAAGCTGTATTTGAGTGTGTACAAGCAAATCAAGACTGAGATGTGTTACACATCTTTAATTTTTACATTAGTGGTCAGGGAATGGATGGGAGTTATAAGTTGCATGTAACTTTTATTTAGAGTAGCTAGAAACCAATTTATACTACTAAAAAACCTGTCTATCTCAAGTATAGCAGCCTTCATGTTTGTCACTCTATCCTTCTTTCTTTCTATATGCAAGTAAAGAAAGCTGATCTGCCATTGATATTCCTGATGATGCTTTTCTTTACTAGACAAACAAAGACTTAAAGTTGCCATGGAAATATCCAAATCTCTCAGATCATGCATTTATCAAAGAAGGATCATCATCATCAGATAATATTGATAGAGTGCACACTGTTTCTCTCTAGATGAATGTTACAAGACTCAATGTCAAAAGAAAGAAAAAGAAAAATGAGGTGCACTATTTCATTAATGTAATGTCCATTGATCAGCCTCTAAATGACCCATTTCTCATTTTAATGTTTGAAGTGAAAATTACACTCCCCCCAAAACCAAATATACCAGTATTATTTCAGTGTGCCTTCCTTTAAGAAGTGTGATGATTTTCAGGATCTCAGCTTTCCAGAAAGCTAAGTCATGACAGAATCTAATCCCTGAGTATTTCGTGGTTTTGCATGTTTGCTTGTATTAATGGATGTTCTTTGAATTTTATTTTATTCCCCATCCTTCTCCCTCTGTAGGCACAGAAAAGGGGGCTAATAATTTGTTTCCTATACCTATTTGAGATCCAGTAGCTGTTTTCACCAGCTGTTCTGGTACAGCTGTAGAACTTCCTAATGTCTTTAGTCTTCCTAACTGTTTTCTAGGTTTGGATCCCCTTTGAGGCATAGAGACTGCTGGAGCAAATGGTTAAGGTTAAACTATAAACTAGCTCCCACACTTTGTATGTGCAAGTGCTGGTAAACTAAAGGCCACCGACACTTCCTGTGTTTCTGTAAAGTGGATATAGACGTGTCATCATCCCTTGCCTTGGTTTCAGTTTTCAGTTTTATTTCTGAATGGCTTTTGCATGAGCTTCTTGTCGCATATTTCAATTTCACAGATTACTGGCACCATTGGAGCAAATCATCTGAGCACTAAATGTGTAAGCAAAACTGAGATATCCAACATTTGTATAAAGGCAGATACATTTTAAAACAGCATCAAAATGAGCAAATCCCCAAAAGAAACTATTGAGTTGATAGCCTTGAAGAAAAAAAAAAAAAAAGCAAAAAACTAAAATAGTTGTGAATTTGCAACATAGGAATGGCACCAATCCAAAAATATATTGGGATATTTTGGTAGCAAAGTTTTTAGTGCTATCATTTCAAATGCTTGCTTTACTTCAGTGCTGTATTTTCATTGGCATTTAATGAATCTCTGAGTCTTCTGAGTTTGTGATGTGATCAGAACCCCAAAAGCCTGGTTTTCAGGTGAATATTCAAGTTGCCTAGGTTTGCAGGAACGAACTGAAAAGCTTGAAACATGAATGGAGTGAGATTTTCAGAAGCAGTTGAGTCCAGATGCCTCTTTGTAGTCTGGTTTCCAAAGGAAATAAGGCTTGAATGATTGTACTTTGTGGTTAATTTCAGTTTCACAGGAATGAGAGATCAGAAAAACATTAGTCTCCCAAAAGTTTGGGTAGTAGATGAGAGAAGTATACATAAAAGAGGTCCCATAATTATGTCCTGGAAGCTTTCTAGTGATGCAAAAGGCTACTTGCTGAATTCATACATTATTTATATTATTTGGCATTAGTGTCCATATAGGAGAAATACTTTATAAATATCCCAAACTCTGAGAAATTTTCTGTTCCTGTTTGCAGAATCCAGTCATGGAAGCCTGATTTTAGTAGTTCTGATGTCATGTCAGTGTTTACTTGCTATCATTTGTGCGTTTCCCCCATCTGTGGAGAAAGGTTTCACTGAGGAGATGGTTGGTCTTAAAGTAAGGTCAAGCCAGTTTCCAGCATATGAAAGTATTGTGTTAGCTGCATTCAGTTCTGGCAAGAGAAACTATCATGGCATAACTTGCTGCATGTTAATCTGTTAAATAGGACTGAGGCATGACATATTGTACATTGGCTAATAACAGCAGATCTAATTTCCATCGGATACATTTCTCCTCATTACCTTCCTTCCTTGCAGTCTGCTCTGGGGTTAGCAAGTGGTAGTCTCGGGTATAGTATTTTCTTTCTTATGCTTAAAATGTTGTTATTGATCCATAATATCTGTATTTAACACTCAGTCTTCAGGGCCAGTGAAGACGATGTATGCTATTTGTGATTAGAGTGTGAATTCTTTGACAAGGATTTCTATTTTCTATACCCTTTTTAGAAGTGTGTTGTCTCTTATTTTGCAGTGTAGTGATTGGCCTGGATAGTGGTTGGACAGACTGGTGAGGATAGAATTTCTTAAAATTAAAAGACAAGATCTAATTTCATTGTGCAACTCAGCTACTTATCACAATTGTCTTTCCTTAATTAATTGTATTTCAGGGTAGGCACATTATAAACTAATCAGTCTATTGTCACATGCCTGTAAATTTTGTAATTTATTATCATGGCTAGAGATGAGCGAATGATTTCTAAAAAAGTAACTTATTTGGTGACTTTTGCTTCTTTTCTGTTTATTAATCCTGTGAAAACATCACAATTTTCTGAAATTTGCTTGTTATTTCACTTTTACTCACTGAGTTATTCTTGGTCAGTAAATACACGGTTTGTAACAACCCTTTAAAGCCTAAAATAAGATGTGATTTGACCATACTCAAATGTTCACATGGTCACTTGTTACTTACCAAACACTATGTTTCTTGGAGCTGGGTTTTTTGGAAAAATGCTTATAATCACTAATCTGACATTTACTTTGAGTCAGCATTCTTCCAGTGTTTAATTATTGTCCTTTTTTTTTTTATTGGCAACATTCTTGTCTGCGAACTTATTTGGTAGAACATCAAAAGGTAAGGCAAATGCAGCAAGAGGCTGGAGAGGTTTCTTTTAAAAGGCTGTAAGGTGTGCAGCTTTACTGCTGGGCACCGTACCCAGTTAAATAGTTTGTGGAAGCAGTTGATGCTAATCCAGCTGTGCTGTGTCCTGATTGATATGAATTAAATAACTAGTATCTTCATGATTTGAGGAGTATTTAAAGGCTTGCTTGGTTCTACCTCTGTTGCAGCAGTAATGGTGTGTTATAGATATGTCCTTTCGTTTAGCTGTGCTTTTCCACTGTCAGTTTATCCCCCTTCAATTGCTATTCTGCTTTCTTGGCAGAGTAAAATAACTGGTAAGTTGGGCCCCACTTGAGCCAGGTTTGCATTCTGTGTTTGGCTTGGGCCTGAATCAATGTTTATGTTGCCATTTACCAACCATCCACACTGTTAAATAAATAGTGTCATTGCCCTTAGCCTGGTCAGTGACACTGAGGTTTCTCTTCTGAGAAGCAAAGATCCAGCCCTCCTGGACTTGAGGTGTGCTCAGATGCTTTGATGCGATGTCAACATAAAATTTGCATTAAGAGCAGAAAGCAGCAGCTGAGAGGCGGTACAGCCAAACTCCTTGGAGCCTCTCAGCTCTACCTGATGGAAGGAAAACACTCCCTCTGCCCTGCCATGGGCTGCAGGGATTTGGACTAACCCATACTTACTGCACTGGAGCAGAGGAGGAGCACTGAAACACGTGGACTCCGAATCCAGATGAGAAGTGTGTTAAGAAGTTGTTCCTTACTACCTCTCAGCTCTCAGTTGCCGCCCCTCAGCAAGGAGGCATGCCGGTTGTGTGCTAATTTGGACACTAACACAATCAGTCAGGAGATTGGTCAGGCCAAAGCCCCTGGGCTCAGGCTTCAGGCCAAATAATGCAATGTAGACATGCCCTAAGAGACGGGAATGAAACTGTAAGCCTGAATTTCACTGGCAAAACCCACAGAGTGATTCCAGCCCCCTGTATGCAATAATTCATTTTGGAGAAAGCTGCTTCCCCGTTTGGCTTGTGTGTGTCCTTACAGTGTGACATTCCTGGTGAGCCCCCAGCTCACACCCTTGGGCTCTGTTGCCATAGCTCTGTTTTGCTGCTGTTTGCCATTCCTAGCTAGATAACCTTCTGAGGTTCCCATTACTTCACGCTCTCCGTGGGTGCCCAGAATTCAGTTCAATTGTTTCCCAACTTTTTTGGTACGTGTTTACAGCCCCCAAGCTCTCCTGCTGCCTTGTCAGATGACACTCCACCTCAGTGGCTCCCTGGAGGCTCTTCTGTTTCCAGGCTACCTATGGTATTTGTTTTTCTTGGTCTTCTCATTCCTAGGCAGGCAGAGCTTTTATGGAATTGACTTGTCTTACAGCAAGACCAAACCATTTGAATTTTGCTTTTCTTATCTCTAATGAACTGTTCAGGGATGAAATAAGATTGGTGTGTTAGGGCACAGGGTTTCTTACAAACGACTTTAGCAACTATCCAATGGCGCCAGATGTGGTGGTGGCTGCATTGCAGTATTTTACAGGACAGCATTTACTTTTTAGAATGACATTTGCTTTCCCACAAAATGGCTGTGGTTTCCAGCAAGGTAGGGAAGACATGAAATGGGGAGGCTCTACTACCTCCTGAACCCCATGGTGAATCTAAGTACCAGACCAGTTCTGTATGAGCATTGGGGTTGGTTTGGATAAGCAGGACATGGATCTGAAAGTATTGTGGGCAGAAAGACTGCAGGTGAAACACTCGCTCACCTTATTCCACTGCAGGGGCAAACTGGAAAGGCAGCAGTCCCATCCTACGCTGCAAGCAGAGGAAGGATCCAGTCTCTCCTTGGGAAGTGGGTGGTGGAATGGAACACTCATGCAGGATTTCACCTTTGCTGAGTAATTTTGTAGTGGTGCTGAGGTTAAATTTCATTAACAGATTTCTGTATTTCAAGTCTGCATTTCCTCTTGTAATGTATACCCTTGAAATATGCCCACAGTATTTCTATACAGTTTATATATTTAAAGGAGGGTTTTTTTCTGTACTTCTTAAAGTAATCAGTGTTGCGTGGGTTTGGATTTGTTCTAACATTAACTTCACACTGCTGTATCACAACTCATTACAGTGGAGTCCAGGCTGCTCTTCCCTGGGTAATCCATTTGTTTCCTGACAGCATTTTCTTTGCATTAAACTCCTTCTTTTTACCGCATGCCACCCTTATAGTATATAGTATATTACATCACTGATACTTTCACATGAATGGAGATTGGCTTTTTCTAGAAGCATTTGTCTATTTTTTAGGTATAATTTTGTTAGATAGTCCTGAAATAGGACCCTTCTATGTGTTCTGCTCTTACTCTGTATTGGCAGGAGCTTGCTTCTTTCAATATTGTGAAATAAAGTGTCCCTTCTCAGAGGCACAAGGAGACAAATTTCCTCCTATATTTACACATCCCAGCTGTCTGTGCTCTACCCTGTGCCTCCAATCAGTCCCTGTCTTGCTCCAGGGTCTTTCAGCCACTACTGACAACTTAGTGCTTTCCCTCCAAGATTCTCAGAATTTTTCACCACCTTGTGTTGGAGAGCAGCAGTGGGAGGTAGGTTTTGAGTGGATTTGGTGCTATTTCAAACCCTTCCATGGTTACAGCTTTTGTGGGTTCAGTGATAGCTTCTGGGGCTAATAGTAACGTTTCTCACTAGCAGACCAGAGTAAAGCCTTAACAGGCAGTCAAAAGATCGTGCAGAATTGTCTTTTAGACCATCATACACCATTAGTCTTATTTTGCTCTAAAAATAATTGTCTGAAACTCAAGCTTGACTCTATCCTTCTTGTGTTATGCTATAATAAGCTCTTCAAATACTTCAACGGAAAGTTGCATTAGACTTGAGCCAAACTACTATCTGGACAGAACACCAATGCAGGTTTACAATTTTTAAATTAAGATAATGGGTTCAGAATAGCATGGTGTTGCATTTTGAAAATTTGTTCATATTTATAACCCATACCTGTTTCAGTACTATTCATGAGTGTTATGGGATTACGGGATATTTCTGTTTGGTTTCTGGCCTGGAAATGTTTTGGGTTGACTTGAAATATTTAATTTGTCATGAAACTAAATATTTCATTCCATCTTCTTATTGCTTTACCCTTTTAGAACTTTTCATGAAAGGACATTTGAAACAAAAAGCCTAAGTGGTTTATTTTGTATTCCTTTTTTGCAGTTGGAAAAAATTGCTGAAATGAATTTGTATTTGAAAGCTTGCTTTTTTTTGCAGTATGGTATTTGCCAAAATAATCACACTAGTCCCCCTGGATTAATCCTTCACTCACATTGATATCTATGAAAATTTTATGATTGCATTTGCACATGGCAGATTTGCCATATGCCCTTTGCAATTAAAAGAAGTGATACGCTCTCTTAAAAAAAACAAACAAACAAAAAAGGCTTCAATATGCTACTTAACATTGCATGTATTCAGGGACTATTATTGATACATTTTTAATAATAGTTGCCATTGTGCTAGGTGACCGTGACACTCAGAAACCTGACTATGACTTGCTAACAAACAAAACCTAGAGTAGCTTTGTATTACTTCGGGTAAAATTTGCCCCATAAATAATGAACAACTAAAAGTTGTTTACATTGATGTGGTAAGCCCATAGCAGCTGCCATGGAATGTGTCAGCAATCAAAACTTCCCCTTATTATGGAAGCAGTGATAAAAGAAAGTGATTAAATGCAAACAAAAACCCTGACAGGACTTTCGGGCTGATTAAAATGAACAAAATCTGATGGCTAGGACATTAGCATGCTGCAGGTCAGCTCCTGGTCTAGAATGCAGGTGTAATCTCAAATCCTGCACGGTTGGGAATGCTCGAAATTTTTCCTGGAAGCAGGATGGGCTGAGCAGAGGCACAATAACTGCCTCCAGTGTGCTGGGCCTGGATTTTTTCACATTCATCTTCAGTATTTAGCTTCATGCTAATTTAGGTTTAGGTATCTAATTTCATTTTTTTTTTTTAGGATTTCATGTGTATCCAGTAACCCTTGCTGAAGTGATCACATACATGTTTTCACATTCATGATACATGGACATGCATATACATACTTTATTATAAGCAGAAATATTGGAGGGCTGTTTTAAGAAGCCTTTTATTTTAAAAATGTGTATCAAAAGCAGGTGTTGAAGTCTGGTGAGAAAAACACCATCTCCTGGCAGCTGCATAGATTCTTTCTTGAAGGTGAAAGGTTGGATCCAAGTTTGCTTTAGTCAACAGGAGCTTTTCAGTTGCCACCAGTTAGAAGATTGTGCCCTGTAGCTGGCCGTGTGGATGTGACAAGTTGTGTTACATCCTGTCTGCTGGCCCAAGAAATATAAACACCACTGCCCAAGTCAAAGAAACAGAGATGTGGCGTAGAGAGGAATGGTTGGATTAATGGGCATGTATGTGGTCGCATCAGGTTGGTGTTGGTTGCACCTGGCTGATAATGTGCATAGCTAAACCAGATTGTACTACTCAGCTTACACAACCTTGTTGTACTATTCAGCTTACACAGCCTTGTTACTTGAGCCAGGATTTGTTACTGAGCTTTAGCCTCGTGTGCCATATTGTACCTGCCACCCCTAGGAATGTGCGCATGGAAACCAAGTTGTTTTGTTTTTTGGAAGTGTATGAAAAATGTTTGTTTAGATGATGCCAAATGTTTTCATCTTTTTCATAGAACCAAGCACACGCAAACAGATACAGAGGCACACACTTGCACACACATCTGTTTACATTATACATTTTTTTATCGATGAAAGTGTTTACTCACTACCTTTTCACAGCTGAGAGACTTAAAAAAAGGAATATGAAGTACCTGTAAAAACAGACACCGAGTTTTAACTGAAGCTGAAAATACTTCTGTGCTAATGTTCATGTTGCCTGTTATATAGGGTTATAAAGATGAACCTGTGTTCTTTATGCTGATCAATGACTGATTAAAAATAATAGCTTCAAAATTATTTAAACGCTTTTACTACAGTCTAAAAAAAAAAAGCTTTGTTTCATAAAGAGAACTGGGGGAACTCATGCCATTTATTGAACTTGCATATCTTAACAAATTGCCTTTTGGTTTTTTTTTTTCAAGGGTTCATGGCTAAAGCTGTGAACTCCTTGGCGCATGTCGTAAACATACAGCACCAAACACAGCAGGATCCCTGTCCAGAGGGGAGTCACTGCATGTTGGTGCATCACCCTTACTGTGGCATTTTTGCCAGGACTGTCTCCATTGACAAAGTGGCCTGGGGTGAGCCAAGGGGTGGAGGAATGGTAAACTGGAGCTTCTGGGGTCTCCTCCATCATAATCTTAAATAAAATCAGAGGGAGATTAGTGGTGGTGGGTTCTCAAGGCCCCACTCCCCAGATATCGGTAAGCAGGGAAACCCGCCTGCTAGCTACAGGGCATGGGAGCGGCCTCTTATCCCCTCCCTGGGTCAGAAATGGGGCTGCCTCCATCCATGCCTGAGATATGGGCTGTGTAAGCCAGGTATAAAAGCTCAAGAGGAAAGTACAGAGAATTAAAGACACAGTAGTGAGTTCTGGTCTGTATGAACTTTTCTTTTTCAAAAGGCCTTTTCTAGCACATATTTTTGTTTCTTTTCTATGAGGTGGATTTTTTTGGCTTGGAAGTTATACTTGTTTTTATGACATCTTAAATTAGCTCTAATTTCTCTGGAATCTGGCTGCTATGTAATTAAGTTACCATTGGTACAGCATCACTTTTGTTTTGAAGAGGTGTTACATGTAAACATATCATACCATGGCTGCTACCAGAAGGGCTTCCGTGGCTTTTTATAGGTGTGATGGGTAGTCAGAATTATGTTCATTCTGGTGGTATTATCTTATGGTTTATATATATGTTTATGCTCACATATAAGTGTATATATTTGTGTATGTATGCATGCACATTCATAAATATATATGAACACATACTCATGAACACAAACATATATGTGTGTACATTGATTTTTGAATGTCAGTCTTGGGGATATGGAGAACTGGATCTGGAAAGGAAATACGGATATTTCAGTTTCAGGTGTCAAGAGAGGAAGATCCTATAAATTCCAAACTGTGAAATGATTTTTACAAAAGATACGAATTTTCATACAGACTGGCAGACATGGAGGTCAAGATATTCTCAGTGCTTTTATTGTTTCACCAAACTTTATCATTATTTTGCATTGAATATCAAAGTGATAGCTTTTTGAAAAACGGTTCCAGTGTAAGATAGTTTTCCACTTAAATGTTCCTGTATAGATCTGTATAATTGGTTTATACATGTTTCTGAACTGGATTAAGCCTTGGAGTTTTGACAAGCTAAATATCAAGGAGCAACAAGACATGCATAGCCATGCTCTGCAGTATGTGATAGTGTGCCTTGTTTGTGTAAGAGGTTTCTGCATCAAATAACAGGATTAGAAAGTTCTGGTATATCATCAGTTGTTCAGGATCATAAAGTTAATTGATTCTGAGCCATTTATCATGAAAGTCAGTGGGAATAAGACTGAACCTGATGCAAAACCTCTAATGAACAACATTTTGAATTCTGCACAGCTGATTTGAAAGGTGTGAGTCTAACCAAGTAATCTGATTTTCAGAGGTAAGCAGCAGTGTCACTTCACAGTAAATGTAATGGGATCTTCAGATGAGGATCTTAACAGGTCTTTCAGTGACTAAACGTAGACACAGGTGTTTAACAACAGCACCCCTGAAGTTTGAAAATGATGATGTGCAGTGGGTGTTGGTTTGGGTTTTACATGTTTTTGCTGTCTGATGACTCTGATGGGATTCTGGGATCATCAAGATCTTTTAGTAATAGAGATAATTATTCTCTCTTTAGATGAGTTTCCTTTTTGCTTTCCCAGAACTGCTCCAGCTCAGCTCAGGAATCCTGATTTGTGTCTCTCCACTGTGATCCATTTTAATTGTATGGACTGTTTTAGCATGTGCCCCTGTCCATCTTCACTTAAAACCTGCTGGCCTGAGCACTCTGCTGTGAGGTAGCAAATGTGAATTTTTGCCTCCTTGGCTGAACTGAAGTCAACGACAGAAAGAGGGTTCTGAATAAAGGAGGCATGGCTTCTTCCGGTGGCAGGAAATTGTGTTTAATTGTGTACCACTGTTTTCTTATAAATTATCTGAAAGGACTGGTGTTAGTACCCAAAGGCAAATCTTTAGTCTGTGGATCATAGAAAAAGGGAAGTGCTTCCTTTATAGTCTGAAGTCAGGTGCGTCAGGTTTTGCAAGGAGCAGTTGTACCCTAATCAATGCACAGGATGTTTTTGTAATTTTGTATTGCGTCACTTTTTACATGCATGATTTAAGGATTGTAGGGGATTTATGCAGCAATCTGGATTCACTTTTGGACTAGGGCCTGAAAGGTAATGGGTGATAACTGACGTGGAGGCATTGACTTCTATTATCAGTTCTGGCCCTTCAGATGCACCTTGACATATCATTATAGCTGCATGGCAGTCTAACAGACATCTCTGATGTAAAATTTTAGGGATTTTTATTAATGTTCAGCCATTTGCACCCATGGAACATAACTCTGTGGAGGTAAAATCATAGCTAGTCTAGTTTTACATCTCCTTGAAATACTGACTCTGAAGCTGTAATTGATCACCTACTTTTTTTGAGAGATTAGAGACTCTGAAATCACGAATCTCTACAAACCTGTAGGATAGAGCATTAGGTGCTCATTTGGATAATCTAATTGAGAAAAAAAGGAAAAGTCTAATCACATGCAATAAGCACATTGTGTTTTAGTCTGGCATAGAAGTTCTGGCACATGCCTTGTACTATTGCCACTTAGTGCCCTGGCTTGAGATAGGCAGCTTGAGAAGCTGGCAGCTGATAAAGAAAAGGCTAATGTGAGGAACAGTTTTGCATCTTAGATCCAAATTTGTGAGGCAAGCATTCATATTGAGTTTGCTTGGAATCAAATGCTTTTTCAGCAGGTTTAGTTGACTCATGCACCTCAAATATCCATTCAGCTACAGCAGTCTCCACATGGTTCCGAGCGCCCAGAAACAAAAGTTATTGATATGCAGTTTATCCCGCTTAGTAAGCCTAATTAGCTGAGGCTGTCTCAAGTGCATTTGCCAAGAGAAGCAGGGGAAAAAAAAAGTTTGTCAGGCTTGGGCTTTCTAGGTCTGTTGTTAGAAATGTGACCATTAGGAAATAATGGAAATGGCAACTTAATCTCATTGCATTGTTGAAACTGAGTTTTTTCAAGGTTATTTGGAATCTGAAGATCTTGTGCTGGCACTTTTACTCGCAATCATTAGGCTTTTATCAAGTGACACCCAGTTAAAATACATGATATGATCTTGAGGACAATAATACCTTCTAGTCTACCAAGTTTTTCTGTATAAAAGTGGACCTCATGGAACAGAGGTCCATGTGGTCCCTAAACCAAGGTTCTTCATTCTTCTTTCCGTTCTGTTCCTTGTTGTTGCATTTCCTTACTAAACTGCTGTGGCATCTAGCTACAAAATTGGGGAAGGAAGAAGACCCAAAGAAAATCAGCCAAATCGTTAAAGGTTACAGAAGTCAGAATTATTAAGGGTACACTCCTTTTTACAAGATTTACTGAGGTATTGTACTTCCAAGGGACCTCAGGCACTGGAAATAATAAATCCAAATCCAGACACAAGCTTAAGTGCTTGGATTTGAGATACCTCTGTTGTGAGTAAAACTTAAGAGTCCATCGCTTTTAGAAGACAAATCTTGGTCAAATTTACAAAGAAAAATTGGTTCATATGCTGAAAACTTGTAACATAGAAGTTCTAAGTGTAGTCCAGCAGGACATGAAAAAAATCACATGCAGAACCCTCAACTCAGCCTGTTACACAGTATCTTGAGAAAAACAAATCGCTGGTCCTGTTCAGGGGTATTTTCAGCACCTGACACTGTTAAAAAAATAATCTCTCTCTTCATGGTTAAACGTATTGTAAATCTCAGCTGAAAGAAAACATTGCATCTCTTCCTTCTGAACGCAAAAAAACCCAACAGATGACCAGGATAAGGCAACTAATACAATTCCAAACATTTTATTTATGCTGTCAAAAGTATTTTTAAAACCACTAGTTTTTATTTGATCCAACCTGTTTCAGCAATGCTCTTCATGAAGTTATATTCATGTGTACGTCATGCAAATGAGACTAGCAGATGCAAAACTTTAGTGAGATATGATTAATTTAAAATATTTTATGGCGTATAAAGTCCTTCTTAGCAAGACTTTTTTTTTTAGTTTTTAGAAATTTCTCAGGTTCATATTCATAGAAATAATCTGTAGTCTTGTTAGTGCTAATGGAAGGTGAAGTATGCTTAATAGAAAATTCAGCCTACAAAGATGCGGGGTTTTTTGGTTTAAGAAAGACTGCTATTACAAAAGCCCTGACTTTACACTCCAGTATTTTTATCAGATTGTGATTGCAGTCACTGCATATGTCATTGCAAGCTGAACTGATGGGGTCTGGAGAGTAATGTTAACATGATTCAGAGGAAATTAATCAACATTAGTCAGCACTTGTCTCTCGTGTACTTGGGGTCATGGCCTGTTCTAAACTAACTTATTTTCTTCCTATTCAGTGATGCAGGAAGGAAGATTTAAAACCAGCAGTAGAGTAGTAATAGTGTGAAAGGAAGAAAAAGGTCACTGGGAACAATATGAAAGCTGATTAATAGGATCATCCTCATAGGTGAATTAGAATTCTGCAAATGACTTTTCTCTTTCTCATTCTTTCCCTGTTGCAAGGTAGTTTTATTCTGGAAAAATGCATCTGAACAGGTGCACCTGAAAAATAAGTCTTAAAGCTATAAGATTTTTTTTTTTTTCCATTGATGTTGCTTTGTATTTTTCTTTGAGCTTTAGTGTGCACTAAGCCAAAGTGTGTTCCAGGCTATGTACAGATTTTGAAGAAGAAACCACTGCCCCCCCACCCCCCCAAAAAAAACCCCAAACCCATGAAAAAAAAACCAAAACCAAACCCAAAAACCTCACAACCCCCCCCCCCCCCCCCCCCCCAAAACCCTCACGGCCAGCACATGTGGGGATCTAATACAATAAAAACTATTACTGCTGTTCACAGACAAGGAAATATGAGTCTCATTATTAAGCAACAGCATTTCCTAAATCATGCTGTTCATGATATGCTTGATCTCAATTAAGTAAGGTTTCGGACTCTAAAGTTTTGTCGTAGTCAGTATGTCTGGTGGATAATGCGATACTAATAAGTAAATGGGCATAAACCAGGAACCTGTGATGCAGTGCTGCTGCAAATAAGGTCTTTTGAAGGTTCTGAAGGTGGGATTTCTCTTTGCTACCTCTAACCACCTAAACTCCGGTGATCTGGCGTCCTACACAAAGCTGAAACAGAAGCACCTCTGAGGAGGTGTTTCTGCATTAAAGTTGCCTTCTTGACATTAGGTCCGCCGGCTTCAGAGGTAAACAAAACCCCACATACAAAATGTACTCCACAGGGCTAGGCAATGGGAAAGCCTTGCCTGTCCTTGCAGAACCAAAGATGCGTTCTGGTGAACCTGCAACTTTTCCAGTGCTTCCCATCAATTTACTATGTACGGTTCAGCTATAGCTTTTGATTTGAAATCCTTCGTGTCCTGGGAGGACGTGTTGTGAACATGACAACCTGTAAACTGGAGGATTAAAAGCACAGAACACATCTTTGCTACTTTAGTACTCTATTGCTGATTTCTCTAAGGAAGCAAAGTGTGCCCCAGTGAACAATACCGTGAATTTGGTACAGTTTTTGTGTTTGTGACTTATTTGTAAGGCTGTGGTTAGTTTGCCCCTTATTTAACAAATGTGTTTTGTGAACATATTGCAGTGTATTGCTTATGAGCTATTTTCTTGTGCTGTTAAGTCTCCAGTTAGTAGACCTCTTCATGACACATTAGATTTGTTGCCTTTGTTGTGTCCTTTGTTTTTCTGCTCCTTGACTGCTAGCTCCCAAACAGGCTAAGGACTTGCAAGATTTCCATGGCAGGTACATAACTATACGTAAGCACAAATTTGTATGTTCAAACAGGGTTTTCAAGCCTTCTGTTTATTTTTTGTGGGTAAGTTGTACTCTTAAGTGCAAAGTGAACCTAAGGGCCAATATCACTTAAGCTACATTACTGTTTTGTCCAAATATTATTTGGTAATTGCCAGGGTATAAGTCAGTTTGGTCACATACACCTTATAGCATTTTCAGTGATGCTTTACAAGGAAGCACAAATATAATGTTCCATTAAAATGCAAAGTTTGAGTAAGGATGAATTTTATGTAAGTAATGTTGAAATTACTACAAACAGGACCTTGGGGAAAATGTAAGGGAAGAAACTTAAATCCTTCATGCTGTAATTCCATATTCTGACTTTCTGAATAAAAGGCTCAGACATGTCTTCTCAATATTTATCCTGTTTACTTGCTCACTTTGGATGAGCCTAACAATTTGCATGGGGTCTTGAGGTTCCTGTCATGTGAAAGTCCTCTTCTACAGTACAAATATTTATAATACATGACAACTACCATCTCTCACTGTAAAGAGCTGAAATGCCTATGGTCTGAGGTTTCAAAAAGACTTTAACTTTTTCTTTTTTCTTGGTGGCAATAAATTAATTGGCCTTAGACGAACAAATCAACTGATTGGATTTGTTTAGGTAATTTTTAGTTATTTAAAGAAGAACTGATCAAACCCAGCACAAGCAGAGGAAGTGTTATGTCAATATACAGAGAAGCCCATATTCATTAGGAGGTGGCACTTGTACTGTCAAAATAGTGAACTAGTCTCTGAAAAATTAAACCAGGATAATATTAATGGTAGGAAGAAAAGATAAATACACAATGAGACAGCACTTCTCTTTAAATGGTGTAAAGAAGGGACTGGGGAAATGAAATCTGTATTCCATAAACTGAACTTAGAGCATGCCTGCTGCATTGCCCCTCAGCTGCTTACTGGAGCTAGAAATCAACACCAGAGCTGGAACCAGCATCAGAACAGTACCACCACTTTTCCAAAGCCAGCCCACATCTTGTTTATGTCTTGTGAGTTGACAAGGCAGTGTATGGAGAACGTGGCTGTGATGATTGTGTTGGTTCATCTGGTAGCTTTTTTCCAAGGGGTGTCTCTGACTGTCCTTGGGGTACGTCTCACCCCAGATGAATGAATTCTGAATTTAAACATAGAAAAATGGGAATCCTAATCAACATTGATACAGAGACCACAGTGCCAGAAAACAGAGCATAAAGACACCTAATTAAATATTTTGTGGAAAGATACTGTTCTCTTTTGCAACGTCAGTTTCCTCTCCCCATCTTTTATGAATTTTTCACAATTGATAATTTAATTTTGAGTTTTGCAAAACATCCAGTTTTCACTTTCCACAGTTCAATGAAAAATGCTTATTTGAAATGCTTATTAGAAGAGCCTGGTTCTACGTTAAGGTATTAATTTATGGTATTAATTATCTTTAGTGCTATCTACCTCCTTGAAACAAGAGTCATCACTGCAGCTTACCTTAGAACCACAGACAACAAGGAACTACTTAGTCTAAAGAGCAGCACTGCCAAAAAGACAAGTGTATGGATAGATCATGAATACATTTAGGCTGCAAAATGAGAAAAACCCCAACCATTTCTATGCATTCTTGAACACTTTTCTGGCAAGAGTTATGGGGGGCAGAAAATGTGATTGCCCATAGAAGCTGAATTTCCTTTTCTATGAGAAGAATCCTAAGATGTGGTGACTGCAATGGAAGACAACTAGAGATGCTGACCCTGGGAATGTTTTCAGATCACCTTTGGGGAATGGGCATGCCTGAAAACAAAAAAAATGTGTGTCTCATGTTATGTCAAATACACACTCCCATCTACCACTGTCCCTGTTTTCCAAGCACACCTGCCTGAGACTGGAGTGAGATCTGTGACAGTCCAGGTACCATGTCACAGCAAAGTGCACCATATGTTACCCATAGAAAAATTATCCCAGCTTCCTATAAAATAGCAATTAACCGCTGCTACCTTGATTTCCACTGGGAGTTCTGCATAAACATAGTATGCCCCAAGGCAGTAGTAACTTATGCTTTCCAGTTTGCAGGCCTTATGGATGCACCTGCACACGATCCATCTGTGTTAGGAGCACTGAGTGGAGTTTAGGTTTGCATGACAAGTCAATGCATACAGAAATAAATGTTTCAATGAACTGTGATGTCATTTTTTGCTACCTCTTCCATCTGGAGTGGCCAATGTGGAGTCACCCTTGATGTGACCCAGTTTCTTTAATATGTAGTTATAAGCTGACTAATGAGACCTCAAAGCTGTACCCAGCTTTGCAGGAAATAGAAGAAATGTAAAACTCAATATTAATTTTACTTTGCCAGTATACTGGGGAGGAGACTCTAGAGTATAACTGTGATGCCAAGGAAGACATATGGAGAAAACATCTGGGGGAAAAAAGGTGTAGAAAAAGCCTCTGGAAAGTAGGAAGAAGCATTGTGAGAATTGGCTTTTTAAACAGAAAGGTGCAGTAGGGACTGGATACCCTGAATTGTGTCTGTTTTTTGTAGTCCTGGTCTCCATAGCAAAGCAGCAGCACAGATAAGATCTTCTGACATAACTGGGAAATTTCTAAGTGTTCCAGATAAATTCCCAGCTAACAGCTTGTTCTATGACATTTATTCCAGAGAAGACTAGAAAGTTGCACATTAGGCTAGAAAGGACATTGTGAGTGACTAACACACCTGTAGTGTATATATATAGGACTTTGATACACATGTTTGCTAGGGTTTGTGGGTTTTTTTTCAGAAGTGGGAATACACCTGTAATAGATTGAAGCAGAAAGAGGATAGAAAGAGAAAGAAATAGAAACAGAAGCCTGTTTTCTGAACTTAACTGTGGAATCATCCCCTAGATTCACAAGCTGGATTTTATTTTTTAAGATCAGTTTTCAATTGATGAGAACATCTCCATCTAGTCTATTCTTATGACTCGTGGTATCTCAGTGTAAAGTCAGAACATGCAAGGATGTTGTGCATTTGGTCAGCTGGCAATATGGTATATGTCAAATTCTTTAGTGGTATTCAGGCTATTCTAGAGGATGAAATTTCATCACCCATGTCTCTGCATTGAAAGCTACAAATGGTATAGCTCTCATAAAAGAAACTGTGGAACCCTTTTGCAAGACTGGAGATTGATTCTGGTGTCCCACTGGAGTTCTGGTGTGGGGCATAGGGCTGTCATTTTAGCTCATCTCTGATATGTGAGCTGTGCACAGCACTAGGCAACCATCAAAACTTCCTTTGCTGCAGAAAAATCATGTATGGGTACATATATTTTTGCAAGACAAGAGAAGGGGAGTTTTCTTAAGTGCGTTTCCTGGTTGGTTTGCTTAGAAGAAACAAGGCTGTCAAATCCACATGGACAATTTCTATGTTCCTCTGCAACATTAAAAATGGTGCTATACCTCTAGCAAACCCTGCATGAGCTGGGGAAGGAAATCCAGTGGGTTTTCCGTTATTATTATAAAAGCAGCTTGTTGCACATCCCTGCTCTTTGATGATGTTGAGAGACTTGTCATGAGCCCGGGTGTCCTGTCTGAACTTCTGATTAACGCTAATGGTAAATGATTCTGTAACAACATTTCTCTGGGGATGGTTGAGTAATGGTAACGTTGTGCTTCCCTTAACCTGTTCCTGTTCCTTGGCCCATGCAGAAGTATTGGAACTGGGGGAGAACAGGGCAAAGAAAGGACTTTGAGAGCCGGAAAAGTAGGCAGAGTGTGCAGGAGACATGTCTAGGAACACTTGGCCATTGATGTCCTGCAAATTGTACCATTCTGCTGGGCTTTGTATCTCTTCTGGAATATCCCAATGAAGAGGAATTCAGTCTGGTTAAGTGTGGCAGTCTCCTCAACTCAACTTCTACAAAAGCTAGTACATAACTAGTTAAGGGATACTTCACTATCTCTAAATGCCCGCATAGCATATTCTTGCTGGCAGGGACAAACTCCATTGTCACAAGCAGTTCCCTTCTGTTTGCAATTGATAAAGAACATACTATGCATAATGCATTCACCTCTTTAGCATATAGTGCAAACTAATTATGACCCATTGCTTGCTCTACGTACCACAATACAACATAGGCTTTGTCTGGGCACCCATACCAATACAAATTGTTGATGCTGCTGAAGCTGTTGCTTAAAGTTCACATACTGATTTTTCCTGCATCTAGAATCAAGAGCACTCTTACAGATTTACTTGTGTTTGCAATTTTGTGTTGAGAAAATGTGCCAATCTTATGTGGCATGTGAGGACACAGTGCTGTTATAATGATGAGTTTGCCTGAACAGCTGTGTCTGTCAACTTCTATCACTGAGCTGTTGCTTAATAATTTAACAAAAACTTTACCAGCTTCTGGTTGCCCTATGACTTTTCTCTGAGGTAATACCATGAGACAAGATCTTTAACTTATAGTTGTATTGCAGTGTGTGGTGGAGGTAGATCTTTTTGCATACAGATGTCACTATATTCTTCTTCCCTGAACCTGTTAACATGCAGTTAGATTCTTGTAACCAGCTACACTTGTTAACTGAGATTAGCAGGTACTTCAGTTGTTTGTGTAAACATGCAAACTTTCAGAAATTTGATCTCATTGGTCACCTGTTTAAGTCTCCATAATTTGGTTTCCCCCTGTACCAATCCTGTAATTAGGGGCTCACCAAGACAATGACTTTGTAGCTGCTGGAAATTTTGAGAGTTCAAAATCTAGTTTCATCCTACATGACTATGAAAAGTTTTCTTTGTAATATTCCAATTAGATTCGAACAATTTTCTTTGTATTACAAATAAAAAAGGTTACAACTGAAATTAAATGCATAGGACTTGTTAGTGGAAGGCTGTTAATATTGATGTTTCCTTGGAGTGTTCTCTGCATGCTTCTAAAATCAAGTTGGGTCCTTGCAGTTGCAGTCTCTCGCTTATACTGAGGGGGTTGCAGCTAAAATAATTTATAGTAATTTTTACATTCTGTTTAATAATTCACATGGGGTATCTTGAACATTGGAAGTATCCTAGCTTCAGTGGGAAGGCTTGAGAGTACCCTACCCTGGGAAACCCAAAGGTTTTGTGAGTAGAGGCTTCTCTTGAGGTGTCTGTAGGATGAGGGAAGATGAGAGTTTTGGTTCTTTTGTTGTCTAGATCCTGCCTGAGTATATGGATCATTAGGTCAAAGGTGGTGATAGACTGGAAAAGGCTAACTTTCTGAATGCTGGTATGTCTGATAAATAAGAAAGAAACATAACTACGGTCATGTCAGAACTTACAAGGCTTGGATCATGGATAGAAGCAACTATTAGTAAAAACTAGTCTTCACAGGAAAATAAGGTGCTTTCAGGATGGGGTAGTAGGTGAGTAGAAGGTGTTAGGTTCTGAAATTTGAACTGAATTTTTAGACTTGCTAAAGGATGTAGATACCCACTTAGTATTTGAGAGGCCTATTGTCTGGTTTATTACTTTTTTAGTATGAGCTAAGGCTCTTAGCTCACTAAAAGGAATGAAAACAATTAGTTAATCTCTATGCTATTTTGTAGTAGTATATTTGTTGTTTCTGGGACTTGTTCAGAGAATCAGTTAAAAATAGCTAAAAATCAGGTAGGCCTGAACTGTAAAGAAAGGTTGTGTGATAAACTTCAAAATCTGAAGAACAGATCCCCAGTTAAACTTGTCATATCTCCATGTAAGCTGTTGGCTCTATAGGCCATCAAGATATTTTTCATAGAAAAAGCCATGCTGTACAGGGATATGCTATGCACCTGTCTAATTGTTGTTTCCCTGCTCATCAATATCTGTATTAATTAATCTTTCCATAGACCTAAATATTTTTGTAAATGTTTATGTATCAAACTATACATTGATACACATGTGAGAAAATTACTGCTATAATACAGAAGAGGAAATTTGGAAAATAAAGAATGTAAATGACTGGATTTAAAATGCAGGATGTGAATCAAAGGCTGAAAAAGTATGCAATTCTGACCATTAGTTTTGCCTGATAAATGCAACATTTTCATTCTCCAGCATCCTTCATAAGAGTAAGTTATCTTGTAAATTTTTAAAAGCTCTCTTGGCTATTTTCAGTTGCTTGCTTTTTAATATAATAATTTAGTATTATACGCACTTTTTACTATTTGCTCCTCATGTTGTTATATAAAGATTTTATAGTCCTTTTATTCATTTGCATTATTTATTTAGGCCTTCTACCACTGGTTTGAAGTCTTTTCAGGTATGCTAAGTATTCCTTATTATCCTTTCTAGACTTGTTATGTACTGCTTCACTTGTCTCCAAGCCTTCCCGAGTTGTTTGGTTTTTTTTTTCTTTCTCATTTAAATGTCTTGTCCAGTTTTAAGACTTGACAAAGTAGAGTGTATTCTTCTTTTTATGTGAGCATACATCAGTTTCTAATGCTCATGGAAATTAGGTGTATGCTGAAAATAGGACGGACCTGGTAGAGACTATTATCACAGAATCACACGATGGTCAGGGCTGGAAGGGACCTCTGGAAATCATGTAGTCCAACCCTCTGCTAAAGCAGGTTGCACAGACTCACATCCAGGCAAGTTCTGAATGTCTCCAGAGAAAACCACACAACCACACAGCGAGGAAGGCTGTTCCAGTGCTCCGTCACCTTAAAGTTAAAGAGGTTTTTCCTTGTATTCTGATGGAACTTCTTGTGTGACAGTTTGTGCCCATTGCCCCTTGTCTCATTGCTGGGCATGACAGGGCACCACAGAGAGCCCGGCCCCATCCTCTTGACACTGGCCCTTAGATATTTGTAGACATTGATAAGATCCCCTCTCAGTCTTCTCTTCTCTAGGCTAAACAGACCTGGCTCTCGCTCTCTCTCAGCCTCTCCTCACATGGGAGATGCTCCAGTCCCCTCATCATCTCCATAGTCCTCCACCAGACCCTCTCCAGTAGCTCCCTGTCTCCCCTGACCTGGGCAGCCCAGCACTGGGCACAGCACTCCAGATGTGCCTCACCAGGGCAGAGCAGAGGGGGGATCACCTCCCTCCACCTGCTGGCCACGGCCCTCCCAGTGCACCCCAGGGTCCCACTGGCCGCCTTGGCCACACGGGCACGCTGCTGGCCCATGGGCACCTTGCTGCCCACCAGCACTCCCAGGTCCTTCCCCGCAGAGCTGCCCCCCAGCAGGTCAGCCCCAGCCCGTGCTGGTGCGTGGGGCTGCTCCTCCCCAGGGGCAGGACCCTGCACTTGCCTTTGCTGAACTTCCCCAGGTTCCCTCTGGCCTGCCCAGGTCTGGCTGAATGGCAGCGCAGCCTCCCGGTGCACCAGCCGCTCCTCCCAGTTCCGCACCACCCCCAGACTGGCTGAGGGTGCCCCTGCCCCTCCACCCAGGCCGCTGATGGATGAGCTGCACAGGGCTGGCCCCAGCACTGACCCTGGGGAACACCGTGAGCTACAGGCCTCCAGCTGGCCCCTGCGCCGCTGGTCACAGCCCTCTGAGCTCCGCCATCCCACCTGTTCTCAGCCCACCTCGCTGCCCGCTCGCCTGACCCACACCGCCTGCGCTCACCTGGGAGGGTGTTACGGGAGACAGCGGCAAAATTATGAAGTGCTAAAAGAAAAAAAAAATCTTTTATTTTGACTGTGGAAAGATGAAGATACATATACATCTTCCTTTGTTATATTTCTTCCCCTTCCTTTCATGTTTGTCTTGTCTCTATAAAGTAATCTTTTCTTCTCTTTGTTTAAATCAAGAAATTCTGGAAATACTGACACTAAGAGAAAAAAATTGAAAAGGATAAATAAATTGAGTTTCATTTATCTTCTTTTCATAATCATTTATCTCTGCATTATTCCAGTAACAATATAAAAACTAATATTTTCCTTTTTTGTGTAAGTTTCCATTATGTTCCTTGAAGAACAATGGAAGGGGATAGCAGCATACACCAGGGTTTCTCAGGTTGGGTTTTTTTGTCATGTTTTCATGTGCAGTGATTTCTGGGGTAAACAGCAATAGATTACTTAATAAATATGGAAATTATTAGGGTTTTACTGTTCACCAGTGACCAGTTTGGTTCCAGAGATTGCATGTTTCATTTCTCAATAGCAACAAATTCTTGATTTGTTCTCAAATATCTGGCAATGCATTTTAGTAGGCTGAGCATGTAGAAGTTGTTTTGTTTTGTTTCCCTTGCACACAAATGATTACACTCAGATTCATTGGTAAATTTTCTTAATGCTGTGTTATCTGATATATTTTGAAACAAGGAGTTTGTGTAATAAGAATTTTTACATTTACATATGCAGACACATATTTTTTGTGGTTAAAATTTTCAAGTTTTTGATGGTTAAGGATATGTCCATTTGGTTTATGTCTAAATCTTTCCCCTGATGAGGTCCTGCGAAGTGCTGAGCATACCCCCTTCAAAAACCAGACCCGTATCTCAAAATGTGCGTTCAAGGGAATACACTTTTGAATGTTATAACTAACAGCAGAATAAAAAAAGACAGTAGCATGCTTAGAGAATTTGCTTGAAAGCAGAAGAGTGAAGAAATCCTGGACTCACATGTTTTTATGATTTACAGTATGGGTCCTGACTCTGACGCAGAGTTCTTCCTATGCAGTGTTGAGGTGGTCTTGTTCTTCTTATCCCGGATTCAACTGCCTGTATAAATGCTGCTCACCCTCTTTGCATCAATGAAAGCAGACTCTCTGGTCTCAGACACAGGCTAGCAGAGCATTGCTGGCAGTCTAGCACATGAGCTTTACTGTTTTCATCTGCAGGAAGCATTCCCATGCAGACCTGCACAGAACCATTCTGTCTTGGGTGGATGCAGAGCTCTGAGGTTTCAGTGCTGAGCAGGGAGTATCAGATCTTCAGTGCCATTGGTGAAGTTGGGGAGATGCGACTGAGGGATCTGATTTTGGTGCCTAATGCGTAGCAGAAGGCTTTGAAACGTTGACGTTTGTAACTGGTGCAAGAAATTCTCTCCTGTGGCTTACACTCTTGAATTCTGGGCTAACTAATAGTCTATGATACTCTACATTATTGGTCTGTTCACTGGTTTTCCCCTACTAGAGAAATTGTAGGGATTTTCTGTATCCAAGGAGCTCTGACAATATTACAGCTGTTGTAGAGAAGAAAAAGGATTTTATCACAGGTTGGGCTGTGTGTTTGCACAGCTGGTGCTCCATCCGACTGTTGTGATGCCGTCATACCTTCAGCTTCTGCTTTGGTGGATCTGTGTAGCATGGAGAAAATGCTACTCTTTTTTGCATCTGTGGTAGACTTCTTGGGAGCTGAGGTCAGGGCTGCTGTTTGGAGGACTTTACTGGTAACAATAAAAACAGTGAATCCTCATAGTAGCGAGGCAAGGAAATCGTATTAGAGGAACAGTGGGTAGCAGCATTGTAATGGGAATTAATTTAAAAATATGATACATACTTTGTTTACACTAGCATTGTTTTTACTAAATGCTTAGTAAAGGGAAACAGGAAGAGATGTGGTAAATGAAGCCAAGATACTGCATTTAGATAAATCCATGTCATACTTCAGAGTAGATATTGACGGTATTCATTGTGGTTCACTGATCTTGTTCCACTATCACATAATCTGCACTAATCAATGCAAATATATTTCCTGTCAGTTAACTTAGCGTTTGTCATGGCTAAGTTCATGGCAACATACACAGCAGTAAGTAGAAATAGCAGCTTAGTGACTTCCACTTTGCCAGTGCTGTTATTTTGCAGAGATATTTAATAATTGCACTTCAGTTCCTATTAAAAAAAAAAAAACCAAACAACAATTTATCAGATTTATTAGTTTGAAGAAGGATGTTAAATAATTATGTAAAATTGTTTGGTACAAATAATTTGGAGGCTATGTAGAATTCTTTCCTGATTGCACCGATAGCAACATGAAGAATCGCACATTGTTTTGAACAAGTGTTAAAATTCCCAGAAAATTCTGTGAATCTTTGGGTGAAGCGGTAAAAATATCTCATATCTGTTAATCTTGTTCCCTCACTTAGCCTGCTGTAGCAAACTGTCGAAGGTTATGTAAGAACAGGGAAACTTTCCTTAAAAAAGCCAGAACTTTCAGTGAACATACTGAAGATCAGAGCTTGACTACTGAATCAGCTCTTCCGTTCAGGTTTGACAGTGTGCTTTTTCTTCTTGTTATTTATTGAGTCTAGGGAAAAAAATTAAGGTAAGGCAGCATCACCTCCTCTTAGTGCTGTGTTGCTTCACAGGTTGCAATAATCTGCCTGTTTCTGGACAGTTTGGTTTCTTTTCTGGTTGCTCCTGTGCTAGCTTCAGAAATGGAAAGCTTATGATAAGTCCTGGGGCAAACAGCCAAACTGCAGATAAGTTGCTACATTTTGACATACTAAAGGTTTCTAATCACAACAGAACTGTGTTTCTTCTGTCTTATTGGCACAACTCTGCATAGCCCACCAATGGGCTCAGTCAGGGGGAAAAACTAGATTTGTTTGTACTCTTGCACCTGTAAAAAGTCCAGTGGACTAGAAACCACCACTGTATTTCCACTTGCCTGAGCTACATGATTCCAGAAAAGAGCAAAAGACAAAGGGACTTTTGTGTGTGTAAACTGTGGCAGGTTACAGTCACGTTTTTTTTATGGGCATGTGGAGCTAAGATGAGCTGAGATTATCCACAAATCTCATTTTCCCTTGTCTGAGACAGTATCAAGAGCCTTCTAAAAGGATTACAAGGACTTTGGTCTGTCTTCTGTGCCGAGTCCTGACCATGTGGCGTTGCCACGCGGCAAGAGGGATAAAGGAAGCTGCTGTGCCTGACACAGTGTATGCTCTGGCCTGTCTGTCTAGCAATGTTGCTTTTACTTATCTTAGATAACACTCCATTGGCAGAATTTTTTTGTCAGCTGACTTTTGTGTTAGCCAAACTCTTTCTTTCACTATAAAATACAATTTCAATAATTTCTCTAAAAAAGGAAACTAAAGTTGTCTTCCAGAGGAAACCCTACAGGTTTAAGTACCAGTTAAGCAATCTGGATCAACTACATAGTAAAATCTTCACCTAGCAAAAGCTGCAGCAATTGCATTGAACATCTCCTGAAGCAACACAAATATTTCTATCCCCAGTAGACTTTAACTTGCCTCGTGTAAAAATCAGACTTTCTTCTCTCCATAAAACCTTTAACATGCATTAGTATGCATGTGGTAATGAAAGTATCCTGTCACCAGAACTACACATCCTCATCCAGACCAGAACTCAGTTAGTTCTTGTCAGGTGGGGATGTGAAAAAGGAGAGGCAATTGCGGAGATCCAATACAGCAGATGAAAGATAACGGAGCATCTGTGGAAAATGTAAGGAAAATACATCTAGGAAATTTCTGAACCTAAAAGATGTCAGTAAAGAAAGTTTGAAATGGTAAAAGTATTAATGAATAGTAAATGTATAAGAAAAGGAAATATTGCCTGATGGTCAGCAGTATCTAAAAACTTAAGAGTGAAATGGTATAAAGACAAGCTCTGGGGAGGATATCCGTACAAAGCAGACAGATCACCTAGCTTCAGCAAAAGCATCCACTGCTTCCGCAGCAGTATCACATATTTGGGATGTCATGGTAATGTTCAGGCCTGTACTTGACCAGAGGCACAGCCCAAGGTTGGCATCCCATTACTAGATGCAGAGAGATGACTGGGTGACTCCAAGCTGCATGTGTTTGTGCAGGCACGCTCTAGTCCTGAACTCATTCTTTATCTGAGTTACTTATGTTATCCCATTTAGGCCTGGGATCTGCAGTACGGCAGCCTGAGGCAATACTAGGGGTACAATGCTATACCAGTATCATCTTGGTGATATAGTGCGATGTCCCCCCAGCATGCCACTTCTCCCACCCAGGACTTCTGTGATGTATGGGTTTGTGAGGAGTAGGGGTGGGAAAAGAGCTGAACATCCATGCTAGGGATTTCTTTCATGGAAGGTCTGCATGGTTCAGAACCTTTTTTCATACTTTTAAGCTTTTGTAAGTTGGAATGAACCAGAAGATGGTTGAAGATATTGCTTAGATCATGTCAATAAATTGAAAGGTTGCTTTGAAGCAACAATCAAAGATCACAGTTGAACCTTTCTGAAAAAAGAAGGGGGTAAAAATGACATCTCTTATTAAGTGCCAGTGTTTTATTTAGTTAGATGTTTAATCATTCCTTTAATTTTGCATTACAATGCTACATAATTTCTAACTTATTTTATTTTTATTCACCTGGCTTCTAGTCAAGGACATCAAGATGTCTCAAGACCTTGACCCTATGAGTATTTCTCTAAATCATCCTATAAGCTTGGATGATTTCCAGAACTGAGGTTAGATTGGTCCTGTAGAAATCTTGGAAGTATTCTACTCTTTGTAAGCAGTGGGGAGTAGAATGAGAATTTAATGTCTGTATTATCTTGACCTTATAGTTGGAAGTCCAGTTTTTCTTTGATGTAAATTAGGTATTTCCACTTCCTTCATTGAAACTTCACTACAGGTAAGGATCTGGACCTAAGCCTTTAAAAGGTCCCACTGTAGAACTTTCATTAATGGTTGATTTCAAGGTTCTTTGGGGTATTTGATGTTTTTCATCTTTTACATGTTCTGTGCTTAAGAAAATACTACTCACACCCAAATATGTTAAATTACGGTAGTCCTATCTTTATGTACTCTGTTGAGCCCACAGTTGCTGTGGGTTTATGTAAAAATCACAAGATTTAACTTTTAGCAGCTTAAAACTTTCTAGCTATTTTCTAGAAATTAGCTCAAGATTTCTCAAAGAGAAAATCTAGCACTAAACAGGCTGGGCTGCTGCATGAACTAGGAATGCGTTAAATTCCAATATATTTAAAAAGTTCCAAATAGTACACTCTTACACTTCTACCTCACTGTGTTTCTTGAGGGATTCAGTGTGATCACTAGCCTTGAAGAATATGAAAAGTTAGTATTTCTGCTAGAGGGACCTTTTATTAGGCTTTGCTGTTTAGCTCGCCATGCCGTTAGCATATTAATAGCTATGTATTTTAAGAACAGTAAAATACATTTCTCTGTACAGTACAAGATAATGTAAGAAATTAAAAACAGTGGATTCTCTGTCTTCCTTTCTAGCTCTAGGTAGCTGTAGCATGCGACCTCGTTTTTGGTCCACGGCTATAAAAATACCCCATCCTTTAAACATAGAGGTTACCTTGAATAACCCATCCCTACACAGAGTTATATTGCTAGCTTTCCAAATTATACAAATTACTCTGAAGTGAAAACCGCAATGGAAACAGTCCAAAATCACATTCTTGGCTCAGCTTGTCATACCCTATGTTATTCGCCAGTTCCCTTTTCCTTGAGCTTTTGGGGTAGTTTATAAAAATGTTTCTGTGTATCACATTGAACACTTAAACCAATGTTATTTTCTTCACATTCATTACTTGCTGCTCTCAAGATAGTATCGAGAAGAAACGAATGCAAAATGAATAGAATATCTATAGCTCAAGCTTATTTATTATATTAAACAGATGATAGATTTTATTGTGTTTGTATGGTCCTTGTAGTAAATATTATATTTCAATACTTGGAAACTAAACATCAGAATCAAGAGATGGAAAACATCGTTGTGATGTGCCACAGGGTGTCTTGTGGTAGCTCAGAGCTTCAACCAATTGCTCACAAATTTCTGGGTCATTAAATTGCTTTTGAGGACGTGCTTCTTGGAAAGGGATTTCAATGCAAGACAACATATAAATAATCATAATATCTGATCTGCATTAGGCATATTTCAGGAGAAGAAATTTCAGGGAAAAAAGAGAGGTAGTCCAAAATTTCTACATAGACATAGCACTGGTAGGTGATAATTCTGCAGCATACATACTGTAGTTGATATTTTCTACGGTGCCCCATTAAAAAAAATGTATTGCTTCATGACATCTTGGTTATGAGGATCAAGTCCTAACACCCACTATTTAATAGATGAAGGCCAAGATGGAGAAATATCAGTCTATAAACATGAGAGGTAGGGAATATTTTTTTAAAATGCCTGAATATCAAGAAGAAACTTTCTGGTATGTTCAAATAAAAGGCACAAGTAGGATCCATACTGCTTAAGACATTTAGAAGAAGCTAAGGATCAGATTATGATATCCTTCTGTAGCTGGTATGTCACACGAGCCCTCAAACAAATCTATTAAAAGCCAGTTGGATTAGGAAAAAAGGATGTTATTCTGTAAAGGTAAGTGTATAATAATCTCACTATTAAATGGTAAATCCTCTGAAGGATTTTTCCCAGAGTACTTTCGAACAGATACGTTTATTGCTGTTGTTAACCATAACAGACTAGAGTAGGGCTGAATTATAAAGACAACTACTTTCCCCTGTAGAGGCAGACAATATAATTCCAGATCCTGAAAAATTAAGCAGTTACATGTTTAATCCCAGTGTTTGATTTCTTCTTTATTCATGTGAGGGACAGATTAATTGGTGATTTCAACATTCAATGTATCAACTTGCAATACAGTCTGTTCTGAGACTACTGCTTCAGACTAGTCCATGCAGTAGCTTTCTGAATAGAGTGAAACTACACTTGCAAACACTGCTTTGGATTTTGAACATTTCAGACTTACTGCAGCATTTTGGTATCAACCACCCATGGATGTTTGTACTGCCATACACATTTGGATTATGGGTGTTCTTCACATTGTTTTAGTCTCGTGAATATATATAAAAATTATTTGCTATTAAACTATTAATTGAAATATTTTATATATTTAATCTGTAAGAAAAAAAATAATTCTATATGACATGAATGACCAATTACACAGCATAAATAAGAAGTGGGAAATAGTCCAAGTGAATATTTCACCAATTCTTTGATTAAAGTTTGTTCATCTACAGCCCTTTCCTATAGCCCAGTGAAGCTGATGAGGCTCTGGGACTTTGGCTCAGGGACTTCAATTGTCTGCTCTACAATTACAACAACAAACACAACAGTAGGCTGTTTGCAAACAGCTGGTAATTGGAAAAAGGGCTGAAGTTGTTAACAGATATTTGTCAGCACTGATTTGACAGTTGTACAACATTACCTTCAATTACAATTCTTCCCTTCCATAAGAAATTGTAGAGTCTATGTCTAACTAGTTTCCTCAGTGGCTGTCATGCAGTGGACATAATATTCTGTGGCATGTATCTATTGCATGTTAAATACCCTCCAGCACTTGATGTTTGTTACCCAGTATAAACAGGCTGTTTTCCAATTACTTTATCAAAAAACAGTTCTGGTAGCAGAGTAGACATATTTGTGACAAGTGGAGTTAGGCAGCTCTGCCCAGCTTAAGGTTAGCCTATTGATAATAGGAGATGCTAAGTATTCTGTCTTGGAAAGAGAAAGATGACACTTTTACAAGCAAAAGATATCTTCATCCAAGCTGTGATTGTTTTTGGTTTTGTTCTTTTTTTTTAATTTAGGTTAAGAACTATTTGTATTAGGCATCCTAGTGCATAGTTCCTGAAGATCAAACTCGTGTTATACTCGCTGACGCTCACAGAGGAGTTGATGGAATTCCCATGCTTTTTTATATCCTGTTTACAGGTTCAAATATTTCCTCTGACTTTATCTGCATTTCCAAAGGTCCATCTGCCTGAGAACTGTGCTAAATCCTTGGCTACGGTACTGCCCTTCAGTGCAATAGCACAGACACCTCCTTTGCTTGTGCAATTTAAGTGTTGCTGTTCTTGGGCTTTCTCAGGTTTCCCTTTTAAGATAGCAAGAGCCAGCAGCTATCACATCAGCTTATAGCCATTCTCCTGTTTCCCACACTGTGCATGTGTGCATACCTTCCTTTTTTTATATATATATATATATATATATATATAAAGTGGGTGAAAAACACAAACTGCAGTCATCAGTCAAGTTTGTAAGCTGAGCTGTGACATTATCAAGACATGTTTCTTTCTCTGGTCTGAGGCTTGTACGTTCTTTCTTCTTTACCTTTTGTGGTCTATAGGTTCCAATAGCAAATGTTCATGGATGACCTGTTAGTCACCTCTTGGTTTTTGTGCTTTGCTGGTTGGGTTTTTTTTCCCTTCATCATCTCCCCCCCACCCTTGCTATTTTCTGTTCTTTTTCTTCCAACTTGCCGCATTCATTCCTAAGCAGGTGCCTCTACAATCTGGACATCCTGTGGTAAAATACATGTTGACATCCTATTCCTTCTAAAATTGCCTATTTCTTTGTGGCCTACAGATAGAAGTAAAAGGAATTACTGCTGGGTATGCTTCAGCCCTTGCCTGTGTCTCTCATGCTCCTGGTTTTTGGGCAAGTTGTAAAACTAGGAAATACTATGGTACTGTCATTGACATATGAAGAAAAAGCAAAGCATAAAGGTGAATTAATAGTCTTTTGTGAAACAAAACAAAAAAATGTAATGTTATAAAACCAGTTTTGTTGCAAATTATTTTTGTTCCCTGTAGCAAATAGGATCTGTTGTTTCCTGCTATGAGTTGTAGAGAGCAGAAAGCTCTTATTTTTCCTGGTCCCATACAGACCTATTCAAATCCAGATTTGGATTCCTACAGGCAGACAGGAAAATGGAATGGAGAGAAGCTGTGAATCTCACTACTCTCCATTTCACTACTAGGGTGACAAGATACATTAACAGGCTCCATGTGTGGGAATTCCTCACCTGTATTTCATACTTGTGGTATTGTCACTTCTTGACTGTGGTAGCTACTATGGTTTCCTGCATATCCTGTGTGCTATAGTTTCTTTTCCATGACTTTTCAGATGTAGCTGTTCCTGTACAGGTTGGCACAGGATTTTGCCTTTAGAGTACACCCATAACAGGCTGTGTTCCACTGAACAGTCTGCAAGTACTGAAGGAAGTGAATGTCTAACATTAATATATGGGCAAGGGGTCTTCGACGCTACTGGTTTTTCAAGCATCAGTTTTGCAGTCCTTGGGTTAAGCAGCAGTTGATGGAATTAAATGCTGAAGTGCTAAAGTATCAGCTCTCTGTTATGATGCTTAACAATTAGGAAAAAAGCCAGTATGGTTTTTTGCTCAGTTGTGATGATGGCACTGTTGATGATACATTAGCTGTCTAGTGGAAGTGGCTGTGTATTCTCCCTCTTATATGTCTTTTCCTTTACCCTAACATTGCACGTGCCTTTTCTTTCATGCTCTTTCTATTGTTGCTTAGTAGACGTCCCTTTGGGCTGTTAAAGATGATGTTTTACACTGGCAAACTTTTCAGTATCTTCAGTCAACAACCTGTGATCTAATGGATGGACAGTGCACAGCCTGACATCACAAAGAAGCACCCTTACTGTGATACTTGTAGGGTAAAACCTAAAGCAAGTAATGGAAAATCTGAAATCAAAATGATCTCATCTGTACATGCCCCATTATCACAAATGGAAGCTGGTTGAATATTTGCCTGTCACAATTTTTCTACTAGTAATTATCATGTCAAGGCTGGAAATACTGTATCTACAGGGAGCTAGTGGATACTATGCTTTTTAAAATATTCTATATGCATGATAAGACTTCCTTCTCTGGTAGCTTGCTTATCATTTTGACTGTTTCTTTTGAAGTAAGAAACAGATGGCAGCATTCACTGTAATAAGTGCAGAAAAACGTGCCAGCCAATTAGGGAGGTTTCAACTGACTGAAAACCTGGATCCTTTTCCAATATTTTGGTGATTTCCTCCCCTGCCCTGTGTGTCTATAGGAAATTTTTATTTATCATTTGTTTAATAAAATCATAAAATTAGAGATTAAAGGAACCTTAGGTCATTAATTCTCTAGCAACGAACTTGAAAACAAAGAGCTGAAATGCAGTTTATTTTTTTCCCCAAAGGATCATTATTGTCTGCCAAAAAATAAGAAACCCAAAAACCAAATAGCCTTGTTAATGTGAACCCTGTCCCTCACTTGAATGGACCAGTAGAAACTGTATCTGTGTATGACCTTAAAATATTTACTAATTCTTCAATCTCTAGCACGTAAAACTCTTATCTCATACAATCAGTCCCCTTTCAAATATCGTAGGATTTTAAATAACTCAAGATCTTTCTCAATGTCTTGTCAGGCTCCTGAAATTGTGAAATTGTCATTCCAACAGTTTGCTTCTCAACATTTTGGGGGTAATATGTTTCCCACTCCCTCATCAGGAAAGGTTACTGTCCTTGCATTTCCTACTATAAGCTGGGAGAGTTTAAGATGCTTTAGATCCCTCAGAAAAAAAGATTCTTCGTTTCACCCTATGAAACCAAAATTACAGGTCACTGCTGAAATGCAGGTCATTACTGATACGCTTCTTACACACCTGTACATACCTTTATCCTTTCCTATCAGTCATTATTATTGAGACTATGAAAAAAGGGCATTTTGGGTTCTAATATGTGATTTTATTCCCTGGCTGTGTAGTGCTTTGATCATTTTTGTGAGCTATTCTGTAGTCCTGTCCTTGCTGTACCTTCATTTCAGAGGTAGAACTATGCAGGTTTCACTGCTTTAGGATTTTCAGCTCAACTTTTATTTTATTCTACTGCTTTCTGCCACAACCTTTCTTTGCTATTCTTAAGATTAGACTCTCTAAATGTCTACTGTAATACCATTATGTATATTTCTCTGCTAACCTTTTGGTATAACTCTTCTTCAATGACTTTTCAATTGTAGCCAATGAGCTTCTAAGGATGTAACCTAAAGCAAAACTGGTGCCATTTAGTAGGGTAAATTTAGTCTATGAAAGATGAAATTCTGCCTCAGGCACTAAAGCAATTTTCAGAGTAGCACATCAGCTTTTATCAGGGTTGGTCTGTTCTTCCTAAATGAAGGTATTCAATCTGTTTATGTCTGACTATGGTCACTCTGGGAAGCATTTGGTGGTAGTTAAGGGTAAAATAGTGATTGTTCTTCAAAATTAGAAACAACTGGTAGCTCTGCAGTGATGATTTAAATGTCTTTTTTAAAAAAATCTTTCAAACCACAAAGCTGTGTGTTGTTCAGTGATTGAATGCATTTGGACTTACGGAACTTTTCATTTAATGCTGTTCTCCATTGTTTTTGGCCGAAGCCCAAGCCTCACATCTTCTAGCTGCAGGATTCCTTTCTGCAAACTCCATCCTTTGCTGAAGGCTCAGTGTAACGTGAAACCAGCCCTGTTTCCCAGCAGGCAGCACATTAAAGGTCTGCCTGTTGACCAGCTGCAAAGACAGGTGTTATTCTCCTTTTCTTTTTACTTTTCCCTTTACTTGGTCTTGTAACATCCCTAACATACTGTCAAGTCCTGAATGAAATGAATGATGAAACTTTATAGGCTTGGAAAAAGCTCTAATTCAGATGGTGTGGAGCTGGGGATTTTGGTCTAAAGTCAAATGCTCTTAACTGCTTGTTTGCCACATTTGCGTCGGGCGTCCAAAAGACTGAGCCAAACTGGAAATCCAGTTCGTAGGGATAACTGCAGAGATCACAGGCATTGAGCATTTATCTTTCCATGAGCATTTATCTTTCCACTTAGGCCACTTAGCACTGACAGCACCATACTGCAGATGCTGCAGAGGCCTCAAGGTTTTGATAGGGGATGCTCATAGCATGCTTCCCTACCATAAAAGAACTGCACACAGGTGACTACATGTAAAAATGTGTGAGCCCTCAGTGCCCCTCTCTCACCTGTACCTATTTCACATGCATGTTACCTGTGTGTTGGGTCTAACCCACTGCAGTCATGGGGCTATGTGAACGGGAGACTATTTCTGCTGTTGTGTTCAGGATCTATAAGAATAAGTAAGGCCTGAGAAGTGCAGCGATACCCAGTCCAAAACTAGTTTCTTGACCCGTTATTGATGAAATGCATCTCTTCCTTCTGCTTCCATCACTACCGCATGCTTTCAGTATTCTGTTTAATGTCTAGTTTAAACTGTAACCTTCTCTGCCATGATCCTTTCCTCATGCTTGCCTGTACAATATCATGTACGCCTGTGGTGTTCTACAGGTAACACAGAATAACCCATTTTAGGAGCAGCTTATTTCTCAGAGGAAGGCAACTTCTGTAACATAAAAGAAACAACAACTGGAACTTAAACCAACCAAGAGCTTTAACTTCCTTTCTAGCCAGGGATAATGGCTCAATCTAGTAACAGTCTGTCCATCAATTAACATAATTTTGTGGAAGATTTACCAGTCTACGTCAGCTTTATGGGCTGTCTCAACTGCTCCACCCATATCTGGTATTCCAGCCTGCATGTCTCACTCTGTCACCTTGAATTATGGGGAAAATTAATACTGAGGCCCTTGTAAAAAAATATTTTGCCAATTTTTGCAGTGGCTGTGACAGTGCAGCCTGTCCTTACTATGTGCTATAACAGCTTATGCTATTGTCTGTTAGCAGTTAATGATGATCCTTAGCACAGGTTGTAAAAGACATGCAGACATTTTGAAAACCTTTCTCTGATTCATGCTTTTTTTAATGCATTAATAAGACCAGAGAACTGATATTCTGTAGCTTCAGTTGAATTACAGTTTAGTGATTGTTTTAATCCTTCTCTTATTAATTTGGTTAGCATAATAAACACTTTATACTGGATATTTGGATATTTTGATGGATAATTTTGAGTGAAACAAATTATGGGAATATTTCTTTAAAAAGTTTTTATTGCAAAGAAGAAATTATCATTCAAATAGTATGAGGTAGCAGTGACTTCACCCACCAAAATAATTAAAAGTACTGAAGACACAAACATTAGCCATCCATAAAAATTTAACTACATCCACTTTTCTGCTTTTCATTGCACAGTCAAAAAGCATTAAGTGAGCTATAAAATATGTGAAAAATTAACTTGGCTAATGGGAAAATTATTTCATCCACCAACTAGTGAAACTACCAAATTCATACTAACCTTACTCTGTTCTAGAGAGTTTAGACAACCTATTTTGATATTTATTAGCAATTTTTATTAAGTTTCAAAAATTAAAGTTAATTAGAACATGTAGAAATGCCAACAGTGCTAGATTTTATTCCTTTTTCCCGTGACTGTTTTGGGTAAAATCACAGTGATGGTTACTGGAATTTTCCTTAAGGATTGAGCAGATTTGAGTAAGTGAGATCTTATTCAAGCCATTTAAAGCGAATACCCATGGTCATAAAACAGTATCAAGGTATCTCATTTGCTGGACATGAATAGTAACAATGTTGTTGGGGTCACTCTGCTCTGATATTTCTGCTGCCCCCGACTAAAATGTTGTGCTTCATTTAGAAAAATATTATACATAATTTCCTGCCTAAAATTCTATTGAACTGTAGATTTTAGTCAATGGCAGAACTCCTGCTAGTGTCACTGGAAGGAAGTGCAATAGTTATTGTTAACAGTTGCTTTAGACGCTTCATTTTATTTGCTTTTAAAACAGAATTGCATCTGGAGCTTGTGTTGCTTAAGGCAAAATATTACTTGGAAATTACTCTTACTGAGGTTAGTGATTGGCAAAGTTGCGTTTTTGAGTGCGTTAGTCAAGATGTTGCTGGGCAGAACTATACCTTTAAATCTTTCAAGATTATTTACCTCTGGTAATGTGTAAAATAGTTTAGCCTTATAGATCATATTTACTGGAAGCGGACTTACCAGGAGCATAGTGACCTTGTAACAAAACCTGACTGTGCTTCCTCCTTTTGCTCTGCTCTCTTCATGTGGTACAGCTGAATTTCCATAAAAACAAACCAAGCTGCAATGAGGTATGACTGTACTGTGGCACTCCGCACTTTCAGTTCAGCCCATGTTTTACATGCAGAGCACTGCTTTTATGTTTCCATAGCCATCTCTGCTTAGGCAGAGCAGATCAGAAATCTTTCTCATGAGAAAGTTTTGCATCCACTTTGCTTAGGTAGAATGACAGCAGGATGCCTAAGTCAGAGAAGAATCAGATCTTAAATTTCAGTTGTGAAAATGTGGGTATTTGATTGTGATTTTGTTGTGAAGGAAGTGAATGTAATTAAAATGAACACATTTGTTCATATTTCAGAGAACATTACAGGGTATTACAGATAGCTATATTTAGCTTGCATGACAGCTAATAAACTCTTACACGCTGACAAGAAAAAACTGTGCTGACAAGGAAAAACTGTACTGGCACTTACTGCTGGAATATGACTCTTCAGTCAAAAGTCCCACACCTTCACCAGTACTATCTTATGGCTTCTTTTAATACCTCAAACCATTCTGATCACTTCTCGTGGCAGTTGACTTTATATATATTGCATGTTACTGTTCAACTGTATTTGGTTTAGCAGTGGGTTAAATGCAAGAATAATTTATATGCAAGACATGCTTCTCCTTAAAAAATCTATTTCACTTGATCTAGAAACATAACAAATATTCAGAGGAGAAGATATATGGTAGGTAACAGTTGGCCCAAATCACTAGTTTGGTTCTAAAGTCACTTTCTGAAGCTTTGATTGGTATTGCTTTTTGGACAGTTTGCTTCCACCATTCTTAGAGGCTTCATGAAATTTGAACGCAGGTTCAAATTATTGCCAGGTCTGGGGACATGTGATTAAATCTGATGAACGTAACAAATAATGCAGTTGCTTCTAAGAGCAATGCAGTGCAGGATTGGTCAGAAAATTTACAATTGCATTTTGTTTGCTGAGCCTGCAAGACTGAACTGTTTTGCAAATATAGTCTGGTTTTATCTAAATGGACCAGAGGCTGGTCCATTCTGGAACCCCACCTGCCTTCTGCCCGTTCACCTGCTTGGCTTATGGCTGATCCCCTGCAGAGGCTGCCGAGGAACCCAAGCCCTGGTTCAGCAGCAGCACAGCCCAGTTCTGTAGCAGCCATTGCGCTGTCTTAGTGTAGGAAGAGTCCAGAGCTTCCTGAGTCTGCTTTTACATCAGCCAGCCAGCAACTTAGGCTTCATTAATGAGGAAATTCCTTGCCTTTGGAGGTCATTGAAATAGTATTTGCAAATATTACTGCTGGTGCAGTTTTCTGAAGTACTTTTTTTAAAAAAAGTCAATGATTATGTTCAATCAAAATCATGGTAAAGTGGCAATAAAAGATGGACTGAAACTTTTAAAACAACAAGGATTTTTTTTAGAATTAATGTTTAGGTGCTTTAAACTGGGCCCACTGTATCTAAGTATTGCAAAGGTCTGAACTGTGGTATTATCAGATGAATATTTCCCTTTGAGCTGAAATAACTTACTCGGAATTCCTATGTGTCCATATTCTTCCAAGTCATATCACAAACCCCTTTGGAAGATAGAGATGGATGTGCTGACAGCTGTGGAGTTGATTCTTCACAGCCACTAATTATAGCATGGTAGGGTTCTGCAACAGTGCATCACACAAAATATTTGTCTTATCAGTGCAAGCCTGATACATGGAGAGGAGTAATTATTTTTTGCCCTGCTTATAATGGTCCACAGATACCAGGGAAAAAGCAAACCTACTTAAGGATAAGTGACTTCTAGCATTTTTGAACATCTACCTAAAGACCAGATGTCCCTTGGATGCTCTACTGTAATTTTCTTATAGTTGTCTTCTGTTCTGAGGAAGCCTTGCTCTTTTTTGCCCTCAAACACTAGGCTAAGCAGATGGGTATTAAATAACAATTTCTTCTGGTTTTTGAAGGAAGTTGTTGACCTGAAGGACTGCAGAATTTGGCTCTAAGCATTGGGTTAATCCTATTACAGTGGGGTAAGTTAGCTGCATACGAAAAACCACATGAATGTACAGTGCTTTGTTTTATGTTCCTTTCAAGTCAGGGGTTGGTTTCTTTTTGGTTTTGGCTACAGCTAGTGCTTAAGGCTTTTCCACTTCAGGTCTCAGGGTTTAGTATTTTGATTCAGGACCTGGAAGTTTATTGGCATTGTTGATGCTGATGTTAGGATGAGGCTTTACCCTGTCCCCCAGCAACTGTATTAGCAAGAAGTCTGTCATACCTCCTCTCTGGGATCATGTGTGGAAGCTGGCCCACGGTAGTGTTACATTATCTCAAATATAAGCCCAAACAGCTGCTCATCTTATGCTTAATGTGCAGGAATGTGTTCTTGTATATCAAGATTTAATTTGACTCTCACTTATGTTGACATGCTATTGATTTCAGTGATGTTTCACCCAATATTCCTTTGTCAATTGCACGGAAAATCAGGCTGTGATAGACATAAAAAGGGTCCTAACATGTAGGGCCTGACATCCTTCACTGAAGAACAGACAGTGAGAGAGGGTGAAACTTTTAAAACATATTCTAATAATGTCTTCACTCTTCTTCCCCTCAGTGGGAGCTCCTTGAAGAGTGCATTCAGCTGTAGAATAAGCCAATTCAGCCTTGAGTAGACTGGCAGAGATCTGTGTAAACAGATTTGCCAGAAAGGAAGAAATTTGTTCCATATCTTGTGACTTCCAGAAGATAAGGAAAATGTTATAAAATTTCAAGTGTGTGTGGCCATGCTTTCTATTAACACAACAAACCCTATGAACCTTCTACCCTGCTGTGTTGCAAATTGCTAGCAATGCCAACCTTCAGGCTCAGTTTTCAGCTGCTGCCTTCTTTTGGGCCTCTGACAGCATGAGAACAAGCGCGTGACCAAGGAGCACTGAGGCTGTGTTCCCTGTAGATGCATCCTATACTAAGCCTACTGCAACTTTGAGTTCTGCACTAAAAAGGACCCCTTTTGTTACAGATGCAAAGGTATTTACAGGTAAACCAGAACAGCCTTGTCTCACAAGGACACAAGGATGTTTTCTTTTGAGTGAAACCCCTAAAAGAGCAATAAAATAAGGGATCTTCACCAAAGTACCATCACAGAGCTTTGTGCTAGTATGAGCTAGCAAAGGCAGTGCTGTCAGAAAAAGCAAAAGCAAATACATAGCTTATGAGAAAGCAAAAGTTTAAGTTCCCTCAGTCACTAGGGGATTTGCTTTCAACTTTGAGGGAAACACAAGACTTATTAAACATCAGATATGAGCTGGAGGTACAGTAGAATCTGTTTGCATTTCCGGATTAAGATTTCAAAAAAAATTCCAGAGAGCTTGTCTACAGTCTTCTATCCTATTGCTGTAAATTTGTGACACCTATATATAAACACAAGATCAGAAATTGAACTAAAAAATGCATTTAGGTAATGCAGCCTCACAAGATACTATGCATCACTCCAGTTATTTATTTCTGTATGGTATTAAGTGGCAGCGAAGACAATATAATCCATGTTGGGTAACCCTCTTTAATAGCCAGCTAAGTTAAATTGAATTAAACTTGCAGTGGGCCTATGAATTCATCCAGAAAGTTACCATGGCTCAGCTGACTTGCAGTAACTTAAATTTCTTGCATCATCTGAGCGTGTGTAAGCTTTTTTGGGTAGGAGGAAACTGCTGGCTGCACAAATCTCAGATATCTGATTTTCCACAGGCTGGTGGTATCTCTGGGCCCCTCTTGACAAAAGGTAGAATGTGATGCTGTTTCATGGAGGCTTTGGTATATAAAGATATAGCTATAGAAATAACACTTATACTTTCTGGCTAAAATGGCCCAATTCTGCAAATCATCTGTTAGGACTTTTCCCAGGGAGCTCACCAACTTTGCTTGTAGGTTTATGTAGAGTGCCACAGGCATCGTGGCCTCCAGCACTTGCCATAAAGCTCTCCACAGGCTTATTCCATGTAAACTACTAACGTTACTCCAAATCAACCCTGCACTACATGAAAGGCATGCATTGAGCTGGCACCTATTTCTCTTGAAAGCATTTGTAATTTAATTTTTGCACTGTGAGAAATTCTGTTGGTTGATCCAAAAAACCACCAGCGTCTCAAAAATCCAGTTCTCACCAGAGTACAATGACTATAATCCCAGCACTGGATTTACAATGTTTTTCTTTGACCAGATAGATCAGTAGCTTAGAGGGTTTTGCACTAATAAATTGCTTTAGGTTAATGTGAAGTACCTTCAAATCGTTGGACATTTCATTGTGGAAAATACTTTGCAAAACTGCATATCCTAAATGGCAGCACTCCAAAGTCTGTAATTCAAATCTCATTTACCGTAAATGACTGGCAACCAAAAGTTGTGTAAGGTTTTTTTAGCATATGGAGTAGTATATAAGGGGAAGGGGGCTGATTTTTCAGTTCCCATATAATACACATGGGCTTGTTCAAGAAATTAACGATAAATAAGGGAAATACTTCTCAGATAGTAATTACGATAATATGCGTTATGTTTGAAATTAATACTGTGAGATTTTGATGTGTCCTCAAGTAGTGGGTATAGAGATGTTTTTGTTGCTTCTCTGTCATTTGGCTGTCTTGGTTCAGGTGAGATTGTAGAAGGGCTCAGCGCTGGTCTTGTACTTCAAATCACAGATGCCTAATGGCAAAAGAGGAGGCGTTAGATGGTTGGTGGCTGCTTTTCAAAATCCCACATACAGAACCCTAATGCAATGCAAGCAATATGGATGTGAGTGGACTCTAAGCTAGGAGCCTAATGTCAAGCTGATAAATCTATGTTCATTACCCATGGTCTTCCTTATCCTACCCTGCCACCTGGGAATCCTGTGCCTAAAAAAAAAATAAAATGATTTAGGTCTAAATATGGGCTCTTATTTTCAAAAGTGTGGATCGATTTACAGATCTCATGTTTGAGTGGACTGCTACTCTTCATAATTGCTGTGAGTAATAGGCTTCATTTAGCTCTACGTGCTTTCAGTATACAATTGAAAAATACAATAGCTTCCATCCTAATTTTGATAACTGACAGTTACAGTTATGAACATTGAGAGGGATAACACTTTACATTAAAAAGAGGGGCTTTTTTATGGATTTGGAGGGAGTTACTTATTCATCTGCTTCTTCTCTAGCAGTCATCATGACCCACATTCATGTGAAGGAGCCTCTTCCATTTTCCTTCACAAAAAAAGTTTCCATTCTGAGGAGAAAGAAGGCAAGCAAAATAGAGCACAGTGCAAATAGTGTCCTTCAATATTTGTGAAGAACTTTAGTCCACCAGTCTCTGGCAAGACCTACTTAATCAGGCTCTTGATAGGCCACATCGTTCCCATTGCCACATCTAGTAGACTAAGAAACTTGGATCCTATTTTTGGCTTTGCCATTGACTGGCTGGTGTAACTCTCGGCCAGACATCTAATTCCTTTGTGGTTTTGTTTTCCCTATTACGTGTAGCCTGTCTTGTCTGTTTAGTTTGTAAGCATGCCTGGACAAGGATTGTCCCTTGTGGTGTTTGTATGATGCCAAGCTAGCAGGGCTTCAGTCTTGGCTGGAGCTTTGAGGTGCTACCTGGGTATAAAATTATTATCATGTTAGTACAGTTATTAGTTATCCCAGTTTATGTTGCACTGATAGTTAGCTTCATTGACTCTTAGTAGTGTGGATGAAATGAGAGTGGGTCACCATGTATTCATGCAGTGGGCATTGCTTAGCTATAGAAATAAAAATAATCATAACAAAGAATGTGCTGGAGCCTTCTGTGCAATCCTGGCACCATTTGGGTTGTTGTAACAACTCCTTCTTTCTTTGGGCTGAATTGGTTTCGGGATAGAGATTGTAATGCTTTGAATGGAAGCCACAGTCTCTGCAAGACACCAAGTGAACTGTAACAGGTTACATCACTTGGGTTAAACACCTCTTTTCACAACCGCTACGCTTGCTGGAACACTCAGCAGAGATGTTATGGGCTGTATGTGCTTAGAGACTGAATTACCCAGTGTCTTACCCATCTCCCCTCTGAGCAGGAGAGGAGCCCCACTTCCTTTAGATGGGAATGTAAAGGGGGTAGAGATGAACTAGGTCTGACAAGGACAAGGTTTTTTTAAATCAAAAATACTCCAGACAATTTTCTGAATACAAAGTCAGAATTTTTCTGGAATTTCCAGTTCCTGGAAAGACTATCATTGTAATGTGCTTAATTGTGTTCTATATAACTTTTTCAATATGCCTCTCAGCTTCTCAAACGTTGCTGTACACGTGATTGCTTTCACAGACCCCGTGCAGTCAGCCCTGCTGGGAGTCACTTGTATGTGCTGCTGCTATCCAGGGTGGCAACAGAGCACCAGACAGTCTTTTGGGGCATTGTTCTATGTCCTGGGCCATGGACAGGCAGATCTGTTCTCCCACACTATATTTTAAGGGGCATCTTTGAGGGCTTTCAGAAAGGGGATGAAAATTAAACCAATAAAAGGAAAAACCATCACCTTTTCTCAGGAAAAGCTAGCACTACTCAGTAATAAAAGATTGTGGGGAGGGACTTTAGAGAGTGAAGCAATGTCCAGACACGCTTTTCAGCAAGGGGAGTGGTAAGCTATGCTGGCTGTAGAAGAAGCAATTTCATAATACTCCTGCAATAGGGATAGGACTGGAGGGAACAGTGTAGCAGGTAAGAAAAATTGCCTGATTTTAAAATATTTAATTCCCCTGAAGAAAAGCTAAGCTTTGTTCTTGAAGAGTCAAGTGAAATCCTACTTGTAGCAAAAATTCTGTTCTCCTTTTGCATCCCTGCTGCTTTCTTAGGTTTATCAGCACCTTAGTTGTCTCCTTTCAAAGAAAAGTGATCTTTGGGTTTTCCAAAGCTGTCTTCTTGTAATAAGAGCAGCCATGGTAAAGTATTAGAAGTACGGTACTCCAAATGCTCAAGATAAATTAGTGAAACAAGAGTAGAGAAACAAACAGCAGGTTCAAAAGATGCCTCCATGCCCAGCTACAACAGGTACAATATTCTCTGTGCAGGACTTGCTCTGACTTGGACAAGTTTGGTGAGAATACATGTGCCTGTAATGTGTGCACATACAGTGTATGCTAGTCCTTACAACGTTGTTGATCAAAAGCTCTGTATAGATGGTTCTGTGAACTGTACCATATATTACATGTCCTTTACATGCGATAGCTCTGTATTTTCCTATCAATACAAAACCTCGACTGTCCTTACTGCAGTTGTGGGTGGTTTAAATGGGCCACCTCTATGAAAAGGCTGGGGAAACAGCAGACACAAAATGTTGTGAGGAGATGAGAAGGATGAGTGGAGTTGTACTTGATCACCTCAGAAAAGTAGCTTTGCAGTTGGCTTCTGTTAGAAATAATTTGTTATCTGAATAAGGAGAATGTACCACATCTGTGTGCAGTAGATCAGGAAGAGGGTCTTCACAGTAACACAAAATTCTGACCATACTCGTGTCAGTAGGGATTTTGACTTCGGAAGCTGCAGAGGAAAGGTATCATGTCATCATTCTCCCTGGCTGATGCAGCCCTACACTGGCTCCCGCTTAGTGCAGTGTCCTCAAAGGCACAAGGATTTGTTGTCTCCTTAGTATGCAGGAAAAAGAAAAAAAAAAAAAAAAAAGGTATCTCCCTCTTCTTAGCGGAGTGAGTTTAAATGTATGACTGATGAGACAACAAAATGTATTTTTTTCCATTCTGTCGATTCTTGTATGAACCCTGGGAAGGCAGTGATGAAAGCAAATGCTGAAGTGCATGTCCAGGGGAGGGTGGTGCTGAGCACTGGAACATGCTGCAAATGAATAGCGAGAACTTACTTCTCACTGCATGTTCCTACTGGCCACAAGTACCACAGTGTCTTCTTAAAGACTGACTATGAGCTGAGGAAAGTGTACTACCCCGTCTGCTGGAAGCTCATTCGTACTTGCTCTATTGAATAATTTGTCTTTAATTACTCTTTTCCATATTACCATAATTTTATTTTTAAGTAAGTCTCATTTTTCCTTCAGTATTACCATCAAAGATTTTACCTCAGGTCTTAATTTCTTATTTGCAATTGATGTGGCATCCCACAAAATTAAATAAGGGTTCATGATTGCTCTATCTTCTTGAGCAGCTCAGATCCTACTTTTTAAATGAATTATCATGATCGGTTTGGCATGTTTCAGAAAGCAGTTACTATGCACTATTGATAAGAACCATTGGATCTGGGAAGTCATGGATTTTGTCTGAATAACAGGTTCTTTTGAGCACCTCTTGGGAATATGTAAAATCAGGAAGTCTTAGAAAATGTTAATTCTTTCACAATATTACAAATGGCAGCTTTTGCTAAGTATGAGGCAATTTCTGTCACTGAAACATGTATTTATACTTGAAGTTTTTCTACAGTGATGTGGAGAATTAAATCTCTTCTGGACTAAATTAACTTAAATGGAATGAATTTGCGTAGAGAATATAGATTTTGACTTGTTCCATAAAGATTTGAAAAAGCACCTCGTGAAATCCAGCACCTAGTCATAACACTTTCCCATTAACTCACCAGCATGTAACTTCTGAGGACCAGAGTCTGTGATTACCTGTTTGCTTATGGTGTTCTCTGTTTTGACTTTCCTTGGAGATGTGTACAAAATAGTTCTTTGGGATGGAATCCTTTCTGTGTTTGTACAGCACCTAGAATTGTTTCATGATTGGAGCTCTGATGAGCTCCTACCATACAAATAAGGGGGGTGCAGGAAAAGAGAGGATGACTTTGTTGGTGGATTTAGTGTGGCTTTCAATGCGAACATACACCAAATGAAACTTGGACAGAAATCTGGTTCTTTGGTCTTACGGTTAATTTCCAAATGTGCCAGGACAAGCTGCTTAGTGCTTGACCCTAAGGTGCTGAGCACATTTAGGATCTGCAGAGGTTGCTCAATACAAGACACGGGTTCTTTTAATGAAACTGTTGCACTTTAGACATTGGCAGCTTGGAGTTCTCTGAAATGGGAAATGTTGGAAGAGACATTACTGTCGCCTTTTGCAACAGTATGCTCTTTGAAAATGTTCCGCTTGAATAATGTTAAAAGCAATTTGTTTCTGTAATTTAACTCATCCCTATCATCAGCACCAATAAATGAAACCTCAACGGATTCTAGGCTCACCAGGACCTTGCGAAGAGCTGGCATTATATTCTAAGCCAAGTAACTTACTATAAAATTACTTCTAACATATACATAACGTATACGTAGAACTCAACAAGTGTGTACTTTCTTTCAGGGAGTCTGTGTGCATGCCTCGCTGGCACCAGCGGTAGAAGAGCTTTAGATCCTGCTGTTATGTTTGCAATTCTATCAGAATTGGTACCAAAGTTGCACTGGCAGGTAAAATCATACAGTGTTTAAGAGGTTACCCAGGTGTGCTCTATTAACAGATAGAGAGTCCAGGAATTGTTTCGTGTTTTAGCTTAAGGGTTGTGGAAGTACTAGGAAGTTGTAGTTGTACTCTTTTGGCCTCAGTATGTGCCCCATGTTTGCAGTGCTACTGTACACCCCTAGAAGAAACACCTTCCTGTTACTCGCATGTCAGAGAATTCGTGTGTGAAGACAACCATGGTTTTCTAAGAACCTCAGGCTTTGCTGAATTTCCATAGGAGTAATTTGTGTACTGCAACAGTGGCAGGAGTGAAAGGCCAGGCACTCCATTGGTATAACTGACTATAACCAAAATGACTTCAGCAGCAGCATGCATTGTCTGGTCCCAGCACTGAAGGACATGATCATCAGAAGGGCTGTGCTTCATTACAGGAAGGGCATTGACAGCAGGCAGAATACCAGAGCAGTTTAGTAGTTAAATAGCCTTGATGTAGCTTGTCAGTAGCACAGTTTGTGGATAACAGATCCCATTAGCCTTTTTGCTTTCAAGCTCAACTTTCAGACACGGATCCTCAGAAACCTTCAGCTTTTTTCTTTTTAATGAAACTGTGTTTCTTCATGCCCTACTTCAGTACAGCTCCCACAGGAGAGTGGTGAAACTTCTAGTCTTGCCTGAGACCTTGTCTCTGCAGTTTTCCAAGGGCCAGAAGCCTGCTGATCTGCCGAGCATGACAAATGTAGACACATTGGTGTCTCTGTTCTGTTTGTTTTGGATAATAGAAGATGATCTTTCGTTATCTCTTTATTGAACCCCTTTGTCCTTGTTTTTTTGTAGCAACAAAGAATATCATCTCTTTCCCTATTCTGTTCAGGACATTTGTTTTGTTGGTTCTTCTCTCACTATAATTTCCAGAGTAATGAGCTGGGGCAGCGCTTCCTTTGGTTTAGGTTCTTTCAACTCAGTCTTGTACTCTCACTAAACCTGGGTCTTTCTATGGCAGACTTGCTATGCCTGTTTTCAATCCCCTTGCTACTCCAAAATACGCAAATGAGAGGGAGTGTAGAGATGCTTGTTCTGGGATTTTAAATTGATATTTGCCCTCTTTGCATGTTTGCAGGATCACCATCTGTATAATTGACTTGGCAAAGGCATAAAGCTGTAGTCGAAGCCTTTGTTTTATATTGCACAATATTTCTTCTGTAAGATACTTCATACTTTTCCAGAGCGTCTTAGCCAGCTTTTGGCTCCAAGCAATTACTTTTAATAACTGAGACTGACCAAAAGGACGTTGTCTTCTTCAGTAGCTTAGGCATGAGGTACGATAGATCACTTTGTTACTGACAAAGAATAGATCTTTTTCACTCCATTGGCAACATGTTTAATCCTGGATCTTGTTACTCTGCTCTGCCTCTGCTGCCTTTCACCAGGACAGAAAGACTAGAGGGAAGAAGAATTTTGCCTTTTAATGTTCTAGGGAAGTCACTCAGTTCTATTGAGAGGCAAAAATGTTTGGTCCCATCTGTAAATTAACTTTGCAAATTGACTGACACATTGCTGGAAGAATAAATAGTAAAATACAGTGTTGCTTGTCTGTATCTGACAATGTGGATTTCTTGTGAAAAACTGAAGTACTGGATAGCACCCAAATGTAAAACCTTGTGCTGGCTGAAAACTGAAGTGTTCTTAAAATCGGCTTCATCTGATGTGTTACAAGTAGAGTTTTCAGCTGTAGGCTGAAAGAACTAAAAATTCAGTCTCATTCAGACAATAATTTGGTGAGATTGCAGCCCCTCACCTTTCTGGTGAAATCATCCTCTTTGATTAGGGCTTGAATATCTTTTTGAATCAATTTTATGTGAGGGTAATACCACTGATTTAATCCAGGGAAATGTCTTGATTTTCCTCTCTTTCCTGCTCCTGCAGGCAGGTTTTATGTGAGAAGCTTTTAGAAGGGCCCACGCTGAGAGTCCCTGCCGTGTGTCATTCACAGGGCTGGAGGGTTTTTGTCACTGGGTCCAGCTTTCCCTACATGCCTGTCACACAGAGGCATTTTGATTCTGGGAGCAAAATGTCGATCGGATGATCCCTCTGCTCCTCCTGCCCAGCCTGCTTGGCACGGCCCTGCCATGCCAGGGGCCTGCAGCGACACCAGGCAGTGCCAGCATCGCTCCAGACCTCTTGCTGCCATTGCTGTGATGCTGCTTTCTCACATAGAGTTTTGCTTGTTCTCACTCTGGCTGAAATATCCCAAACAATATCTTTGGGAACATGAGGCTTGGGGTGATCATGAGATTTTCTGGAAGGTGAGAGGCCTGTTTATTTTTCAGAGTATGGCTCCTCTGTGGCCAAAGATGCAATGGCAGCTGTGGGGATGGGGTGGAGATGCACTAAACTGTCCAGCGTGGGTGATGGCAGGGGTGTATTCAGGGCCACACAGGGACCACTAGGACTCTGCTGCCCTAGGACTCTGTTAGACCCCCAGCTGGGTTTTTTTGCACCTTGGCTGTCACAGCTACAAGATGATCTGTGCCTGTGTTAGCTGCATGTGCTCCAGTCCCTCGGAGAACTATAGCACCTCAGGCCATCACAGCTCCCACCTGGAGATGTGGGCTTTCAGGCCAGCAAGGTGGGTGCTCATGTGAGCAAGGCAGCACCCTATAGCTTTGGTTAGGCTGTTGAATACCAAAATTCTCACTGTCAAGAAGGCTGAACAAAATTTTATGACAGGTTAGCTCCAACTCATTTTATTTTGGAGTAAAGCAATGCTGCACTTTGGTAACGATAGCCAGCTTCATGTAACTGTTTGGGAACGATGGACTTGTCCTGATGGCAGATGTCACCAATCTCAGGAGCACTTGGACTCCAAAGCCAAGCTTGGTTCTGCAGTTCCCAGGTTGCTGAAAAAGTCTTGGGTCCAAACATATCCTGCAAAGGCAATGCTTGAAGACTAGGATGTGAATTTTTCTGTTCTGGTCTATTGCTACCAAATTTTGTAAAAAATCCAGAGCAGAAGTTGCTATATATTTTTTCAGATTCTTTTCAGACTGTATGCTTAGACTATGGAGCGTGTCACTTTTCTAAATGGTAAGTCTACAATCCCACAATTTTTGGCTGCCAAGCTACCTCCCGCTCTGCAACAGGATGGTGGGCTTTTTTTGGTGTGTTGATATGCACATATGGTGCATAGACAGTTGGTGAATTCTAAAGGAATGACCTTCAGGACTGACATTCTTCTGTATTTTCATGTTTTTGTCATGCTGTGGTGGGTTTGTTCATTCCTCTTTCATCTTCCCTGAGTGAAAAACTCTGCAGTCTTCCAGACAGCGTCTCTCTCTCTCTGACCATCTGTTCCCAGATTACAGATTTCTCTGCATGAGTACCAGGTAACAGACGTGACTTCGCCCAATAACTACAGCAAAAAAGGCTTTCACACACTCTCCACAATCTGTGAACATATGATCAGTCTAGGATAACATGTCGTGCCAAACACACACCAGAGAAATTTATATGCAGTAACAGAATGAACCCTGAAATCAGGTACTTGGCAACCCCAAACCTGGTGTTCCCTCCGCATGTTTCAAAAAGAGGCTTCTGCACCTGCAAGAAAGTCTGTGTTCCTGCCCTGGTGCCTTTTTCTCAGAGGACGGAAGCATAAAATACTTCTCTCGGGTTCTGCTTAAAGGGAAGCTGGTAGCATTGCTGCCCCACGTCAGAGGTTGGTGTGGGGACAAGGTCTCTGTTCTCTGCTGGCAGCTCAATAATGAGCATTTGCCAAGTGATTGGAGACACCAGAAAGGATATTTTTTCAATCTTGTACCATCTTCACTAGATTCTGCCCATTTTGTGAGTAGGATATAAGCGCTGATATCCTATACACAAGTGTGTGTATATAATATATCAATAAATATATATCTAAGTTGTTTTACGCCCTTTCCCATTGTGGCATCAATCCTCAAAGGACCATAATTGGACTGAATATTAAAGCCAGGGAGGGGAGGGGGGTGACTGGAGGGAGCTGCTGCTCACTCTGGCAACCACTGAGCACTTGCCTTAAGCCTGTGCTGCAATTTTTTTCCATAATGGTTGAAAAGTTAGGAAGTTAGCTTGAAGCTAAGGGACCATGCGTGGGTACCAAAGACAGATAAGGTACAAAGCAACAGTTTGTTGAGCTATCGTGTGATCTGCGGGCCAAGGTTAGTCTTTATCTCTGCTGCAGGGTACGTACTGCGACATATTCCAACAAACTAGTAATGTATTTATTTTTTGATAAGTGGATGTGTGTGTTAAATGTCTCACGTTAGTCTTGCATGCCCTGGTGACTTGAAATGAGAAGAAAAAAACCTTATAGAAATTAGTACGCAGAAGAAACTACTACAGAGGTTGGAAGGGAATTTACCAGTAAACTTTACTTTTAGATGTCTTTTACAGTATTATTTATTACCCCTTGGGAATCAGTCATCTGCTACTTTCAACAGCTCAAAACCTGGCTGCAAAGATTTTTTTTTCAGAAGGTGGGAGAACCTCAACATATTGCATCTGTGTGTGCACTAGTTACTACAGGAATAAAAGAAAATAATGTTCATTGAGTCAGGATGCATTTATGTATTCATTTATTATTAACCTGCCTCATATGGCCCTGTCTGGGTCTTGGTCCCCAAGAGCCACCATTCATTATCATGGTTACAATATGGAAAACAAAAGAGGTAGAGCAGTATTTTGAGAAGTCTCAGTCTTGGAAAAAGACTGCTTCCTCGTAAGCGAGGTGGAAATGTAGGACAAAAAGATGCCCTGTGTGTCCGATAGGCATGATCTAAGACAAAAGACAGTAAGTGTGTACAAGTGGTAAGCTGTAAGTGTGTGAGCTGTTGCTGTGTGCATGCTGGTTTGGGGATGGGCATGCATGTCTTCTGAATGTTTACAACCAAATATGCTCATTTAATGGGCGTGGTCATTTCCTGTGGTTTTTTGTGTCTCAAGCACACAGCCTAACAACACATTGTTGGTGTAAAGGCTTTAGATTTTATAGGATAGACAACTTTTACTGCCATACCACTTATACAGAAGTCAGCAGCAAGCTCACAGCTAAAATATGATCTTATATATGATTTAAGAGACATTTGCCACACCAAAAGAGTTCCTTTTGTGATTTTGTCCTGTTTACTGAGCAGTTGTGTTTTGTGATGATTATCAGCTCCAACAGGAACCTAAAGAGGATTACATATCAATAGGAGAGCAGTAGGAGATGCAGTCGGGTAATTAAGTGGAGAGGTTGACCTCATGTTTCCTCATTACAACATTTTAGCCAGGAGGTACTGCTCAGGCTTCACTGAGAAATTGGAGAAGGGCTTTTCCAGAGCTGGGGCAGAGGCCTCCAGCTGTATGTGCGGGGCTGAGCCTGGGACACAGGAATGCCCTCTGCCTCATGGGGGAACCCCAAAGATGCTGCTGCCTCCACCTGCATCTCCCCAAAACAGGGATCGTTCTCCCAGGGAGTTTGGAATTGTTTCTTGAGCCTAGAGGTAAAAACGCAGGATATGGTATGTTTCTGGTACACACGGCAGGAAAACTTGTATGTTCTGGCTTTCAGTGAAGGTAATTCACTTGTGCAATCCCACCAGCAGAAAGTAGCTGAGCTCAAATATTTGGGAGTGAAATGTAGTTATAGGCTGATACAAATGAGAAGATTTTGACTGTAAACCATTTATTCATTGCTATTCTTTCCTGAAAGATTAGCTCCCAATTTGGAACAAATCTCCCTTTATCCAAGGCCCACTCCTCTCTCTGCTTTTGGAGAAAACAGGAAAAACAATCATTTAAGCTATGGAGTAGTAATATTTTTGTCGGAACAACTGCTTTGTTCTGGAAATCAAAATGATCTGGGTGTGATTACCTCTGTGTGGAGATTTATGTTTTCAGCATTAGGCAGAAGCTGTTAAATAAATGTTGACTCAGGCTTCTGCATTTTCTCTGTAATTTCCCACATCTTAATTCTTCACTTTGTGCAACTGCTTCTGAAACTTGGAACTAAATCTTCATTTTAATGTTCTTTTTTGTGTTTCTTTCACTGCTTCATCCACATCTTTTCTGCTTTAATGCTACAATAGTGTGCAGGAGGATTAGTTACACTGATTAAAAAAATAAAAACTGGAGAAAGAATGAATTAATTTAAAAGCAAGACACCTTCATTAAACGAAGTAGGGAGAATAATATATATAATTAGCAAGACTTCTGCTTACTGTATGCTCTAATGTAATATATTAGCCATCTAATTATTTTAAAATATTATTAATTGCCTTGAAATTGTTAGCTACTGTTGTTAATAGCCAATTAGGGCTACTCTTAAAAGGGAGCTATTTGCTGATAATAATAAAATTTTAGAAAATCGGGGTACTTAGCCACATTTTCTTTCATACTTTTTTTTTGTTTATTCCTTTTCATAACGTGTAATTCACTTTTCTCCCCCATAAAACAGAAAAGAGTGACAAACCTACATTCTATAAAGGGTATTTACATTGGTAAAAAATAAAGCAAAAGACCTTTTTTCTCCTTTTTGATAATATGAGTATAAATACTCAGTAAAATTTGCAGTGGAGTGGGAGCCCATCTGTTTACTGTTCTGCCCAGTGCTCTTTGCGTGTACCTGGTTTCCACAGCGAGGAAGCGTGATTGATACCGACACAGCCTCTGACTTATTCCTAGAAGTATTTTTTCCATTTAACATTCATGTTCTTAGAATAGTGAATTAGAGATATTGCATTCCTGTTCACTGAGCTCCTGTTCTGCAAGATCTGTTCTCCTGTTTCTCTTTTACTTGAATTTTTGCATCCATTTTCTTCCATGTTATTATAAATTAACGTATAGATCATTGCACGGCAGTGGGGAGGAGGGCTAGAAAAAGCTATTTTTTTCTCTTTGGCATTTACTTTGCAATGGAGAAGGGGATATACAGAAATGCCCAATTGTGACTGAAAGCTCTTTCAGCTATGAAGACTGTAGATTCCTTTTTCTTCTTCCCTGTCAAGGCTGGATGTTTACAGAACCTATAGAGAGGACAGTGGGAAATATTCCTTAAATAACAGCAATATGGGTTGTTCTGTCATTTTTGCCCCTGCTGGTGTGCTTGTTGTGGGCAGCAGGATGTGACATCTTCCTGAATGTCAATTTAGTATCTCTTATCTATAACTGATCTGGTTGAGATTTCTAGGGAAACTTAGGGAATTGGTGACGGCTAATGAGCTTCTAACCCCCTTTAGGCCCTTTTCAGCACCCTAGCTTTCTTTTTCAATGATAGTTACTCTCACACAGTAAGCTGTAGCTCTCAGGGTCCCTATGGCCATGCCTACAAATTTCTAGTGACCAAATCAGATTCAGCAGAAACCCATAAACAGCTGGTACTTCAATGGCCCAGTCTTGAAATGAGTGCAGTCTGTTAAATAAGCAGAGATGCTTCCACTTACATTTAAGGCTGGTTGTGATCCATTAATTGTTGTCTGGTTATGTTGCCTAAAATTAAAAGGAAATTTTGAATGAAAACTGTTCATACCATTGCTGGCTTTAATGGGATATAAAACTGTACTTTGCAAACCTACTGGAGATCTTTGAAGAGGTTAATAAGGAAGCGAATAAGGGTGAACTAGTTGCTGTACTTGTATCTCTGAAAGGCTTTTGATGAAGTCCTGTGCCAAAGACTTTTAAAGGAAACCAAGAAAATACATGATGGATCTCATTAATGGAGTTCTGCATAATCTGTGCTGGGGTCTGTCCTCATAAGCATACCATAAACTGCTGGGACAAGCAGATGACCAGAGAGGTGAAAGAGTTTGAGGATGATAGGAAGTTAATTATTCAGGGTAGTAAATGTGAAGAACACCTATGTGGAAACACAGAAGTACCTCAGGAGACTGTGTGGGCAAATAAAATTTAGTATGCACGAATCTAAAATGATGCATGTAGGAAAAAGCAATCCTAAATTCACATACAAAATTCTAGGCTCTAAGCTGACCATTATGATTCAGGATCATGTTCCATGAAAACATCGTCTTGGTGCTGAGTGGCAGCCAAAAAGTTTTCCAAATGTTAAGTGAGAAAAGAGACCAGAGAACAACTGTATGAATCAGTGTTCACCCAGGGGTTGAATAGTGTAAGCTGTTCCAGTCCTTTAATCTCAAATAGGATGTAGTACAGCTGGGAGATGTTCATGGAAGTGTAAGTAGGGTGAAATTACTTCCATCTCAGGAATGGGGTGCGTAAAAAACCTGGGACCATTCAGTTTAGAAGAGATGTGATAGACCTACAAACTGATGAGCGGAACGGTCAAAGTGGGTAAGAATTGGCTCCTTGCTGTGTCTTCCAGTACAAAAACCAAGGGCCATCAAATGAAGCTTGTAGGAGACAAGGTCAAAAGAAATCAGAGGGTGGTTTTTCATGCAACAGGTAGTAGATATGTAAGTTTTTCCAAAGGACATGGGGGCTGCTGGAAGTATACATGGGTTCAAGGAGAGATTGCACAACTCTATGGATGAGAAATTCATTAAGACTTATTAAACTGCAGAAACTGCATCCACTCAGAAAATCCCTGCAGCTAAAAATAATTGTTATATGGAAGAACCTGTGGGGACATGCCCTCTTTCTGCTTTTCCCTGCTCAGTGCCTTCAAAACCTTCCTGGGGACACATCCTGGGCTCAGCAGACATTTGGAGTGATCTGCTATGGCTCACTATATTCTAATACCACTCTGGTCTCGTGCCTCAACAGTGTCAGGAGAGATTTGGGCTGTGTACTATGGGAGTGAGAAATTTTTCTTTTTTTCCCATTCTTGGATGCTATGACATGTCTGTTGATTAACCAACAGATGATCACCTGGTCCTTAACTGATGAAACCTGCCTTGCCTGATAAAGCACAATTTTAAACTACACTCTAAAAATGAGACATCTCTGCAGTACTGGGAAACCTGCAGCAACCAACTGTAACAGCTGACAGACCCAGAGTCTTACGTATCCCAAAACAAATAAAAAATTATTTTGTATTGCCCAGGAGGAAAAACTATCAGAAATTGTGATAGCGTTTCCTTAATTGTGAATTTATTTCTAGTAGCGCCTAGATAGACAAAAGAAAACTAGAAATCAAGCCTCTGCATAAATGATGTTACAACATAAGTTATAAAAATCTGTGGGAAGATCAGCTCTGATTGCTCACTGGTGACTTCCTAATTTACAGCAGTATACTGCTGTAGCAGAGTGAAAATTTACTTTACTAAGCTTGTACTTTACACACTGTCCTTCCTTTAGATTTGTGCTCTAATCTGTACAACTAGTCCAGGCAGCGATGGGAGCAGCCTTGTTATTGTGGCTTAAAGAAAATAGCCCAGATGTGACTCTTCTGTTTCTCCTACTGCAGCTGTACATTATCAGCAAATTAAAACTGTCGCTAACTCAGCTGCTTGGACACATGAGTGCCCTTGCCCTAGTGAGCTGCTGAGCGGTGTTTTATGATCTCTTCTCCACTCTTTTTTGAGTCCTTCCCAGTTGCTCCAGAGAGAAAATACAATAACAGATACCTCAGCTTGCTCCCAAGTTCCTGATGGTCTGGATGGTGGAAGATATTTTATACTACCAGAGCTTGGGTCCTCAGGTTCTCCCATACTCATATTTTGGACTGTGGTTTTAGTCACATCGTTGTCCCAGTAGAAGAGGATTATTTTATGAGATCTAATATATGATCTGTAAACATTGCTTTTCAAGTAAATCCACTGTAAAATTTTCTAGCAGAAGGATTTCAGTTATATGTGCAAACACGTGATGAATATATCCATGTATTCTAAATAATTTTATATCAACCTAGAAAGGTTTCACTGTAATGTACTGATTTGAAAAATACAGAAAAGATCTGGACTTTTCACATCCGTAGACTCAGAATGCTAATGCTTTCACTTTATTCTCTTACATTAATTATACTGTGCTAATTTCAAAACTCATTTCAGTAATATCTAACATGGATTTTTTTAAAGTTTCTGTGCTGAAGGATGTTTTGCAATTTGTGGTCCAATTCTGATTTAGAATGAAAGGAAATTTCAGAATATTGCAGTTTTTCAATGGCAAAGAAATGCAGGAATTTTATCAGCTGTATTTGAGTCGTTACAGAGTGGACTTGAACCTTTTCTTGGTTTCTCTGTACAATCCCATCTCTTTTCTTGTATATGGATTTTACATAGATATACTTATGCCTGTACATGATTGTCCCTTTTTCGTGGAAGCAGCTTTCTTTTTATTCTATATGCTAAATTTTTTAGTTCAACCAACATTGTAGCCAATGAAAACTACCTCATTTCACCTGAAGAAAGAAGAAATGCATTTTGAATGTGTGTCATGGAGGAATTGCTTTTTAATTAATCCCTTCAGCTTCAAAATTATTCACAGACTAAGGAGTTAGACTGAGCAGAATTAAATATTTTCATATCTTATTTCACTGCATATAGAGATCTCTTTTTCTTGTATGTTTCAAGGAGATGAAAAAATAAGATTTTGTGCTTTATAATGGCTGTTTTAGAATCCAGAATGTTGATTGGTTGGTGTGAAATAACATGAGAAATACAGCTCACTCTATGCTATATTATGTTCTGTTCCATCATTAAATTGCTTCAGGTTTGGGCTTGACCAGGTAATGCAGAATTCATGTTTGCCACATTCTGCATTTTTAATGGTTTAAAATCCCAACTTTAGAAAGTTTAGTTATGTTATAAATGCAAAGGTTTGTGGATGGAAACAAGGAAAGGTCTTTGGGAAGAGGTTGTGTTTTTTATGTGGTGAGTTGAAAAATGGTTTGGAAAAAATGGACTCTTGAATCATCAAAAACCCCAATCAACAGATAGAGTCAATTGATTTGAGTTTCCAAGTGTGATTCCTTACCTCTTGAAGATGGAAATGAAAAAACTCACCCAGCTGAACAAAAAAAAAAAGTCCTCTAAAATAATAAAATTATACACAAGAAAGAAAACTGATATGACTCAAAGACACTCCTGTTGTAAACTCTGTCCTGGGGGAAAATGTCTGCCTTGATACAAAATACATTATTAGAAGGAGTGTTCTTTAAGAAGAGACAGAGGGAACTTCCATTAGGTTTTGACTGTCATTGACATGTTAGGAAAATTACAGGCTACTGAGATGTTTCATTAAAAGAATTCTACCACTTGAAACATTATGATTTCTTGGCTAGTATAAAGTTGTTTAGCTTTTAAGACCAGAAGAGATGACTATAATCATCTGCTCTGACCCTATGAATAAAATGGGCCATAACAATTCACAGATTTATTCAAGCCACAAGCTGGAGCGTAGTTTTTGGAAAAGTGCCCAGTCTTGAAAAGTAAAGAGCATCTCAAAACACCAACAAAATAAAATGTGTGGACAATATTTAACACATAGTTGAAGCATCAAAGAGAGTCTAAAAGATCTTTAAAAGGCCAAATTCGTTGTTGGTTTTTTTTCAAATGGTGATGTCAGTTTACTGTAGTTGATGCCAGTGAAGTGTTACTGTAAAAGAAAAGTGCAGGGAACGTGCTAACCACCTTCCCAAGGATTTTTCATGTTATGTGTCATGTTCCATGCTGTACCCCCGCCCCCCAGTTTAGTATTACCTGAAGTAGTCACCTTGGCCCTGACTTTTATCCCTTCTCTGCATGGTGCTCATTTCCTTTTCCTAAGTCCAGGGACCACTGGAGAATTAACCGCAGACACTGCATCCTGAGCTTGAAATGAGTTGTAGTGAAAGCTGAGACTCTGGGACACTTCTTTATTTAATTTAGAATCCAGAATGGATTTATCTAACTTAATAAACATATTGTTAAGGAAACCTAAATAATAACATAGAGCTCTTATGAAACTCTTAAACAAAGAAACTCTTAAACAAACTTTAAAAACCCAAACTTTCTCAAGAGTTACAACTGAGACTGGCACTAGAGTCTTATGGGAGTTTGCTTATGAAATGGCTGAAGGGGTAAAGCTGTAAAAACAAATAACAAACTCCTTCCACCCCTGTCCAAATTCCCATGTGAAAAGATGCACCAATAATTACAGTTCCTTCTTTCTTCTGATAGTATTTATCTTGTCTGTTTTATTTCCTTGCCTATAAAGTTTCATTTGGATATTAGTCTGCTTTATGAAAATAAATCCTGTAGCTGTTGTTATACCACCTCCCAGGACAAATATCTATGTATATAAAGAGTAACCATCTTCAATTTCATTGCTGTGTACTTTTGAGTAAGATGTAAGGATTTTTGTAGAGTTTGATCCTGTAATGGTCTGTCTCATGCCTTCCAGGCTTCTAGTATGACATTCAGGTTTTCTTTCATCCCCTTCTCTAGTACCCACTCTACTAACAGTCTGCAACATGTGCTAGGAAACAGGGGTATCAGTATGCTAACAAAGTACTTTGAGAAAGACAAATTTCAAACTAAGAAAACCTGCATTCCCCAAACTACCTGCGTGCGATGAAACCAGTGATTTATTACAGAATTAAGACTGTGGAAGCCAGAAAACATTTCAATTTAGTTCCCATTCAGCTCCTGTCCACAAATATGCAGCTTAAGGCAAGTCCTCAAGTGAATATAGCTTATTCTTTTTGCCTTTTACACATAGGAAAACCCAGTTAGTATTGTACCTTTTCTTAAATACTGAAATTAATAACATTTCTGATCATTTTCACTGGTAATAATCACTGATACAATTTGTATGTCCTCCCAGTAGATAGAAAAACCTTTCCAGGCATCTGCCTGCCTATAATTAAAAAATATCTCCAGCTACGCACCAGCAATAACAAGCATAGTAATGACACATTACTTTGTGCTGAACTGAGGGTATGTGACATTGTCATTGGGCGCATAAAAATCTAAAACATGATGGAGTCACATAGCTCCCTTCTATTACCTTTTAATGCTACTATCCTGAGATGAGTTACTCTTTATTTGCATTAAAGTGAGGAGGAATTCTTCTTTTAAGGAGCGCCAATTAATTTTAGAAGATACCATTAATGTGTCTAACATTTCCAGTTAATGAAATCCAGATTTCTATATTGTGCCTGTAGTTGGTTGTATTCCTTCTTTACAAATTGTACAGAGCTCCTCAGTCCAAAGTGAAAGTAAATAGTAACTTAAAAGTAGTCATCCCAGTGCACCCCTGAAAAGTAAGTAAAGCAAAGCACCACAACTGGGGAAAGATCACTATTCGCTGCGGCTTCCACAGATCTAATCTCCTACCTTAAAGTGTTTTCAGTGTTTGTGGTTTCCATGCAGGAACCCACTGATGAGCATGTTGGTATGGTTTGTGAAACATAGGTGGTATATGTACACCTGTAATTGCTTTGTTGTCCATGTGTGGCAGAGACATGGTACTGGTGGCTAGAGTGTGATTCTCACAAACACACACCACCTCCTCCACCCTCCCCTCCAAAAAACACACCAAACCCCCAGACATGTCCTTTTCATGTATATTTGTGATATACAGAGGTGAAAAGTGCTGTGGTAGAAGATTATTATGCAGCTCCTTCAGTTTTAACTTAACAATTCAAATTCTCTGAAGGGCTCTGTGAATTCCATAAGAATGGGTCTTTTTAGGATGTTATTGATATCAAGCAAGTTACCCCCGATTTATACTGAAACGAGTGATTTCTCATCTTCACAGTGTGCCAAGTTTGATTTTAATTTGCACTGAGGCAAAAGTCCCTTCAGTAAGTCAGTCTGCCCAGATAAGAATTCATGTCTTTGCTTTTGAGCTTTTGTCACACAACTCATTTTGCTGAACCATTACAGGAAAATAAATGCTTTTTGTACGAATTCAGCACTTGCCATCCTTCAGTTAAGAACTGACAGATCTCTCTCACCTACGTGTTTCTTAGTCACTCCAAAAGTCTTGTTTTGTTTTGTATTTCCAAAGAAGTCAAAAGAGGGAAATAAAATGGAAGTTTTACATGCTATACATCTGTAAACATACACACACCCCAATATGTTAGCCCCTCAGCCCACCTGAAAGGAAGTAGAACCTTCCTGAAGAACTGAAGCAGCGTTGTTCGCTGTCTGGTCTGATGTGCTGTGGAAATGTTGTCCTAGACATGACCCTGTCATGCCAACCACTGTCATTCTTATGAATAATTATAGTCAAGTCAGTGGAGAGCTGGCTGTAGGGAGTGGTCATTTTCATGAGTCAGACTTGAGGAGTTAAGTAAGTGCTGCATTTTTGCAGCAGGCTTCTAGATGTGGTTAGGAAGAAATGTTAAAACTTAGCACATACGTTGTCATCCATCCCAAATGTCACTGTGTAGCTGAAGCTGAATATTTGATTTGGTTATATGTATTGTCACTTCACCTGGTGGCAACCGTTGCTATAGTGAGAGGCTGAAAGGCCTGTCATGAGGATGGAAAGATGGACCCTCTGCACAGGCTGCATCCGAAGGGAGATGTACTACCTGCTTCCAAAGTCATACCTTCTTCTCCTGACACTTAAGATTGGTTGTCTATGCCCAAAGTGTGCTATTTGTTACCTAAAATGATATTCTACATGGCTTTCAATCCTGTTACCAGCCTTAAAATGACAAATTATCTTCTCAGCTTCTAGTGCTTTATTACAATGTTTTTATTGGTGAACAAAGCAAATGGGTTTCAAGTTAGCCTCAAAGATGTGAATGTGAGATACCAAACAGTTTTCTCATGGTCCTGCTGATGCATGCAATGGTTCACATTTAACCTGTGCAAAGATTAATATAGATATCATGTGACATCTTCTTTCTGACTCTTTGACCACTACTAAGGCACAGTACTTTGTAGTGCTGTCCTGCATCCATTTGTCAACCGTACCTAATTGATTAGGCTACTGTAACATTTTTATTCTGCACATGAAGTTCCCTCCTCAGCAGTCTCTCCCTCCCAAAACGTACATTCATCATTAATTAAAAAATCAATGGGGGAGATGGTCTGGACATATACAATTGATAGCTTCCCTCTTCAGATTAGCATAACCTACCAATTCATTACGTGAAGTGAATAATACAGTTGCTGCCACTGTGAAAAGGGGCAGGTCACTTGCTGTAAATTCCTTAAAATGTGCCTTTTCATTCACCAAGTGTTTACCTTGTGTTTGGAGGGATCCATCTTCTTTTTGAGCCCAGATTTGTCTCCTATCTCTTGGCAAAGCAGCAATCATAAATTTAGACAACTAAATGCTTAAAAGTTGGAAGACTGAGAGGTTCCTCCTGGAAGCTGCAATGATTAAATGGAGAGCTGCATAGTGCTAAGACTGCAACTATGAATAAGACATTAGAAAAAGATGAAAGGATCAAAAAATTTGGTCCCTTTAAACCCAACAATGTCTCTTGCACAAGAAAGGTGATTGGAATTTATGCCACAGTGTGCATACTTTCCTGTGTTTTAGCATATTAAAACAGTGGAATCTCACAGATATTTCTTTCACTCCATATTATACTAGGATTAGAGTCTTCCCTTTCTCTTTTCTCAAAGAAATAAGCTTTCAGTCACATTTTCCAAAATAGCTTCTGTGGGCTTTCAGTACCTACCCATTTATAACTTTACAACCCAGGTCAGTTATGAAAAAGATATAATATTTCCTGTAAGAGTCAGGAATACAGCTGACATTACGTAAGCATTCCTGTAATAGATGGATAGAAGAATAGTCTCCACCCCTCCCCCACCCCCCTTTTTTTTAATGACAATCAAGGATCAGATTCTGATATTATTGTCCATGTTGTACCTTATGCCAGGAATTTCACTGAAATTAATGGGACATCTTGGGGAGTAAGAAGATGGACAACAGGAGTAATGCTTAGATTCTTCCTGTCAGTGCCAATACAATGGAATCTTTATGCTGAATAAAACTCATCACAAACTACACATACATATAACAAGAATCTTTATCTTAAATTATAAGATATGAAAGATGACTTAGCCGTTTAAATAAAAGGAATGCATGCTTACATTTCCCATAAACATTAATGGAGATGTCATTGGAGTTTTAAATGGAGTAAAAAATCATTCCCAATTAATTAACTGCAAGAGAGCAATTCACCTCAGCAGGATTTGGACCAGGTTTCAAGTGATGCTTAGTGACTTTAATGGACTTTGTTCTAGGGATTATAAAAGCATGCCCTGTAATGTTTAAATCTGGGTTATAAAACTAAAGGTATGAACTGAACTGAACTGAAACTACAGTAGCATTATTAGCAAATTGTCATCTATAATAAATAAATCAGGGAGAATACCTGAAGTAGGGCTAATACTACTATTTACAACAACATTCGTGCCAGGCTACAAAAAAGAGTAATGATAGCTGTCTTCCTTGTTATTAATTTGTAGTGCAACTGTCTTTGTTAGAGGTCAACAGAATATACAGGTAGTTACCAACATGTCTTAAACCAAAGATGTCTTTATCTAGTTTTATATGAAGAGCAATTTATTATTGTTTTTAATTAGCACTTCTGGGTTGTCCCTTGAGCTGATTTTGCAACACTTCCAATGTGATTACCACTCACAGTTTTTATTTAGACATTGGTGAAGAAAATTACTGCAAAATTGTCTTGCTCTTCATATGCACGTTTTGAGTCAGATATTTCTCTCCAGAAAACTTTCCAAAATGATTCATTGAAGATCCAATTGCAAAATCAAAGTCTCAGTCTACTGAAATGGTAGTCTTTCAGCACAGAAAATAAGTGCAAAGTGCCTGTACGTATTAAATCCATACTGCTAGTGGTACTTCCCTGTCAAATACGGTTTTCTATTATTTACTTAGTATTATTTCTTATGTTCCAAATTATGGGGTTTTCCCATGTTTCTCCTCAGTTATCTGGCAGGATTTCTTGGTTGTTATTTTCCAGTAGTCATAATTTTATGATATTAATACAGTCCTTGCCCGAACCCCTTTGTGTTACTTTAAATAAATCTTCCACGGTGTGCTCTTCAAACCTCAGTAGCCATCTATCATATCTCTCCTCTCTTAGCCTAACTATATATACAACTCTTCCATGACCACGACACATGGAAAAAAGGAAAGATGGATGAACCAGATCTGATTATTTCTACATGAATAAAGTTTTCTTAGCTAAACAAAGGCCCTTTTCATGTCAAAAAAACTTGCAGATTATTGGCCCATGACACTACATATATGAAGTTTTCTAGAAGCATGTTATTCATTTATTTGTCTGTGATGCAGTGTTGTTACATTTTATCATGTAAACATGTACTTAGAAGCCTTTATAAGATGCAGATTATTGACCCAGTGCTATAAATATTTACTCATAGTTTTAAAACTCAAATAAGTTGGCCTGGTTGTATGACTACTCATTCTTAAAAAAGAAAGTACCGCTGTAGTAGATCTGTATTTGGAATTAAAAATAAAGCTTAGAAATCTTATCTTAATAAGCCAGAATATTTCTGAGGTAATTTCAAACTCTACATATTGTGCATTGCTTTTACAGCTTAATGGCTTGCGAAATTTTGGTTTTTAAATACAAATATTTTTTTGAATTGTAAGAAGAAAAAATTAAACATGTTTCAGTTCTAAAACTTGTTTGCCAAGTTCCAGCCCAGAGCAAAATTTTTATGGTTGAGTAACAAACCTCTGAAAATAGGGGTTTATAATGGAAACACTGACACCGCTTTAACTATAGCGGCACCAGCAGTGCAGTGTAACATACACTAGAAATAGAAAACAAGATTAGAGATGACATTTAGGACATGAGGCCTTCTCAAGGCTGTGGGAAAAATAACTGCGTTCTATTTTTTTCCACAGCCTGAAAAAGGCCTCCTGGTATAAGTGTCACCTCTAATCTTATTTCCCATTCTTACCGTGCATTTAGTTAACCCATTTTTTTAATTATTATTGACAGCGATTTGTTGCAATTTTAAGTACCAACCCATATCCCGATTGTGGCTTCCCTAGCTAGTGTATGTCAAGGTGGTGGGGAAAGTACGAAGGAGATGCAGTACTTTGTTAATATTTCTTTATCAGAGAGTCATAGTCCTGCAGCTGGCTGGACCCTGTCATTACCAGCTGTGCTAGCTGGTGCATCAGGCAGGGGAGGGTCCCTCACACCTGCGTCAGAGCAGGGAACTGTAGGACTATGCATGCGTGCAAGCTACTTTTTCTAAAGGCAAAGTAAAAGTTAACAATTAAATATACTTACTCTGGAACCTTTGGGAGCATTAGCCAGGACAGTCAGTTACACAGGTGCAATGGCTTCCACTACCACTTCTGGAGCAAGCCACGTCTTCCACTACAATTTAGCCTGGAGCCAGGGTCCTGAGTACTGTAAAGTGAGAATGTTGCTGACCATTAAGAAATAATTTGGTAATACGTGACTCTGGGCTGGTTTGCCGTCACCACAATGCCTTGGTGTTGGCATTGTCAGGAAGATCTCTCCATTGCTGTGGCTCTCCACCAAAGGAGGGACTTGGTATGGTCTCGGAAGGGTAGCTAAGCTCATGAGGCAAGTTTTCAGTTTCTCCATGTTGAGCATTTTCCTTCCTTAGCCATCTTCTAACTCATAGCTACTTCAGTTTCCTATCCACTGCACTACATGATAATTGCCTGGGTACTTATATGGCCTTCTAATGCCCGCGGTGGTGCCACAGCATTATTTTGCTGATATCTTGCAAGCTCCATTCTCAGTGTGGGGTAAAAAGGAGCAATAAGCAAAGAAAGTACCATTGCAGAACAAATGCAATTGTAATTACTTCTTGCACCCACCAGACTGATAACCAGAGGGAGATCTATATACTTAGGATGATCAGACAGACAGAATACATCTATCTTGTCTATATTGCTAGAATGGCCAAGGTAGAAACTTGTACTACATTTGAACTGCATTTTCAGTACTCATCTGATCAATTCTTTTTATTGCTGCATTCACAGCAGACAAAGATACTGGAAGCTACTGTCTGTTCTCCAAGAAATGCATCCTGCAAAGTCGGTAATAGTGGCAAATCTATTGCTGAAGCAATGGCCTAGTGAAATATGCTTTGTTCCACCACTGTGAAAGTTGATATACTTATTAATGTAGGGATAAAAGTGACCTATTCTGTTCCATATATGTAAGTAGGTGCATAATAACATATATTTTGTTTGTATGCACAGTGTCTTCTTGGTAGGTAGGCTGCGGCCAGCAATTGCCAGCTGCTAAACATTCAAGGAAACATGAATTGAATTGCTCTCCACACTGTGGGAGAGTGGCCAGGAAAAATTCACATTTAACATAATCAATGGACTCAGCTCCTGTAGCAAAGATATAAGAAAATTTGCTTACCTGTGTACATCTTTTGGATTTTAATTTTCAGAAAATGAGGTGAATAACAATTATTCTCTCTTGCACAGATGATACATCTTAAAGCCTATGATAGCTCCCACAGAAAATCTGGAATATGAATGATTTAGTAAGGTTGAGCTTTCATGTTCATTTTTCAACAAGATTTTGACATTGTTATTGGCACAATACCTTAATCGACTTTATGTTGTTTACAGATACAGGAAAATGTCATATACTTTCTTTAATCTTTAGGAAATATAAACATTCTTTTAAAAATGTTCTTTCCAGTGCTTACATCTCTCACTGAACAGTACATTATGCACAAGCCAAATGCATGATATAGTCATTTCACAAAAAGTAGCATGATGATTTAAAATGCCATTAGTTACTGAAGCTGCTGTGGCAGGCTGCTAACCACACTACTTGTTTGTAGGCAACTGCTGGGAGACGGAACATTCTTCCAAAACCATTTTCTTGGTCATACAGGGCTGTGAATGTGGGACATAAAAAATGGGTGGAACAGAAGCATATGTTGGGAAAGCAGAAGTCTCCACTTCAGGCTATAGCTGTGCTAATCACTACACATGGAGTGGTAAATTATTCCAGGTGACATGCTGAACCTAACACTCATGTCAGAACACTGCATTACACCAGCCATTATCTCTCACTTGTGACAGTCTCCAGTCACAATTCTGGCCTGCAGGGGCAGAACAGGAGTTTCTGAGAAAAGGTTCTCTGCACATAGAAGCTGCAAAGAGTTAATCTGGAAGAGTTCTGTTAAAACACTTCAGTGGAGTGAGTGGGCGCTGATGGTATTTTCACCTGATCCAGCCCCAGTGTAATCCCACATAACTCTGGTTTAAATGGGTTTTCATGCAAAAAAACCCCAATTTAACTAAACACACAGTATTGCACCTTCTGTTACACTGACACAGCTCTGTGTACAGGTGATTCTATCCTACCCAACCTGAACCAATAACCATAGCCTGCTGTTTGGTAGATGGGAGGAATGTGTTTACAAAAGCAAAGCTCATGGCTGGTGGGCACAGATCTGCAGCTCTGAAGATCCCACCAGCCAAGCAAATCCTTCACCCTTAAAAAATTCTTGTATTTTCTCTCTAGGTACAGGTAAATGACCTTGGAAGTGCTGTGGCAGTAGGTCATATTAAGTCAGCACTAGGTCTTTTTCCTTGTTTGCGCAAATTATGAGCATGTATGATACTACACTGTCAGAGACAGCAGAAGATTAACTGTGTGCTGATAATGTACACAGGAAAAGAGGACGTGGCAAAATTTGCCTAGGTTCAGCACTAGCTCTGATTTTCCAAAACACGAATCTGAAATTCACTAGTGGGAAACCAAGCAAAGCAAACCAGTCTATTGGCAAAATTTGCTGAAGTGAAGGCAAACTAAAGCTGTGAGCTTCACACAGCTCTAGGTCCAGCTTATCCAGTTCTAGCAAAACTTCATGGCTTCATGCTGCATTTCTTCCTATGAAAGTCAATGTTACTATTTCTTGGTGGTCTATTTCCTTCTTGTGTACCACAGAGACATGAAGTGAAAGCTCGGTTTCAGTATGCAGGCACAGCATTTGCGTTATCTCATTCCAACAGCAGGCCCTGTTCTGCATCACATCGTTCATAGGAGGCAATAGGCAGAATGTTGTGATGCTAAATTGTGAAGATTTACAGCAACAGTTTTCTGTGATAACCTTGTATTTATGCTAATCAGAAGCTACTTGAAATATCAGACCGATATTATAGTACCACTACGCATAACCCAGAAACCATTCACCATATTTCTCCCCATGTTTGTCTTACAATCTGGCGGGTCCATTGGCTGGAGTAATCTGAACAGATTTACACTGCATGATGAAGACTTTTTCCTCTAGGCTCACTTTGGTTGCTTCCCCTCCTTAATGAACCTTTCCCTTTAAGTCACCTTGGGAAGCAGCAGAAATCCTCCTGCAAGAATGATACTGCTGAGGATTTGCAGGACATCTATACAGATAACTCTGTCCTCCCATTGTTTCCTTGTGGTCCCTTTGGATCAGGCTTTAAAGCTGACCATCAGCTAACTAAGTTCTAGGTGCTCTGACTCAGGCTGAAGCTTCTGAGTAGTTGGAGTTGGCTCCTTGCTACTTTACCTCTCTGTCATTTTCTGTGTCCTAGACATTCTTCACTCTACTCTGGAACAGGTATCTGAATCACAATTTCCCAGACACCAGGAAGTGCCTTAGCCACCACCAAATAGGTTAGCAATGCTTCTTTAGCTGGTTCAGTGCCTCTTTTGAAGACTCGACCTCTTCAGACCAGGTTGAAATGCCCTAGCAGGAAAGGAGCCTGTCTCTCGGTACAAGACAGCCAGGTACCAGGTGCTTGGGGCACTCAGCTGTTAAGCTCATTCCTGCTCTGACTAAGAAGAATCTGCTAATTATTCTGCAATCCTCTCCCACCACATCAGACATGAGAAAGTTCACATTTGAGAAGCCCCTGAGGAAAGAAATACAGTGATGCCTAAGCCCTGGACCATCCACAGACATCTAATTTCATAGCTATTCCCCTTGGTACCCTTTTCTAGAAATCTAATTCTCTGCACAGGTTCTTGGGGAAACCTGTCTTTAGCAAAGACATCTAACAAGCCAGATTCTATGGTGCTGACCCTAAATACGTTTTTGCAAATGTTGCTGATAAACTTTCTTCTTTGTGTGCTGCTCATTGCAAAAGGGAAGGGTTTTATTTGCAAGTTAAACTGTTAAAAAGTAAAACTGAAATAAAGCTTGACACCTTGTGTCTGACAAAAATCCTTAACTACATCATGATTTTGCAATACTTTGATCAGAAATAGGTTATAAATTCTTACAGTGAAACTGCTATTATATGGACAGAATATTGCCTAAAAAACACACTGTTACTTGTGGCTACTGCAAAATGCCAAATCCTGCAGTCTGGTCTTAGTTTCCCTTTGAAAACATTTGTTAGGGAAAATCTGTAAAATTGATTAATTTATTAAGTATAATAATAGCAGTAATATTATACTGTAGTGAAGGTTATTTTGCATAATTTTAAAATATTTGCAGAAGGCTCAACATTTGGTGTCTTAATAAGGACATATTTTCACAGAAACAACTAGCAGTTTTGTGGTGTCTGCTGTAGTAACTGCTACAGCGGTGAGGGTCTTCTTGCCATGTTTTTCAATGCAGAAGGTAGAGTGTAGAGCCACCACCTTGGCTGGGGTCATTCTCAGGGTGTCGGCTAAATAGCTTAGGGCTCAGCTGTGACCAGTGCACAAGCAGTGTGACAGTCTCCATGCTAATGTGTCTGAAGGAATTTGCACAGGGGAAACAGGCCACTGGTGAGAGTAGCAGAATAAATCAAAAGCGTGAAAACAACTGCAGTCAAATGTCACACTCAAGCAGTCGGTGACTTGGCATGCTGTTTGGAAACAGGTTGGGTTACCTGTCAACATGGCATTTTCTTTCTGTTGCCAGAGAATGATGTTATCTGAGGATAAAACCTAAGGAGCACAGATGGTTGTTATACAGACTTGATCCTCTAAACCCTTATTGCAGCAAATTATTCCATTGAGGTAAATGGGACCACTCCTGTGAAAAAGATCTGTTATATTCTCTAAGTCTTTCATTATTGAAGTGATCTAGTAAGTACGATTATGTTGCTTCATGTGTATGTTAATACACATAAAGATGTATATAAACATATGAATAAATATAAAGATACATCTATGTATCTTGAATAATGTTATTTTGTTAAAGAGATAAACTCTGTCATAGCCTAACAGTCACTGGGATCAAAGTTATTGTTTTAAGACTGTAGGATATAAGTTCTCACTTAGAAACATTCTCTCTGCACTTTCTAAACAAAGAGAGATAGACTGGTTCAACTTTGGTATCTTTGCTTGGGAACCAACAGCCTGGAGTCCAGTGCCTGTCTAAGATCTAATGATTCCGCTTGGTTTTTACATAGGCATTGAAATATTGTGGTTATGGAGCAAGAAGAGTTTAAACTGTAAACAAGAGTAAAACAAGGAAAACTGATCAAAATTCAGAATTGAGCCTTATTTGTTTTTACCTATTCCATGTTAATTTATGTATTATGATGCAAATCTCTTACAAGTTCCTTGAAACATTGATTGTTGGAGTGTAAATAATTTTTACAGCTGCTATATCTGTTGTCAGGAAAGCCTTTATGCTCTGCGAAACTTTCAGGAGCAGAGGGCTCATGTTTCCCTTACCCCATGCACTGTCTTAGAAAACAGTCCTGCTGGCTTCAGGAACGTAGAAATCAAAATAGGAGCAAGTTGCCCTCAGATGGAAATCTTGCAGCCAAGAAGTTGACTCAGTTGCTTAACTTTATAATGTACCTTGCCATGTCACTGCACAGTTTTAGCAAAGCAGCTTTATGCAACTGTGTTAGAAAACACTTCCCTTCTCACTTCTTTTTGTCTGTTTCACTGCTAGTTTAGAACTGAAGCCAAACTCTTGCAAGTCCATTCTATCTAAGCAAGGATTAAAGAAAATACTGAATCCCTGCCCTCCTTCAGTTTTGGGGAAAAAAATTACAGTTCTTATCATTCTTTGCATATAAGCCATGCAGTTCAGCTTAGAGCCTGAACTTTCCTCAAGTTTTGGTATTTTGGACCATTATTTAGACCTTCTCATTTACAGTCTGCTAAACAATTTCTGTTTTGGGGATACCTTTTCCCCAGGGAAACCTGCAGTGTTGGAGTGGGGGACAGGCCACCTCTAACGCTTAACTCCTGCTGGCACTAGTGGACCAGGTAGCAGTAGTCTGGTCACACAGAAATTTCCCATGATTTTTGAAAACTCAAACTCGATTTCCTCTAATTAAAAACACATTATGAGTTCTTTGGGGGGGTGGGGGAAGCATTGCTGATTTTTATTATAGCTGTCACTCCATGGATTCAGCTAGCTGAATAATTTCTTATGAATAACAGTTAGTTTGAATTCTGACATTTTTAATTAACTAAGAGTATTTTGTCATTATTTTACCACAGATGGATTGCAGTGAATCTGCCTGCAATGATTCTGTCCCATATTTTCTTTAAAAACAGAATCAATGTCATGACCTGCAAATATTTTACTTCCTTTGGTGCCCTTTACTTGAGCATTCTCTTTCAGTATGAACATATTTCTTCATTAAAGACTGAAATGAATATTGGTATTAGTCCTAGGTTCATCAAATACAAAAAACATGAGGAAAAAAGGTGGAACCGTTTTCACAAATAACAGCCCAGCCCAAAGCTCTCCTTGAAAAACAATGTAAGGAAACTTTATATGTCTGTCCATGTAAAAAACAGACTATCCATTTGTTTTTATACTTTTTCTGCAAAAACATCTTTGCCTCTGGTATAACGGAGCATTCATCATGACTCTTTATCTAAAGAAGCCAATCCATAGAAATCGTTTGGAGCCAATTTTCTGGAGCTCCATCTGAATCTCAGTGCATGTCCATGTAACTCAGTAACTCACCTGCTGACCTCTCATCTGAGAGGTATGTATGTCTGAATGGATAGGCCTACCACCACAAATTGTAATACTATAGTGACAATGAAGCACAGTGCAAGCTAATGCTGACATTCATTCCTGAAGCTGTAATTTAATTTAGTTATAAATGAGCTTAGCATAAGTATTACTTTGAAGTCATTTTCATTTCTCATTTGCCAGCTAGAGCTTGCAAACAGTAGAGTAGAGGTCTTCTTATTCTGCTACAAATAAGTTAGCAATTTTTTTTCTGTCAGGAAGACTACAGTGTAAATGCAGAGTCAGCGAATAATTTCTGACTAATTCATCCTGCATATGGGTACTTGGAAACTACAGATACTGCACAATAATCTCTATCTACAAATATTTCCCAAAGGAAAAGAGAACTTCAAGTTTATAATAAATCATCATCATGGACTGCTGTTAGTCCACACTAAAGAAACACTGTGGACAAGTTGAGGTGTGGGCAGTCTGGCTCAGCATTAGGAGCACAATCCCTGTGTGAGGGCAAAGGCAGGCAAGTTCGGAAGGTGGGAAGAGGACATGAAGAGGATACAGGAGGGAATGAAAGCCTCAATCTATCAGAAAGCAGCTGCAAGAGCTTCTTTAAATACACCTGCTGTTCTTTGATGAGGTTGCAAGCTTATCTGCACCATGGCCAGCTAAGCCAGACTTATATGTCCATTTAGAGCTAAGAAGGAGCTAGATGAGAACTGGATTGGAGCTTTGACTGAAGACTGACATGCAGACTTACAAGTTGTTTGCTTCCCTTCTTTTCTGTTACTGTGCCTCGCTTAGCAGCACAGCACTAGGAGCAATGTGGCACACGGATCCAAGTTCTGGCGCTCTAACAGTGGGTAATAATTTCTCTAATGCTCATGCTTGCCTGATTCTTTTCCTTTCACATTCCTTTCCATTACAGTTCCTGTAATGTCTCCATAACTCTTTTCCTGACTTTCCTTCCCTCTTTCTCCCCCCAGTTCTGTTGACTCCATGCTTCCACCTGTTCCCAGAGCTCTTTTCGTCCTCTTCCATTATTCTGTATATACCACCAACTCTTAGTGCAAGGATAGTGGGAATGCAGGGAAAACAAGGCTGCAAAATGAACTGTCTCTCTCTCCCTCTCTCTTTCTCTCTTTGCATTTACATTGGTTTCCAGCTCATTCTACTGGCGATAATCTAAACTGTCCAACACATTAGTGGGAGGGAAGTAGCGCCCAAAGGATTATTACAACATTTTACCTGGCAAATGCCACCGCATTTATTGACACAAAAACTTGCTGCCTTCGTATCGGCCACTGAAGCCTCCCTATGTCAAGGTCTCTTTAATTTAGGCATAGCTCTATTAAAATATTTTGTTACACTCAGTAAGCTTTACTGTGGCTAGAGTCAATATTCTGTATTCAGCAAAAGTTATCACTAAGGTCAATTGAACTTTAAAGTAATGAATGATGTGTTTATTGTATTTGGCTAGGTGAACACTACATTTTTATGATCGATTTTTGTAGGCTACATATACATATGTACATATATGTATACACAAGTATATATATTTATACCTATGCATACGTATGTATTATATATGTATACTTGATTTTGGATCCTATTCTATTTGGACCCTCTATTCTATATCAAATATTCCTAAAGAGAACACTTAAAGTCAACCAACAGTGACACATCAAAATACTACAATGCATGGCCAATGTAATGTGTTACTTGAATTAACTTTCAGATAATGCTAAAATGTGTAAAAATGTAAAGCTAAATCTGGAAAGCTTTTATAAAAAAAGGCAGTAGTTTGAAAAAAAATATCATAGTTTCCTTATTTGTTATTTAAAAATAGTATTTTGCATTAGATTTCCTACAGTTTTAATCAAATAATCAAAGAGCCAATATAAATATGAAGAAAAAGGGTCAAAGACAATTTAAAAATTATCTCTTGGAAGGGTGAAAGCTTTCTGTTTGGTTTTACTTTCACAGAGAAAAACTACATTCAATTCAGTCAAGCACTGCGTTTTCAAAAATTTTGTGGTTCTGGCTTAATACCAGAAAACTTCAAAGTTAAAAGATCAAGCCTCCAATATTTGGTCACCAATATGACATAGCTGGGTAAAATTAAGGATGGTCACCCGTTGTGATAGACAGTGGGAGGGGGTGATCTCTGACTCTGGATTTCCTTTCTTTTGCTGATTGAATCATAAAAAATCCCAAACATTGATAGATGAATTTCTTTTCCTATTATGATATGTTTTCACTTTTTATTTTGGAACCAAATAAGTTCTTGAATGTCTGCACACGTGTATTGGTAATAAAATCTTTTATTCCTCTAAGATAGCTACAAAACCTGACTCCCCTTACCTGATGACCTGTTCTGTCTTCTCTGTGTTTCCAGGTATGTGCAAGCACACTTTTTTTCCCATTGGCCAACACTGGAACATGAGCATAATATCCAGTGACATTCAGTGCGGTAAGTAGTACATTGTTCTACCTCTAATGGGATTGGTATATGAGAAAAAGGTCCATGCACAGAAACATCTTTAATAAATCCATTGATAGTGCTTGGGAAAGTGGGCTTTTGGGCTCAGAGCCAGTGACGTTTAGTGCAATTTTCTGTAGCAAGGCAAGTCAATGGGGTATGCAGAAAAGACTGTTTGGGGAAGGCGGGGGGGGGGGGCGGGGGGGAATCACACATGTTGCTACATCTTGTAGGTTAAAAATTTTCCATCTCCATCTGTTCCTTAAAGGGAAAATTGGATTCTGTGAGAATATTTTTTCCACAAAAAAGTATCTGCTTTCTGTAGAAAATTAGAGCTATTCATCAGAAAGCCAAACACCTGCAAGCCAAATATTTCTGGCTGAAAGTATTGATTTGGAGTGCTACTGCCACACCTCTCAGGAGGATGGCAGTTTGGTGCTTCATTTCCATGCTCTTTGTGAGGGGGCTCACAACTGCCACATCTTTACTGCCTTACATGGCTGAGCTCAAGCAGGGACAGGAGCTCATGCAGCCAAATGGCTGCAGCATGTGACAGCGGTGCTGCCTGTGAAGCAGAATTTGGATGCGAGCTAATTTCTCGCTCTGTACCCCCTGCTAGGCTAGGGCCTGAGTGCAAGCAAGCCAGGGCAGTAGGGATGCTCAGGGAGCTTGGGCTGAAAATGAGCTCCAGGATCAGGCTAAGCAGGACACTGATTCTGATACAGTGCCAGAGAGAACAGCAATGCCATCAGGCACCTAAATCTACCATTTGCATGGCTACAGAAGTGTTTCTGACTGGGAGTTTTCAGATGGAACCTTTATTATTTCACCATTATAAAAAGAAATGTCTTCAGATTTCCAATTAAAAGTAAATCAATAAGCTTGAATAGTTTTTTTTGGAAAGCAATGGGCCTAACTGCTCCATTAAATTCAAGGAGGCATTAATTGGGCAGAAGATTACCTAGAACTGAAGCTTGGTAATGCATGAACTTTTAGTCAATGGTTTTATCTAGCTACTATTTTTCTTTTCAGAATTATATTTTAGTTTTGGTCAAATCAAGCTTTAAAAAAATGTTGGCAAAATAAAAAATAATCAGGAAAAGTATAATTTTTGTTCAACCCAAAATACTTATTTCAGCTTCAAAAGAATGACTTCATTTTTGGTCTTGGGCTGATTCACATGTTGTAAGGCTTTTTTTCTTTTTAAATTTAGACCAATTTTAAAATGAACAGCTAAAAGGCTTTGTTTTGAAAGTTTTTAGAAGTGTTTTGGCAGTTCTAGAATGAAACACTCCATTTTGAAAATACTAAAATGAAGTGTTTTGACATTGTAATTTTTTTTCTGCATTGTTTCATTTGGGCCTATTTGCTAAATTCCATTCAAATTCAGGAAGAGTCTCACTTTCTCTGAAATTAGTTTGTGTGGTATATTTATTATTTGTCAGAAAGCAGTGCTTCATTAAGCTCTGCATCAGTTCAACCTATAATAATGAGAGAGAATGCTTAATAGGGACTTGATTGTATACAGCTACATTTCTCACTCACCTTCTAATTACTACGGTTTCTGTAACCTTTTGCTCAGCTCTGCCTTTCTGCCACTGCCTGTATTGCTGCCTCTGCCACTGAAGGAAGAATCTTTTCTGTTTACGTTAGTATATGTGGTCATGTATGCTCTTCTTATGTTTTATTGCCTTTCTTCTTTCTATCCTTTTTCCCATTAATGAAGATTTGGTTGAGTATACTCCAGCTGGTTTAAATATTTCTAAAAGCCATTCACCTGCATTAGAAATAAACAGCTGGCATACCAACATTTTTGTCTTTTGGGGCTGCTCAGCTTCACCAGGGCAATTCACAGCTTGCACTTTACTAAGGTTGTTGGTATCACTATTACACATTTCCTGTATTACATGAAGATCGGGTTCCAATAGTTAACAAGTCAAGAAATATTCCTGGGGGTGGGAGAGGAACTAGTGCATTCCGCTTTATTTCTGGAATTGCTGCCTTCATCCATGATCAAACATAGGTCTGAAACATGGTACCTCACATCGCACAGAAATGCTTTTGCAGTCTGCACTCTGAATGTTCCCGTCCACCTAGGCCAAAGTATGATGGGACATCAACTGCTGGCCACTGCTTGGTGCCTGGACTCTAAATAGTCTCTGGGTCAAAATTTGCACTACTGTAATTGGGAATGGCTCCAATAAAATCAGTATCTCCACATTTATTCTCTTGAAATTCACAGCCAGATTTGGCCTACTACGTCCACTATGTGGACAGAGTCCAACTGAAAGCTAGGGGCCAGATTGTGCTCTGACTTACGGGAAAGTAGATGAGAATTAACTCTATTGCTGTTAACAGGGCTCAATCCTCATGTGTCTCACACCGATAATAACTGTTCTGACCTCAGTGGAATTGATCCTCATTTATGGCACTGTAACTGAGATTGCAGTGTGCATTGCTTAAATTCTGTTGGGTGCGCCTTCTTCCAGGATGGAAACTATTTGCAAACTATAACAGCCTCTTTCCTAACATTGAGGCTTGCCATATCTGAAATTTTTGGTGGGGCAGGGGTGTGGAGAGAAGGATATAAAGCCAACTTTGTGTTTAGTGCTACCTTGTGCACTTTAGGTCCTGCAGTGTTCTGTTAAATTATCAGTGCCTAATTAGGGGACCAGAAGATTCCTATCCTCTCATCCTAATGTAGAGAATGTGTTCCAAGATCATCTAAAAAGATGGAGTAGGTCACTTTAGGAAATTCAAAATGGCAACGTGGTGATTCTGTGCAGGCCTTTTTTCATATATGGGCTTTCCTGCTAATTGATTTTTCTTGCCTCTGCAGCTTCTGTTTTTTCCAGCTTTACATATTACATTTCTGAAGCATATGATGAATGGGATGCTGCGCAGCTGAAAGATCACACGTCTCAAATGGCTCACTTGGCGTTCTCATACTGAACTGACTGGCTGAGTTGCAGCTTTCTGACAAGGGGAATGGTTGTTTTTCTCTCAGAACACTATAAGTCTTAAATACAACATAAAGAAGCCTTCAGCTAGCAAGATATTATACACATATATATATATATATGAGTGTGTCTATATAGATACACGTGTGTGTGTGTGTATTTGGAGTAAAAAGCAATTCTGTCTTCCTTTGCTTGCGCTGGAAATGTTCAGTTTGTCAGACTGGCTTTTTCCCCTATTAGCAATGAAATTTGGCCAGGAGTCCCAACATGCCTTACAAAGTCAAGCCATGACCACATTAAGCATGAATGGCAGGGCAAGGTTACAGCATGTAACACTATGCTGTGGTGACCTGTTAACAGAGTTAGAGGCTGAAAGGTGTGAGGCTGGGTCAGATAACTGTTACAAGTGAAGCGCAAAGTGAAGCTCAAAGCTGCTTTGGCTGTCTACTCTTTCAAGAGGCATTTAGTGAGGATTTTTTATTTTGAAAGCATATTTTGAAAACTTCAGCTGCAGAGCTTGTAACCAACTGTCCAGAAACAAACCAGGATTTTTTTTAGTTTTACCTACAACTACACTCGTGGCATATTCCTACTTATTCTACGATGATTTGAAAAGCTTTTCTAAAACCTTCAGGTACAAAGTGACTATGTCAAAGACAGGTGTTCAGCTGCAGTGGAAAATAAAATACTGTTATTACCCAGCCAGTAACAGAGTAGGCTGGTGGAGCTCTCCTGTGATCAGCCCTGGAGTTGTTCTACTTAGCAAGAAGTTAGGCTTTCCCATAAAGAGAAAAAAAGAGAGAATGGTTTACACTACCTATGATTTTTGTTCCCCAGATCTTTATTTTGTCTCCTGAAATACTGACTTACATGCAGATGGGAAAAAAACAAAGGCATTTTTAATTTTGAGGCTTTATTAATTTGTCTTTTTTTTTTTTTTCCTTTTTTTTCTTTTATTTTTTTTTCTTTTTAATTTTGCTTACTTACTATGCCCAGTAGTCCAAGAGGTAGCAACATTTTAATGTAGCTCTGATGGGAATTTGGCTTGGTGTTGTAAGGCAGGCTAGGGAAGAGCCTGGTCTTAAAACAGACACAAAGCATAGCACATGAATCAGCTTCCAGGATGACGCTGAAGCACAATGTGAACTTTGCTTTGTGGAGTGGCGTACTTGAAGAGCATAATGAAAACTCTGAAGACAACCAGAACCAGAACTGTAAAAGATCTGCAGTGTCCCATTCTTTCACAGCAGCAATTAGGTTCTAGCGAAGATCATGTACCAGCTTTGCCTCAATCTAAGACTGCATATCTTTGTGTGGAATCATTTGTGAGTTATCTTTCTGTGGGGAGAAGGCAATCCATCTTTCTCATACCTCAATCAGTTGGGAAATGCTTCAATTTTTATTGATGATATCATTGAAGCCAATAGAAAACTAACTTAATGGTATTTGTAAATTCTGGCTCACACATCATGCATGGGTAAGGTCTAAGTATACTTAGGATTTAAGTGTTCAAAAGGTCAGTACTGCAGGCTTACTTAATATAATCTATGGCTTTACACTGGGCATAGGTATCAGATCAATGGCAGCAGCACACCAACCAGGGAAATGCCTCAATTCAGCATATTCATTAGGGAGTGTTGTACTGTCCTAGCAGAAATGCCACTTCTTCCTAGGGTACAGAGCAGCAGAGAATTACTGAATGCTTGCAAGAACTTCTAGATTGGCAGGAGGTTGGAGCACTTTATGCATCCTAGAAAGCTTAAGATGCTGAGGACGTAAGGGATTATTTAAGGACATAGGGCCAGTCACATGTTTCATTTCTGATTGACATCAGTCCAGCCTGTTCTTAAAACCTCTGTGACACAGCACCTCCATAACTTCCCCAAAAGCAAGCTGTGTCTGAGCTGGTTCTTAGCATTAGAAAATTTTGCCTAATGTCCAGTATGAGTCTTTCTTGCTGCTAATTACGTTGTTCTCACTTTTCTTCTTACCTGCTAAGCACATTTCTTCATTTTTATACCACCATTTTCTGAATGTGCAGACTGTTATCCCAGTCATCTCCCTGCACACTAATTATCTCCAATTACTCAATTTTAACTTTTAAGTTGTATCTTCTAGATTTTTGGTTCTTCTCACAGCTTTTATCTAATATCACTGCCTCCTGTCACTTAACAATTTTCTGGAAGTCATGTGCTCATCACCGGACCTGATACTTCAGCTGAAGCCTTACCAGTACCCAGTACCTTGTCCTATGGCTCGTTTCTGTTTTTTTCAGTCCCTCTGGTAGGACTGCTTTCACCAGGCATGCCAATGTCTGCTTTCAACATTTAATTAAAAGTAAAGTGGTTGAACTGATGCTAACAGAAGCCAGATATTCAGCTGGCATAAACTGATGCAGTGTCTTAATGTCTATAAACAATACTGACTTACATTATCTCAGCATGGCGAACCTACCAGGTTTACAAATGCCCTGGCATCAAACCTCCCACGCCTCTGATCTGTTCCACTACAAGTACTGCTTCTGCCAACTGCAGCTGTGTCTAAATCTAAACCTGCTTCGCTGTCGTGATGGACATAGAACCCTGGGGTATGAATGGTTCATGCTTGCATGATTAATATAAATTGTTTAAACAGAAGCAATTGCTGCATGAAGTATGAAAATGATATTACATCCCAATACTGCTATATTTTTTGGTTTATGGATAGTAGCATTTAAAACTCAGTAATCTAATGAAAAGATTATAATTAATGATTTCAAATCTATCGAAAAGTACCAGCAGCATGTTATATTTGAAGTGTCACCAGCTCTGATCAACTTTGAAACAGAGAAATGTTTCACTGATTTGAGGCATCACAACATGATCATAAAGTTATCCCAATTAACAATGTAATTAAGATTTAAAAGTTGCATAATTTTTCACATGTATGATAACCAAAATTCAACTAATGAAACCTGAGTAAATAGTGCTAATTAGCAGTATTTTACAGAAGCAAAAATGCTTCAACAATGAAATTTGGATATTATCTTATAATTTTCCTTTCTTACCATTCTTTGCTGGGTTGTTATTCTGCTCCCACATTTTCAGATTTCCTGATCTTCTTTTTGGTTGTACTTGGCTGGGGGGGAAGAGAATGAGGTTCTTTTATAGCTGAAAATCTTTAGTTGATAAATCATATTACTCCATTTTAAATTGTTCTTATTTTATACAGTGTTGCCCTCAGACTTGCTGCTGCATGTTTTTATCTAGATCTTGGTCATGTATTCATTTAATTCATTGTACAGCAGAAATAGCATATTACATTCATGGAACTGAAAGATTTAACAGGTTTTGAGACTGATTGCTATAGTCTCATTTATGACAGTGTAACTTAGTTACAGGCTCAGCTGAAGCCTCTCAAACTGGAATGGATCAAGGAATAATTATTCTTATTACAGTACATTTTACTAAAAATCAGGCAACACCCTTTTCTGTTACTATTATTTAGCATTTATATAGAAGTAGCCTTAAGAAGTAGAGCTGCATTGTTTTAATCATAGAATTGTAGAATGGTTTGGGTTGGAAGGGACCTTCAAGATCATCCATTCCCAGCCCCTGTGCCATGGGCAGGGACACCTTCCACCGGACCAGGTTGCTCCCAGCCCCGTCCAGCCTGGCCTTGGGCACTGCCAGGGATGGGGCACCCACAGCTGCTCTGGGAAGCCTGGGCCAGCGCCTCGCCGCCCTCACAGGAAAAAAATTCTCCCTAATATTTAATCTAAATCTGCCCTCTTCCAGCTTCCAGCTATTCCCCTTGTCCTGTCACTCCATGCCCTTGTCAGAAGTCCCTCCCCAGCTTTCCTGCGGGCCCCTTTAGGCACTGGGAGGCTGCCATAAGGTCTCCCCGGAGCCTTCTCTTCTCCAGGCTTAACAGCCCCGACTCTCTCAGCCTGTCTTCCTAGGAGAGGTGCTCCAGCCTCTGATCATCTTCGTGGCCTCCTCTGGACTTGCTCCAACAGGCCCATGTCCTTGTTATGTTGGGGGTCTCACAAGAGTGGAGTAGAGGGGGAGAATACCTTCCCTCGACCTGCTGACCACAATTCTTGTGATGCATCCCAGGATACAGTTGGATTTCTGGGCGCAAGTGTCCATTGCTGGGTCATGTTGAGCTTCTTGTCAACCAGCACCCACAAGTCTTTCTCCTCAGGGCTGCTCTCAGTCCATTCTCTGCCCAGCCTGTGTCTGTGCTTCGGATTGCACCAACCTGTGTGCAGGACCTTGCACTTGGCCTTGTTGAACATTGAGGTTTGTACAGGCCCAGCTCTCAAGCCTGTCAAGGTCCCTCTGGATGGCAACCCTTCCCTCCAGTGTGTCAACCACACTACACATCTTGGTGTCGCTGAAGGTGCACTCAATCCCAGTGTCCATGTTGCCAAGAAAGATGCTAAAGAGCACTGGTCCCAATACTGACCCCTGAGGAACACCACTTGTCACTGGTCTCCACTCGGATTACAGTGTCTTTTTTAGGTCTATTGGTAAATCCCCTACCTTGCTATAGTGATGAGAAAAGACAACCTGGATAGATAACTACTCACAATGGAGATAAAGGGGTTTAACATTTGGTCCCTGTCTGAAAGCTGACAGGGTAGATCATTCCATGTCATCAAAACAAACTGATAAGAAATTGCATTGATTACTATAAGTGCTACATACTCTCTCCCGCTGCTATACCCAAAGTCCTTCAAGTAGAATCACTCTTCTGAACATTGTTAGTACACGTGTTATTTGCACTGGCTTTTGTTAAGAATACACAATGCAGGAAAACAATACTGCAGGTGTCTTTCAATGCCAGCATTTACTCTGAAGGTCACACCTCACTGTGGTGAGTGGTCTGAGGAAAGACTGGCAAAATAGACTTTTAAAATTTTTTGCTGTTTAAAGGGCCCTTTATGATTAAATGGAGACAGTTTACAGGATTGGGCTATCAGTATCAGAGCAGCAGCTCATGATTTGCATTATGTTATGTTGACAATGACTTGGCAAATAAGAGACTGACAAATAGTTTTACAGCGAAAGCAAAGAATATTGTGGAATGCAGACAATATAAGGAGATACCCTCCAGTCTCCAAGGACTTCCATATTTTTTTTTATTGCTTACAGGGTTTTTTTTCTAATTTCAGTGCTGATGCAGTGTTTTATTTGGGAAGTGTTTGTTCCTTCTGCCTCATACAAAGCACCCAGCAATACTCTGAGACCAACACCACCTGTGCTTCCCAAGTGAAGTAAAGAAAACGCAAAGTCCTGTGTTACACAGGCTAGAAGATTTCTTAGGGGCTACCCTCAAAGACTGAAAGATTCATCCTGCAAAAAGAACTACATGGTAGGCATTCAAAGAGGTCATGCCAAGATTAGAATTTAGGTGAAAGGTTTCCAGAAGTGCAGATGGATAAATTTTATCAGGGAAGTTGTAGAATGCCCATCGTGGTCTTAATAAATAAATAAATAATAATAATAAATTAAAAAAAAATGCAATCACTATTAAGCTAAAAGCAAAACCAACATGTAAATTTAACTATACTGGTAGGATGCACCAGGGGACCTCTCACAGCCCCTTCCAATTCTGCTTTCAGGATCAGGTCTTTAACTTGTGCCAATTTCCTCACATTTAGGTGGATTACACGGGGCTGTCCATTGGTACTGATTTGAGTTTATGTCCCTTTGGTATGGGGCTTTAACTGCTTGACATCCCTGATACTCAGCAATACCCTGTCAATCCTGTGTTCATTAAAATTTCAGACAAAGTAATGTCTTTCAAATACAGTTACATTACTAAAAAAATTACTAGATATTGCCAGGTTTCAAAGTTCAGCTGCTCTGGAATGATGTGTTTAAGAAGAGTAAGTGTGTGGCACCAGTCTACAGAGCAGAAAAAGGTGATTTTTTTCAACATCTGTCATTCAAAGACAAGCAGAGAACAGCAAAAATGTTTTTTCTTTACCTTGTTAGAAGCAGCAATTAAATAGCTTTCCACAAATATTACATATGGAAAACTCTGATTCCAAAGAGAAAATAAATTCAGAATTAGTGAAAGGGGAGATGAAGATGGAAGTAGCCTTGTAAGTATCTGTTAGAATATAAACTACAACATACTATTCTTTCTGTCATATTTTTGTACACTAGTAAAGCCTTGTTACCTATTTCTACAGCCCTCTATCATGGGTTTTTCAGTATTCCCTATTTCAGTAAGCAGTCATCCAAAATATCTGCAGGACTGGCCTCTCTCAAGACACCCAGCATGGGTTGTTCCCTAACTACGGATTTCTACTATTTCAATGACACAAAGAATTCTGTGTTTTGACATGGAAATCCTTATCACTCTAAAAATGAATTACAGTATTCATCCAATCATAAACTGACATCATGAAAGCAGCTCTTTTGCTGATGTGGTGACTGTAAAGTTGCTTGACATTATTCTGGTAACACAATTTGACTGGATATACGTTTTGACATCCAGGAAACAGGGACACTGATGGAAACTGATGGACCCAATGTCAAAAGAAGAAAAACTGGCTGCAGGAGGACACCCAGAAAACTAATAGGTGGATTGTAAAAAAATCCTTTCCCAAGGGGCAAAGTCAATAAACAGAGGACTGAAAAAAACAGAAAGAAAAGGCAAAGACAAACCAATTTTTATATTTCTTATAAAAATAACAAAGAGATACTAAGGGGAATTTTATAGCTCAGTAGATTCAGGGTGAAGAATAGTTAGTTTTAACTTGAAGTTGACATTCAACATTCATATTTCTGTGTCAGCCACAGCCTTCAATAACTGTGTTGATAATGTGGAGTACCTCATTATTAAGCATCCTTTATCTTGTCCATGCTTTTATTCCTTCCTTAATCTCCATCATAAATGTGTTCCAGAGTACTGTGAACAAAAATGCCATCCTCAGGAGGACTAGCATTTATAGACATTTTTTGTTGTGGACATTTCATTGCAGAAGCCAAGATCTTTCCTTACTTCCCTCAAGAACCTTTGTAAACACTTCTGCTCTCACATTTATAAACTGTATTTATATATAATCTCCCAAATCACCAATACAAAAAAAAAAATAAAAAAATCTGGGTTTGGAATCAACCAGAAATGTACCCTTTCAGATATTTTGTCCATTCTGAACTGAGCATTTCAATGTATCATAGATTGGTCACTTTTCCCTGTCACCGAGTGATAATATATCATAGGTAAAGGACTTACAACAGGACTTAAGGCAGAACTGTATTAGATAATGCAGTGCCAAGAATTCAGTATTAGCACAGTCAACAAACTCCCCTTCTCCCAGTAAATGATAACATTTACATATTTTGCCACCTGCTGACATTATATCAGGCTATTTCTAAAGCCAGTCAGAAAGACTTCATTATTATGATGGTTTTGAGCAGTCTGTGAAGTCCCTGAGCAGCAGATTTTGGAAGCTGCAAGACTGGTGTAGCTAATATCATTATATATTTACTGTTCTCTTATATCCTTTTGCAGGCATCTACTGTTGGCCACTGTTAGGCCTAGGATACGTATTGACAAAACGGACCTTTGGCTTGCTCTAGAATGGCCATTCCTATTGTTCTATACAAAAAAACAATCCCTACAAACAAACCCTGATCAAACAGTCATCCAAAATGCTAAATAGCAAGAAACAATTTTGTTAGCCAGAAATTATCCTGAAATCAAAATACTGAAAATCCACAAAAAGGAAAAAAGTTTTTTGTCAGAATGACTTGGCTCCGTTTTCCTTAGTTCTTGGCTAGAACGTTTCCATTGATAGAGTTGCTAAGTGCATTCTATTTACAAATATAAACACTTGATTTTGATCAGCAAAAATGCATCAGCACACTTGAACAGTGTCAATGATGACATAATTACACTCACAATTTCCTCTCTGTAATGATTTTTAAATGTCAGCAGTCATTTTTTGTCTAATTGTAGCCTGCATGTCAGCACTTCCTCTTAAAACAGCATGTTCCTCTCTGCTGGAATTTCACACCTCTCCACTCACTCACTCACTTCACCAGTGAAGATAATGAAGATGATACAAGGCTCCAGGATATTTTCACTCCTGTGCTGTTTTACCATTTAACATCAAGCAGGCAGAATGAGGACTTTTTTTTTTTTTTTTTTTAAGTACAGAGTTTGATCAGTTAGTTAGGCTTTAAATAATTATTTTATTTTAATGAACAAATCAAAAAGTAGTCTTCGTTTTTCTGGCCCCCTGCTGGTGCTTTGCTGATAACCTGTTTAAAAGCATGGGCTTGTGATAAAAATATTCTCACACATCTATACTGTAAACTCACTTGCTAGAGGAGAGGTTGTACCCTGCAATGCCAGACAGTGTCTTAATCAGTTCCGTGTTTAACACAGTGCAAAAGCAGGTGATGCTTTCTCTGCAAAGGCAGCCTGTTTAGAGATGTTATCACTACTATCTCATGCTGTGACCTAGAAAGTGACTTTTGAAATGCTATTTTGCATGGTTCTAGGCCTCCAGAGCCAACAGCATAGCAAATAGGTGCATCTGGAGTTCATCTCGGAGCTCTCTTCCTCTTCCCATAGATCACAGACCACATCATCAAGTGTATGGAAGTGTATTATTTGTGCAATGAACTGGAAGCTCTGCATTGAGATTAGCAGCAAACATTTTCCACTCATCTGAACATACACTGGAATTGGAAACAGGGGCCAAAGAGGCCTCCTTCAATCCAATTTGCTTACATCTCATCTTCAGCTCTCTGATGATGCTTAACTCTAGGGTTTAGGAGACAAAGCTTATAACTTAGTGGCCCATTTAGTATCAAAATAGGTGAAGAGCCATAAAGAATGCACACCATGAGATCAAATAATGAAATAACGTTGAGATGTCTGATAAAAAAAGAATATGATTGAGTATCTCTGATTACAAATACACACCCACACAGAGACGTATCAACCCTACTTATACATCTAAATGGGTCCCCAAAAGATAGGTGAAGGAATGGAGTGGTTTTTTTCTAAATTCCATAATAACATTTATTACACGTCTCTGTGACATACACACACAGAGCTGTATATGTGCACATAGGCACTCAGGTGATAGTGTATATATTCACATAACACAAATGCAGACCTGGTTCTCTGTACCTTATGCTGCATTTTGTGTCCTACACATAGAATTTTCCTTTTTGACTAAATTAGTGCCTCAGAAATGTTCTGGAGCTGTTGGAAAGGGCAAGAGTTTTTAACAATTGCATCCTACACACTTGTGAGTTGTATGAATGAGTAGAGACAATCTGAAAAGAGATTCTTCTGGGCCATCCCACTGCAGAAGGATGTCCCCAAGGACCGTGCCATTAAGGAACCAAAAGAAATTAACAGCCCAGCAATCAAGAGGAAAAGAAATCAAAGTCTTTGAATGTCTTTGAATACTTCTAAGAGAACGCTAGTGCTGAAGCCATAGGAAGACCTGCCATGGGGAACACAGCAGGTGCAGCTAGTTTACCTGTGTCCACTCTTGAGAGGAGTCAAGAACTAGAAATACTAAAAGCTGAAAGACTATGCAAGACATGAACCTAGAATACTAAGAGACACTGATCTAGAATGTTCCTTCTCCCCTACCCTTTCCTTTCCCATTTTTATACCAAAGAGAAAAGTAGGCAATATTAAATTCTCAATTGGATGTAACATGCTGATAGGGAAGTTGGCTCTACTAAAACTTTACCACAAAGTTACCTTTTCCTATAGACCAGGCTCCGCTCCTATGCACTGCACTACAAAAAAGATCAACACCTCCTGGCCACACTGCTGAGCTAAAGTTAAATTGAGAAAAGGGAAGGCAAAGAAAGAACCATTCCTGGAGTATTCTGCAGTTCCAGGTGGCCTGCTAGAGTGGTGAAAAGGATTTTCTTGAGGCTAATAAGGTAAAGAGGCTACTTTGCAGAGCAGGTCCATCTGTTTCCATGGAAAAACAAAAATGACAGGGGAAATGGAGTTTTCCATTTCAATGGACCAAAAGTATTGGATTATCAATGTTGCACACAGGAATTAAGTTTATGTTTTACAACGTTACAGTCAAGCATTCCTTTAGTTTCAGAGAAATAAATGCTGCTGCGGGAACGACACATTGTACATTTAGTGTCTAAAGGTGGTAGGTTCAGGCTGTAGGAGTACAGAAACATTCTCTATACCAACTGAAACAGGTATATAAAGCTTTAAAATAAGACTGTAAGGGACTGTGCCATTTGGCAGATTGTTCATGACTCAAGTCACTGCATACAGGGCATTGACTCTGAAGGTGCTTTGTATGTCTTAAAGTCATGCCAAAAGTATTTCAAGTTGGCCTCTCAAAAAATGATGTGCATTAAATTAAAGGCCACATCTAAAAACTTCAGTTGCTTTGCTTCACATGAACTTGAATTGAACCTCAACCTTACAAAACAGGGCATATTAAAACATAAAGAGCTGAACGGTAACCATGACAACAGTACTGCCAAATAAACGTAAGTACAGCCAACATTTATATATACCACAAAGGATAACGCATTATGTTGTACATTTATTAATATCAGTTCACATTGTGTGCATTACTTTTCATCAGCAAAACTATATGTTATGTAGATCTTTTCAGATACCTTATTAATTTACCTTTGATTTTTTTTTTTTTTTTTTTTTTTTTTTTGGCCACTCAACAAGTTCTATACAAAATGAAGCTGGTCAAAATGCTCCAAGTTTTAGGTCTGGGTACAATATGGTCTCAAAATACTGTCTCAGTTTTAAAAGTCTTCTGGTAAACTTTGGTACTGTAACTGTAGGTTGTGTTCCATTGAGACATAATATCAGTTATAACATTTTCACTTCCCCCCCCCCCCCCAATTGTGACAAAAAGAATGAAATTTTTCATTGCTTTATTTTAGGAAGAAGGCTACCAATTTTTTTAATAGCTCATTATATTCAATGAGACTTTATTCTGTCTAGATGTCTGTTATTTTTCAATCCTTAGACTAAAGGGCCATTCTTTAGTTTGGACCCTTGTCGGCATTGAAGTAAAATGCTTTATGTATCATTTTTATAACCTATTTCACCCCAGCCAGGGTGCATTTTTAATCCCCTGTTCTCTAAGTAAGATGAGAAATACAGCCCTTTCCATCACTTTGGACAGAAATATGTCTAGTTTATTTTGAAATAGCCTGCCAAGGGGCATTTTACTAAATGAGGATTTTCTGATCTTTAATTAGTATCACAAATACTTTTGCTGCCTGCACATTCCTCCAGTGAAAGGTTGTATAGAGTGAGTCACTGAATTGTGCATGTCCTGTGGGACTATGTGAGGAGCTATGCACTCCTCTTTCACACAGTGAACAAAAGCCAAATTCTTGTGGGATTTTTTTGTTTTGGGTTTGGTTGGGTTGAGGTTTTTAGGACTGAAATGCTAAAGCTATATGTGCAATACTAAGGGCTGAATACTGATGATCAGGGCTTCTTGGGTATCAGGGTAAGGCTTGATGTAGCTCTATAATTCATCTGCCATCTTTTCTTTTGCTATTACATTGCTTTTCTGGCCTCATATATTTACTTAGTAGCACAGATACAGTGTTTACTATTTCTAAATAGTAAGATCTAATGAATTGCAAATACAATGTTTTTTCCTCTAACAATAGTTCAGGTACTATCAATCAGAAGCACTACACATACATATAATCCTTATGCATTTTTATGTGTGTATATATATATTTATATATCAAAAACACATAGTCCACTGACAATGTGCCTTAGTTCATTAACCAGTCTTTGGGATCAGCCACTTCTATTATATAGTGCGTTTAAGTGATAGCTATGGCAGCCTTAGAGTGCAAGAATCTCTACTTTGGTGTTAGTAATCGATATCAATCTTAGTTCATCTGTTACAAGCTATGTTAAAGTTTCCCTTACTAGATCTGCAGTCATGCCTTTTAATCCACTCCAGGCTTTGGGAACTAGACATGGCTTGCATCTGGCCTGTCCTCAATAGCTGTGCTTGCAGTCTTAGAATAGTGATTTAAAGTGAGGCTTACCCATCCTGCAGGGAGATACCTTAGATGAGATCTGGTGTTTAATTTGTCTTGACTTTGTCTAGATAATCTGGCTGGCTTCTCCCAGACTAAAGCCAAAGTGTAAGCTAACACATAAGTAGTATGGATAAAAAGGACACCAGGATTTGACTGTAAACTGCTACCCAAATCAGCAAAAATGTATAGGTGCTATAAGAACAGATTGCCTAAGGTTGTGGAGACCTCAAAAATTTGAATAGCTCTCCTAGTGTTAGACATAGAGCTGTATTTCTTGCCTTTTCAAAACAAAGAGCTTGAAAAAGAAAATTTTCCTTGCCTGTTCCACTTGCCTATTCCAGGGTATGTATAGTTTAGGTTGCATTAATTCTCAGATAAAGGACTGATATACAGGAGGTAGTTGTTAGGTGTATGAGTGACAGCTGAAGCAATAGTGGCACCTGCCTTTTATTGATATTTTTTTTTCAGTCTCAATTATCCTTAGTGTGTGGAACCCTGTTCTACTTTTCAAATGGCAGGAATATAATATAGGCAGTAAATCCTATCTTCATCTGGGTGCCGCCCCTCCTTTCTTTACCTGGAACTTACTGCATGAATGCTATTAAGTTACCACAAGACGGCAATAATAGCACAAATTGTTCTAGCAATGAGAAACTCAAAAGCAGTGACACCCCAGAGGCTTTAGTGGACAGAAGAATCACGGCATGAGCAATAAAATCCTGTCAAGCTGTCCTCTTGGCGTGACCCTCCCTCTGGCTTTTCATTCAGCCTGGACACTGGCCTTGGGCGCTCTCTGGACATTTAGTACTGCAGTAGCAACAGTTTGTGCCTGCTGCTGGCACCATGTACCCTGCAATCAGCTTCTGTAACCAAAGCCCATCCAAGCCATTGGGCAGAAGTCCAGCCTGGAATCGACAATAGCATTACCACATCTTTGGGTGTCACCAACACTAACTGAAATGGCAAGCAAGGTCCTTTTATAGCTATCTAGTACCATCATAGTCCTTCCATCTGAAATGCAGTTGGCCCAAGAAAACGTGACATTAAAAGCAGTTTTAGCTGGGATTTGTGTTGCTGTGGTGCTGTAAGATCTTTAGCGAAACGGGATATGTATAAACGGCAGCACATGCTAAGACACTCTCTCTCCTCCCGAGCAAGACAATATCACCACATTGCAGAGACAAAAACTAGGAGTTACCAGACCAATTGTGGAAAGTATCACCATGTGTGGCTCTGTGCCTGTGCTGGTCTGGGCACAGTGCCACACTGATGTATCTAGGATCCACAATAGCTGGGTTAGTGCAACATCCAAGCTCTCTGCAGTAAGATTTAGATTCTGGTTTGGAGTGAAGAGGAAGACAATCCTCTGTGAAAAGTTACTGCTTCCCCAAATGCTTAGGGTCTTTAGAAGAAAGCAACAAACTAACCAGCTAACTGACTTATTTCCTCAGTAAACTGGAAAAACACAGCCTTTACTGCTGCACAGGTTCCTAAATGAAGCACAGCCGGATGGCTGCCAGTAAAGCCTTAGTATAGTAGCTGGCTAGGGAACAAGGATGTCCTGGCAACCACATGTTAGCGAGGATGCTGCATAATCTTTAACAAACTGTTGTGAACTAAGGCTGATGGTGGAGGTGGGGTGTGTGTATCTGCTTCCCAGAGATTTATATAGGAGCTGCTGCAGAGGTGAGCCCTCTCCATCGATGGAAAGCAATGCTGGAGCAATGGAGCCTTAGATGTTCAAGGCTAAAGAGCCTTCAACAATTTTGCAGGTATAGTTAGTTACTCTTTCTTGTATCTGCTTGAAGCTGCAAAATGTGACAAGGTGCCTCGCCATCACAGGATGGAAGATCTAAGGGAAGGTCATGCAGACTCCTTTTGAAAATAACAAAAATTAAAGCTTACAGAGAGAAAGGAGGGAAAAAGCTGGGTTATGAACTGTAATTGCTTTAGACTGCACCAACATCTGTTTGATCCCTGATTTAGTTCTGTAGCTTCAGTCTCTTCCTTTGCATAAAGTCAGTGTGCATCAGTGCACTGATAGTTAAGGAATAGTTACATGTTTATCATAGGTACTGATGGTTTCTCTTGCCTAAAAAGCTAGGTCAAATCACATCTTCTATGCTGAGGAAGCAAGGTAAGTTCTCTTCAGACAATCACTATACATAATTTGATGACCATGCTCTAGGATAAAGGTCCCTAGGGTAAAGATTTTAATGCTTTCTTTCATAAACCTAAACTTCTGAGGAAGACAGTAGGGGACAGTACATTGACTTAAATAAACCTGCAGAATCCCATTGGTGTGGCAGCTATTAACTGAGGCCTTGTGAGCATGTTCACCAATTTTGCCTACTAATGACAGCCCAAAATCTACACCAGCTCTTTGGGAGGTACAGGTGAGGTCTGGTGACTTCCACCACCCTGCACATGCATTCAGCTGGAGGTTCCTCTTCCAAACTTCTGTGTGATAGGAACAGCCACTGCTAAAGAGCAGATGTGCTTAATGTCATGGAACCTCCAGTTCATTGGGCAGTGGAATAAACTCAGGGGCATCTATTTCATAAAGATGGTGTAAATCTTATTATTTCATAGTATTAGTTAACATTTATGAAGTATTTTAAATTCCCAGAGGAGTCATTACAAAGTTGCTATAGACATTATTATTGCTATAACTGACAGGAATGATATTGTATTCTATAATCTACACAAATGTTAATATTGTTTTGTTTCTTAAGAATACTTCTGTGCTTTATAGAATTTCTTGTGTATTTTTTGTCTGTGTCCTCTGATCTACAGGAACTTTATAATGATATGAAACATTGACATTTCGGGATTGGTTTTTACTGTCTTTTTTCATGCAGGCTTTGATGGTGGGTTTGCTAATGGTGTATGTGTGTGTTTGAATTAAACCCATTAGTTAGGGGAGGAGACCAGTTTGACATGGAATTTAACTGATGTTGTTTTTGTAAGAAAAGGCCTGCTGGATTTAAGAGTGTTTGAGTATATCTGGTTGACTGAACTGTTTCCTCAAGGAAGTATTCGTTCAATCAATGTCCTGAAGGGTTAAGAAAACAGAAACCCATGGTTTTACTGAGTTGTTGTTATGTACGTTTCCAAGGGAACTGTAGCTGGAATGTTTAAATGTGTTGTTTCTCCCCAAACCCACAGGAGTGGAGCTTGAGTGTCTTGGTGTGCCCTAATCCTTGCAATTAGCATCTATGAGGTGGGGGGCTTATGGGGCTGAATCAGACTAAATACTTGTTAGTGACACTAGGTAACATTCCCACTATGCTGGATGGAGTGAGTTTAGCATCATACTCATCACTTGTGTAAATCACAACCAAAACCAGAAAAAGGAATATATTAAAAGCTTCCCTTATTGCTTCTCCCTGAACGCCATGGACTTCTTGTAGTAATACACATTATAGAAATTAATAATTTCCAAGGAGTTCTTCTTAAGACTTAGGTAGATATGAGAAATCATGAGATTGATCGATCTTGAGTCAGATCTTTAGTATACATATTGTCTTGCCTCACAATGCAATTTAACTCTTTCACTGGTGTAAAACTGAGAAAGTCTATTGAAACAAACTGCTTCAACAGAGGAGGCAAATTTTACCTACAGGCTCTCGCACTGTGGACAGATCAGTCTGCAGAAAGTCTAACCAAGCACTCTTCATTGCCAGATCAATTGCTGTAAGAAAAATACATATCTCTTTATGTGTGTGTGTGTAGAGGTCAACTGTGACTTAGATCTTTCAAGAAGCTGGGAACAACAAGGTCCAAACCCTCCCAAAGCCTTCCATCGTGCCATCACTCTCAAACGTTGGGCTTATTCTACCATCATGCTTTTTTCATGTGTGGCTTGCAGCACCCAGCTGAGTCAAAACTAGCTGAGCAGCACTCAGCCCCTGCTTGAATCAAACCTTTTTCCAAGTATAAACTGACCCACACTTTGACTGATTTATGTATTTCTTCTGGGTTGTGGGAAGATCTGCATTCAAGGGAATGCTTTCACTTTTGTACTTGTACCTCCTCCTATCATTCAATTTAAGATTTTTAATACAGCCCAAGATAATTCTATCTGTATAATTTGAGCCAATTCTTGTTCCAATGGACATGGAAAACACAGATTACCTCCCTTGCACCTGCCCTTTGAGCGCTTGAAAGCCCAGTGCTTTCCCAAGACATGGTTTATAAACACCTAATGATTCTTGTTGCCCTCTATGGCTCCTAAGCAGGACCCACAACTTGAGCTATGGCTCCTGAGGCAGATTAAGGTATCCATCTTGTCAGTGCTGGGGCAGATTACACACATTTTATCCATTAAAGTCCTGTATATACATCCTACTGTGAAGTTTCCTTTTTTGCTCCTGCCTCAGTATGAAACCTTTGACTAACAGGCTTTCTTTCTGCATGCAGATAAAACAGTAAGCTTACTCCAGCATGTCCTGGGGTCCTCATCCTGAACTGCAAAAGAAAGAGGGAGGCTGATTCACTCTCAGGTCTTCTACAGACAATGATCTCAAAACTTTCAAGCTCTTAGATTCATAAAAGGCAGGAAACCAGACCCATATGATCAGTGCTAGCAAAATCCTGGGGATTCAATTCTTCCACCAGTGGTCAGAGGCCAAGTGTCCTATTTCCACTATGGTCAGAACAAGGGACATGCTGAAGCTAGCTTTGGCATGCTGACAGCTCGCATTTCCCAGCTATGATGAATCTGATGATTTAAAATAAAAGAACAAAGAAGCAAAGACCAGATCTTGATCAATGATTTCTGTAGCTCTTTTACTCCATGTCTTTTTGACACTGTGATGCAAAGAAGGGCAACTCATAAAGCAACATTTTTGGATTATTCTATTACCTGGTTTTGTGCTTCATGAACTCCTGCATGGATTAGTTTGACTAGGCATTTCTGCACACTTCTGAAGGCATAATGTAGGGCTGGACAGAGGTGCATTGGCAGGAGCTGCCTGCTTCTTGCCTGCAATCTTTTTGGCTCAGGTTTGTACTTCATCACCCAGATTTATCTAAGTTTTTATTTAAAAGAGTCTCTTAAAGGTCTCTTTAGATATCTGAAGTCTTCTAAACTGAACGAAAAACAGAAGCTCTGATATGAGCCAAGTCCACTATGTAAAAGACAAAGAACCTATAAAAAGCAGAGGGGAAGTATAACCAAAGTCCTGCACTCCTCAGAAGAGTTAATCCTGAAATGGGTGCTAAACTCCAGAGCCCTAATGATAGATAGAGCACTCCTTATGTCTTTGTTTTGCTTGCCATTTGCAGCCACAAGGTAAAGATGAGCAAAAATCTCCCTTTCCCCTTCTATTAGATGCAGGAAACTTTTGTTTTGGCAGGGCTTCTTTTTGTCATTCACAAAGTTTGTTTTTCTGTTGAGTTTTTTGGGAGCTTTTTATTTCCTGTCAGAGTGTGGACGAGAAAGCTGTTCTCGTCTGTAAGTTATGCACCCCTTACAGTGCCCCTTAGTTACACAGCACAAGGAAAAGAGAAACAGAATCCATGGCATCGTGCAGAAATGCTGCACTATATAGTTCGCCCTGGTTAAACATTCCCAGAAAGGGAATAACCTAACACTGTGGTGCTCTTGAATGTCTTTTGGCCATTGTGCTGCAGAGGCGGCAGGCATTTAGGGTTAAACTAAAACAGCTCTGGATTCTGGGCAAATTGGTTTTCAGGTCTGAGCCAGATAATTAGTATTATTTCCTGTTTGTGTTACTACACCACTATCTCCTCCATACCTGAAATAAATGGTATCTGGAGCCTTGGAAAGCAATACTTAACAGCTGTGGGAGATTTTCAGTTTGATTTAACCATGTGCCTCAATCTTCAGCCACCTTTTTTGGTCTTTGCCCAAACAACTTAAAGTATGCCTATAAAATAATGCTGAAAGTCTTGTATGTAGTATTTAATTCTGTCATTTTTTGTCTCGTGTTCAAGGTATTCAGGGAGATGTCAAACTGGAAAGGAAAAGATGGTAATTTATCACATTTTTCAAACCCTGCAAGAGGCAAGTGTTGCATGTTTGGACTGAGTTTGGGATGGCCTCACTTTTTCCTCAGCACCCATCTTTGATTCACTTTACCTTGCTCTAAAACGTTTCGGTAAGGGAAGCTGAGCGCTGAATCTAGTCAGCTCCTTACAGATGCTGGGGTTTTCTGAATTACACCCCAGTGCATTCATGGCTAGGGGTCCCTAATCTAATGACGGAATGGATCAAACCATTAGATCTAAAGAGCAGCCTACATGAACTCTGAATGTGCATCTGTAGTTTGTGACTTGTGTCAGCTGCTTTGCTGCTAACATTTGAACCTTGCCCATTCCTATGTGTATGCTTTAAAGATGCACCTTCAAGATCAAACACTTTATCTACTTTAGTTATGCTTCTCCTCAAAGCACCATGCAGTCTTTAAAGTTGCAAGGACCTTTCAAAACTAACATGCCTAGCACAGGCAAAGTCCATGCAAAATGCTGGGTGGTAGAACAGGTTTTGGTTGTGCATAAAATCACCTGCAACTGAAAGGCAACAGAATTTTATCATTGTAAACAAGAAAAGAAAAGCCCTGTCCACTAAAAGCGCATGTTGGAATTACATGATAGCAGAGAACACGTTTCCACAGCAAATGTACTACTAGTTAACAGAAATCCCCTTTTCTGATTTCTAAGTAATATTATTGTAAACTATGAATTACAGTTTAGCTGCTGTTCTGCTAATTAATAACTTTCTGTTATGTTCAATTAATTAGTTACTGGAAATACACTGAGGCAAGCATTTGTACACGAATCAAACCTTTCAGCACAGTCAGATGTTGGTGATGCTGGCATACATCTTCCTTTTCTGCCAGGGTGTAGCTACATAGAAAAACCACCAGCAGCACCACACAAGAACCCATGGCCTTTGGTTAGCCCCTGCATTTTTACACTAGAATTTTTTCAGGCAGTCCGAGTCAACACTACAGGGGGCCTCTATACGGGGAAACACAGACCCTAAACATGCTCCCTGGAGTCCCCCCAGTCAGGTTCAAAGAATGCAGTTTTAACCACTGCTATGATGAAACCCCCACCAACTTTTACAGAGGCCACCCTTTGCTCACAAAACCTAGTTCCTTCCCTGCAGGCATGCAGGATCCTTTGAAATGGAAAATTTATGCTGTACTGGAATAGTTCATACTATAATAAACAACCAGTGCCATCATTCTGCTGGTACTCAGAGCGCAATTAAACCTGAACCTCATGTGAGTACTCCATCTGGGGTGGGAAGGTGATGGTGTGTGAGGGACAGGCAGCACAACCCCATATTGTTTTTCCTAATGCAGCAGATTTTACTGCTTATACCCCTCCCCCGCCCCCTTCCCACAGTGAATACCCCCTTCTCTCTCCCCACATTTACGTGGGGCACGGGGGCTTGCGGGTGGTTATATAACTTACAGGTCAATTTGTTGTTTGGGCAGAAGTGCTGCAAGAATGTGGTATGTTGGCTGGGGCTGGCTGTTTGCTTAAGTTCTCAGAGTTCAATGAGGTCATTTTCTCATCTTCCCTGTGTTTTCTGTATTTTCCACAGACCTGCCAGCCTCAAACAACACCCTCTTTCTTCGCATTAGAAATGGAAACACGTCCTCTGCAGGAATTTTCCACTTAATAGCTCCTGCTTTCCTACCGGGGGCCTCAGTGCACCACCACTGCAATGCTGTATTTCTTTCCACTGCAGTTTGACATTTTGCAGCCAGAACAACGAACGGCATTCACTCCATCCCGATTTTTGAAAAACATATCTCTATAGACACACAGAACACACCCAGTGCAGCAATCACCAGGGGGAAATGGCAAAGGTACTTAAACATCATTACATGTCACTAAGAATATGACATTGTCTAGTAATAATGATCTTTTATACAGTTGCTTTTCCTTGCTCCCCCGTTCCTCCCCCCTCCAAGCCTTTATACACACACACACACACACAGACAGACACCAAAGCCTCTGCCCTGCTCTCCCATTACCAGGTAGTCTCATGTTCTACACTTGATTGTAATTGTTTGCCTTTGTGAATTATTTCCTTTGCATAATATTTACAAACCCTGTATCAGGTCTTGACACCGTGAGGAGCAGAAATGCAGATTGCAGATAATCTGAGCAGTAAACAAGGAGCCTGCTTTAAAATGCGCAGGGTGACCTGTCTGAAAGCAGCAATATTTGCAAACTGTTTACTGCTGAGATGCAACGATGTCGTCTGAAATGCAACAGCCTGAAGATTGGAGCAAAATGGGATCTCAGACACTCGGTCAAGTACTGCCTATGATTTTTATAATTGTTGTTTGGGTCATGCTGTTTTTAAATTTAGAGCTGTATTACAAATTATTAAAAGCTAATTTCCAAAAATCCCTTTGCTGTGTCTGTGAAATATTTTTTTCATTCCTTTACAGGCAAATAAATGTATGGAAGTAACATTGTTTATTGCTAGAAGGAAGGTTTCCCCTGTCTGCGCAGTGGTAGAGTCTCAGACAGCAAGGTCCCAATAGGTCAGACTGGCACATTGAATTGCGTATCAAATGAAACTGGTATTCTGTAAAAAGGGTGGAAAGAGGAAGAGGGGTGTTAGTAATGAGGTTGCTCAGGCCAGGAGGGTGGGCCACTGGAAAACAACAAGTAAAAAAAATAGGATTGATGATTTGCAGGACACCTAGGGTATTTCTTTCAGGGGGTATTACTTCCACTTTTAACCAGGAACAAGAGCTGGTAGAAAAAAAAGCGGCAGGAGCTGACAGCTTTGTGCTGATCAAAGGGACATAGCATTGAATGCCTGCTTTTGCTAGCTATTTATTAGAAAGAGAGAAGAGCTCCTTTGCCATTCTACTTGGGAGAGAAGGGATTAAAGATCAAAAAAAGAGGGGGACTACCCTGACTTCTTTGTTCAGAAAATACTTCTCTTTCTTTTCTCTCTCCCCCCGCCCCCCCCCACCCCCGCCCCGCTGTCCACTGTAAGACAAAAACATCCTTTTTATAGCATTGCTGCTTTGCTTTTATCAATGAGCAACATTTCTGGTGATAAACAAATCCAGTAGCATCTTTTCCTTTTTTTTTTTTTTCTTTTTTTAATGTAAAGGCAGCCCCCTTTGGGAAACTTACTTAACTGTCTTTTATCCTGATTGACCTAGGAAATAAAAGTTTAAATGCACTGCTGGGATTCTATTAGGATCATCAGTTCATATAGATAACAACGAAAGGTGTTAAAATGCACTTCACTGGTGCAAGTGATCTCATGTTGTAAAAATGATTATCCCCAGCAGAACAGGGAAGGATTAAGGGGCCATGTCTACATCTGGGAAACTCTGTAAGTGTTTTATTAGCATTAAGACATGTATTAATCACATGCACAAAAAAGACGCATCAGGATGGTGGCAAATGGCACAGTGCATTAAACCTACTCTTAAGTCAGTGAAATGCGATCATCTTTATTCCTAGAATTGCAATAAAGCTATTAAACAGTTTGAATGAAATTGGGAAAAGCCTGCTTGTATGATTCCAGATCATTGTGGATTACCTGTCACGTAAAAAGACTGTTACCAAAATAAGACACTCCCATTGCAGAAAGTTTGAAGAAGTGAGAGGTATATGTCATATTTTAGCTCTAAATCAGTTGAATTACACTGCATATGAGTTTGATCACAGTGGCCTAACTGCTCATTTATATTCTCATCTCTGTTAAGTGGATCAGAAAGAGAAAGTCTAACCATGTCCCATGCTTTTACTCCCTCCTCTGCTCTTTAGTTCAGGTTGCTGCTTCCTAGCACGAAGAAGAGTAAGGCCAGACACTGAAAAAAACCCAAATGCTGTTGACCAGACACGTGAATAACTCAGCAGATGAATACCATGGGATTTGACATGAGCAGCATTTTCCACGCTTTCATTGCATTTCCATTTGCAGCCCCTACATTTTGTTTCAGCTTGAGAGCAAACACGAGTATCAAAATGAAACATTAACAAATATGTGGTGATGTTAAAGCAAGACTTTTTATAAGGTCTATTGCCAGCATCAGGCTAGCAAAACATATGAAACGGTGGCTATCTTTGTGATCCTTTTTGATCTCCAACCTTCAGCACCACTGAAACAAAGCTAAATCCTTTAGTGGACATTAGGAATGCAACTCCTGTGAAAAAAAAGTTGTCATATCTGTGCTGTAGTCTCAGTTAGGCTATGTTGACAATCACCATACTAGCGTAGCATATAGGAAAGTCTTGGTAAAAACTACTTTAGCACCATGATAGATGTGATAGTGAGACAAATTATTGACTTTATTGCTAAAAATATTATAGTTATACATGTTCAAGTCGTGTCGAGCAGTTGCCTTTCTTATTCCTGTATTAAACACTTCTCTTTCAGTGGATATTTGGAATATTGTATACGTCTATCACCACAGCAGTGACATTTGTTATTTTGCTCATCAAAATGTCACCTGCCTATCAAGATAGCTAGGATAAGTAGGCCTGGGAAACTTTGTTGAATCATGCACAGGCTTTTTGCTACCAGCAGATGTATTACAAGAGGCACTTACATTGATGTGAAACAGCAACAGAAGTCAGCTTTCCTGACAGCAAAGTTAAAAGAATTAATATTTGTCTTAAAAGGATATTTTAGTAATTGCTTCACAACATTAAGGGGATGGACAGACTATTAAACCAGTCAGTCCCTGACAATGCAGGATTGTTCTTATTGTAACTAGTGTTTGCAAAGGACTTTGAAGATGAAGAGGACCTCTGTAAATGTTAAGCATTGTGAGTACTACAGTATTTTGAGCATGTTTAGCTAGGACACTTGGCTGCCCTAAAATTCTGAAGAAAAACTTAAGTTAGGGCCTAGTAGGTAGCGAGGTGACAAGAGAGACAGGAAATAGGGATACTAGGTAAGTGGAAGGCAAATTCTAAACAGGAAGGCAAAGAAGAAATGAGAAGCCAAGCCTAGAAACATACAGTCAGGTTTTGAGAAGTGACACCATTATGGCAAATGATCAACGCTATTTCAAATATACTGTATTTCTCCACCCATCCCTGAATAGATCTTAAGTACCCTTCACCGCCTTGGAGTCAGATTGCTTGCCAAAATGTCTGTGTTACTAGTTTTGCAAGTGCTACCACTAATTGAAACCACATAATGTTGCAGATCTGAAATAAGGCAGTCAGGGCATCCCTGCTGAAAAGCTACCCAGCAGGACAAACCCTTTGTTCTCTTTTAAAATGAACTAATTCAAGGGAAATGTTGTCTAAATCATTACTTCTAAATGTATGCAAGATTTCCTCCACAACCCTCCACCACCCCCTGCCCCCTATAATTTTCCTGGTTAGCTATCAAAGGTCTTTGCTATTCTTGTAAACTGCAAAAATGGTTTTAATATGCACACTTGTCATTTCTAGGTGTATAAATTTTGCTTTTGCAGGGATTTTACGTGGCACATATTGTGATCACCTGTGGGTAGGGTAGTTAATTAGCAAAGTCCAAGTCCTATTTCATTTCATTTATACCAGAGTAATTTAAACTAGGGAGAATGATCACAGCCACACTCAGTAATTTAACTCCCCCCTTTCAAAGCTGTTTTAGTAATTATATTTTAGTTCAATGTTTTCAGGAAGCTTTTACACCACTTGTTTTCCTGAACCATGCAAGCTCTTTCCCTTCCCAGCTCCCCTCAACCTTGGCTGTTTGTCCTTCTGGGCAGTGTTAGCTGCGTTCTTTTAAGAAATTAGAAAGGATGCAGCTGTCATTATTTTGTCAATCATAAAATCGAAGGCATGAAAAACGTCTTAGGAAGGAAGGGGGTTGTGTAATCTCTATTGAGAAAACAGGTTGTTCTCCAATACTTTCAGCAGTACTTTCACTTGACCTAAAAGAAAAGGGTGAAAGGTGGTCTTTTATTGTCAAGGCTTGGATTTCCAAGTGGCTCACTGGGGTATGTGTACATAAACATCATTTGATACCTGGTCTGGAAATCCTCAAAGCCACCCTCAGCACTTTTTGGGGAAGAAGTCATTATATGATTTCATTCTGAGCATCATCTTTGTTAAAAATTTTGGTGCTATACAAATCATTTAACTACATACATTAATATCAGTGGAAGAGAGAATATGTCTGTGGCCCAGATGAGAAGTTCCAAACCAAAGCATGTTCCTTGTCACAGTGAATGGGAAAACTGACAATAGCCTATAACTGGTAGTATGCAACTAGTTCACTTGCAGCTTGACAATGAAGGCCTCACTGTGTGCCCCTTTTAAATCAATCCTTTTGGACAGTGTCTTTGAGACTTAGGAACTTTCAGGGATATAAGGACTTACAGAATCCAATTTTTGTTTTCTCTCTGAATAGATATATATTTATAAGTTCATTGTGTTGTCAAGATTCCAGAAAGATTGTGCAGTTTTGCTGTTGAAATTTTGATTGCAAAGTACTAGACAAGTAGGTTAGCACTTGCTTTTCAGTAGTCTAAAAGAGCTGGCCTTTACTGATGCCATTACTATTCCCAGTTAACCATATTTGCATCATACATGCATTACAATTTGAAATGACATAATGTCATAAATTCCTACCAGGTTCTGTATGTTTGCTACAGTTTATACACTGAAGACCAAACTTCTAACATTTATTCATGCTGGAAAATAGTTTTTATATGTATGTTTTCTTGACTAAAAATTCTTCATTAAGTACATCAAATGATTTGGTACTTATGTAAAATTTCTTCCTGACCACTGCTTATTTTGTTTGCATGTATGGAAGCACAAATTTCAACAGTTACATCACTTTTAACTTAAGCAGCTGGTGGAAGTCTAATTTTTTTTTTTTTTTGAGTCCATAGCCTTTGGAGACGCTGATTTCCAGTCACTGGTTAGTCTCTGAGTAGTGGGAAACCTTTTGTGAAATATTTCAGAGGAGGAGGGAGGGTTTTCCTTTAGAATAAGAAAAGTGTCTGTGGATTTTGTTTGAAGATACAATGTATGATTAATGATTCTCTATTCACTGGAAAACAGTAACTCTCATTAAGTGAAATGGAAGTACATCAGGGTAAACTGCAGCCAAACTGAAAAAAGAGAGCTGAGCCTAGGAAATCCAAGCATCGACCTTTTTTTTTTTTTCTGGGCAGTGAAAAGCAAAGTATAGCTTGCATTAGGCTTCAGTTTCCAGTGAAGGATCCAGAAACTCTGTTGTTTTCTATTTGCTGTATAGAAGATGGGTCTCGAGCTCTGCCAAGGGCTGCATGTAGCTTGTGTGGGCTAATGAGTGGTTATCAAAAAACAAGATTTATGACAGCAGTCAAGGAATTAATAGGCAGAATTATGAGAGCTGAGGAAGCCTTTGCAAATCCCCAAAATAGAGAGAAATCTCTGCTTGAATCATCTTCTGTTGTGAATTGGTATGGCATCTGCTGCTACAAGTCTAAAAGTGGAATGAATAGACAAAGAGTTTCAGATGTACAAGCTATGCTTAATCACCAAATAATAACAAATAAGAACTCCACAACAACCCTCTGTGAGATCACGCTCAAATTAGCTACACATTCAAGTTTTAGAGCAACAATTTCCTCACTTCTATTTATGGGAAAACTGTAGTATATATACCAGCCACAGAACTTCCTGCATCAGATGACACAGATGATTTTCTAATTGACTCACCCTCTATATTGCTTCATGCATGTCCCTTAGGAGCTTTTTTTTCTCTGCAGAGCTCAATGAAGCTCACTGTAAAGCTCTTCTCAAGAACACCTCCTGGCCAACTTTTGGGTGTGAATAACAAAAATATTAGCAGAACATTTCATGGTGCCTAAGAAAAATGTTTTGTCTTTGAGACTTCATGTATTAAACCTAGCTATATCTATCTGCTTGCTGTGTTTTCTTGACAAACAGGGGTAGAAGAGCTAGAGAAGAGTTTGATTTTTAGGTAGCACTTTTCATACTGACATTACCACAGTAGACATAGGCAAGTTATCAGTGTTATCAAAGAGGCTGTTCAGTGCACTTACTGGATAACCAGAACAGAGCAGTCAGGTTGTGGTTAATTATAACTCAAAGCACTAGACAATGAGAACTTGTTGGAGTGGGAGAGTTAGAAAAACTTGGCCATAGACTCAGGGTGTATCAATATATCCCTAACCTTTTTCCTTTCCTTCTTTCCCCTCTCACCAAGACTCCCTCTTGGTTCTTGGAACTGAGAAAGTAGCAACCCAAGTTTTACTTTTCATCTGCTCCTTAATGTGCCTTTTTCTTATTCAGCCAGGCCTAAAATATTGCACTTTGCTGCATAAAGGAATAAGTATTTTACGAGCAGATTTCAAATGCATTAGACACCAAAAAATACAGTTAGGATCACAGCAGGATTTTTCAAAGGTGAAAGCAAAAGATACTCATGGGAATTTTGAGCTCATCTGCTTTTTTAGCTGCCCACAAGACTTAAAAGAAACAAAACAAAACAAAAAGAAAACTCTACTGTATTTCCTCTTGAGGGTCACTGGCCCAAAAGCCATTTCCAGAGGAGCAGTGCTGAATCATTTAGGTTAAGAGGAAACTAGAATAGTAACCAGAAGCAGTGGAGCTTTTACTATTTCAGAAGAGGTACTGGGCCCATTGAAGTTTATAGGTTTACTGCAGAACAAGATGTATCTCCTGGCACTGCTGGTAGAACCCCTCCAGTACATCTTGACAAGATTGCATCTAAGGCCCCCAGATAACATTGTACTAGTGACCCACATTTACATTCTGGGTATTAATAAAAATAAATAAGGCTCTGAAAACCTCAGACCAGCATTAATTAGTATATTAATTCAAATAATGCTCTTTGAGTTGCTGCCTGAATTAAATCTGCCAAATAGTTTGAGATTAATTAACACCATGTTACGGGTCTATCCTGATGAAGCTATTCTATTTTGGATAGAGCTCCATCATAGCCATTGAGAAAAAGGACATTTAGACATTTACCCAACATGCGGAGCAACTGGATGCCTGACGTCATATCAGCATCAATACCTATACATAGTCAGGCATTTACTACAGAGACCTGGCCAGATATGCTGCCACTCAGAATCACCCATAGTCCAGGGATTAAAAGTTTCTCAGAAAGTACAGGGCTCAAAGAGGGTTCTCTTACAGCATGGGAGAGTGATGTGGACATTCTTGGATTTTTCATTGCTGAGAAAAAAAGAGAACTTTCTCTAATTTCTTCCATGTATAAATGATGCCTCTCTACATTTCCACTACTCTGCTTTAAACAAACACAAATATAATACAAATTGATGCCTGAAAGGGAAAGAATATGCTTTTTAGAAGACTGAGTGAAAACAAATGTCAGTTTTGGGTCAACTGAAACATCTCATTCCACCCAAACCCAATTGTTCACACAAGTCTAAATAAAAAGTGCTAGAACCAAGCCATAAAGGCTATTGCCAGAAGCAGAGCTGCATCTGTGTTACTCCATACTCTGAGGCTACTTGGCTAGCTGGTGTTCAGTCACTAGAGAAGAAATAGGTATATTTTCAATTAACAGATATGAAAAACGTAGTATCCTTTTGCCCTTTCTGTCTTCCTTCCCCACCTCCGCTACAGGTGGCTTCCCCGTCATATGCTGTCCCACACTCCCTCTCTGCTTTAAGCCACAATTAGCACATATTTTCATAATAAAAATAAGCCTCTCCCTCTGTCCTCCCAGCTGTGATTCCCACCCAAATTCCCATTATGAATCAAGACAAGTATATGTGTTTAAAATAACGAAAAATATGTCTTTCTTCCCTCCCCAGCCTTGATGCCTTTTTCCACCCGTCACCTCAACTTCACTGAAATATTTCCTCGAGGGCTCCAGAGTTTCTGCAGAGCTAAAGGCACCTTGACCATCTGATTTCTGCTTCAGTGTTTTCAGAGCAACGCGTGACCAGGGCACTGGGCAATAATGTCAAGAGTCTCCGTCACACTTGTTTAAGACAGTCAGATGAAATAAGCACAAAAGAACAAGGCAAGCTGGATGGAGGCCCAAAGACAGAACAGAGGGGTGAAAGTACTTATCTTGTGAATCTACAGGAGTTTAGACTGTGGAGCTTAGCTTACTGACAAACAGACCACTGCAGGAGCACTCCTGGTTTGAACATTAGCTAGCATAGAGAGTATGTAAGTATGAAGGGGAGGAAGAATATCCTAAACTGGGCAGATTTACATATATTGTGCTAGATGGATTAAAAAATATGTGCCAAGGAAACGTACCAACGCAGGAGTGCCTCTACTATTCTGGGAGAAAATGAGGGGCTTTCCATAGGTTGACATGGCATGTCCAGTAAGTCTTCCATGATATGGAAGTACCTTGGGTTGGTTGGAAATAACACATTTTTTCCCTGATGAGAATGATAGTTATGTTCAACATCCTTCTGCATACCTCAGAGCAGTTCCTCTAGAAAACAACAGAGTCAGCACCTACTGGATACCTTAAGACACTCCAGACCAAGCTTATTTGTATTTACAGGTTATCAATAAAAATGCCGGAAATATTTGAATGATACATGTTTTCTGAGAGAGGTTTCTATTCTGTTTCTGTTCAGTGTTGCATGATTTCCAAGTCAAACACTATGGTACCACCTCTTGAAATCTGGCCTAGGCTTTTTCAAACCAAAGCCTGCTTCATGCTCCTCAGCCTTCAACATCTGAGCTTTTATTCAGCATTCAGCTTGCTGCTCCATGTGATCAACTAAAACTGAGTTTTCAACCTTACATCCCTTGGCCTTTGAATGGCAACTGGGGTGGCTACCTTAAAGAGGAATGATGTTCTAGTTGAATTAGCTGAAAGGTCCAAAGGTGGCATTGCTTGGGTGTTTCTCTGTAAAATTTTCCCAAAGTGAAAACGCTAAAATGCTGAGGATGTTTCTCATTTGAAGTGACTTCTCAAGCAACAACTACAACCTGCAAGAAGCTGCAAGAGTACTTTTTGCTGTAAATAAGCCTGGCAAACTGATGCAGAAAGTTAGTTATTTTGTGCTCGCCTAACCTGGAGGATTGCATTAATAAGCATTAATGGACATGGACACTGGCTCAGTGTGCTGCTGGCTGAAAGGACATATTTTGTATGAAATTGTTAGTTTCATATTCTAGAGTTCCCTTTTCCCAGTGTCTTACCTCCATACACAGAATTTCAGACCTTGCTGATGAACTTTCCAGCATGTCAAGTGTGAGCCCTGTTAGCACCTGTTAGCAGAGCAGTGCAGGCACTGAACCCTGCCAAGCGCCCTGAGCCTTCAGGGTGAGTGGCCAAAGTGAGGGCTAGCTCGCAGCCACAGGCAGAGGCCAAAATTGGACCCTCAGCCCTTGGGCTGGGCACTCACCTGGCTTGCTCTGCCCTCTGCATGTCCCCAGGTTGAGCACACATGCTCCATGCAGGTGCCCCAGCATTTCCTTTAAAAAAAACCAGGGCTTAGCTCAAAGTGATTTTCTGTTAGTAGGAAATATTCAGCTCAGATCTTACTATTAATTACAAGTATTCATAAGGACATTATCCATCAAGCCAGAGGAGACAATTAAAGGACTTATGACTATCTTAGTACATATAGCACCATTCCATTTCCTATATTCTTTGCTTTGCTCTGTGAGTACTGTGGACAATTTGTATTTATTTGTTCAGGCTTCTACAGGCTGCAGAGGCAAGGGTCATAATCTTGCCATAGGTAGGCACCTCTGCACGCTGAAGAATTCGTGATCTGTCTTCCAGTTTTTCATTTTGTGATTTTACAGCCTGTCCACTAGCTTTGATGCCTCCACATCTACCAAAGAGTTCACTAGGACAAGGACAGTTTGATCCTTAAAAAAAGCGCAGCGGACTGTGTCTTTGCTAGGGTTCTGCATTTCTTACATACGCTAGGTTTATGTTCCAAAGGGGTGAATCTTGAGAACATAGTTGTTCCCTTCGAGGCTCAGTCTCCTTCTCCAGCTGCCATTGATGGAGGTGGTATAGCAGCCTTTGACGGAGAACAACATGTGGGCATCTCCTGAGACAGAGCTCTCTCTGGCACAGACTACAGCCAGTTTCAGAGCCAACCACTATGAATTTAGGTTTCCATCTAAAAACACTGCATCTTATCCGCTCATTAACAGAGACCAGAACAGCTCTTCAACCTGCAGCATGGTCAGTTTTTTTCATGAATTCCCAGTACAAGTTAAAACATGCTTTTATTCTTCCCAAAACACAGACTGGCTCACCATGACTCTCTATCCCTGGAGGATGAGCTGTTTCTTGGAGGATCGCCTGCCTTTCAGCTCAGGTTAGTCCCTGCCCTGGCTATGCACATCAGGCAGCTTGCAGACAGCACTTACCAGCCAAATGGCAGCTGGGAGCAGAGGGGCAGCTTGGAAAGTGGCATATGGCCAGTGCAAGGGAAGCAAGATGGCTTGAATGCAAAGGGGGAAGGGATTGTGGGCTTTCTATAGCAGTACAGGAACCATATGCTTAGGATGAGCCCTGCATGGTGCGGATGGTTTGGAGCAAGACAACTAATAGATCCTTTATCATAGCTAATATTCTGTACTATTTGCATAGGTCAAACAAATTTTGTTCTCCCACAGCTCCCTTGGAAGAAAACCCTGTCCTAACCCTCCTAGGTCAGGTACGAGATGATACCCTTAAAGTAGGATAGGGATCTGCACATGCTATCTTCGCCCTGATCTTGACGCTATGAAGAACCTTTGGTGATGGGGAGTGAACCCAGGAAAGGGCATGAAGGATGCTAGGATTCAAAGCACTTGGCTAGTATCTTCTGGGAGCAAGTACTCCTGCCTTTCCACTGGCCTTCAGGCATGTCAGAGTGCAAAGACATAGGTAAAACTTTTTGATAATCCTGCAGACATGAGAATTCAACTGCACCAAATGACCATGATGAAAACCACACCTTTTTATGCCATATTATACATGGCGAAACTTCTTGAAGATGACTTTTCTTTGGTTTTGGTTTTTTTTTTCTTAAGAGTACTGTTTGCCTGCATAAAATCAATTTTAGGCACAGATTGTACCTTGGGAAGATAAGAGTTTGAGGTAATAGATTTTATTTTTTCTATTTGGTTGCTGATTTATTATTTGGGCAATGCTGAAAACATGCTAAATGCTGTACAAACATGCCCAGGAGAAAAAAAAAGGTAAATTGAATCATTTACAGAGAACAGGCTGGTGCAGACTTTCTGCTGGGGTAATCAGGCAGGGGAGAAAGGATTAATGTCTCTGCATTATTAAGCTTTGGTGTGCTTGTCATAACCTTCCACCAGCTTTTGCGTTTATTCACTAAAACCTGGCTACCAGATGGCATTATTTGGCTTTGCCTGTGCTTCTGAGACACCCTAGTATCATCCTGTATTCTATCCAGAACCCCTTGGTGTGTTGTTATACAGTAAGAAGAGTGAGTCTGGCACCTTTCATTAGCAAACCATGCAATAAATAGCATGAGATCCCCAGGAACAAGCTGGTGCTGTTTTAATGCTCATTTAAGTCTAGCATGTTTCTGGCCAATCTTCTCTGGATTTTAATTTATATTATAATTTCATATTTCTATTTTTGTTTCTGAAACTTGTTCTCTTTTTACCTTCCTGCATCAGGAAAAGCAGGCTTAAAAGCTTCAATCAATTAATTTCTCTCCCATTCGTTTTCTGTCTTTATAATTCTAATGCCAGTATTGATTGGAGTTAACGCCTAAATTTTCTAGTATAAATAAAAAGCAAATTGGCCCAAATATATTTTCCATCATCTTCCAAGTATTTATTTCCTGCAGTATTTTTTGGTACTCTGCCTCACCCCAGTGATGCCTGTCAATATTTTTGGCTTTTAACACACACTGTACAAAAACATTCAGCAAAACTGATTTCTGAAAACAGAATTCCCCCCCCCCCCCCCCCCCCAAGTCTTTATGAAGCAAGTTATGAGGTTAGAAAGTTACAGGGTTTCATAATCAGTTGAGCAATCATCCTCACATACTACTGATAGCTAGATTTTGGTTCTATTTATATTTGTCTTATATTTTCTATTCTGTTAAGTTTAGAGCAACCCTTTGTAGTGCTGACTGCTGCTGTGAGCTAGGTCTTTCATCTCCCAGCTAGCTGAAGTACCTGTGGTGGCTACCTCCAGCCTTATGCAATGCAGAACTGTGTTTTGTAGTCTACAAAGCTGTTTTTAACAATTCTGGGAAACAATCACATCTTTTAAAAGTTCCAGAAGCTCTTTTAAAACAAGCAGCTAGTAAGCCCATAACTATGAGGTTTTATCTGTCGACTGGGATAAAAATTCCTAATGAAAAAAGAAGTTTGCCCCTTCAGCCTCAGTTCTCTTAAGGTAACCACTACAGACTGAAAGATATGTGGCTCGGTGTAAGATTAACTGAAGGATGCCTTTAGACCTCATATTCGCTGAGTGCTCAGACTAGGCAGTGAATCCTGAGTTGCTTCTGGCTGTGGCCATGTAGACAGGCCCTGAGCCCTCACTGCCTCTCCAGCTCTTCCCCACAAATGCCCCTCCTTTGGAGTGAGACCAGGACTTTTGCAAATACTGGCTGCACTGACAAAGTGTGTCCATAGGGCATGGGCTCTGCATTAGGAAAATCCCTCAGTGGGATCTATTTAAGATTATTTCATGATTGCTTTTTATTACCTAATATTAAAGGTGTAAAAGGAAAGTTTGTGGTCACTTGCCTGTATGTGAGGGAGAACTTTGATATGTTGCTGTCATGGGTTCTGTTGTCTCTTACAGTAAACCTCTTTAGAGAGGGCCTGGTGCAAACTACAGAGCCTGTGCACTTCCACACACATTTGCCTTTGCCTCTGAGCTGAATTCCATTTTCTGCAGCTAAAGCTCGAGGACCTCAAGGTACGGTTACAACATCTTAGGGCTCCACAGTTCCCTTTGGCAGTGCCTCCAAGTAATGGCTTTTGTTCTGCCAAGCTTGAAAGGACTTGGAGTTAAATTGCACATAGATATCTGAAGACGAAGCAGTGAACATAGTGAGTATCTGTAGCCATTCAGTCACAGTATTTCCATAATGCAATTGCTTACCCATTTAGTTAAATGATGTATCTAAGCAAAATACGTCTCTGCAGCAATAAAATATTCTACATATTAAACCATATTTGTCACATACTCTTGGATTCTTCTAGTGATACTAGAGAAACTCCAATGACACGAAGAGTAGAAATAAACATTTTTAATTGGGTCATATGTTCTCAGTGTTTCTATAGGACTGGGTTCTGCCACAAAGAAATCACCTGTGCTTGAATATGCACTAATTTTTCTCCTTTTGTAATCCAAAATGGAACATAGGACAAAGGTAAATACCCTTCTGACATATACCACAGTACAAACCATTTCTTGAAAGAAGGTATCACAGATGTTGCCCTCTTTTTTCTCTCTCATGGGATAGTTAAGTGCATCTTTTCTTTTTTTCTCAGTGAATACATTATAAATTCTTAACCTGTTGCACTTTTTAGGTAATTTAGACCAGCTTCTTATTGACACCATATATGACCCAATGACAAATAAGGTGTCAGATATTTATGTTGATACACTAGCCATATGAGGCTTCCTGTAGCTTTTATTTGTTAACTTCTTCTCAAGTCTGCAAGGTAGGTCCTGCAGTTACAGACCTGGTTACCACAGGTATGTTTGCCTAATTCTTTGCCTTGCTTGCAGGGTAGTGTGTTCTAGGCAGCAAAAGGGCCTGGTGGGAAGATCAGCATTCGCAGCTGAAACCAAAAGACACATTTGTTGCATCTGAAGACCCTGCACTAGAGAAGCAGCTTTTGGTTTCATTATTATCTATGCAGCAGAGGAAAGGTTTGCATTTGTTCACAGAGTTTGTGAAGTTGCACAATTAACATCAATCAATAAATCTGCCATTTAGGATCTCTCAGGAAACTGAAAGTTGCATTAACTTTGTTCTCCAAAATCAGTGACCCTAGCAAAGACCTGATGAGATACTCCTGCTGCTGGTGAACATCATTCACACAAGCAGGGAGAAAGCGGTGTAGTCAGGCCCTGGGCTGAGCCCCATATGTGCTACAAAGTTCAGTACAACAGCCCTCACACTTTGCTTCTCTTTAGAAGCCGCTGTGCCATTGCCTTTTAGTGCCCTTATATAATTTACAGTGGGTCGTGTCACATTGTGCTGTCTTTGCAACACAGCTCCCTTTAGAGATGCAAAAGCCTGCTTTGCTGAAGACACATATACAAACCCCTCATTAGGACTATATAAAAGGGCCAAGAAAGTCTCCCAGTGCACTTAAAGGAGGTTTTACCATTGACGTCAAGGAGGCCAAGTTCCCACCCCTTTTCCAAGCAAGACTAAAACACTGAGGTCAGGTGACAGGTACACATTATGCAAGAATTACAACCACCAGGACAGAAACACAGTAGGCTGCCATGTAAGTTTTTGGCGTAACAGGATCAATGAGCACCAATGCAGTTTTATGAGCATATATTTACCTATACATGTCACCATTTTGAGGCAGAGCTTATGTGTCTTAGGGAAGCACTGCAAAGTTCCCACACCTTGTTATATAGATGTTTTAAAATTTGCCGTGCATAGTAAATACATTCAGAAAGATTTATTTTAAAAGTTGCCTTTCCAGCTTTTTCTAACGTTAGCTCTAAGCAAACATGCAAACAAAAGCCTTACAACCACACGTGGAGATATGAGCGAGTAGCATTTAAACCACCTGTCCAGGGAGCTACTTTGGGCTGTGAGATGTGCCAGCAATGGAAAGGTCAGAATGAAGATGCTGGCAAATGGATAGGCAGGGTCATATCTTAACACGGAATACAACTGTGCTAATATGTCAACCCTTTGGCTCCCCTGTCAGTCTGAGTCCTGGGACTGCTGCTGGGGTTGAGAATGGCAGACAGCAGCAGCACGGTCCCTTCTGCAAGCTGACATGTATGAGTGGCTGATTAGCCATTTGTGCTGCTTGGGTGTGACTGGGTGGCATCTGATGAATTGGAAGGAGCAAGGTGTGCTCAGCTTTTGGAGCGGAAAACATGAGGGCAGAAAGAGCAGAAGGAAGACACCTTCTCCAACAGCTCTGGTGGTATCACAAAGCCAGCAGCACTCAGATGCATTCAGGGAGTGCACAGACCCCACACAGAGACAGGAGGCTGCACAGGTGAGGCAATCAAATATGTGACCTGGAGAACCCACATTCAGGAGAGAAATCACAGAATATTATCAGTTCTGAGAAAGTTCTAATCTCATTTCTCATTTCTAATCTGATGAGGAGTGGCACACACTAGCATACACCAGGACAAATGAGTAGGCTAACACTTTCCCAGTTATCTTCTAGGGAAGGCCTCTTCCTGAAGAATCCTGGACTGCCTTAAGTAGCAGGGTGATACAGTCATCCATGGCACAATGACGTTGCAGTAAAAATTGATGAATAAATCAGAGAGAGGTATCACAATTGGCAAACTCATCAGCAAATGTCAGAGGTCCTTCCCCATAACCAGACCTTTCCCAATGTTGAAACAAAAGAAATGGCCAGAAATTTCTGACTAAATAGATTTCCATGGATTAGCCTGCATTTTCAAAGCACAAAAATTTCTGAAGTACAGATTCAACAAGTTTGAAATGTGAATATTCCTTTGGTGCAGATCACTTCCAGCCAGAGAGAAAAGGGAAAACCAGTGACTCAAAAAATGTGATTTTTTTTTCCTTCCAATTTAAAATAGACAAATGCAACAGTTCTGTTTTGTGATATTTTCCAAAGACCATATTTTATGTGTTCCAGAGTGGAACAAAAAGAATTTGAGACCTTTAAAGTTATCATAGAATGAAACTTTTGTTCTCTGGCCAGTTATATTAAGCAGTCTTGAAGTTACAAGAAAAGCCTTCAGAAATTAGATATGTAAAGGAAAAGAGGGGCACAGGGAGGTGAGAAACATTGCTGTATGTTTAATTCAGGAAAACAGTGGTCTGCTGTCATTTCTGTCATTCCAAGAACAGTAGTATCTTAAGGAAAACACGTAAAATCTTTGGAATGGAATAACCTTAGATAGGTGAGAACCCACCCATAGAGCATTTAATAATATCCTAGCAGAGAGATAGAGTATTTTTTTTTTTAAAGTTGCCTTTATCTCTCTCCAAATAGCTGTGCAGATGCATAGCCCAACCTCACAACTTTGCAAACAACACTTGTGAATAGTTGATAAATTCTGCAAAAGCCAATGTCTCCTCTAGATTTGCAATAAATTGAGACTGGAATTTATTAGATTAATAATTACAGTTTGGCTGTCAAATGCTGAAAGCCAGAGACTTCTTTTCACTGGAAAAAAATGTAAGATGGTCCCTTTTAAACATTTTCATGTTTCTGAAAAGAGCTTTGACGCTGTTTCTGCAGCTTATGAAATCATTATTTCTGGAGGAGTTATCATCGCCTTGTAGTTCACCAGCTGCCTAGCCCTTCGGTATTGGCTTGCCTTTAAAAGAAGGCATCAGAATCAGCAAAAAAACCTGCAATGATTGTTAGTAGAATTTCCCAATGTAAATACAAGGAATGAATCAGAATATGGAGTTCAATAAAACAGAGTCGTGATCAGGATAGATGACAGGCTTGCTGCCTTTCTTTCAGTGCTTATCCTGAAGCTGCTATATTGGCTAGTGAAGCTGAAAGCCCTTTGGGACTGAGGATGCATCTTGTTAATGTCTGTAAAGTCCTTGTCACATTTTCAGCTCTGTGTTATTATTAAAGCCAAGTTGCAGATTCCAATGCTGTACAGAAAATGAAATGCTTATTAAAAGGAACAGTACTGTGAAGCTCAAACACAGTGTCTACCTGCTTCATACCATTTAGACAGTGTGTCCTTGTGCCTTGTTTGTACAGAACAGAGAATCCCTGATCTGCAGGTGAACAGTCCTTGCAATTGCCCACACTACAAATGAAAGCATTTTACTGCATATTCTTCAAATGAAACAAGCGGGGAGGCCCTATAAATGTGTTATACTGTACTGAGAGAGACAAAGATATGCACTATGAATTTATTTTTGTTAACAGTCAGAGAAATAATGCTAGTTATTTTAACTCACCCTTGGAGTTGCTGCTCTGAAGGAATGTGCTAAATGCTGTGCATTTCTCATGTGTCTATTTGAATATGAAGATTCAGCAGCATGAGGCTACATCTGTTCTAAAAAAAAAGATCAGTGCTTGGCATCTTGATGTGTGCTGTGCTACAATTCATCAGATTCCTTGTAATGTAGCTAAGATCTACATTTTTAATATTGGCTAGTAGTGCCTCCATTTTTGGGTTGTTAGCCTAAATTGCCTTATAGATGTTGGATGTTCTGGGAGTGAGTACTCTGCTGCTTTGAAAATCCTTAAATGAAAAATCCAATATTATTTTGGGAGGCACTCCAGAATTATCAGTTGCCTAAATACATGAATATTTCAAGTGGTCCTGAAGATAATAGTGCTTGAAAATCTCATGCAATAATATTCTGAGATGTTGTAGAGCTTACTTCCCATTATATCTTTCAGCATTGATTAAATACTATTTGATACTTCTTCCAGAGTCCATGAGAGGCTCTACAAGACTTTAAAATACCTTGATTTGGAGCTGCTTAGTCACTTCAGAAGCCCTGTTGCTCAGTTTGAATATATAGCAAGTTCAGGTTTTTTTCAAAGGCAAAAAAAGCAGCACACTATTTTTTCCATGGGTTCAAATTTTGCAAGTCATTCCAATACTTTTAGATAATGAGGCTGGAATAGTCTGAACAAGTGCAGCGAGCAGTGTTTAGTACCACACAGAATTAAATTAGGGACTACACAGAAACAGCTTCCTTTGAACTTGAAAACCACAATAAATAAATAATCTCCCGAAGAGCTTCAGTTTAGCACAAAAAAACAGAGAAGCAGGTGCTGATAATTTTATCTATGTCAAGCAGCAGTTTAGTTAACTGGCTTCACTTTTGGGTTGCAAGGGATGCAACAACCCACCAGTGCAACATGTGAGATGTTACATGCATTTCACCCAGCATTAGGTATCTAAAAATGGCATGTGTAAGCTGGTTGTTTGTGTTGCCTCACTACTCACTGCAAAGAGACTGGCATATGAGGGATGTCTAAGGGAGGCTGCAATGAATAGCACTTTTGAGATAGTGCAGTTATTTGAGAGAAATCTCTGCCTGGATTTGCTAAAAAACAGTATAATTCAACTTTTAAGCACAACCAGCTCCTTTGGAAGAGATGCATTTCCATTACTGTCTTAACTGTTTTATTAGGTCAGTCCTGCACGTGGACGTTTGCATCTGGTAGAATCTGTGCTGCTGAATTCACCTGCAAACACACTTCCTATCACTTTTAGAAGTCATTTGTGTTCAACTTTTTAAAACAGAAGTTTCAAAGCTGCATCACAGAGAATTTGTGGAAACAAAATTTTAAACTGGCACATGTGGGATCTGCTTCATAAATGCTTAAATATGTAAAAAAGTACTGTGTGACTTCTGATGAATAACAACTGAGCAGCACAGATTGACTTTCAAATATTCATAATCAATTCATTAAATAAGGAATAAATGGAAGAAAATTATGATCACAGATATTGCACAAACAGAAGGGAAAGCTAAATGACAATACTGATGTGTCCTCTGAATATTTTCATGAGAAAACTATATTAATATTTAATGCATGTATTACCTTTTTCAGTCAGCTCTAATTTAAGTGAATTTCATTCTCTGTGAAATGTCTGCTAATAGAATACTAATGCTACTAATAGTTGCTTGCCATACTTGGGGAGGCAGGAGTTGATATTACAAACGTCTGTGTCTAAAGATGTTATTCTTAACGCTGAATTAGAGAATGTTGTAACCATGTAAATTTATAAACTAGCACAATAGAAATGGAAGCAGTGTGTCAGAGTGAGCTATTTAATCTATCTACATAAATACGTAATCTCACAGATGGCAAACAACCCCAGATTTGAGAAACAGACTGTGAGCAATACTGATACTAGAGAAAAGCACGTCCCTAAACCGGCAAAAGCTGGGGTGTCTAACAGCAAAGTCAATACACCATGTTTCTAATTAGACTGAGCTGCCAAAGACCTGCCTTGAACTGCTAGCTAATTTTCCCAGGTCTGTGACCCACTCTGTGATGGAAGGCACTGCTGCCTCCCTTTGTGCACCCCAGGGTCTTTTCTGTATGGGCTACTGAGCGATCCCTGCCAAGGCTCTCCAGCCTGATGAACAGGGGAACCTTCCACAACTTGGGCAGTTCCTGAGGGTGCCCAGCCCTCCCCCTTCAGGGCTGGCACTCCTGAGCCTTTCTGATGCTCAGGCCTTCCAGGACCGATAGTAGAACTGGCCCTCAGGAGCTTCCTTGCCTTCAACTGTATGTTTCAAGAACAGATACTTGCCACCTCAATTGTTTTAGCTCAATCCAGTTCAACAGTACCTAATACTTAAGGAACACCCTAGTAACTACACCTTTGGAAAAAGAAAAGCAAACTGCATGCAGGATCTGCTACAATTCCTTGATGTGAGGAGACATTTCACTATTTCATACCACTTCTATGCAACATAGTATTTTCATTCCAAGAAGAACAAGGAAAGAAAAAACATTTACAGAGTTACCAAAAAGTTCATGAAGAAATGAAGGGCACAGCCATGCACTGACATGCTAATATAATACATACAATTAAAGGAACTGAAGGCTTAATGAGCGCACTGAAGAAAAGTTATTTTAAGTGCCTGATGCTAATGGTTTCTCAGTCAGCTTTCTGATATCTATGGAAATGACTGACTTTAAAAAAATGCTTCTATGCAAGTTTAAATAAGTTTAAAAACAAACTTCTCTACAATAGTATGAGTGATGGTCCTAGGTCAATTAATCTGCAAAGATATAGCTAACTGGAGCAAGAAACACCAATCACATGGGAACAAGAAAGATCTTTAAATGTTTGAGCATGAAGAAATACTACCAGGCTTGCTGCACCAGTGTGTTGAAGACTTCATTGCACTGCAAGGCTCACTTTTTAGCTAAGCCTTTGCTAAATTTCTTTCCTAAGTCTGGTTTACCAAACAGGATAAGCTGAACAAATTTCATTTAAATAAAAAAAAAATAATGAATGGGATCTACTTTCTATTGGGGTTGAGATGAACCACCTCAGTTAATTCCTTACCCATGGCACCTCTGTCTGATGCCAGCCAAGCCTTAGAGGGAGACAGGCCAATGCTTTAGCAGACAACAAAACCTCTTTTCTTAAGATATTTCTTCTCACACTAGAAAAAAAAACCAAACAACAACAAAACCTGCTGGTTTTTCTTTCATTGTATATTTAAAATAAACCTTCTGTCCTTCCTGGGGCAACTCCTGCTTCCAAAGCTGTCTCCCTGGGAGTGAGATTTGGTGTTAATGCTGTTTGAGGGCAAGGAGGAAAGGCAGGTGACCTGGGAGCCAGGCAGAGCTCTGGCACAGGGGTCAGCAACGCCTGTCACATGTGGCATGTGCCAAGGCTGGGAGCTGAGCATCCCTATTATGGGCACCATGAGCTGTTGTGGGTGGGAAGCTCCCTCCTTGTGCAACAGTGGGTGCCCACAAACCCACTGATGAGCAGCACATCCTAGCTGCCACTAGCTTTCACCTGGTAGGTTCAGTCCCTGAACTGGGAAGGAAAATAGTCTGGCCAAGCAGCACTGAAAAGTTGCCAGAATCTGCTCTAAAACACAGAAAGGGGGTTTTTATGCTTTACGTGCTCTACCATTCTCCCATCCTCATGCATTCAGGGGATATATGGATACAGGGTGGTGCTAAATCCAGACTCCTTCCTGGGGGAGAATGTGCTGGGAAAGCAATAAACCCATCCTAGAGACAGGCATAAATGTGGCCCACAACCTGAATACTGGAGGATTTGGGCATTTTCTTACTTTTTACCTCACTTCAATGCTATTTAAGCATGGAAATGTAATAAGTCAACGCAGTGAGGGTTAATCCTGGTGTCTGAGTATCTGACAGGCTGACAGTCCTTAGCCTTCTTTTTAGCTGCTGTATGTAACTGATCTTAAATCTGAAGAACTACTGAGTTACAGACTGAGCCACTTTTGTTTATATCAGACTAGATTTACAGGAGGCACATGTTCAATTTCTGGAGAATTTTGGGAGATCCTCGAGGTGTTCCCTCTCTTTCTTAGTCTAAATGCCAGCAAATTCCTCTTAGAACTGAGAGCTGTTTTCATAGTGTTACCCTGTTTAAGTACACCCACTTTACCTAGATCAGATCATATTCAGAGATGAGTAACGTACTGAGAAAGTAAGTTTCTAAACAGGCATTTTGTTGTACAGAGATTCTTTATAGAACCATGATCTTTCTGCGCATCATATTGCTTGTGAGGGATTAATGGTAATGGCTGCAGTGAGATCTGAGGGCTTGTCATATTTATGGCTGTAGAAAAGGAGCGACTTTCTGCACAATGGTTGGTGGATGACACTGAGCACTTTATTCATAGTGTTAGGACACTGCCCATAAGAGCTGAGCCTTTTTCTCCCCTCTTTCTTGAGCACATGAAGTGCTCTGCTGAGAGCAGGAAAACAAATTAGGTCATTGACCTTTCCCATGACCTTGACACAAATTCCAGTTTGCATTGACCAGCAGAGCGCCTACTTGAATGGGACCTGTCCTGTCCTCTTTCTCACCCTGTCTCACCCATTTCAAAGTGGTAGAAACAGAATAGAAAACCAAAGCTCAGATAAAAAAGGGGGATTTTTTAATAACAAAACCTCTTGGGGCCTTCCTGCCTTCCTAATTTAAGGAAACTAAGTTATTTCATTCTAATACTGATATTTAGCAATGTTGACAGCTCTAATACATTTTAGCTCCTTCAGATCATATTGTTAAGCCAACTCACTTTTACAAATTAAGCTGAAAAAATACAGATGCCATAACTTGTGAGTCTGATAGGTAATGACAATTGTGCTTGCATTTAAACACAAAGTGCATTTAATTCCTTCTTTTGCTGCATTCTCTAGTCAGAGAGCACCCAAACATTTTACAGCAAGAATTAGATCTTAACAGTTTGTTGTATGGGCCACCTCTCGTATCAAGGGAGACCAATACAGATCACTTCTTCTGCCTGTTGGTTAACTACCAGTAGTACGGCAACTACAGTTGTTTATATCAAGTTCCTTATAATAAAAAAAATATTTAGGTGCATGTCTTCTAAAATAAATAGGCGTGTGTGTGTAGGAAGCATTCAGTTATGGCCAGAGCTTTGTGATCATTTAGACTGGGGCCTGTAAGATCCAGGGCACAGGCAGCTATGTGGGCACCAGAAGCAGTTGGTTTCTGTAGCTCTTTACAAACTGTGTGTAAAATTTCTGTAACTGGAAAATCTCCTACACACTCCCTGTCTAGTCTTAGTTCTAGGCTGGGAGTAAATAAATGTGTAGAGGTGTTTTCCCAGGAGTAGGTATTACACCAGTGCTAATGAGGGAATAAGACCCATTTAGCTTCACTCCTCCCCTAATGAATCCATGCTTTTGTAGGTTTGCCCAGACTTCATGCCAGTAATTGCTCCTTCACTAGGAAGGGAGCTTGAAAGGAACTGGGAGTGTGGTATAGGGTCATTAAGAAAGAAGAAAAATTTTGTAGCTAATCGTAATGCAGTTTAATCGACAGAAGTGAAGAGGAGGGTCCAGACCCATGTGCATAGCCAGATCTTTCAACACACTTCAGGCTACTAGTTGGCTTTGGATCACAATTTGAATGTGTGTGATGACCAAGAAAAAAAGTGTTTTTCAAAGCATTCATCACAAGTCTAATTTGATCTCCTGTAAGTCAATAATGAATTCTTGGATTTCTGTCAACTGAAGCAAAGTTAAGCCAATGCTAAACAGTTCTGAAAAACTTGCCCAAAAATCTTATCCAGCCATTCAATGCCGATTAAGGATCTGCCTGTATAAATTCACAAGCAATGCAGATATGCAGTTCCAACATGCAATTGTGCTCTCTGCACAAACAGGACAGGGTGGTTTATGTGCAGTTAGCAAAATGGACACATCTCTGATCCTTTTAAAAACAGGCATTTGATTTATTTTCATGAAGAATTCAAGTATATGCTCAGCACATATATAAGCCATTGCCCACATATTTTTACAGAGGGGAAGAAGGCTAGCATAAAACATTTTTTGTTGTTAGGTGACTTTTCTTGTTTATGAAGACATTTTTCTTCAGCTATGCAACCTTAAGGATAAAAGAAGGCTCTATTTCACAGAAAAGCTGTGTGCTCTGTTTAAGATTATCTTGAAAGTTAGTCACTATTTTGTTGCTTTAAATAATTATGCCAGCTGCAAACCATAAAGATTAAATATATGATCCTAGCCTGAGCAGAAGGTTAATCTACAAAAGGAGATGAGCCAAAGACTACATCAACTGAAGTAGGGATTTCAGTATTGCTCCTCAATTTTATAAGGAAGGTGTTCATATACAATCCTGGCAGAAAGACAGACAGATGAGGAAGGATGATACATGCATGATCTGTCATGGGAATTTTGGATGAACTGCATGATTTAGCTAATTTTTAAGAAACAGGAAAGGAAAACTTGATTAGGAGGAAGTTGGAAATCAGATAAGCAACTTTTTACAGAAGGGTTGATGAATTTTACAAATTACTTTAATAGAAATCATCACAGCTATTAATATCCAATAGCTAAGTAAGAGCTCTTTAGAAATAGAGAAAACAGGAGCCGGTGATTGTGTATTTAAAGTAGAAATTACTTATCTGTCCATAAGTTGTCCCTGGAGACCTGTGAACTTCTCCTTGGTGAGCAACATTCAATTTCTTATCTGTGAGTTTACCCTAACATTTCCAAACCAGAGGGAAACAGCATTCCTTGCTCAGTGTTTGAGCGGCTGCTTTCTCCTTGGCCCCAAGCTAGGACTGCTTGTCAGGAGAGCTCTGTGAGCCGGCTGTGTCTCTGTGGCTCTGTGGACACACCAGGAGGACAGCTCTGGTTTTCAGCTCCCAAACTGTTTTTCAATATGCAGCAGAAGCTTGCTGCCATTCAACTTAGAGCCCTTTCCTCAGCCTTTTTCCTCTGCCATACTGTACCATGCATGCTTTGTAAACATTTTCAGTCATCATTGCAATAAAAAAAATGAAGCTTTATAGTAACAAAATACTTATTTGTCTCCTTAAGTGCTTGCCTACAATTGAGCTTAATGATGCTGCACTTTCTTGTGGTCTCTCATTGCCTAGAGGGTACTTTGTATTGATTAAGTCATTGTGTAGGTCTCAGTAACAAGGAACCACATACAATGCAGACTAGAACAGGAAAAAACTTGCTCAGGTGGAAAAACACATTTATCAGAGTAACGAAACTTTTGATTTGGAGAATCATTTAGAAGAAATACAAAAAGAAAGAAATTTAGTGCTTAAATCGAAGAATTTCCTTTGTGGAAAGGATAGGGATATACCCACTCAGTTTGTTCTCTGTCCTTTCATAAACAAACTGACCAGTCCCATCACAGAATACAAAATATTGCTAAATATGCACTGTGTCAAGTTCCAGTGAGCATGTATAATATATGCAACACTTATCTAAATTCCAAAATAATAGTTTTGTTCCAGTTGTAGTTATCAACGAATGTTATCTCAAATAAATCTATTTGTTTTTAGAGAATGTTATAGATAATTAATAATCAAATGTTATGTCATAAATGACAAAAAGTAGTCCAGTCAAACTATTATGTTTATATATTTAATCAATGATCAGAGAAATAGGACCTATCATTTGTATTGGTATGACAAAGTAAAATATTCAAAGAGACGTTTGAATACTTTAAACGGGCAAGGGTTAAGAAATTTCTTCCATTCCAACTCCAATATAAAGAAAACTCTTTCAACTCTGTGGAATTTTTTCCCAGAGAACAATTTTTCTAATGTGCTTAGGGTAGTCATGTAAGAAAAAGGTAATGAAAAAAATATGTAAGGAGTCTCAAAAAATATGTGGACACCATCACCAAAGAGCCCTTCAGGTTCCCTTCTCTCCACAGGCACCAGACCCCAAGCCTGACCACCAGGCTCCCCACAGTGAGCGTGGGAGCGCAGGCATCTCTGATGGGATGCAGGATGGCAGGCAGGGAGCCGCCTTGCACAACCCAAAAGGAAGCAATATAGACAAAAAGCCTGGGGAAAAGTCTTATGTTACTGCCTTTCATGTACAAGTTTACAGGCCGGTGCTCTCCACTAAAAAGCAGCAGCAATTTCAGCTTTCCCTTTTTTGATGGTGATTTCTTGAAGCAAGCTGTGACTGACAAAAATATTCCTTAGATCACGTTGGTGTCCTCTTCTAATATCACTGTCACCCTGCAAGTTTCCAACTTTTGCAACTTAGTATAAAATGTAAGCCAACAGACAATATTCTGAGTTCCTCAAACCCGCAAGGGAAGATTATGACTGACTTTTACTGGACAACATTAGCTTCTAGGTGTCTTTACTTTTTGCCCTACAAAAGAAATTGTGCTGGAAGACACTACACACTATGCAGAAATTCAGGAACTGTGGAAATGTTCTGCTAAGAACTTCATCAGGCATGATGGCACCATGTGGGTCTTAAACCTAAGCTTTGGGGTCTCTTGATTGGAACCCTAATATAAAGCAACTCCCAAACTGATTGCTGGTTCTCAAGCAAGAAGTAAAGCCTCCCTTTTTAATTCAGCCTTAAAGCGGTCATAACCAAGGGACTTTCTAAGTATTTCTCACTGGCAATAACATTTTGTGCTGATTTACAGCTCTCACGCTATTTACCACCCGATTGGCAGAAACTGAAAAATGGTATTTAGAATTGGTTTTGGACAATGTTTGAGTTACTGGTTTCTTACGCACTACTGAGATGGATGTCCTTTTTATGCAGCACAGAGCTACAGACAAGCAAAGCTAATTTTTATGGCCATACCATTTTCTTACTGACATTCATGTGCAACGACACTCTTATCACACAGTAATATTCATGAAGGACCACAGAACAAGCAAAATAAGACCTACAATTTGAATGACTTGGAAATAACTCTATAGGTGGTTTCCCCAGAACAGCAATCTAGCACTAATTGCCTCAGCTGTACAAGAGGATGTATAGTCTTGATTTAAGGCCTGGAGTTCTCTTTTTCAGAAGATGCATGGGCTTGGAAACATATTTGTGTTCCTAACTGCAAGCATGTGAATAATCCCATTAGAGAGATTTTTGTGACTGGTTTTATGCTTGAAGTTAAAATCACAGTGTTTAGAGGATCCGTGCCTAAGGCAGACGTCAATATTGAAAGAAAAAAGCTGGTTAATACAATCAGGGGTTTTTTTTTGTTGTTTGTTGTTTTTTTTTGTTTTTTTGTTTTTTTGTTTTTTTTTTTTAAGAATAATACCATTTCTATCTTATCTTCTTCTGGAAATTGCAGGAACTGAATTCAAAATTCAGTTTTGTTTTTGATAAATAATTCATTGCTCTTCTGATGTTTTATACTTAGTGAAATCACTAGAACTGGGAATTTCTCCCCATGCATCTTGTATCTTTTTTCACAGAGGCCTGATGAGGAGGAATCAATGCTGTAAAAAAAAATTGTTACTGGCCACTGCATTAAAAAAATTAATTTCAGCAGCGGACTTTGCCTCTTTGTTATCCATCTACAGGCATCTAAGCCACACTTAAATATATCTATAGCAAACGCTTTAAATGAATCAATTAAATAGATTCCCAAAATAAAAGCTACCTTTGTAAGAGTTCCAGATTTTTTGAATGCATTGCTTCTATTCAAGTTATTAGTAAGAAGTATAATATTTATATAAAAATATTACATAGAACATTAATACTACAGCACTAGTAACTGTGCTTGAAATAATTTATGGCAGATAAACAGCACTTCAGGCATTTTCTTTGGCAATCTTTAATAAACCATGAACTCCAGGATCACTGCAGGTCCTCACAACTGATGTACAGTACTACATAGTGTTGTAGTTCATCCACAAGAGAATAAGAAGGTTTCCACGTTCCATATCTCTTGGGCTGAACATTTTACCAGAGCTGAGAGAGGAACAGATTAAATAAACAGCTTTCAACTTGTAGCTGTTTGGCAGTGCAGTCCAGGGCTTGTGGGTATGAATCATTGATACTGACCCACAGGGGTGCTATCTGGTGTAGGTTTAGTGTGGAACCACCAACCAGCAGCTTGCCTGTGACCGTACATTCAATGTGCTTTCCAGATTTTAAGAATACAAGCTCTATAATTCAAGGCTAAGAATCATAACCAAGATTAACACTTCACTCCAAAGGAGTTAGCATGGCTATATAAATTCAAGAAAGAATCCAAAATAATCTCCTGTAACCTATGTAGATAGCTAAAACACTAGACACACAACTTCTCTGTGACATTTTCTGTTCATACTTAAAATTCGGATACTGTACAGTACAAGAAATGTCAGTGTCTTCACAGTGTCTGACTCCTATCCTATGCAGGATTCACAGACTAGGTAATTACATTTTGCTAGGTGCACAGTGTGGTGGCTGCTGAAAACAGCATGTGATACTAAAAATATATCAGTCTCAGAGAGGAGCTGCAGGATATTTCCTAAAACCCAGAGCAAAAAGTATCTACATGTAATGTTATTTGGAAGACTTTCTTCATTCAAATCTTTCAAAAGAGAAAATCACAGTACAGCAGGTGTAAAGGGAGGGTAATAACTTAGGTAAACTGTAGTTTCAACAACTCTAGGAAAAGAAGCAACAATCCTATCATAAACAAATGCCAAGAGATGCTGCAAATTTGCATCTTTATCGTGTAAATCTATGACCTTCCTGGTTTCCAGTCCTAAGCAATCAGGCTTTCACTGCAAACAACCATTTCTCTCACCTCCACTTAAAATAAGTCCAGCTTCTAAAAAAAAAATTATAAAGGAACACTGAGAATAACACGATCAAATGTCCCAGAGTGACTACATTAGAAGGTATGGTCTGTCTACATTACAAACCCTTACCTTCTGTCATGAATAAAATGCTACCAGGATCTGTTAAATACTCAGATTCCTCCCTTATGTTCACAGGCACTGATGAAAACTGGAAGTCAAGTTACTTACAGAAGTTAGTCTTTTTAGTCCTTACAAAAGGATTTTGAAAGCTTACATCAATTGCCATATTGCTGCCTGGGAATGACACAGCCCAGGCTCCTTAGCCTATATCCTACAGACTATACTTGTTTTTAAAGTAAGTTCTCCTGAACTGGCTGTAACTTGCTCAGGGTTGTAGTAGGTTACAACAGCACCATACTCACAGCCCATTAATGGTGTTCCCACTGTAAGATGGCTTATTACTTTTAATCAATAGGATTAGCTCTGCTGTTCTCCTGCCCAGAGTAAGTCAAAAGTGAGCTTCTGACACCAAGAAGCCATGGCTATTGGAAGTGGTATCCCTGACTTTAGGCTGCTGCTCTGAGGCATCCTTTGGAGTCTGCTTTTCTCTACTGAATGCATAGAGGGCCTTGAAGGATGATTAGCTCTTCATTTGAGGTGTTGCAAATCTACCCACACCAGTCATGCTGGATGATTCCAGCTTGCCTTTAAAAGGAAAGCTGTCAAGAAAAGAAGGCCTAAAGCAGAAGACAGCTAATAGCACAGGGCACTGGGAGATGCCATCCCTCCACCACCTGGGAGCAACGCTACTTAACTTTTACCAAGGCCCTTCAGTAGTTTTATTGAGATCCACTAATTTCCACAGAAATGTGCTCAGCTGTGGGCAGTGTGCCTGCCCCAGTACAGCCATCCCAGCCCATTTCAGGATGCTGTTTATATGCTGTGAACCATGACAGCTTGGTGTCACTGCTTCCCGAGGGAATGGGAAGAAAGATAGCTCTTCTGCAGGAGCACAGGAGACTCCTCCTGCCCAAGACCTCTGTGGGCTCCAGGCAAGATTTGCTCCTAGGCCTGGCATAGAGAAGAATGTCATTTGAGGATACCTCCCTTAGAGACTAAAGCTGCTCAGAAATGGGAGTTCTTAAGAATAAAATATGTCCTAGCACTTAACTTTGTAATCAGTAGTCTTTGTTATATTTTCATGTCTTGGTAGAGTTGGGTGGATATGGCCACAAGGCTGGTGGATATTCACATGGAATCCTACTGAAGAGGCTCATCAGAGGCTGCAAGGTAGCAAACAATATCCAAACATTTCTAGGGAGAGGTAGCTGCTGCTTATCTCCAATTTCTTCGAGTTTTTCTAATTTGTGAGACAGATGACAGCACCAACAACTGACTCTTTCATAACTAAGAAGTGCCCTAGCTTTAGTTTAAGGCATCTGTCTCCAGAATTTCTAGGGTGGATAAGTCTAAGAAAATTGCCCTTGGTTCTCTCTTACAGAATTTGTTAGGTAATTATTTTCTTTCTTGGTACATACGTACTGTGCTTGAATCTGGTAAGCATTTCTAGATGCCAACATAATAAAGAGCAGAAGGGAAGGGAAGGAATGTGGGAAGATTAGTGTAGCTGCTGAAGATACAGATGTGATTCTAAAATCCATTCAGAAGTTGTCACAACTCTAATCATCCTCTGGTTCAATGAGAACCCAATCTGTGTGTGAAAAATTAGTATCTGCTTCAATGTTCTACACCACATAGCTCAAGGAGAGTTAGCAGAGGAACCTGTGAATCTTAACATGCCTTCTGTGGTAAAGGCAGGTCATCTTTTTGCCTACTCAGAACACCAAAGCAGGTTCTTCACACAATGTGCAATACTAGATTCTTAAAGTTCACAAGGATTCTGTCTAAGAACAATCCATCAGGGGTAGTAAAATGTGTTGGTGATGCTTGTGGCTCAGAAAGTTCCCGATCTGCTTGTTTCTGGAGGCTGGAAGAGTGCATCACTGAAGTGTGCTTGCCCTGCTCTCTCTCAGTGAGGTTACTGACCACTGTCAGAAATAGAAAATGCGCTAGAGAGACTTTTAGTCTGGTTCAGTACAGTTATTCTGGTATTCTTATTAAAATAAAAAGTGGGTCTGAGTGTAATTTTTAGAGGCACCAGCAGTCAAAACCCCTGTCTGAAGCCAATGGCAATTGTGGATGTTCAAATCTTCAAAAAATCAGACTTTAAGTATTATATTTATTGAGACTAACAACCAATTTTGAAATTAAGAACCAGTCTGAATATTACCATTGTAAATGGCACAGCATTCTCCTGGCACAATTCTCCCCTCCAGGAACACCTTAGGAACATCTTGTAATTTGTGTTCATAGGAAAGCTGAGAAAATGTAGGCTTAAGCAGCACTGCCAGCTCTTTTGACTTTATCATAAACCTGAAAACATGATTTCATGTTTTCTTTAAGGTCTAAACTTCTGGATTTATGATGAGAATCTCTGATTACGCATTTGAAAAGGTGAGCTTCAGGTTCTCATGGCTGCAGAGAAAGCTTAAAAATCTGAATGTTAGACTCCACAATCAAAAGACAACCACCTCTACAATCTTTATGTTAAAAAAAAAAACACCAAAAAAAAACCCAAAACCAAAACAGAAGAAGAAAAAATATTTGAAGACAATCGTGTACTTTTTGGGAACCTGACAGAATTTGAGTGATTTAATTGGGCATTAATACTTAAGTTCAGCTTTACAAAACAGTCATGTTAACGACTAAGTCTCCATGTTTTCCATATGAAATTGGCAGACTTACACGCTTTTTAGGGGCTGGTCAATACAAGTTTGTGAGGACCATCAGCACAGGTCCTTTTTCTCACACTATTTCTGGATCATGACCCACTTGTTGGATTTCCACATCTAAGTGAAGGAGGCAAATATTTATATTTAGAACACATTCTCAAGTTGATAGGCCTTTATCAGCACTGCTGGACTTTGGTATCAGGACTGTGCTGAGACCTCTTCCGTTGGGTTCAGAGCAACATGCATCTTCATCTTCTCTGACTCCCACCCAAATGTTTAGTTTATTCCAGATTTAAACATAAACTGTGGTTGATCCTTATTGCTGGCAACAGTGAGAAAAACAGATTTAAATCTTGCTGGGTAATGGCCATCTCATTGCAGCTGCCCTGACTACTTTTGCTTTCAGCCTTTACTACACAGCTCCCTTCTCAGCTACCTGTGTACAAATGTTAACATCCTCACAGAGCGCCCACACTCCTGACAGGCCTAGGTAGGAGGGTGGATAGAGCAGGGCATTAAATAAATGACACAAGCCCCTGTCCCAGACCAGGCTTGCCTGATCCCTTTTGTTGGATTCACTCACAGTCCTCCCTTCCTCAGCAGGATTGGCAGCTATAAAGGTACATCAAGTATCTGTCAGATACCACTACATGCATTCAGAGTGCAATTGTTAGGGCTGCAGCTAAGAGTTTGTTGGATCCCTCTGTGATGCTCAGCAAAGTGTTGCTCCTGCCTCCCCATCTGCAGAGCTTCGCAGAAGCTTGCTTTCCCTAGAAATCCCCAGGTATGCCCCAATTTCCAGAGGCTTTCTGTAATGCTTGATATTCATATTGCTGGGAGAAAAACAGAGAAAGTGAGAAAGTTTCTGTACTGCTCCCTGCTCTCTTGAAATAGGAAATAAGTATAACCGAGCACTTTTTCTCTGACATTTGCTTAAGGCTACAGCAGAAGGGATGACATGAACACAGTCCTCTGAGGACAGGAGTGGAGAGTGGAGCCTGGTGACCCTAAGGTACCCTGTTTACCTGAAGAATTGTCTCTGGTAAAGCCTCTGAGTTTTACTACCTCTGTCTGCTGAAAGCATACGACTTAGCAAGGTTGTATCATGAGGTGAGCTGGTTGTAAAGAGAGTTCAACCAGCTACATCCATACCTTTTGCAAGTAACAGAAAGACAGTCTCCAAAGAACAATAAAAGCAATGGACTAAAAATAAGCCTGAGGGTTGCTCTGTGTTTCATAGCTTGCTCTGTGACCAGAGTGAGTTACCCATTCTTGGTGCTTCTTCTGGAAGCTTAGTAACAAGAGGCAGTCCCTAATCACTGAAAGCTGCCAGCCTCCTCCAGCCCCGAGCCAAGACAAAACCCCTGGGAGCCAGCCAGGCAGAGCTGGAACCTTGCTGCCCTGCCCCGTGTGCCTGTAGGAGCACCACCACTGCCACCACTTTAAAGCCTGAATATACTTCATCCCAAATACAGGTTCATTAAATAAACACCATGCAAAATTATTCTCTCACCAAAATTCAATTTTCTTCTGCCTTCCACCTCCTTACAGGAAGATTTCCATAGATACTGATGACATTTTATGTCAGATTAAAAAAAGATTAAAAAAACCCAGAAAAATATTGAAACCCATCTCCAGCATGACTGAATTATAGAATATTTAGCTTTTGATAACTGCTTATTGGCACATAAAGAGTGGCTTATTCTAAAATATAGCTCTGTGTGATCCCCAGCAGAAAATTAGTATCTTATTTAATATTTGCTTTTTTCACAGAACAAATTATTACTCTGTTTTAAACTGTCCTGTTCTAGGAAGACTGTAAGGAAGAGAGTGCAGTCCACACAAATAGTTTTGGTGTTTTGTCACCAAAAATTTGAGGGGGTGGAAAAGGAAAAGGGTGGTGGGACCTCCTGATCCCTGAGCACTCCTAGGTATCAGTAGTTCCTGACAAAGCCTGAATGGACCTTAGTAGGGAAGAGCACAAGTAAGCCACTATAAATAGATTATTTTAAGTGTAATACACATTTTTGAAAAGAATCTAGTGACTTCAGTGTCATGCTTTCTGAGGCACATAATCAAAATGTTGTCTCTTTGCTTGCACCCTAAGTAGCTGTAACTGAAATGAAGTGGGTCTGAAAAGAAAGATTATACAATAAAATAATTAAGAAATACCATTGTAAACACCATGTGGCATTTGCATGCATTCAAGAACCTTTGATTTACCAGTCCCAGCTGTTAATGGTGAGTAGGAAATTGGTCTGCCCTTAATCAATCTAAAGTTAACAAAACCCCAATAACACTTCATGCCTGTCTATTCTTGAACCTTCGTGGGGTTTACTTGTTTTGGGGGCAAGGGGCAAAATTGCACAGTTAACATGCAACTCTGCCAAAACCCTGCAATGAGCCCATTGCTATGAACCAGTTAATAAGGTAACTTTAGAAGCCCAAGTTTGTTTCCGTAGCTACATAACATTACACAAACATTTTGGTTGCAATTTTGTGGCAATGGTTTCACAGTTATTTGATTAAAATGCAGTGCTGTTCTGCTTGGAGCCTGGGAGTGTCTGATATCAGTGAAAGCTCTTTAGAAGTGCTACAATTTAAAATTACAGCTTACTCTGTTTGAATGGATATTTTTAGTGTATTTATTCAGAGTATAAATATAGTTCTATACATCACTGGTTTAATGTCTCTCTCTTGAGCTGGTCAGAAAGACACTTTAACCAGCACCAGACAAAGGTCAACAATTGGGTATCCTTTCTTTTTTTCTTTCCTTTTCTTTTATTTCATAAAGCAGCATTAAGTGCTTTAGAAAGGAAAGTATCTTGTCAGCAAAGGCTGCACGTCTAACCCTTTACTGCAGTGACCTACTTATAGGAAATACTCCTATTGAAAAGGGCTTTTTCCAAGATCTAGCATTTCAAACAAAACCATATCTAAAATTAGGTGGAAAGTGTTTCAGGAATCCCTGAGCAAAGATAATTGAAAGAATAAAAGGCAAGAGAAGGGAAGCAGTGATGAATCACCATGCAGTCAGGAGGAGTGATGTAGTGCATATTTCTATGAATGGCCATTCTCTGGCTTTATTATCAACAGCTTCATGAGTTATTTATTTCTGATTATTTGTTTGGGTGTCAGGGGGATGTTTGTGCCTGCAAAGCCCTGGAAACCAAAGTTTTATGTACATACAAAAAGCACAGTAGCGACAGCACAGGCAGCCACATCTCTGCTCAGCTGTTGCCCTTGCCCTTGACCTAAAGAAACCCTCCTTTCCACACAACAACCCGACGGCACATATTTGGTTTCTGTGTTAACGTACGCTGGGCTTTTCTTGAGCTAAGTTTGCTGGTTGTGCTGAACTGTGACAAATTCTTCAAGAAGCAGTAGGGTTGGGTTGATTTCAGGTTTCATGTGTGCTGGGGGAACAGGGAAAGAGGTAGAATTTCTTCTAATAATGGCCTCTCCTAAACATGTCACTCTTCCAGTTGGAGCTGACCTCAGTCTTACTGTAACTTACAGACCTAAGCAAGTAGAAAAGATCATAAATATTAAGTGGGCTCTGCAGCCACATGTCAGTAGAGCTCCCACCAGAAAGAAAACAACAGAGCCACTTCTGGGTGGTGTGTTTCTCAGCATCTCATTTGGGAAGTGCAAAAATCTAGCTTCTTTCATATCACAGATTGTGAATTGAAATGTGTGTGTGTGGAAATGCATGTAGTGTCCCTTTGTTGAGGCAGAGGTGACAGTTAGGTTTTTTGAGGTGAATGTCAATGGGTAGAGGAGCTTGGTAGTCCAGAATCTAAGGAAAGAAGGTAAGATTTCTGCATATGTAGAAAAAGGCTTGTGACCAGGCGGTACAACACAGACATACAGCATGGGACCACCCTGAGAAATTCATGTTGTTTCTAAGGACACACATTTATCAAGGTTCATAATAGCTATTCAGGCACAACCTTTTTTAAACATCTTTGTAAGACTTAATTTTGGAGATGATCTTTTTATTACTAGTTGACAACAAATAAGCGATTTGGCTGAGATGGAGCCAGATTTCAGTGAGGAATATTGTTCTGATTTTTTTTTTTTTTCTTCTCAGTTTTAACTATAGATTAACAAAATTCTCCCCCATAATTATGCACCAGAGGGACAGGAGAGACTTTGCAAGAGATTTCAGCCCTGTTCCTTGTTTGCTGTAAGTCTGGGCATGTGTCATGATCTTTGTGTGTCCCAGTTCTTCACAAAGTGTCTGGGAAATCTCTCCATCTCACCTATGCAGTCTGAGGCTCCATTCTTAACATTTAATGTAACACTCAGATGCTGATGTATCTAAATAGTAGAATTAAAAAAATAATAATTAAACAGAGAAAAACATCGTTTAATCCCTACTTCATTACCTAACCCTTCTTTTATTCCTTTCTTTACTCTTTCCATTTCAGAAAATGGAGATTTCTACTTTCTCAGGAATATTAAAATGCTAGGAACGATCTGGAGAAATATTCTTCTCCCCAGGCTGCAGCACAGAAGAGGCTGTTGATCGCTGGCTCTGCACTCGCCTAGTGTGTGGAATACATATCGACGTCAAGGGGAGTTCCTCCCGCAGAACAAAGGTGGAATGCGCAAGCGGGAATGGCGTGGGGCACCGCCAGAAAAAAGGGGGCTGCTCCTGTTCGACAGATGAAGGATAAAGAGAGTCTCCACTGCAGTCAGAAGAATGGTGTGACGTAAGCAGTTTTCCTGTTGATTTTTATCTCACCGTAAAGGAACCACTGACAAAACCCCCAAAATGCACAGCATATAAAATAAAAATATTGGGGAAGTCATTTCACACTACAGTAAGGTACACAGAAGCCCCAAGAACAGGACACTCATTTCTGTGTTGCCTGTATGGTTTTGTATCCCTGAGCACTCTAAATCAAATTCACAGTATCTGCAGGCTGTGACGGGACTCCCCTAAACACTGCAGTTCTCACAACACAAAACCTGTGAGCTTCAGTGCACAGACAGCCCTTTCTGAATTCTTCTCATGGAAGCTGGGTGGGTTTTACTCTGTTCTCAGCTACCAGCTGTCCTTTTTCATTTCTTTGTGAATTATTATGGACATAAGAAACACACTTTAACCTGGACTTCTACAAATGTGTATGAACCATATTTCTTAGTGAGAGAAGTAAAACTTGTTGGCTCTTTCCTCAACTGCTTTTGTATTTTTTAATTGTTACTAGATTATTCATTATTATTTTTATATAACTTGAAGTCTTCGGACTACATATACAGTAGTCTGTATCCTACTCCCCCAAGAAAAATGCCGTTTCTAATTTACAGGGCAGAAATACGATAGACAGGTGACAATGTAATCACTGCCTTACATATCACCTACCACACAGCAAGGATTTCACCTGGAAAGTGTTTATTATAGCCAGAAAGGCAGCCCTCCCTAAAATATTTTAGGATGTGACTCATGATAATGACTAATAGAAAGTTATTTTACGCATAAATCTGCTCTGTCCCTAATCCATCTGTTATTCTTGTTCTTACAAAAGACAAAACAATTTGGCAGAATGCTTTTACACAGATATAATACATTTACATGATTGACTCTCCATTGCTGCTGGAAAAGCAAGCCATTATAGCATGAGAATATACTGTAGGAATTCCTTTTTGGATAAAATTTTTGCAATGGCAGTTCCAGGTGAGCCATCTAGAGGCAAAAGCAAGATCTTTTAAGAATACTCCGCACTGGTAGTGTAATGAATTCCTCTCAAATAAATATCCTAAAAAACTTGTAGCATCATATGTACCGAGCCGAGAGATTGCCATCTGTTAAATTCATAAACCTCTTACATGCTTTAATTTCCTGTGTGCGCACGCTATGAGTTTAACAGTTTCCTCTGCTTTTAAAAATTATTTCTGAGTGGTTTCAATTGCTTTATGCTAATACAGTATCAAGAAGAGCATATATTAATTGTAATAAATAATGTACCAATTAAAGGAGGGAGTGTAGAGTTAAAAAAAATTAGAATATCTTCCTGCTCTTGACTCTGTGTGACAGCGGGAAATTCTCTTAACTGGAGTCAGTTTTACCAGCCATAAAGTATCCCTCCTGATTTTACTGTCTTTGTAAAACACTTCATGATCTTTGGATGAAATACCAAAATACCACATTAAAGATACACACACAGTAAATACAATGAATGGCCACATTTTGCCTTTACTTTCCTCTTGCTTAATCCTATTAAAATCAGAACTACATAGTGCATAAATCAGAGCAGTGCAAGCAGCCTTCTTTGCACTTAGCAGTGGCAGCATCACAACACAGCTTATGAAAAGAGGAAAAAGTCACCAATCAAAAACACAGCTGGGGTGATCTTAGAACAGGGGTGCACCTGGGGCACCCTGTAGGAAAGTTTAAAGTACATAGTCATAAAAGTCTAATTTACTATTAAAATTGCTAAATTCCTTTGAAAATATTTCTATTCACACAAAACTTCCCTGTGCCATGTAACTGAATCCTACTGAAGTACAAGATTTTCTTCTCAACATGCTGGCTAAAGTAATGCAGCCAAAAGCCTGACCTCTACTGCAGGCCCAGCGCTTGCGGCTGATTACAGGGTGCAATGTCAGCAAGGCTGCCTAGGCTGTGAAGTGGGAGGTGTATCTTCAGCCCCAGGGACTCAGTCCCAAATCCAGCTGAGACTGCCCTGATTTAGAAATTTCTGGTGTCCACCAGCTACTAAAAGTAGACACAGATGCTCAATTACAACAATCGCAATGGGAAATAGAAGTGAAAAACCTCACTTAACAGCATTTCTCCAAGCCCGCATGTGGGCATCTCTGCTGCACACACAGTCACCCCTGGGAGCCTGAAAGAGCCTGTCCTGAACTACCAACAAGGCCTGAATAACAGTTTAAAAAAAAAATCTGCATGAAGCCTGGGCTGTAATCTATCTGTCATTTAACTATTCCCTGTAGTATAAAACATGAAACCTACATCAGCATATGTCATGCAGCACATGCACAGTGTATGTGACACTGGTCCACGGTGGCTGGAGGTTGTCCACACGGAGATCATCATAGCTGGGAGGTTCAGAAAAGCAAGGAAGGATGCGGATAAGGATCAGGCTGGTGGTTTCTCCCTTCACCGAGTATGCCTTCACAGGGCATACTGGGATAGCCACTCTGGGAAAACATAGTGTTCTTGTCAAAAAAATAAATGAAATAGTTGAGGGCAAGGAGCCAACAGAGTGATGGTTCCCACTGGGGGCCAGAATGAATCAGAAAATGTCTCCTAGCCTGGAAACACAAGCTTTTCACGTGGCATGACACTGTGCATGGAAGGGGGTGGTGAGGATACAAGGACAAAGGTGAAACAGGGCCTGGCTGTACATCAGCCAATGAGTCGGTCCCTACCCTCTGCTGTACAGTAACAACTAGCAGAGTCAGAATACAAGAGCACATGGACTTGTGCCTGATCGTCTCCTGCAAGAGCTGGTGTTTTATGGGGGCTCCTATGGACAGGGCTGTCCGAGTTCACAAACTCACTATCTTGGCTACTGGGGTGTGATTTGGACAAGGAGATCTGACCCACATTTGTTCCTTTCCATACCTCCAGCTCTGGTGAGGTGTGGGGAGCCCTCTGCCTGGTTCACAGCATGCTCCAGATGCATGTTGCTATCTTCTGTGGAAGGGGCCAGTTGGACTCCAGTCCCCATTTGCTCTGGACAGCTGTGGTCTCCTGTGGCTCGCATCTCTAACTCAACATCATAAATGCTTGATAATATATTTTAACAGTTCTTCTTTAATGCTTTTCTTTTGGGAATGACAGAGGATTTTTATTAACCATTTGAATAGTGCCAGTAATTGCCCTCATGTAGTTGCAGACACCTGGTATCAGCCTAATAGTAATAAAAACATTCACTGATTTTCCACAGATACAAGCAGGGTAAGTCTCACGTATATATCACAGACACTTATTCAGACAGAATAAATAAATTCCATCCTACAGCTGTTTCCTAGGTAACTGAACCAGGGACTACAGAAACAGACTGTATGCAGCTTAAAGAGTCAAAACAACAAAACTGCAGCATTTCTTTCTGTCCCCAAACTTTTGATTTTGTGGAGCTACAAATATGATAGAAATGTTTCAAGAATGAAATATGCAACTGGAAAATATGCACCTATTGTGGTGTAGCCAAAACATGTGATCCCAAGAGTCCTGTGATATGCCACTTCTATAAGCCACTCACAATCTTTCCTGTGCTTGGATTTCTGCCAGTGCCCAAACCCCTCGAAAGCTGCAGAGAGCAATCACCAAAAATTGTGTGATTGTGTTTCAAAAATGTGGAATCTAGCCACCTTAAGCTTAATGGCTAAGCTGAGAGGAAGTCAGCCCTGTACAAGGGATTGGTGAAATTTCTGGCCTCTTCAAGCAATGCAAGGGCTCCCTATCCTTAACAAGCTGGAAGGTCTCAGCAGATGGTACCACCTTGCATCAACAAGGTGTGAACAGAATTTTTCCTTAGTAAAATTCTCTGCACCCACAACGCAGACATGAGGAAGGAAAATGCAATCAGATCCTCTGAAGTCCTGTTCTGCCTTATTTTGTTCATTACAAACTGCCATATTTGCTTGGCTATTCTTTTCAGTCATATACTTATTATCAGTGGCTGTGTCTATCCATGCTTTCAGCAAACTTTGGAGTCTGTTTTTGTAGGACATAATACCTTTTGACATATTTAATCTCCATTGGATTAACTACAGTTGCTGATGGCTGATTTTCTTGTGGGTTGCTTCTTTTTGCCACCCAGAGCAGCGTGGACATCTTACCACACTGGGATAGTTCCTGGGTCTGTGTGCTGACTGCCAGCCCAGGGAGCCAGCAGCAGCACCTACCTTCCTTAAGGATGGAGGGAGATCCTTCCTTTGCCTACCAAGGAGTGGCAACAGTTAGTGCAAAGGCTCTGCTGTCACACTAGTGAGACGGGGAAAAAGACACCAAACCCTTGTACTCTTTGGAAATGTAATAGACAGGTGCAACTTTGCACCTGCAACAACAAAGGGAGAAGAGTTGCGAAAAATATATGTAGCCAGACAAAGATAAAATTATTTGGCTGCCCACAGTGCAAAGTCTGAAGTATTTTCTGTTTAGACCTTGCATTCAGCTGGGAAAATTAGAGAAAATAAAATAGATTATTTTGGGTATACCCTTATTTAATCTATGGAAAGAATAATACGCAAGTAATCAGCTGCTAAGTGATGTTTATTTGTGACATAATAATAATTGGTTCCAAATATATATTGTGCTGGTTGAAATGAATGTATTTGTTTTGTTGTGCAGAGCTATCAACGGTATTTCTGTTTTATGAAGTAGCACATTTTTGTGGATTAGAATCACTATAAATGTGTTACTCTAATGACAATGATAAATAGTTATTTAACTAAACTGTTGGCTGTAGGGCCATGGGAGGGCAAATATATTTGATCATCATTAGAACTAAGGTGAACTAATTTTCATCTCCTGAGTATCAAAATACTCTGAAGAATCAACAGTTATTTTAGTTTTAAAAAAAATAAGTAAAAAGAATGTCTTCTTCAGTTGTTCTAATACATCTAGCTATTTAAAAAAAACAACAACAACAACAAAACAAAAAAACACCACAAATGTGTATATCAGTGTGAGGGAAAAAAAAGTTTAAGTAGTGACACCAAGGGAAACTAATATTCCTGTGTAAAAGGGTTAGAGGATCATAAATACCAGTAGGGAAAAGAGAGGTCTTCTGTTTTCATGATTAATTACACGCAATTTTTAGAAAAGAAATTAGAATATGTGGCTATCCACCCAGAAACTCAAGTTCACAGACTGAATTTCAGGAAACACGGTGCCAGCCTTTCACTGAATTACAATTGCGTGGTCCTAGTCAAGGTAATGGGGTTATATGAGGTGAAAGTCCATGCAAAAATGGGCTCAGCCAGACTCTTTAGAGGTATGTAGAAACCATAGAGCCCGAGTTTGATCTCTTTGGCAGTGATTTAAATTTAAATTATATTAAAGTCTATTGATTTCAGTAGGTGAACCGTGAATGCATGCCTATGTAAATGTAGCTAGAGTCAGATCACCCACAGCTATATCCAGCCCTGAAGCTGTGAAAGAGTGAAATTCTGATAATACGGGTTCAAATGCTTCTGGTATGTTTCACTTCCATATGCAAATGCTCAGTCTGCAGGGAAACAAGCTCCCATCTTGTCTGCTTCCTGTTTCATCTCAACAACTCTTTGAAAATTGCTTATTCTGCTCTCTTGCAGTTCATCAGCAAATGGGACATGCAATAATAACTGTTCATGTACCGCTCCTAGTAAATCAAGGAAAACAAGTCTTCACCTGAACTTCAACCAGAACATCCTTAGATGACTGGAAGAAAGCTTAGCTCTCCCATTAGTTGGCTGATCAGAAGCAACAATTAAAACCAAACAGCGAGCACCCTTTGTCATTGAAATTCAGAGATCTCATTTCAAAGCCACACACATTTGTCAAGAAAACATTTAGTTGCTGTAGTCACTTGCCTGAATGTACCTATTTTAAAATTTGATCACCTACACAAAAGCAAGAATAGGATCACATAATTTTACTGACTGCAAGTCATAACCTTTCTTTAAAACTATGCACTACCTTAAGGTCCTGTGAATACAGCAGGCAGTAAAATCCTAATGTTATTCATATATCACCTAGCTAGGAACAACAGAGTCTCCTGGGGTGAAGCTCTTTAGTAAGCATGGCAGGTCCAGGATTTTGCAGCCCAGACAGTTCAACTTTCCCCTGGGGTACAGTGCAGGAAGTTTTCTCTTTCAACATAGTTGGCTGGCACCTGTGGCTCTGGCATGTCAGATGCAAGGGTTCCTAAGTTACTCTGACTTGTTAAAAGGCTAGAGATGTCTTTCTCCTGAAGACATTGTTCTTTATCGCAGAAAACATCTAATGTGAACAGAAAAGCTACAATCTGCCAGGAGAGTGCAGATGATCTGCAGGTTGACTCTCTCATGTGGGAAGCTTCCTCCAACTGCAGTTTTGCTGTATGATTCTTCCTGCTGGGTGGTCTTATTCCTTACAAACACGATTCAGAAGCAACCTGCAGAATTACTAAACCAATGAATCACTAAGACTAGATGGTCTGAATGTGAAAATACAGAAGGAAATTTAAAAACATGCAAGAGAGCCCTGAGGGGTCAGTCTCAATGCCATGCTGATGATGCAGACTACAGGAGAAGAGTCTATTAATAGTGCCTGATGAGCTTGGTCATCCAAGTTTGTTTTTTTTTAAACATACAGGTAAACGTACAAGAAAACTGTACCACAGCTAAACTTTAGAACAGAGGGATAAGGCCATAGTCATGAGTAAAGCTACACACACCCACTTAATTCTGTAATGCAAGCTGCATAAAATTTACAGGGTAAAAAATTAAACAATATCCATGACTTGGCTTATATTTTCCATTCAACCTGTCATGGTTTAACCCCAGCTGGTAATTAAGTACTACACAGCCACCCGCTCATTCCTCAACACCCAGAGGGATGGGGAGGAGAAAGGGAAAGGAATGCAAAACTCAAGGGTTGAGATAAAAACAATTTAATAAGGAAAGCAAAAGCTGCACACACAAGAAAAACAAAACAATTCATTCACTACTTCCCATCAGCAGGCAGGTGTTCAGCCATCTCCAGGAAAGCAGGGCTCCATCACCAGTAACAGTTACTCAGGAAGACAAATGCCATAATGCCGAATGTCCCTGCCTTCCTCCTCCTTCCCCCAGCTTATATACTCAACATGATGTCATATGGTATGGAATATCCCTTTGCCTAGCTCAAGTCAGCTCTCCTGGCTGTGTCCCCTCCCGGTTTCCCATGCCCCTCCAGCCCTCTCACTGGAAGGACCCAAGAATCTGAAAAGCCCTTGACTTGGATAAACATTACGCAGCAACAACCAAAACCATCAGTGTGCCATCAATGTTCTTCTCACACCCAATCCAAAACACAGCACTACACCAACTGCTAAGAAGAAAATTAACTCTATCTCATTTGAAACAAGGACACATCTGTAATTAATGTTACACTGAAGCACAACCAACTGCCTCCTATCTCCTACCAGACTGCTCCTATCTCAGGATTCATACTGGGAGCTCCCCTGGTCTGAAATAATATCCAAACCCATAGCAGTTCACTACTGTCCCAAACAGCCAATAGAAAGATCATAAGGCAGCTTGAACCAACTTCTGCCTTTAACTACTACAGACCACCATCAGATGAAGATTTTCCCAAATTATAGATACTACTATGTTTAGTACAGCAGAATGTACTACAACATCAGACTCCGTGCAGAGTCTAAAGGACAGCATATAAGGAAGTAAGGCTCCGCCATCCTTATTCTCCATCAGCTCTTTGAACCTGGCAAGATTTTTATCCTCTTGCTTTTGGCTGCTTGTTAATTTGTCTCAGTCATTCTCTTCTCCTCTCTTCCAGCCTAGCAGACTTTTTTTTAATATGAGTCTGAGTGAATTGAAAATATAAATCAGAAGGAAAGAGTTGTAGGTTTTTTAAGTCCACAAGCTGCATCATTTATGCACATATTTAGAGAGTACAAAATGTATACCATTTGAAAGGAAGCAAGCCACAAGTAATTAACCTCAAACACTGTAATTATCAGTGTGTTTTTTTCCCCAGACTCTTAAGAAATCATTCCAATGACTGTTTTGTTATTATGCAAACCACTTAATATGAAACATCTCAGGTTAGAAATTTTAATAGCAGATGAGCTTATGTGATCACAGAAGGTCTTCTAGTGATGGATCAATGGAAGTGGTGTAACTGGTGGGCAGCCATCAGCTCAGTTTTTTTTAATTTATTTTAAAGCTATTTCTTGCAGAATCTGTCAAAGTTTTAGATTTCACTTTCATATAAAATTAAATGGAAAAAGTAGTGGTAGGTTTTCCTTAGGTTTACTCAGTGCTGTGTTTCCTGACTGAAGCAACAGTTGTCCTTGGTCACAAATACAGAAAGGCTCATAAGTCCCCACTGCACAACTGAAACAAAATGTGTCCCCATTTCTTACTCCAGCATATACTTTAACTTTTTAGTCATGATGGGCAGTTTGTACACATCACTTAGTTTAGGTGACTGTGGTTCTCCTCTGCTCCCTTACCTTTCCTTGATCCACTTCAAATCTCACTTTTAAGAAAATGTAGTTAAATTTAGTTTAAATGACCAGTGGTGTTACCCAAATTCCCTTACTTTGTTGAGAGGTCAGTGAGCCATTCTGCTGGACTAGGCTTTCATGTCTCTGAAGAAAACCAGAAGGAGTTAGATGCTACAAGCCCAATGCCAACATTTTGCATTCTTTGTAACTATAAGACGGTTTTCTAGCTCCATTTCCACAGAGGATGCGTTAGACAGCAAGCCTTTTTGGCATGGGTAGCTCAATGCGCTGAGTTAGATCAATGCTTCAGGAACCACTTCAGAGCAGGTACTCTGCTTGACTTGCTGATATGTAAGCTTTCAAAGATAACTGAACTAGATAAAATGAAAAATTATAAATAAACATTGGAGTCTGCTAGAAATACAGTTAGCTGATAACATGGAAGATTGTACAGACAGGACATGGTTGTTACTCTCATGTGAAGGAATAAAGTGTAGTATCCTTATTTTAACTTTAAAGTGCGAAAAGAGACAAAAGGCACTCAATGTTTGCTTCACAATGATAAATTGTAAGTTTGTAGGACGTTATTATTTTTCCTAGGCCATATATTTTTGTGTGGGGGTATGTGTGATATTCACAAGTATCTGGAGGTTCTTAGTGGCGAGAGCAAATATCATGTACACCCTGTAAGGTTACCAGAACCTAATGATCCCCATTACTGTTTGAACACGGAGTAAAGGAGAGTGTGTTGGCTCCATCTTGACAAAACAAGGAGTCTTCAGCTGCCATACCAGAACCATCTATATCACTAGTCCTCTGTGTCCCAAGCTAAGAAATGCCTTTTTCCCTTGCATTGTATAATCATTAATAGCAATCATTTAATTGATTTATTGTAATGACAAGCAACCCTGACATCGAACCTGTCAGAGAACTGCACAAGCAATTAAATACAATTCTGCAGAAGGCATCATGAAACTGATAACCAAATGAAATAAGTTATTAAAGTTCCACTTAGAAGCCTTATGAACCTATAAATATATAGTGCTGAAATGAATTATTTCTCCCAAATGTAGATATCTAGCTCTGAAATATGTTGAAAAATAAGGTATATATTGAGAAACAAGGGGCACAGGCTTCACTCCATAGATCTGAACAATCCTTTATAAAAGGGATTATGGAAAAATGTCTCACATACGAAAAGTAAGAAATTCTTTGCTCTCAGGGATGTCATATTCCTGGTGTGGAGGCCGTGTGTCCACTTCTTCCAGAACGAGATAATTGTACTGTAATTGCTGATTCTGCAATAAAAATGCTAGCAATATTGTCAGCTGACTTCCCCTCCAAATTTCTGTTGGTAATACAGTAATTTTTTTACAGTAATTTTTCCACCTCCAGGATTATATTACCTGCCAACAGAACCCCAAATGGCCTGGAAAAGAAGGGAATTTTATTGCACTGCTTTAGGCCACGTCTACATTGGGTTGTTGAACCACTTTAACTGTGGTTAGCTTGCATTAAAGTAGCTGGTGCGTACATCAGACTGGTTTTCAAAGTGATTTAGTACCTCAGGCTAAACTAAGCATCCCTCCTTAGAACAGACGTTAATCCATTTTGCAGGGAGCCTGTTCCCTGTGGAGTTCATGTGCCCTAGCTGCTCTGCTGCCACAAGCCCTTTACTTAGTAATTCTCTCTGTACTAAGCTGCCTTGATATTTCTGTGTCTCCAGCGTATTGAGGTTGTTTTGGCTAGATGCTTCCTTTTTAATTATCAGTAGCCCTAAAGACACCAACATATCAAGTTTACATATCTGCTTTAGGACACATGTATCTCTCTGGGTCTCTTCATAGATCCATGCATAGTTCTTAGACCTGACTGCACTTGCCAAAGAAACATACTCAGCCTCACCACAGTAAGATATCCCACTATGTAGATGCTTTCAGGGAATTGCTAGAGCAAAAAGGCAAAAGGCTGACCAAAGCTTGACTCAAGGCTAAGTCAAAGCAGAGGACTCTGGCAAAAGTGCTGCAATACAAAAGGCCATGATGGAAACACAATCAGAGCTCCTAGACATAAGATGATGACTGCGTTTTTGGATACAAGACACAGACAAAGCCAAAATTAACATGGTGCATATTTTTTGCAGCAGCATTGTGATAAGTACCCACAATGCAACAGGCAGGCTCTGGGAAACCACTGGGAGCACTCAGCACCCCATGCACACATAAGTTCTGACCTGGAAGAGAATTACAGGGTGGTTGAGTCTCAGAAGACATGTTGGAGACACACAGAGCCCCAGAAGAACAGCCACACTGAAACATGAACTCGATAGCCAGCTAAAAACCACTGCTGGGACTTGCCAACAACTGTGACATGAAACATGGTTACACAAGTGCCCATGGGGATTTGAAAGGGTTGGGGTTTGTTACAAGCTACATGGCAGGAGATAACCCCCTTCCACCTGCCTTTTAAGCCCACTCACACAGACACCACTTTTGTCCTTTTGTACATGATAATCACAGCTTTCCTCTCACTGTCGCACCCCTACTGCAAAGACTGGGTCCTTCCTCCTCCCCAGTCCTATCTCCACATGAAAAACATTGATGCTTTTATTTTCTGATTTAGGGTACATATTTGTATTTTGAGCTTTATCCTCCTCACACAACACAGTACAATGTCTCCAAGAGGAGTGCAGCTGTGTGGAAGCAAGAAGAATGGGCAGGGCTTGGCCCTTGCATTGAAGATGCTCAGTCCAAGGAGTTGGTGGTGAAGCCCTCGCTCTGCACAGCAGCTGGGGCTGAGTGGTTAACGAGACATGCTGCTGGATCAGGAGCAGCAATATATCCTGACTTTGAGGATGCTGGTTTAGGACAGGAGGGGGAAAAGAGGAGAACAAAGCCAGAATCCTCCCTCCCCTCCTCTGCACAGCAGGGTGAGGGTACAGAGGAGATATGCACCACACCAAATCCTGTCCTGAGCCCAACCACCTCACCATAACCTCTGGGAACCAGATGAGGAATGCAGTTCCACAAGAGATGCTGTCCTCACTATCCTAGAGCTCTTCAGAAATCAAAGTGTTTTCCAGGCTCTAAGGGTTTATTTCCTCTTTGCCATGATACATGTTCACTGTGTGTTAATGCTTCAGCTATGTATCGTTCATTCTCTTACTCTCCATTTGGGACAAATATGCCAAGCATAAAAAGGGAGTTTTTGCACTTATAACCAGAGCAAAGCATTGCCAGTTTCTACTGATGCTAAGTCTGCTGTCAATAGCTACCTCCAGGAGGAACTGGATCTGTTTTCATTAAAATCAACTATAGGACTTCCTCTGCAAGCCCCTATGTGAAGCCAGTGAAAGTGAGGGGTGTTCATTGCTTCCATGCAGTAACTACAAGCTTACCACAATAAAGTCTTTGGGAAACACACTTTTACTGACATGAACAGAGGACTAGAACCCCCGCTATTTGTGTTTCTATGGCAGAGAACAAATTGGAGTTAGTTTCAGACAGGGAAATAGCCAGCAAAGCCAGGTGAGCCATCAATAGCCCTTGATTAAAACTCTTAAATACAGACTGCCTTGACATTCAAGTTTCAGATAAAGAGGAGAGCTCTTGATTCTCACTCCAATTCTGTTTCAAGGGAGAAGGCTTTTACTTTCCAAATACAACAAAAGATAGTAAATTTTATTTGTTCCAACCTTTTGAATGAATAAAAGAGGGCTGTAACTCCTAGGCAAATGAAAATAATATATCACAAAGTTGCCTTTGTGTTTCTCTTATGCTGCAAGTTCTTTTCTTTTCTCTCAGCTATGAGCAAAGGGAGTGAAAAGAGCTACACATCTTCAAAATTCTGTATGCAAAAGTATGAATTATTAGTGGTTACTGGTGTATTTGCCTGACAACAAGCATCTAGCGCCAGCTAGGTACCCAGACTAGCCTGCCTTGCCTCCATGCTATTGTGCCAGAAAGCTACAGGTCTGCCTGAAGTCTTCCATTGCAGCTCCTCTCTGAGCCCATTCTTAATACCCAAATGTTTTAAACTGCACTGGATGGTTTCCTTTGTTCAAGGTACCTAATTTAGACCTGTTGCTGCTTCCACTACTTTTGATTTCTAAGACAATATATGTCAGTATGCAACAGGGTTTCATATTTAGCCTTGCATAGATGAAAAACTTGACCTGAATAGGGCCACCAAGTACATGTAAACACAGATCAGTCTTCTAGAGGCTTCCTCTTCTGCTATACATTGTGGTCCATGTTGTGACGCAGCAATGAAGAATTCAGGGTCTGACTGCTCTTCTCTAATACAGTTTTTGTACCACCTAAGAAAAGGCCAAGCACTGATTTTGCATGAGAAATTAAGCAAGCTTTTAGCTTGCTAATGTTGTGGTATTAAATGTCTTACATATCTATCATTACCAAAGCACAGAACCATTCCAACTAAGTATAAAATTCTGCAACCAAATCTGGATCCCACTGAAACCAAAGACTTATGCCAGGCATCAGTGGGCCTGGGCCTTGCTCTACACAGATCATTACTAATACAGTTTTTTGGTTTTGTTTCCTAGGAGAATGGGATTTAAGAAATCACACTGTGTGTACAAGCACGTCAGTCTACCCCAGTAACTTTGTACCCACTGGACAATTTCAAAAGAGCGCCCAAAACCACTGAGTTTCTACAAATCCACTAAAAATAAGGAGAGCGAGCCTATCGTTGCCTAGTGAAGGCTATATGGCAAACTAAGCTCATTTCTGGTTACACATCAGATAATCCACATGAGGGACAGATGCAGGACACCAGTTTTCTTTAGTTCTGCAACCCATGGAGCAGCTCAATTTTGTTGCTTTGTTTTTTGCCGTTCCATGCTTAAGATTCAAGATTAAAATAATTCTCGGTTTGGGAGTTTTCATGTTTTGGTTATTTCAAATAGAAGACAGAACATGCCAATGGCCGCACAAGTGAGCAGAGAGGCTGTCTCAACAAATGCAAGCAGTGGTCAAACACCAGTGCTCCTATGACATTATCAGGCTCTTGAATATCCTACCTGCTGTGATAACTGGGAAGTGATTTTAAAGAACACCTTGACTAATATAAGGTATTACAAAAGCTGAATGAGCCTCCCTTTTTCTAGTCTCTGATTCTTAGGCAGTCACTGATCACTATATTAAATGATTCTCACATTTGCATCTCTGTGACTTTCGCCAGTAAATCAAGGAGATTTTTGTTCCTAAACATTATTTCTTGGATTTTTTTATAAACACATAGTATCCAGTTTCAGCTGTGTTCCAGTGATAAAGAAAAACATATTCCTAGGGGAAGATGTGCAATTTATAGCCATGATTTTACATTTTCTGTGTCTTTTTATTGGGCTAACACTGAAATAAGTATGGGGCTTGTCTTTGTCTCCTTGGGCCAAACTCACCACGGCTATAAATCCCACAATTTATGAGTTCAGTGCCCAGGAAAATATCAGCCTATTAGTTTTTAGATAGAGTAGAACTAAATAAGACCCACATGAATTGTGACCACCCTACAGCAGAAAAGTCTGTCAGGTTTTTTTCTGCTGTGCATCCCTCACACTTGATGAGCCAATAATTGCGTTCAGGCAAATCGCCTCTTTTGGGCTATAGTTATAATTTTATTAGGAAAACAATTATAAAAGTATCCATTTAATTCCATAGATACTAACAGGTCACTAAAATACTATTTTACACTGGAAAATTACACTGCACACATTTTTCTGAATAAAGCAGACTATATTCTACCGACAAATGAATAATATATTCTGAATTGTACCCCTGATAGTAGTGCTTTCACAGTCATTTCTTTCTATGTCAAAAAAAATTGTTGGCTATTTTTTTAGAATGTACTATAGTTGTATGTCACCTGCATTCTCAGAACCATCTTTTCTCACTGTGCGCAATCCAATAAATATGAGAAATGTTCCAGAGAGATAGCTCAGTGACAACTAAAGAATGAAAATCTTTAGTAATATTAAACAATTTTACAGTTTGGTTTTTTTTATTTGCTATGACAGAGTTTCTTGAGGACACTACCTAGTGTTGACAACTTCCACTGACTTTGGAAGAATGCATAAATTAGCATATATGCACATGAATGTTTGAGAGCACACACTGGCACCCACACGTCCTTGGTCCTTGAAGTCTTTACTGCATTGTAGTCTGAGGACATTTTTGCGTTATCTCCATTTGCATGAAGATGTCACACCTCTTTGGTTTTTGTTTTTTTTTGTTTTTTTTTTTTAAATATATATTTTTCTTTTAAGGATTCACTTTTAAACCTGAATGTTTTCTCCATATTTATTTCTTCTAGGATCCAGTGCTTTACTTCCAAAAATTATAAAGCAATTGCTAGTCTCGACAAGAGTTACATCCTTAATAACTATAAAGGTATTTCCCCATATTATACAAGACTAGCTGTCATTGTGAAACAATCAGTTTTCTTAGCAGATTCTACACAGTAATCTGGTACTTTGAAGTAATATTGCTTTATGAAGTGGAACAGCTACTTCTTGACAGATGCCAGGAAAAGCAAGAGGAAAAGTATGTTAAAAGTATTTATAAACAGAGTTTATCATAAAAAAATTAAAATTAGTGTATCTTACTCTGGGAAGAACAATTATGCTTACAGCAATTATAGAGTAGATTAAGAATGTCAATGTTTTGCCTGCCCTCAAGAGTTATGTTGCTGATGCCATGACATGGCCAACCAAGCTTATTAGGGAAAATTTTATATAACATGTCAGAGTTTTACCAACAAAGCATCACTGTTTCTCCATTTCCCAGAAATATTTTCTACCAGTTGCAACTATCAGTCCCATAAACACCTTCCATATTAACTGTGGGAAATTATAACCTTGAAACAGAAAAGATCTGAGTGATTTAACAGCTGTAGCAAGACACAACATGTTCAAGATTCCCCAACAGTAAAGTATTTTGATGGAACTACAATAGTTGATCAAGGAAGCCTGCGGTACTCATAGGTACAGAAAGATTATATGCAGGGTCCTTATATCTGTCATAACACACTAATGGGGACCCAAAAGTACACTAAGGCCAAGTTACTTCAGTTTAAATCAGGGATCCTCAAACTTTTGAAATAGGGGGCTTGTGCGTGGATGAAGTAGCAGGCAGTCATCTGTGGCTGCTTGGTTCCCCGCCCCGCCCCCCCCCCCCAACTCCCGGCGGGGGGGGGGGGGGGGGGGGGGGGGGTTATGTAAATACCAGGGGCCAGATTGAGGACCCTGGGGGGCCGTATCCAGCCTGTGGGCTGTAGTTTGAGGACCCCTGGTTTAAATGAATTCCAGAACCTTAAATTATTAAAGACAAACCAAGTTTTTTGCAGCACTTAACTTTTTTTGCCTTATACCCTGACAGTTCTTCATTCCCACTTGTTATATGAACTATGCAATGACTACTTGGTTTGGGCTGTATTTGGGGCTTTGTATCATATAAAACAGAAATGACAGAGATTTTCTTAGGAAAGAATGAGAAAAGTTTCAGCCATCTTGCACAGTGTCTTGGCACTGTGATTTACAAGAGGATGACCCAAACGTAGTAAGGCAGCTTGGTTGGTGCTTCTAAGCTTTTATACTCAGTGAAAGCATCTGACAGCTGAGGGCTCCAACACAGGCTTATAAAAATACAAAGTGCAGCTTGATTTTTCTGTTGGAAAGTAAGATAAATTTTCTACAGGGAAGTTATTACAGGAACCATTACATAAATGATGTAATCACATATATCGAACATGTGAGACTGGAAGATTAAAGTTTCAAAGAGGCAGAAGCCTTCAGTGTCTAACTTTTATTGAGTTCCCTAAGCCTCTCTTAAAAAGCTCTGCCTTTATGAAGGCCAAGGCTGTAATGTTATTTCTAGAGACTTCAGCAGAGTCAGGGTTCCACACTGGCTATTACTCTAAAGTAAATAGTCTCAACCACAGACGAGAGGAGTTGCAGTGATTTCTGTGAAGTTGTGTCATGCCTTATGTAAGAGGCTGGCCTAGATATTCAGAGCAGACCCTTGTGGCCTTACGAAACAATCAAACTTCACATGCCAAAAATATCATCATTTAAAGAAAACAAAACTTGCAAAATCAAATCATCTTGATTTATGCACATATCTACATTCTCTGCCAGATCTAGCTTTTTTGTGTTACTATTTTAAAATCAGATTTTAGTTGGCTGAAGTGCTTAATAATTGTGGTTGTTTGTTGTTACAGAAGTATATGACAGCTATCAATCAGGCATGTCACTTAAAGAATTAATTGCACCAATTACAATCAGCATCATTAATTTCTTTGCACAAGGGGACAGTGGGGCATCCCAGGGCTGCAGATTGGGAAGAAGGTCTCTGCTATCAATAGCTCACCCTCGGGTTTTTTTTATTATTTTATTATTTTTATTATTTTGCCTGACTTGATCTCACCCCAGGACAGGCTCTATCCCAGGGGAAAGCAACAAGTTGACAGGGGACATGGTGCAAAAGGGCGCTGGATTCTGCTTGCTTGCCCATGGTAAAGAGCCTTTGCGGCAGCACAGCCCTGGGATAGCTCCACAGAACTGCAGACATTAGAGATGCTTGCATAGGAAAGAGACTTGTAATAGAAATTAACTCAAGATGAGCTTTTAGCTGTTCACGTTCATTGGCCAACAATAATTTTCTCCACCCCTTTATCAGCCTGCCATGAAGCGGGGTATTTTGCAGCAAGGAGATGACAGTACACTTCTGAAACTGCTCGAGATGTCTCCCCATTTCCCACCCTCACATGTCAGGTATCTAATGTGTTTTCAGCTCTGCCTTGCTTCTTGCATTACCCATAGGATTTTTCTGCTGTAAACATAGTTACTCACTTGGAGCACCAAAGCTTTCTGTCCTTAGTAGGATTGAGAGCTTTGGTCTTACACATATAAATACTATGACAAATACCAATATGTTAAAAACTCAAAGATAAAGTTTGCCACAGAACTGTATCACACACAGTTAACTACTTATGAACACAGATGTCTTTAAGCTCCCCTCAACAGATTCATATATAATTTTTGTATCACATGCCCAGGGACAATGTGGCAAATTGTGGTTGTGAGATGCCTTTTTTACTTTATTCTCAAGTGAGTTTTTTTTATTAGTTTTCAGACCTTTGCCATTATTGCATGGTGAAAGCATTTTACACAGAAACACATAGCCCTAATTCTGGGGCTCTGAATTTGCATTACTCCAATTAAAAATACCCATACAAACAAAACCCCCTCTTGCTTTAGGCTTCACTCACAGTAGGTTTGGACTCTATCTTCACTGAAGAAGACAAAACTAAGTTCTGCTTTTCCTGTTGAGGCACACGGGATTTGTACTTGCACATCTAAAACACTACTTAACTGGGGGCTTGCTGATTGACTTGTGCAAGTGGGGATGATCTTTTGCATCACTCCAGACTATATTTTATTTAATTCAAAGTTTTCTTGGCACACCATGCTATAGGTAAAATGAACTTATGAATTCTAGATAGAATATTGGTTAATTCACTTACAAAATTATACTTCCAGTCATAATGTTAGGGGGGCTCCCACAGAAATTGTTTTTTTTTAGTATAAAATTAGCCTTCCATCACACAACTATTTGTATGTGAAAAAGACCCAGGTAGCACAGGATATTATATGTAAAAGTGTGATTCAGACTAAAGTCAAATCTTACAGTTGTCATCAGAAGTGGAGAAAACTAAATGCTAAAAAAAGTGTCACCATAAAGAAAGTTAATATTTCATCACAGTATAGTTTCTGCTCAGATACTCTAAGGTAGCTTGTCCATCCTCTTAGCCCTGTACCATTTCCTGTGGGTGCTGCCCTGACAGCTTGTAACATTCAAGAACAGACCTAGCATATAGTTTTCATATACTAAATGCTACCTTCAGAGTAACAGTTGCAGCTTTGAACATTTAGCTGATGCCTGTAGAGAACTGGGGACTTAATTCAGAAGAGCAGGAGCATAATGTTATGTATATATGAACAGTATGCAAGTATATTACATCTGTGTGTACATAAGAAATTTCCATTTGAATGATGTTGCACATCTTCAGCAGGGCAGCCATTTACAATACATTTCCTAATTAATTTGTTATATTAAATGTTAGAAATCAGAGCTCTAGCTTAAGAAGCAAAGTAAAACAGGTCTTAAAACCTATGTTGTAAGTAGTTTAGGCATGTTCTGATGATTTAGTCTCAAGTTGCAAGTTTAAACAATTGGAGCTCAGCAAAAAACCCACTGGATCAAATCGTACCTTCACAGCTGCACCCAATTAATTCAAAAGAAGAGAGTGTGTTTATAGATTCTAAGTGGTCCAAAAAGCATCTTATGTTGACACCAGTGAGACAAACAGTATTTAGTCCTAATAATTATTACGTGAATTATATATTAAGGAGCACAACTAAGCACTGATAAGACTGAAGACAACAACACTCCTAAATTTTTTTTTTTTCAAAATAGAACTTATTTAGAAAGTAATGACCTAGGTGACAGGTATTGATTTTTCTATTTACAGGCAATATTTTCATGTTAGATCCCTCCATAGAGCCTTCCTATCCTCAAGCAGATCAACACCCCCACCCCCCCACCCCCAGCTTGGTGTCATCTGCAAACTTACTGAGGGTGCACTTGATCCCCTCGTCCAGATCATCCATAAAGATTTTAAACAGGCCGCAGTACTGAGCCCTGAGGAACATCACTTGTGACCGGCCACCAGCTGGATGTGACTCCATTCACCACCACTTTCCGGGCTTGGCCACCCAGCCAGTTCTTTACCCAGTACAGAGTACACTCATCCGAGCCATGAGCAGCCAGTTTCTCCAGGAGAATGCTGTGGCAAATGGTGTCAAAGGCTTTATTAGAGTCGAGGCAGACAACATATCCACAGCCCTACCCTCACTCACTGGGCAGGTCACCTTGTCATAGCAGGAGATCAGGTTAGTCAAGCAGGACCTGCCCGTCATAAACCCGCGTGACTGGGCCTGACCCCTGGCTGTCCTGCACGTGCCGTGCGATCGCACTCAGGTTGATCTGCTCCATGGTCTTCCCTGGCACCCAGGTCTGGCTGACAGGCCTGTCGTTCCCCGGATCCTCCTTCCTGCCCCTCTTATGCACAGGCATCACATTGTCAAAGCTCCTGTCTTCTGGGACCTCCCCGGTTAGCCGGGACTGCTGATAAATGACCCAAAGGGCTCGGTGAGCTCTTCCCCCAGCTCCCTCAGTACCCTCGGGTGGATGCCGCCTGGCCCCACAGACCTGTGTAAGTCTGAGTGGTGTAGCAGGTCGCTGACCATTTCCCCTTGCGTTATGGGGCTTCACTCTGCTCCCCATCCCTGACTGCTAGCTCAGGGGGCTGGGAACCCAGACAACAACCGGTGTTACTGGTAAAGACTGAGGCAAAGGAGCCATGAAGTACCTCAACCTTTTCCTCATCCTTTGCGGCAACGTTCCTCACCTCATCCCAGAAAGGGTGGAAATTCTCCTTAGCCTTCCTTTTGTTTCTAATGTATTTGTAGAAACATTTTCTCTTATCTTTTACAGCAGTAGCCAGCTTAAGTTCTAACTGGACTTTTGCCTTTCTAATTTTCTCCCTGTGTAACCTAACAACATCCTTGTAATCCTCCCAAGTTGCCTGCCTCTTCTTCCAAAGGCTGTAAATTCTCTTGTTTTTTATCCTGAGTTCCAGCCAAAGCTCTCTGTTCAGCCAGGCTGGTGGTCTTCCCTGCTCGCTTGTCTTCCAGCACATGGGGAGGGCCTGCTCCCGCGCCTCTCAGATTTTCCTCTTTAAGAACATTCAGCCTTCCTGAACCTCTTCCCTTCAGGACTGCCTCCCAAGGGACTCTATCAACCAGGCTCTGAAACAGGCCACAACCTGCCCTCCAGCAGTCCAAGGCAGCAGTTCCGCTGACCCCCTTCCTTGCTTCCTCAAGAATCAAAACCTATCATTTCATGATCGCTGTGCCCGAGACGTCCTCTGACCACCACATCACCCACCAGTCCTTTGTTCACAAACAGCAGGTCCAGCGGGACATCTGCCCTCCTTGGCTCACTCACCAGCTGTGCCAGGAAGTTATCTTCCACACACTCCAGGAACCTCCTAGACTGTTTCCCCTCTGCTGTACTGTATTCCCAGAAGACATCCCCTAGGTTGAAGCCCCCCATGAGAACAAGGGCTAGCAATCACCACACTTCTCTCAGCTGCTTGTAGAATATCATCTCTAGGGAGCCTGGTTTTGTTCCCTGCCCCCTTCAATTCTAGCTTAAAGCTCTCATCTCTTGGCCTTGAATCCCTTTCCTCCTTTGTGACAGGTGAACCCTGTCTGTTGTCAGCAGGCCTGTTGCCATGTAAACTGACCCATGATCAAAACAACAAAATTCAGCTGGTGACACCAGGGTCAACTATAGACCTCAACTGAGATAAAGCTGGCTTAAACTTTTTTAAATTAAAAATAATTTAGTTCCAACTATCAACATATCTATCTTACAAGGCAGGTTTCAGCTGGTACTTTATACATTGGAGGTTTCATATTACCATTTCTTATTAACTATCAAAGCTGATCCCATTGTATTTTAATAAATTCTTCCATTTTAATCTCTTCTGGAGAGAGGTGCTCATTTTTTTGTAAGCTTCATATTTACAGCTCATTTAGTTTGTAAACAAAAACCATCTGTTAGCTATACCTGTATTTATTTGGCTAAGTGTGCCGTGTGCAAACTGTGGCACTGTTCCTGCTTCTGCTTTGGATTACTCAAAACTTCTGAAGCGAGCAGCATCACTAGCACCAGTCAAAAAGAGCTGTTGTAGACACTGTTTTCTAGTATTTGCATAGTTGTATGGATAATATAGTAGATCTAGCATCTTGCTAAAGGACCTGGTACAATACCATGAACATCAACAGAGGCTGCAGCTAAACAGACTTTACAGTTAATTAAGCTAGACACTGCCAGTCTCAGGACTTTTATAACTGGACAGTCAGGAAGTTAAAGTTAGCATAAGGCAACTGGTGTTTTTCAGCTTTTCTGAAAGGCTGGATTCCTATGTCTATGTGTTTCTTAAGCAAGTCAGGTTCACTTCTCCAGAAAAGCTTCATGCATGTCACAGCTCTGCTCTTTAAGTGGGTTTGTGGTTTTGTTTTTCCCCCTAAATCTAAGTCCCTTGCAGCCATTTTGATGACTAAATTCAAGTAGATCAACTTACTCTTTTAGAGCAATACACAAAAAGTCTCTTAGCATAACAGGAGACTCCAACAGGGTTATGCTACTAGGAAAAACAAAGCAGGGGAAGATATTTCCCCCTTAATTTCTCAACTATGTGTTTTTAATTACAAATTCAGGTTTAATAAACCAAGAAAGAGTTGAAGTCTAGTAAAAAAAAAAAAAAACTTCTGTACTTTCCTCTTTTTTCCCCTTAGGAGTGATTTGTTTCCACTTTTTAACATCTCTGAATGTTTTCCACAGAAACCCAAATAACCACGTTTCCACTCTATACTATGAACTCTGACTAGGCATTCAGTGCCATGGCCTTTTGAGTTTTACAGCACACAGATTTTAAGCTGAGAGGTGAGAATTCATCTAGGAGACAGAGACATCCCAAAGACACCCAGACCTGGGTTGTTTCACAAGCAACATTGAATGCTCTGCACAGAAGTTTCCTCACAAGGAGGCCAGCATGTGTCCTGTTGTGTCACTGTTGTGACTCAGTTCTTTGGAGAGACTGGCTGCTCCATCACTCTTTGCTGCAATGGAGGGGACTGTGTGCCACCAATCTTCAGCATCCTGCCAAGTGATAGAGGCTGAGAAAACAGAGCAGCAAAGAAGGGAGAGTCTTTGGACCATGTATGTCAGGAGTTATTGTCTGCAACCAGTCCTGTGGCACTCCCATGTCAGTCTGACAGCAGAGCCATTGCTTAATCTGAGTTTTCATCAAATGTAACTATTTCCCTCCCCTCAAGTTTAATTAGATTGAGTTACATCTGTATTAGGGAGGCATCCTTCCATGCCAAAAGCCATAGATCGAAGCAAGATTTTCCCACTGCAAAAGCTGGGATTAAAACCAGATGCTTCTAAGTTTCCACCTTCACAAGTCATATTAAAATGATCAGTCATTTACTTTTTTGGGTTGTTTTTTTAATGAGATAAGATAGTTACAATAAAATGCTAACATGGGTAAATCTTCTATTACTTGCCAATTAATTTAACTGGTTGTGTGTCAAAACCATGGAAAACTGACATTGTTTAATACAATGCAAGTATATATGCTGACAGACAGATTAAAGAAATTATACCTTTATAAATGTGATGACTTTCTAATTCAGTTTTCATAGAGGTAACAAATATAAAAATGGAACTCCATCTGATGAAAATTCACTTATTCCGTAAGAGCAACAACTCAGATTCCAGGTGCTCACAGGGGAAGTATTATTCTGCTACTGGACATTTGATAGAGGGGTAAACTACAGTGATTGTTTTGGTGATCATTTTTACAGTGCTTTGAAGTGACATCCGAGTTTGTCTGCAAGACTTCAACATCTGAAAACTTGTGTCAAGAAAGAAATAGAGCAGAGGCATTTCTTAGCAAACCAGAGGAAGGGTTACTTGAAGGGTGAGCATGAGCAAATTTGAATGTGAAAATGCTAAATAAAAGATATATCCAAGGACAAGACAAATCATGTTCCTGAGGTTTACAAAAAAAAAGCATGTGACCTATGTTTTAAGTTCTGTAAGCAAGAAGCTATAAGATACATATGCTGTCTGAAAGCATGCTTATTCATATTCACACTTAGAGAAATAAGTTCCATAAAGTTATCACTAGACATTTCCAACCTTCCAGTTTGTTTCTACTCTGAATGTCAAGGCCTGCTGATGCACTGCTTGTCTCTGTGCCTGCACAGTATACTGGTTCTCAGACAGCCAATGTCCTCCTGTATGACTTTGGAAGCATCTTTAAAGTGCTAAACTTCAGCTTAAGTACTAGTATGCAAAAGCTGTAGGAAAGCCCACCAGCAAAATGAAAGGGGCAACAGAAATAAGGTAAGAAGGTTGGAAATCCCAGATTCTTAGTTTTCCCCCATCAGATTTTGTCTTGCAGAAGAAGCTGAAGTGCTGATTCCTTTACGATGAATTACTGAGGCAGGATTTAATGCTTAACTAATGTTGATGGTACCATGTCAACACCCTGTTGTTCCGCAGCTATCACTTAAATCCACACTACAGCCAGAAACAGTAGCAGAACACCAGTTTTCAAGACGACTCCAGGAAGGACACAGAAACATCCAGAACAAAAAATCTAATCTTTGGCATGTGCCCAAGTGGTTGAATCAATAATAAAAAATAAAGACCTGAGAATGTAATGGACAAGAGCTGAGAATGCTTTTTATAAAGGGATATCATACTGCCCAAATCTAAGAGGTACTTGGGGATGATATTGAGCAAGTGACCTATTAAGGCATCATCTCACAGTGCTCTTGAAACTGCAAGACTACTTAAGGGCTCTAAAGTAAACCGGACTGCCAGAGGATCTACCTAAAATCCTCTCAGGAAAAAAATTGTTCAAGAGCCAGAAAAGTTACTCTACAAAGTAATTGAGTTATCAGTGACAGAAAAATTGCAGGAGAATTTCATGATATCAAACAAGCAATAAAGTGGCAAGTGAAATTCAAAGTGAAATTGCATATGCAAGGAAAATAACCCTAAATTAATTAGAATTCATCATTGCTTAATTTACATGAAAATTACATTGAATTCTATGTAGAGTTGTGTGGAAAAATGCAGCTTGAAGCTCAGCAGCACTCAAGATGACAAAAGGACATGAAAGCACAATTAGAAGTGTAATGAACCTAAATAAAAAATGCCATTGCATTGCCATGCTTATCTGTGGTGCAGCCACTCCTTGATACTTTGCATAGTTATGGTCACATCACCTTGAAAGATGGGAAAAAGACTAAAAAAAGAGCAGTGAGGATAATTTGAGAAATCCATAATAGCCTCCATGTGAAGAGACATCAAACAACTTAGGACTCTGGTGGAACAGCTGGAAAAAGAGTGCCATGGTTGTAATGGAACTTCAAATATCAAAAGGGGTGGGATAAGGTTAATATTACTACCAGGAATTAGCCATGAAAACACCAAGTGATGAGCTCAGAAATAAAAAACAAAGGAAGCACCTTTTCCACACAATGCAGCTAAAGTTGCAGAAGCACTGAATGCCAACAGAGAAATAAGTAAGCATTACCTTCTACATAATTTCTGCAAGTTGACAGAAAAAAAAAGCCTCAAAGGGCTATTAAAAACATTGGAGTAAATGAAGCCTTAGTTTTAAAACCAGATAGCCAAAACCTGATAGTCTACACCAATGTTCATAATATGTTTGCCCTATTTTTATATTCCTTACCTTAGCATGTGCTGCTGTCAGAGGCAACATATTAGTTCAGAGGGACCATTAACCTAATCCAGTAGGGCTGTTCTGGATTCAGCCAGGTCAAAAGAATGCATGAAATAGTGCTGTTTTATTTAAAGAAGTTCAAAACTTTATTTAAAATTATTCAAATGGAAATAAAGAAGATCCATGGAATATTTATCTTGTTTTTAACCTTTAACAATTTGAATTTCTTTCTCATTCAAGCAAATCCTTTAACCTCTTCAATTACACCTTCACATTATATTATAGAAGTTTCAAGAGTGTGTCCCATAATGAAAGCTTGTCAAAAAACACCACAAACATCCCTACTGCATATTAATTTCTCCCTGTATCTTTGATCCATTCATTTTAATGGTTATGCATCTTTCCTCCATGAAATTGTCAAACTGTTGCATATTAAGAAGAAAAACTACCGCCATCTCAGCTTAAATGAATAATTTTAGAAAATACATAACCAAATAGATTTTATAAGATTATAACAAAACAGTTTGTAAAAGAGAGGCTTTATGAATACTGTTGAGTCTCTCCCAAGAGGCTGTGGGACCCAAGCTCAGAAGTTCTGTTATGTGTGTTCACGTGGCAAGAGGAAACCAAGTTCAGGCCTTTGACTTGAGAGTGTTCCTAAGCATGAGCATATTCTTTCTCCCCTAGACCAAACAGATGATACATGCAGCATCCACCCCCTTTGCTTACCAGCAGCAAAGAGTTGAATGAATACCATACATGTCTTTCATGATGCATAAATCCATCTGCCGGCAGAAAAGTGCCTGAGAAAGAATTACTGCTGCTCCATTTTCCCAAGGAATTGACTTTGAAGATAATGAAGGGATAAACACTACTAGGACAAGGAATGGCTTGAACAGGTATCTGGCACTAGTCTCCTAGCAGACAAGTTACAAATACAGGATCTGTTCTATACACGAACACAATAGTGTGTTTTTCTCCTGAGTAGTTGATGACTGTCAGCAGAAGGCAGGAATCTGATACCTGATCAGATGTCTAGACTTTCTGGGGACATGCTTCATCCCTTGCGTAAGCCACCTGGACATCAGCACAAGTTATCTGTGAGAATGTGTATCTATCACTCAGTGTGCCAAAGCAGGAAAATAAAGTAAGAAAATGCAGCAAGTCAGGCAAGTGGAATTTCCTTTTACTTACAAAGTGGTTGATAGGCTTTAGGACAGATACGTTACAATATGTCCAAGCACTGGATGCAAGTGGAGCAGACCAACAGAACAACCTCACTGTGTAAATTGCTCAAAATGTGACATCAAAGTGTATACTGAATAAATTTGTCTAATAAGAGATGCTACTGCTCTGCACAAACCTTGCTTTGTACTGAATCAATGATGGTCAATGTCTTGGTACTTACTTGGGGCTATTTTACCTTCTTGGTTGAAAACACAGAAAGGAAAATAGATCTATTCTGATTTTCAGAAGGCTTTTGAACACAAGGAGGCCAATCAAGAGTAACAATTTTATATTTTGTCCTAAAGCACTGACTGCTAAATTCTCTATGAAAGTGACCCTAAATAAATGATTTGTGTAGACTCATTGGTTGTCAAAAATAGGGCATCTTCACACTAATCCTTTTCACTCCTGGGCTCTGCTTCCCTTTTTAGTACTGACAGGATAATTGACCTCTCCTACAATCATTGTCCAAACCATTTTACATGCCACTGTCAGCTGACTGATCTTCCTTTTTGTCCTAGCCTCAAGATCTGTAACAGTTTCTAATACCACTGTATTTTATTGCTGTTAAGCAATGAATGCCTGCTATTATAATTGGTCTGTGCAATCCATTTACATATCAGACTTTTGCTTTCCATTTCCAATTTCTCCTTGATTTCTCCCTCTCCTGTAGGCCTATTCTCACAGTGCACCTAACATCCTGGAAGCTTGATATTTGAATCAGCTATACTAGTATAGCAGAATTGCTATAATGACATCACCCTCCTCCTGAAAGTGTTTAAAAGTATATTATTTTTCCCCAGGGGTCAAATTTCCTTTTAAAAACAGGCTCAAGAAACAGATGCAGAAATTCAAGTTTTTTGTTCAAGTGTATCATCTTCAACTTCATTCTCATTTTGTTATACAGAATGTGTTTGCCAGCTGTTCTTTTTATTATTTTCATACCTCTCTATATCCAATTTTCTAGTTAAATACTTACTATTTGGCTCAAATTCTTTTCCCTAATGTGCATGATCGGAAGTCACAAGCATATTCAGGAACTGGAATTGGCTCTAACTGCTCACCCACAGCCTGTCATATCTTTGGGTTTTTTGGACTGCATCTGCTTCGTTTTTCTTAAATGATCTAAGCCATTTTACTGAGGCAGCTATTAGCAAATACATGTATGTAACTAGCAGCACCTTCACTGAATTTAACATTGCTCATATTTGACGTTTTTAAATTTAGTGTGAAGCAGGTTATTTGATACAAGACTCAGTAGCTGAACAGAGCCCAGTTCTCACATATCAGTGCAATTTTTAAAATAACTTCAATTAGAAATCCAAATTATGCAGGTTATATATGCTTTCTAGAAAACAATTTGTAACACAATACCTGTTTGCCAAGGGTAAAAGCATTTAGATAGTGTTATTATATTCCCCTCCTCTTATAGCTCTGTATATATTTCCAAGTATTTCTATCACTTCACTCTATGAGCACATGGAAATCTTTTAGACAAGCATATACAGTCAGCCTGTCTGTATATAACACAAGCTACAGCTGTTAGTTTGTGGAATTCAACATTTTGAATCTAATCATTTTTACATTAACATGGAAGACAACATTTATACTCTTTCTTCAGTTCTTGTTATATTTTTTGCTTTTTATTTTTCCAAACTGACAGCAAGTAATTAAAAAAATGGATAGCCTTTTAATCTGCCTTTTAGCACACTGAACTATCTTTACCAAACTAAGTTAGGGAAGAAAGCCCTGAAGAAAGTCTTAGATCAGCTGATTTATTTGTGCAATTAAAAAATTGCAGCAGGCATTATCTAGACCTACCTTGCTGTAAAAGGCTTTTACTAACTCACATTAAACTTTTACTTCGGCTTTGCTTCACACCTAGTTGTAGCTAGCACCTGCTGCTTCAGAGAAAGGTTGAACTCTCCTTTTGGTTCCAGTTCAGGCTCTTGTATAAGGTTATACATAGGAAGTGGCTGTGAGGACACAGTCACAGTAAGTGAATGCTGTTGTCAAAGACATCCATCACTGTGTCTAAAGATCAGCTGTAAAACTTCTAGATACTTTCTAACATGAATGCTATTGCAGCTGTACTCAGTTACATCAACAGATGTTTTAACAAAGACAAGATACTGAAAAGACTACATACCAGCTTGCTTAACTTCAATATCCAACAAAATACTTGTGCCCTTTAGAAATACTTAGAAGATAATGTGATAATCAACACATCCACATTGCACATTACCCTGTAATTAGAAGGGAACTGGTTTTATTTGACATGATTTGCTTTAGATAACAGGTGCTATGGACAGAGAAGCAGCAGTAGATGTCATACCCTGAATTTAGTAAGGAGTTTGAAGGTGTTTGGAAAAATCATATCCAGATAGCAGTTATCAGTTGCTCACTGTCAGTAAAGAAGGGCATATCAAAGCAGAGTTCTGCAAGACTCCACACTGGCTGTGGCACTGCTTACTGTATTGGAAGTCAGATGGTCAAATTTAATTTGAATTCTAAACAAACAAGTAAAAGCACAGATACAAGTCAATAGGTGAACAGACTGAGTATTCCTCTTAAGCAAAAAGAATTAATAATGTAGAATTGTACAAGTAGCTGATCTATAGAGAACCACCAGAGAGTTACAGCAGATTGCAAACATTAATTACATAAACCAGTCCCTTTGCTCTATTTATTATACAGGTGCCACAGGGGAAGAAGTAGCTCCACTGTGGTCAACAGACTACAAGAATTATCTAGATCAACTAGAAAGAGCAGGGGAAAGCAATAAGAAATAATCAGGGCCTAGAAAACATAGAATATGAGGAAAGAATGAGTGAACTGGAATTGTTTAATCTTGAAATAAAAAATGCTGAAGGACAGACATGGTGCACACTGCGGCAAGAAAGGAAATCTTTCCATACCCATAGTAGATAGGTTTAGGGGCTAAAAGGCTTCAGCTCATGGAAATGACACTGAAGAACATGAGGAAAAGCTGTCCAAAAGCAGAGTTCAGAAGTGCAGGACTAGACAGCCGGCAGGGACTGAAGTGGCCTTCACTGCAAGGTTTTGCAGCAAAGAAACACAGGCAGAAGCAGAGGAGAGACAACTGATCTCACCTTGGGAAAGAGGGGTGGTGGATCTTATAGATCAGTAAACATGTCCTATAGAGAAGGTTGGGTTTTAATACTAGTCCTGTTGTGTTTCTGCTGATGTTCTGAAAATTAGCCCTCAGGTAGATGTTTACTGATATTACCTCTCCAACCTCTACTGCTTGAGCCCCAATTCCTTATGTTTTCTACTACACCTTACAGAATATACTGTTCAATTGCTCATTACTGTCCTGAAAACAACAGCATGTTTAGCTACAAGATATTTATCTGCAAGATTACAAACAGTGACAAGCCATGAGAGTAATACTTCCTTCCCCACATTGACTTCTATTTGGTCTAACTATAGAAAAAATTTCAGCTGTTGCCTTGTGAGCTACTCCAGAAGGAAAAGACCAGACAAGGGAATAGGTTGCAAATTGATGAGAAACTCTGGCATGCATTGTTTTAATGGTTCTACCAGAACAGTAATTTCATAGTAAATATTACCATATTAGATCATTCCAATGAATTAGACAAAAACTATAAAATTAGTCTCAATAGATAAGCATGCAATGGAAGATAAATGCTGTTATTTATACCTGATAAAGTGTATAGAGTTTTAATAGTGATTTGTACTATGATTTGTTTATGATCAGCAAAATAAATTTTAAAAGTGTTTTTGATAGAAAATTGGGCTTTTGCTGCTAACCTTTTTTCTGTGAAACAAACCTGCACTGCACAAAGCATTTTGTGTACATTAATAATATCCAGATTTCAGTCAAAGATTTTAAAATTATTTTTCAATGGTTGCAGTGTCATCTGGTTTATGGGATGGGTGCCACTTGCCTCTATCTTGCAGGGAAATTCCATCCCACATCTCATTTCTGGCCCTACTGTGAACTTGAGAAGCTCATATGACACCTCCCAGATGATAAATTCCTGGTTTTCAGGCAAGATTTACATCCCACCCCAAATAGTCAGAGTTTTTGCTTTGAAATTACCTCCATTACCACCTTCACCTCTTCCTTAGAATTTTCCATGGCACTTGTTTTTCTATTCATAGTGTATGTTCATGCTATCCCCAAATTCATCTAAAGATTAGAAGACTAAGAGACTGCCAGGAGATGTATAAAGATAATTTCTACCAGAACAAAAATTACTAACTATTAATTAGAGGGATATCAGGGCTGGAAGACATGATTTGTGGGATATATACACACATATGCACACACGGTGTCCTGTCTGGACAAAGAAAAACCAACACTCCCCAGCTGTTACAAAACTCAATTTTAAAAACACTGATCATGCAAAGATTAAAACCCCCATTGTCTTCTGTGTCACAACTAGAGTTTGCAGGGAATTTCCACCTTATACCTATGTCCTGTTTTCAAACAGGACTTAAACCCAAAGAACCCAAATCATCCTAGCAAGACACTAGTATTTTAAATAGTAAAGATGCACACACCTAGATTAAACAGTTTTTGAAAGTGCCCAATTACATCATCTGATTACAGACCTAATTTAGAAAATAAATTCTCACTTTTTTATTTCTTTAAATGTATCTTTTTCATTTTTACTTAAAGACCATGTTCCTTGCTCTTGTCATCCCTTTTTGAAAGTACTAGACACCTGCAGTCTGGTGAAGTCCTTTAAGACAGACTTTCTTTGTCCTTACCACCTCTCTAAACGCTGTATAAGCAATTACCTTGTGCCCCAGTTGCAGCCATACAGTGTTCCAATTGCACAACGCAGCCCAATTACTCAGGCTGTATAGGAATGACACAAGTTTCACTATTGATGGAAAAAGTTTGAGGTGAAATAAAAGTAGATGAGGGTAATACTTTTTTCTTCCCACTGCCCAGTTTCGCAACACTGACTGAACATCGAAACATTTGCTAAATAGGAAACTTCTTAAAAATCATGACTTCTAGCTTAATTTACACTGAAGTTTTCAAATGAGAAGATTTATTCCTCTAACATTAATCTAGACATAAATTGTACACATGGGTATGGACACTAAGTGGGAACATTCCTTCTCCATCATCAAGCAAACAGTGTTGAACTATTTTAAAATAAGTAGTAAATAAAGTAACAATGACATCTTTTGGATATATTCTTTGTTTAAATTGGCAGCTCAAAACTTTATCTTATTCTCACCGAATTACTACATAACCACAGTAATGAAAAATTAACCTTCTGCATCTAAAGACTAGATGCCTGATCTTCCTTCTGCAGAGATAGAACAGATATGCTGTCCTTGGCTTCAGTGGATGTAAGTCTGTGTTTCTACAGATTGTTTCTTAAACTCAATTGCATTACATTTCATTTCAGTCCTTATTTTGTCAGGGACTTTATCTTTCAATATGATAAATTCACTCATGCCTTTGGTTTGTGTCTAAATTTGGCACTGAGCTCCAGTATGGCAGAAGTTTGACAGTGACAGGAGGTAATATGCCTACCTGGTCAACAACCATTTTGGAAGAGAAAAATGTAACTGTTCCCCCCCAACTCTCCATAAAACATGTAAGGAAGTGATCATGAACATAATTAAGTGTAGTATCAAGGCTCATGTACTCACTGATCAAGTAATTTTTTCTTTAATAATGCCTTTCACCTTCATTCGCTTTAACATTGCAAACCTGCCCTGTCTTGCTGCACTAGATGTTGTGGAAACTTGTTACAAAGGACCATTTGTCCTCTAAATGTGTAATGCAACAATAAGCATTATTAAATACACTTACGATATAATCTCCTCTGAGAGCGATTATATACTACACAGATTTTTTTCTGTCTATAAGAATGAGTTTAATAAAAAGTTATTAGAAAAAGAGAGGCTGAATAATTGCTTTTCCTAGCAATCTCATTTATGCCAAATGTCATTCTATTTACCTCAAATTCCACAATGATGCTTTGTTTGCCTCAATCTGGTTTGCGTCTCTGAACACTTGTCACTATCTGCAGGTAACTATTTTAGTTACAGGAAAAGATATCAAATCCACGTTAACCAGCTTTTCAAATATAATTTCAATCCTTTAAGTCGCTACAATTCTTGCAATGCTTAGCCAGGATTTTAAAAGAAAATAGGAAAGAGACTGTGCATTATTAAAAAAGTTTTCATTAAAAACCTCGAATATGCACCATGAGAGTGTTTTAAGAATATATAGCCACCTGTGTGTTCTTCTTACTGACTTGAGATTTACTATCATTTCCTTCCTACAGCAAAAGAGCTCATCCACAGTAAAACTAGTTTTCTGACTGTTCCCATAGACAACTTCAGCATGCCAACACACATTAGAGCGCTACCACAAACTGTGACGAGGACCCTACTGCACAGTTTAGAGATAAGAGTTAATTTGGTAACCTGTCCTTTGCAGCACTGGTCTCCATTCTCAAATGGTACATTGCATCATGAAATAAATGAGCATGCCACAGTCCAGTCCAAGAATACACTCTCTTTTTTCAATAAAAAGCCCTGGCCAGTGTTCTAACATTGCTGCAGGAATTAGTCTCCAATCCTAAGCTTTTCAAGAACATTTGAACACCATCTAGAAATGCAGTTATTACTTTTAAATTAGTTACAGAAAATTTCAAAACAGTTCTTGAAGTGGAAGAAAAACATGCTAGGAATGCACTCAGAATTTGCCTTAAATAGAAGTAAATATGTCTCAGCTTTGACTGAGATGAGCTCCAGAATACAGATCAACCTGAAGAACCAGGAAATAATTTCACCCTTGTTTATAAAACCAAACCAGGTAACAATGGGAACCATGTTAGAGGCCACTCACAAGCAACAGGCAAGACAAGAACACTCAAATGCACCCTTAAGTACCCACAGGCATGATGCAATGGTCAGGCACTATCATAACTCACCCCACCTGTGGTGTTACTGGCACTGTCATCTGGGTTTCTCTCTCCTGTTGAGAAATGCTATCTGAGCACAATGCAAGCATTGGCAGGGACTCATCCAGGCTTTGTGGATGTCCAGCAGCAAAGGCAATCCTTGAACCACAAAGCAAGTCCTGCCCACCTCTGAACCTTTTTTATCCCCAGCCATGCTCTGGGGTACCAAGGACTTTACCTGCTACATACATGATGCAGTAGAAGGGCTCACACCACACCCTTGAGAATGGCAACTGCTCTGTCTGCTTTTCACAGGTGAACATGGTAACCCCATTCCTGCCTCTTCCACTGCCCAACACTGGATTCTGTCTTGCTGGCACCACAGAGAAAAGCAAGCAAACACTGTCAGGGACCACAGCAATCACTAACATCACCCTGGTGAAGAGGGACATCTGGGGCTACACCAGCTTTCTTGGGAAATTTTGTTTCAATCCACCCTTAGAGGAACATACCAAACTAAGACTGTTCTGTAGTCTGTATAACCATCCTACCTGTAGCTATCAAATACGAAGTTAGTCACAAATTAAACCACAGCATACCATGCCTGTTGGACTATAATAAATTTAGAGAAATGAATACTTTTTAAGTGGAATTTGACAATTGGGTTGTGTTAGATTACTAGGATTTAACAAGTTTTCAGTTTTGAAATATGCTCTCAGATTTTGCTATAGAGACAGTTCAACCTTGACAGATCCCAAGATAATAATCTTAAGGGCATTATGTACTTAGCTGACACAAATAACATTTTAATTACAGTTAATAAGAGTCAGATTTTGTTTTGAATTCCATGATGTCAAACCTGGCATGGTCCTTTAAGAAGTCTGTACAGAGAACACTATTTTTTTTCCTGTAACTCATCTAGACTTTTTTGCTCATGTCAGTTTGACCTTAAAGAGAACATGATGTCCTTTGAGATCCTTTTTAGAAAAGTAGTTACATTCAAGCCAACAATTCTTTCACTGAAGAGACCTCTGTATCTTTAGCTAGTGAAATCAGTTGCTTTATCATGCAGAAAGAGGCATGTAGTCCTTGTTTACAATACAGAACAGATACAATTGAGCTCTGGTTTCAGAAGCATCACCACTAGTACTGGATTTTTTTGCACCAGTGTTGGGAGTCTGATGAGATAGGCTGTTAAACATACACCAAAGGGATGCAAACCAGTACAAGGTCTGATCTTTCAGTTATTTAGATAGGATAAGAAACAAGGATCCTAGAAGTTACTAGACAATGCAAATAGCCCAACTGATTTCAGTAAGGTTATTTATGCATTACCCCTTAATAAAGTATCTGCAAACTGGGGCTATTACACTAACAATTGTAACTGATGTCAGTTAATTCATTACATTTGCCTCCATATAACATCTGGTGTTTTTGCTGATATTGTAAACTTTCCTTCAGATTCCACCATCCTGCAATAATTTAGAAAATAGCTGTAAATATGCCAGCAGTCTCACTAGGATTTCACTAGATAGTTAAGTGGAATTAAACAAACAAGGCTGATAATGGAGATACTTTCCTACCATTACTGTTCTAAGAGGTTGGGGTTGACTACAGGAAGGATACAGAAAATCCATGTCTAAGTTTTTCCTACATGCAGTGCCAGTCAAGTGCTCATGGACGGTATTCTGTTTGCCTGATCTATAAAGCATATATACAAAATTAATCAAACTCAGTAGGGATATTCATCTAAGATTTATACTTCCACATAATTCTGCTGGCATCTACTTAGCCATAGATAGTAAGGCCAAACTGGACCGTTATGATACCATAGTGTGACCTCCAGCATAACAGGCCAGTGAACCTCGCCTAATAATTTATGCTCCAAGACCATAATTTGCTTTTGAGTTATAGCCTATATATATATATCTTCAGTCATACCTTAAATACTCTAAGTGGAGGTGAAACCATTACATGCCTAGGTAAGCTGTTCCGGTGATGAATAACTCTCACTGATAAGAGGCTGTCTTACCTCCAGTCTGAATTTACATAGCTTCACTTTTTGCCATTAGATTTCTCTATGCCTTTTCCAGTTGAATGTAAGAGCTATCTGTTATTTTTCCTAACAAAGACACTTGACTACTCTAAGTCACATCTTAACCTTCACTTGGAGAAGTTAATAGACCAAGTAGACATCTTTCAACATACAGCATGTCCTTGTACTCTAATTTCGTAGTCAGTCCTCTGTGCTTGCTCTTATTTGTAATGCAACCTTTCTGAAATTTCATACCAGAAGGGGCCACGCCAACTCTGTGCCACCAAGACTGCTCTTTCTTGCTTACCACATAGGTGCTCATGCTTAGCGAAAAAACCCTCAGAACCCTGTGTCCGCATGAAACTAGAACAAATTACTTAAAATAGCTTTATAAGGTTAAACACAAGCAATTAAAGATTTGTATAGATGGTGTGTCCAACTGACAGGATGAAAAATAGCCTGATCCTGGATTTAAAAACATTCAGCATTAATAGTTACTGCTTAACCTACTGCTTTCATCTATGGTGAAGCCTGATGACTTTTTTTTTCAGTATCTATATAATTTTCTTTGTTTCTTTCACAATTCAGTACAGAAAAGTTTGTTGCATTTTTACTTTATCACAATTAAGTGATATTGCCCCCAAGTCTAGTCCTGGTCATGGCTGAGGTCAGGATTCAGTTTGTTATCAAACACAAGAATTTCTTATAACTACCTTTTACTTAACAGAAGTAAGACCAACTTCAAGCATTTTTAGAATGTCCAAGTTTATCTAAACTTCATACTTGGGCATATCATTTTTAGCTTTAGGCTGCATTTCAGTTCTTAGAACCCCCAAAAAATCCCACTAACAACAAAAATCACAAGCTTTTGACATTTTTCCCACACACACACTTACAAAGTCAGTTTTGAGAGGAAAGTTGTTTGCCGGTGAGGTCTGTATTGTTGGAAAATAAACAAGTAATTAGTTCTACTTGATGCTGTTTAGAAGTGTCAAACCATTAAATAAGCCTCAACATTTCTGGAAGTTTACGCATTGGAACAAGTACTCCAAACAGCACCCACTAACCCATTTCTTAGCTTGAGTCATGATCTCTTCTGTTTCTACACCAAGATCTCTCACAGGAAACTGAAGAAAGCAGTCACTTCTCAACTCTCCACAGATTTCTGTACCTTATTTTCCACTTTTTCTTCTCTCTGGTTCCATTGGGACTCTCACTGATTTCTCTGGAACTGATTATGCATTGTATGTGCATATACATGCATTTATGTACGCACATATGTGTGTATATCTACTCCAGCTGAATTGGCTTTTTTTCTTTAAATGGGGAGGATTGAATATGCAGAAAATCTTCCTTTGGCCAGTACACCAATTCACTGCCTAGGCCAAGGCAATTCCTATGCCCGGCTACAGTGCATGAAGATCAACAGCTGCTTCTGAGAAGTTAGTTGTATGTGTGCCTCATGGACATGAGCTAGTTATGCTGTGTTAGTCTCATGCAAGCAGAGAGAAAAATTCAACTCAATTTATAAAACATTTGTGCTGCCTGATTAAAACTTGTTTGATACTGAGCTTTTCACATTTTTTGACAGATTTCAGGATCCAAGGCAACAGTACTGCATTTTGGGGGGATAAAACAGCACTAGAGAATCACTGAGGACAAACCAAAGCTATTTCACAGAAACGTGACATACTTTTTCTGCATGCTTTGGCTAATATGCATTGAGGGATGTTGGTTTAGTACCTGCTTCACAGCCTTAACACAATATCACATTCCAGACTCATAGCCATGCAAGATGGTTTCGTCTTTTATTGATAAGGCAGCTACCAGAGCAAATGGGGTTAAGGGAATTTCTGTTCCTAAGATTTTTTTAAGACTGAAACAATACCAGGTCAAGATCCAGAGTAATGAAGTTCAAGGCTATTATTAAAAATCTGGGTGACTTAAATAGTAGCATTAACATAAAAAAGCTAGGCACACTGTGAAGATGTTAAGTTTTATGAAACACATGCCTCAGGCAGCCAAGTTGGTAATGCATATATTCATATTTGATGCATTGCACAACTATCACAGATTTTTTGGCTTTCTGCTAAAGAATATCCCTCTATAAAGGGGACTGGGAAATATATAAGGGAAAGATTTGCTCCGAAAGGTGCCTTTGCCTTTCTGAAATACAGCTTCAGCAGTGCTACTGGCAGCCCATTAGACATTTAGGTGAAACAAAGGGATCAGTACAAGAGACCTAGTCTTCCTCCTCTCTTCTGGCCCTCTGCTCCATGTGAAGAAACATTAGCATAAAGTTACTGTGGAGGTCAGCATAGCACTAGAAACCATGTTTACCAGCGAATGATTTAGCTGTTAGAGATCTCATTTGTATTATCTTTCTGCTATATGGTTCATTTGTCTGCTGTGGTTTTGAGCTTGGCTTAACATTCACATTTCCTGTTCTGTTATTCATTCATGCACACACACACAAATAATGTGGTCATGTTAAGCCCAACATTTGGCAACCTCCATTCATGTTTTAAAATAAAAGGGCCAAACAGATCTGTACAACCTTGTCCTTGTGACTGAAAGTGGCCTGCACTCATTATCAAGAACAAATTTGTTATCCAAGTACTTCCTTCAAAATGACCTAATAAAGTTCTCAAACTTACGTATTTGTTCTATTAGCATCTTTCAAGTCAGTTATTTTGTATGAAAAATGTCTATCTTTTTCAATTCTATGGTTCCAGACTTCTTTCTTTTACTATGGGGATCTCAATGAACTTGTGTCTTTCCGGAATTACTGCGGAGTTTTGAAATAGAAGATCAGTCATCATGTCTTCAGACTTGTGTGGAAGTTTTACCAGGTGACAGTAAAACATGAAAGTGTGGCTCTGGTTTCCATGTGTTACATCCTACAGAATTCAGCTTTTTGTACTACTAGTGCCTTGTTCTTATGCATATACAGGTGAAACATTAGAAAGTAATTTCAGCTCTTAAAGACTTGCAGTCTGATGATATTTTACAAAGAAGGGCAAAGGGTTATTCTTACCCTTTTTATTACACATGGGAAACTAAGAAGCAGAGGCAGAGTGACTCACTGGCAGAGACAAGAGGTGGTGTTTTTCCTGCCTGTTAGACTGATATACAGCCCAGGAACATAAGCAAACAGACTGAACCATGTCTTTATCTAGAGGCCTTTCAGTGCAAGTTGCACCAATACTTGTAGCATTAAAACTGCTACATGCTCTCCTTCTGCAGTGAGTACTTATAAAAAATTTAATTACTTTAACCCAAAAGTTAAAAAAAAAAGACCCAGAAAAGTTACACTGAGTGATGATATTGAAAACAATACTTAAGTTTCATAACATTTGGGGCTTTTTTTAGTAGAACTGTAAGAATCTTCAGAAGCTTGCAAAAGATTAATTCCTTCTATAAAGCTAGAACCAGCAAAAAATGTGATATAAAGCTTGAAATAAAAAGAAATTTGAAAGAAGTTTTTATTTTTTTCCAGCTAGAAAGTTTGCACCTTTACTATGGACTGTGAGAAGCTACATGGAAGCAACTAGATAGGCCCAGTTTTATCCTATACTAGGTAAAATTATCAAGTCATGCTTAGAGTTTACAAATGGTGTAAATAAAAAGATTTTAGCTCACAAAGTAACACCTCTTCCAGACGCAGTATCGAAACCACCAAAAGTCTGACTCATTACTATGTGTTATAAATCACAGATTAAGTCTTGATGAAAGGAGCCATAGAAGAACCCACACAGCTGAGAGATCACTGATGGTATAAACAGCTGTTACATTTGTAATTCACATCAACTACATCAAATGAATGAGGACACCAGTTTTCTGAATTACCATGTTATACTCATGTGGTTAGATAGTTCAATTAGAAACATAGAATCATTTCGGCTGGAAAAGACCTTTAAGATCATCAAGTCCAACTACTCACCTAATTAACCACTGCCAAGTCCACCATGAAACAAGGCATCTCCAGGGACGGTGACCTAACCACTTCCCTGGGCAGCCTGTTCCAATACTTGACAAACCTTGTAGTGAAGAATTTTTTCCTAATATCCAATTTAAGCCTCCCCTGGTACAACTTGAAGACACTTCCTCTTGTTCTATCACTTGTTATCTGACACAAGAACCCTACACGCACCTGCCTACAACCTCCTTTCAAGCAGTTGTAGAGAGCAAAGAGGTCCCCCCTAGGACTTTTCTCCACACTAAACAATCCCAGCTCCTTCAGCTTCTCCTCATGAGACTCGTGCTCTAGACCCTACACCAGCTTCATTGCACTTCTTTGGACTCAGCAAGTTCTTCCCCCAGCTCCCTCAGTACCCTCGGGTGGATGCCGCCTGGCCCCACAGACCTGTGTAAGTCTGAGTGGTGTAGCAGGTCGCTGACCATTTCCCCTTGCGTTATGGGGCTTCACTCTGCTCCCCATCCCTGACTGCTAGCTCAGGGGGCTGGGAACCCAGACAACAACCGGTGTTACTGGTAAAGACTGAGGCAAAGGAGCCATGAAGTACCTCAACCTTTTCCTCATCCTTTGCGGCAACGTTCCTCACCTCATCCCAGAAAGGGTGGAAATTCTCCTTAGCCTTCCTTTTGTTTCTAATGTATTTGTAGAAACATTTTCTCTTATCTTTTACAGCAGTAGCCAGCTTAAGTTCTAACTGGACTTTTGCCTTTCTAATTTTCTCCCTGTGTAACCTAACAACATCCTTGTAATCCTCCCAAGTTGCCTGCCTCTTCTTCCAAAGGCTGTAAATTCTCTTGTTTTTTATCCTGAGTTCCAGCCAAAGCTCTCTGTTCAGCCAGGCTGGTGGTCTTCCCTGCTCGCTTGTCTTCCAGCACATGGGGAGGGCCTGCTCCCGCGCCTCTCAGATTTTCCTCTTTAAGAACATTCAGCCTTCCTGAACCTCTTCCCTTCAGGACTGCCTCCCAAGGGACTCTGTCAACCAGGCTCTGAAACAGGCCACAACCTGCCCTCCAGCAGTCCAAGGCAGCAGTTCCGCTGACCCCCTTCCTTGCTTCCTCAAGAATCAAAACCTATCATTTCATGATCGCTGTGCCCGAGACGTCCTCTGACCACCACATCACCCACCAGTCCTTTGTTCACAAACAGCAGGTCCAGCGGGACATCTGCCCTCCTTGGCTCACTCACCAGCTGTGCCAGGAAGTTATCTTCCACACACTCCAGGAACCTCCTAGACTGTTTCCCCTCTGCTGTACTGTATTCCCAGAAGACATCCCCTAGGTTGAAGCCCCCCATGAGAACAAGGGCTAGCAATCACCACACTTCTCTCAGCTGCTTGTAGAATATTTCCTCTGCTTCTTCATCTGGGTTGGGCAGCCTATAGCAGACTCCCACCACAATATCCATATTGTTCACCTTTTCCCCTGATCCTTACCCATTCAACCTTGTTGTTTCTGTCATTGAGGTCTAGGTAGCCAAAGCACTTCCTAAGACACAGGGCTACCCCACCACTTCTCCCTCCTTGCTTAACCACTTCTGAAGAGTTTACAGCCATCCATTGCAGCACTCCCACTGTGCGAGTCATCTCACCATGTTTCAATGATCACGACTATGTCACAGTTTTCCTGCTGCACAATGGCTTCCAGCTCCTCCTGCTTGTACTTATGCTTTGGGCATTGGCATAGATGCACTTCAGCTGGGCTACTGATCCTGCCACCTTTCTGGGGAAAAAAGCCCTAATCATCACCTGACCATTTTCAGGCACTGCTGTGGTTTTTAACATATCTATAACCCTTTCTGAAAGTCTTTGCTGCTGCATGCATCTCCATCACCTACCTCCACTGAGACTGCAGGCTGAAGGATCTCTCTAGCATACCATCCCTGAAGCTCTGGCATGCTGCCCCCAGGGTTATCTCTATTGAGCCTGGTAGAGTTAGAGACCTTACTTTTCAGAGCTTATTTCTGTTAACATGTTTGTTTAAGATTTTAGAGGTGCTTTTATTTTGAAAGACTATCAGAATATTCCATAGAATAAGCTTGGATTTCACCATAATGTTTTCTTCTTACCCCTTCCCATCCTTTCAAGCACAGCAAATTCCTGAACTTTCTGTTAAATTTATGATATATGTTGTTAAATGGACACATGTTAGCTGAAAACGTATGGCTTCAGAGACTTTTGCATTCTGAGTATAGAAGGGTCTAAACCAATATTAACCAGAAGCAACTAGAAAGGTGCAAGAAAAAGATGGGCTGGGTCCTTCTGAGAAGCACAAACAATAGTAAATAAAAACTGTTTCCCTATGAGTCTTCATATATTGCTGATATTCTGAGAAAGATATCAAGAGGATGTTGCATATGGCCTCCAGTGACATGTTATAAAATACTGGCTTTTTAGGTAGTATTTTACTATTGTACATTGGAGTACTATAAAAAATCCAATGACAGTTATAAAATACTGGCTGTTTAAGTAGGAGTCTTGACTGCCTGAAGTGAGCCACTTTAAAGGATCTCTTACTTACCTTCACTCTAGTTTTGCAGATACTCCAGCAAGTCTCCCTTGTTTTGCAAAGAATGACTTGGTTCTCAGTCCACATATAGGGTGCTACCCACCCTAAAAGGGAAAGGAAACCCATCTTAGCAATGCAGCAGGAGATTTAAAACCTACCACATTAGGGAGAAGCACCTCTGTAATATCACTCTTCTAAGTTATACTGCAACCTTTTCCCAAGCTCCTTTCACAAACCTCCTCACTTCCAAGACACCCATGCTGGCTGCAATCTCACAGCAAGCCAAAAGCAGCCTCATGCACTCTTACAGCTTCTGTGCACATAACTGCAGAAAGGCAATGCTCCCAGAACAGCTGAGCAACTCCTACATCAACAAGGCTGACCCTCATTGCCCTTAACAAAACTAGCCCCAGGTTTCAAAGGGAAACCCAGGTGTTGAGATTGGCACTTTTCTGGGTGTGGTTAATTTAGTGAGAAGCAGTGGATGCACTTGAATAAATATTGCACATAACAAAGCTTTTCATCCCATCACAGACAAAGCCAACTTTGACATTGACACATTCAATTATACTTGAGATAATCTGTTTTATCTGGCAGAATATTTTGCAGGTGCATATACTGTAATTCAACAGGATTGCATGACTCATTTGATAATTAGTGAGAGGCCTTTTAACAGGCACAAACAAGAACCCAGGAAACTAATACCTTCCAGGAAACTTCCTTCTCACCTCCTAAGGGTTTTATACCAGAGTGAGGAGTGGCTGACCATGAGCAGAAACACCTGGCAATTGCCACTATGGGTTTGCTGCAGCACCAAATTAGAGACATTAGCAATATAAGTTAATTTAATTACATTTCATTGTTCAGAAGAAAAATATGGGAAAAATTTTTAGATTAAGAACAGGTAATAAAAATTATACAATCTGCACTTGTCAAGTATATGCTGGTTTTGGTATTTATATATTCATATGCAGAAGTTAAGTCGTGGCAACATATATATTGTTATTTCTAGTAGGTGTTGATTTAACTATTAGAAGCTTTAAGAGAAGGATGCTCAAGTCACTACTCCTGTAACACCCTTCATAACTGTTCAGCTACAATATGATTGCACAAGGAATTGATGAAAGAACCTGCTGCAAAACAATGTCCAGTGTCAAGGAAGGGGGTAGGGGGGGAAACGTGTAAAAAGTATTCAGTCAGCTATGGATTGTGTTAGCAAACCTCTCTAGGTTCATATTGCCTAATGACCTCATTCTTTGAATTTCAGTTTGTCACCCTGCAGGCTCATTGTCATAGGCAGAGCGTACATTGAGAAATAAATCCTTAAGTTACTCAGGTGCATAGAAACACACACTCACAGCCCTTTTAGTATGGGCCACCTCTAGTTTGTGAAGAAGTCATCCAGACTAGTTTAGCTTGTGTCACCTGCTGAAGGTTCAACATTATCTGACAGTTGAGTCAGCATTTGTAGGAAGAGCTAATAGCCTTGATTAAAAGAACAGAAAAAAAGCAGAGTAGCTTGCAGGCACTCAGCCCATCAGCCCATGGCAGACTGTGCAGAACACAATTTCAGACATGATGACAGGCTGAATGCCTGGAAAGCCTCTTTTTCCAAGAATATCACTAATAAAAATTATTAACTCTGCCCACAGATCTTACACAATCATGGCTTCAGAAGTGATCTTGCATACATCTGGGTGTCACCGCTGGAGGAGACGGGTGAATTCCAGCAATGCTGCTCCCTGCCAGGCCATCCCAGTCATTTCCCAGCCAGAAATAAAAAGATGTGCTCCCTGCAAGAGTACTTTGAAGGGAGGGTGTCCATCACATTCACCACAATTAGAGAGAAGAGTTGTAAAAAGTATGCTCTGGGATTATAAAAGAACAACCTTGCTACTTTTTATTTCCCTAGTTCAAAGATGCCAAGCCTAGCTCTCTATGTTGAAATAAGGCTGATTTAGACCACAAGATACAGATTGTTACAGATAAATTGCCAACTTCAGGCCAAAGTAGCAACAAAATACAGCTTTTAAAGAGGCAGGTAGAGCTCTGAGAGAAATGAATCAACCTTTCCCATTCATCCCTGACCTTTTACAGTATGTGAAAACTCAGTCAATTAAAGAAAACAAAAACTATAAAAGCCAAACCAAAACCCCCAAACCAACCTCAAACCTCTTTTTTTTACTAAACACCACAGCTGGGTTTACTAAAATTATAGTTGAGACCACTGGAAAATTGCTAGGGTGATAAAACAGCTTGTATCATAACCACCACTTTCATTCTGCTATGTGGTTTAAAAAAATCATCTGATTTACTCTCTAGCATTTTTCTTCCCTGAAAAAATGTTGCTACATGATCCTTAGTGGTTAAAACTATGGCTGAGTCATTCTACTTTGCCACAATTGACTTATGCTTCAGAAAGCCTGCTCCCACCACAGTGTTTGGAGAATGATTGGACATGCTTTGGCTTCTGCAGAGCCATCCCATGGAAGGAGACAGTGTATATTGCCACAGCCTGAAACCATACAGGAAGTTCTTTGGGAGTGAGGGACTAGCCAGGAAAATGCACATAAGAAGGAGCGTCTAAACACAGTAACAGCAAATGCAGCAAAGTATATTTCAGCAGTTGTTAGCCTCTTTCATATCTTGACCAGAGGATATTCTGGACAATAGGTTGCTTCCTACACATCTCACCTTCCCACTTCTAGGCTCTCATTGAGAGATTATTGAATGTCTACAGCAGATTATCCATTTGACTGACTGTTTATTCATATAGGAAGAAAGAATGGATGCAAAAGATCCAAGACTGGGAGAAATGAGAGATTAAGACAAGGTTGAGGGACAGTGTGAAATTGCTTGGACAGAGATTTTGAGGGAGAAAGTCTTCCAAATAAACTCACTATAACAAGATTGCTTTTCACTGTCTTCCACTTCTGCTCACCAATATGGCATGGACATCCCATGCTGGCTTGCAAATCCAGTAGACCCTGTTAGTCTCCCTTCTTCTGTCTTCACATGCTATAGATAGGCCAGCTCTGAACATCAGGGACATGGCACATATGCCCCTGTAGACTTGCCAGGTTTTCATTGCATGTGCCACCCATAAATTAAGACTCTGATTTTTTTTTTTTCTTTCATGAATAGCATTTTTTCGCCTCTTCAGCAATGAAATTCAGCAGTCAGTGAATGTGTTCTGTTCCAAAACTCAGCATTCCCCCCATTTACTATTTGTCAACAATCTATCACAGACATGCTGAACAGTTGTGAGATTAGTCAGGCAAAAGAAAATGGCCACATCAAGGCAAATACTTGTTTAAAACCATCCTATGACAAAACCTGTTATTTGGCTCTCATATCCCTGGAGTAATAATAGCAGATCTTATTGACAGTGGAAGTTCAGATACAATACAGTCTTAAATGATCAGAGACAAAAAAAAAAAAATCCAGCATACTCTGCTCTCAGCTCAAAAACACCATATTAAATTTAACATATTTAATGCAGCCCCCAAGGATGCATAGTAAAAAGGTGTATTTTGTACTGTGCAAGTCCTATCTCAAACCTCTTTCATTTATCTTTGGAGTCTTGTTTTCACCAGTTTTAACAGAATTCCTTCTGATCTGTGCTCAGTAAAAGAGGGAGTTAGATATAGCCTGTGTAAAAGAACAAGCCTGGTTTATTTATTTAGTAGCTTGTTCTCACTGCATGGTAAGATCTTACAGTGAATACAGGTAGAATTTTTGTGGTTAAGTAAAGCTGCTGGATGTAGGTGCTTTCCAGGGGACTCCTGGCAGCTAATATGCACATAGCCACAGTAAAGAAGCCCATGAGCCTGTGCTGGAACAGCGATGCAACAGTATTAATGCCCAGGGTTTAAATGCAATTTAAGCACAGCATCTTTCCCTGGACCAAAATGATCCATCACTGCCCCTTGAAGATCTGGCCCATAATACTGATAATGCCTTAAAAATCTGTCAACTCTGAACATACAAAGCCCAAGCTTTATCACAACATAACTCTACGGATCCTTTGAGAGTATAAGAAACAGAAGATAAGAAAAAAATATCATACGAAAACTGTTACCAACCATCTATCACAGGTATTGCCATTTCCAAGTGCAGGCAGAAGCCATGGTTATGTTGGACATTTTGTGGCTAACCTTGGCAAATGCCGCAGTTATAATGGCAGGTACCATACATAACATTGACAATTCAAAAGATCATTCCTGAATATTTTTTTAACAGTGCCCTTTTTGTATCCTGAAGCGCACAGGTGATTGCAACAACACTTTGATATTTTTTAGGTCCATGATATAAGTGTCAATCAGCAGCTGGGAGGGATGGTGCCAGGTGTGTCCTCATTGCCACATAACCAACCTTTGCCAGGGAAGGGCTCCTTTGTCACACCCAGGTTTCTCCCCAGCATTTTGAAAATTCTCAGACTATTCAAGATTAAAAATGAAAACGCCAGATTATTTTAAAAAAATGCAATAAAAGTGTTTTTTCTCATTTAGATGTGTGTTTTAAGCTATCAGATATGAGTCCATAAACTATAACAGCAGTACTAAATGCAGTCTGATATTACAATCTGAAGATTATATTGTCATGACAAGACAAAGACAGCACATTTAAAGTTAGAAACAAAACCTGATTTTTGAGTGAGTAACAATGCAGTGAAGTTCTTAATGAAGTATTTTTAGCTAGCATCTTTTAAATCCTGAGTATTCTGTAAATGTTGATTCATTCAAAACCTAAAATTGCCAATACTTTAGATTCTATAAATTTAGAAATATTTAGGCTTACATAGGGAAAAAAATTAATACTAGGTCCCCGCCTTTTTCTCTTCCTTTTAATATCCCTCAAAACAATTTATTAACAGCACATATAAAATAAGAGTTTATAAGAGAAAAAACTCAAGCTTGATAAAAGATAAACATTGCACAAGAAGAAGCATTTACTGAGTCCCTAAGGAATTTAATAGTTTTATCTATAATAAAGATTTGTCAGGGAAAAAACTAACTATTTTCTTTTTTGTGGTTCATATTGAGTTTTGTTCCTGTGAGCCAGGTGGTACATGAAGGTGCAAAAAATCAGATTTTTGAGATAAATCACAAAGTAAGAGAAATTAAGGCTATGGCAGATGGTTTATCTCAAACCCAGGAAAAAGACTACTGAGAAGAAAACAAAAAACTACAGTGTTGATTATTTGCCTGATATGATGCCAGGTATGTAACTAACCTTGAGCTCAGGAATCCTTCTGTACTCTGGGATCAACCAGTTCTTGTCGCAGCACTCTCCAAACTAGCCAGCTGCAACAAGGTCTTTTACCATCTCATACCAACACACTGTTCATGCAAGTCCCTCTGCTGCCTTCTCCTTGTCTTGCCTCATCCAGCACCCACTGTCTCTCTCTTGCTTCTTCCTCTCTTCCCTTCTTCCTCAGCTGCTCTCTCTTCATTGGCTCTCAACCACTTAACAGAACAGCCACACCTGCACCTTATCTACATCAGCCAACCCGCCACCCCTGAAGCCAACCCACAGCTGTATATTATCAGTGCTAATTAACCCAGCTTCACTTCTCTACAAATTCTAATACAATGAAAAGCAAACTGTGGAAGGCATCCAAGGCAGACTTCAGTTGCTATAGGGTTTGTTTTGACTATACTTCAGTACTGTATTCATTATCTCTACCCAGCTTCTATAAAAATTTGACTGTGACATCAAATCTATTCTAATATTTTATCTATGTGAAATGAGTTAATCCGAAGCTGAGGCAAACTGGTACAATGCCTATGTTTCCCTGAAACTGAAGTGTTGGCTTTGTGGAGTATGTTCAGCAAAACTGCTAAGAGGAAGAGTAAACAAAGGCAGTTCTTCATCATCTTTATACAAACACATACTTAACACAATACCTATATATATATATAAAAAAAAAAAAACCACAACACACCTTTGCATGTGAGTCTGGGATCAGCTAAGAGCACTTCAGTCTCTGAAGAAAGTCTGCTTGCTGGTGGTGATGATAGTTGTACCCTAGCCATCCATAAGTATCAATGCAAAGTGTGGCATGAAAGTTGACCACACTGGTTTTAGTCTGCCTGTAAAAGCTTCCAGATAAGGGAACCTTTCCCTGAACCTCCTAAGCAGTTTTTTTGGTCATTCTTGGGTTGCCGTGGTCAAGGCACTAGTTCTCTTTCACCAAGTCACATTCTGCAGCAACAGGTAGCCTGACCAACAGACTGTAAAATTAAAAGAAAATGTCCCCTAGTTTTTGTTAGCCACAACAAAATTTCATTAACAGCTATCAAAAAGAAATTAACTTGAAACCTATCTCACTTTCATCACTTCCATTTGTATTTTTGATATTCCTGGTCATATCCCATCTTAATGGGCATCTGGAAGACTTTGTGGAAGCAAATTCTCTCATGAACCATTAAGCACCTTGCATGATCAGGCCTGAGAAAAATCAAAACAGAACTTAAAACTTAGTTTCACACTCTATAAACATAGTCCCAAAGGCAACATGACTTGCATTTCCCTTCACTGGTCACTAGTAAGCTTCAGTAGTAAACAATGGCATGGTACCAAATTTCCACGTACGAACACTAAAAATATAATCTTGTTATTGGTTTGGGATAGAGAAAAGCAGAGCTCTAAGGCAAATTAAGCTAAGATTTTTTCATTTGGGCCCAGATCCAGAACTTTTCAATAGGCACTTAACTCATTCGTCTCAATTTCCCTCACAGAACAGGGCAAGTATGAGTTCTGTCTTTAAAAACCCTTGTGAACCTGGGACTTTAATTTACCAAATGCTTAATGGAGGTTAAGGGTAATTTATTTATGAATATTCTCCCATGTTTTCATTCCAGAAAGTGGGGCTGGCCTTTAAGTTAGGTACTAGAAACTGCTTTAACAAAACATGGTCTTGTGAACCAGCAAGTTAGATGCTTGCAAAAAGAGGTTTTGAACACATTTGAACTAGCAAAGGAGATATTTATGTATATCTGCAGTTTGATTTTAATACTGAGCCTTCTGGAAATGATTTAGCAAAACCATTTTTCTCAAATTCATTATTTTTTAACTTTTTTTTAAATCAAAAAATTAGTATACTCCAAAACTGATTGGTTGATTATAAGTTCAATAACCTACAGAAGACTGGAATAAGTAGCAACTTGACAAATAACAATAAATCCAATCAATTGCTAATAATGGCTTCTTTAATCTAAATCACCTGAATGCCCATGTTTGCCTCTGACAGGCGGGCTGAGACCTCCTGAAATAGGAGTGAGGTTCATTCCTTCTGGCCATTCCTTTCATTGAGCTTCTGCTCCCTGAGATGAGAGGCTCCTTAGTCAGACCTAACTCAGGTTTATTAATAATCAACCTAAGACTGGAAATTCTGCTTGTTACTCCCAAAGGCAGAAAGGCATTTTCACAGACTAGCTGGTCACACACATGCCTGTGGCATGTAGCAAGTGTGCACACACCCAGCATACTTCCAACTTACTAATTAAAAAGGAAAATAGAAATACAACAGCAATCAACAAAGCAAGGAATATGCACAAATGACAGCAGATCTGCCAAAACTTGTAATCCATGCTTTTTTACAATTGTTCTTAACACATGAACAGCCTTCACCCATGGAACCTTGCACAGTCTAGAATAACAGTACCACAAAACCAAGCAAACAGCATGCTCTGAGCTGATACATGCTTTCCCATTAACACTGGGGGGGGAGGGGGGAGGTGCAATCATACCTTTTCAGTCATGTATTAGGAGCTGCAGAGGTGGTGGGACCTTGGTGGGAATGCATACATAAGCAAGAACTTGCTTTTTGGAAACAAAAGCGATATAGGCTGTCTTCTGATGTTGCCACAGGCTGATCAACACAGGAGATTATTTCTTGCTGTTGTCAAGGTATCCTGTGCCCCTCTAAGATATTTTCTGCCTGTGCTCAAGGCCAGCTCTGACATGGGATAGCTGTAACCCAGCTCAGAGAGGTGGGAAAAGATCTGCATGAGAGGTGCCTAGTGAAGCACCTGCTTTCCATCTCAAACCCTCTGCCTCATTCCTGCCTGAGCTGCTTTGCACCTGTGCCTGGCCATGTGCTTCTCTGACCTGGACCTCAGCTTGCTGACTTGACTTACTGGCCCCTGGTAGTAGTGAAAAAGGTGTTAAAAATTTTTTAATCCTTTGGGTTTTTTAAGCTAATATTGTTGCACCTACTGGTATTAGTTGAGCAAGTCACACTGCAGTGCATTGGGACAGTTTAGTTTCATGCTTGCTCTACTTTCCTCTGAAAGAAGTTTTACAACACCCACACTCACAGTAAATTTCACTGTATATAATTTTTCTCTCTTTTTTTTTAAGCGCTATGTTCCTCTTTAACAGACAAATAATGCAACTCAAAAACTACTTATCCACTTTGAGAAGGCAGACAGAATTGATTACTGGTTTTGCAATCGCTATGTGGCTATGCATTTTCTTAAAATGCTTCTTCATTGAGTAATAATGTCTATCTTCTAACCTTATTTTTTTTTGTGCTGATATTTAGCACATTTGGTCTAAAACCAGTGTTGTATCTACCATCTTATGTGTTTTGTTTTTTTTTTTTTTAAACTCAATGACCTTAAGGAAAGGGATTAATAGATTAATTTCTGCATTTTTTTTAAATTAAGCTGTTACAATTACTTTTTCTGAGGATACACATAGTTCATAAAAAAACCAAAAAATTGAGTTTCTTAAATTCCACAAAGAGAACAAATTCATTTTGGCTGACTCTTGAACTTGGTCAGAGTAATGTAATACTTCATTGCCTGTTTATATATTGGATGCTAAAAATCCATTACAAGATATAGAAAGAGTTATTATGCAATAGTGAATGAAGTTTCCTCAACTTTTTTTCCTGAGTAACCAGCAGATTTTAAAAAGCAGAAAATTTTACATGAACCATACCTTAGTTCATAATTTTTTAAAAATTATATTTATTTTAAACTTTAGCATCTTTAGACTCAGTTCCTAGCCATTCAGAGGATAATTTCCTTTAGATACAGTGCTGTATGAAAATTTAAAACACAGTAGCATAGGTAAAATTAAATCATTTGGTGACTGAACTTGTGTTTAAAACAGATTCATTCATAATTCCTTTTAATTGGAGATGAAAGTACTCGCATTATAGGAATAAAATACACTTTTGAAAACTCTGCTTTCAGGAATTCAGCTACTACCACCTCCTTTTAAAATCCCTTAGTATGTGGGAAAGGTGGTGTGTGTGTGTGAAATAAGTCTGAAATTAGGATAAAAAGAAAAAGATACCCATATGCTGAGGGAAGCATAAAAAATAAAGGGGGAACACTTCTAGTAATGAATATTTCTCACTGGAGGGACTTAAACCCCACGACTGAATGAGAGAACATGAAGCGAGATTGATATTGAGAAGGATAAGGTAGTGGTATTGTACCAAATATTTTCTCATTCCTGAAATACTGCCTTCAACAGATATTTTCAGAGAAGACATTGATTGGTCATAGACTTAATTCAAGGTGAAGTTTTCCAGTTTCTGCAAGAACACTTGGAAATCTTTCCCAATAAATACATAACTGTGATTTATAGAAATTTGCTTCAGGCATATTTTACTGTTTTCAGAGAAAATTGATACAAAGTGCACTGAATAACTGCTTGGCAGGAACCTCCAATTCAACTTCCACTTGACAAAAAAAAAATCAAAACAAAACCAAGAGGGTTCTTTCTCATAAGCACCTATAAAGTATATAAATAAGAACTAGATTTTCAGATCATTAATCATAACAGCTGATCCTTGCCTCTACAAAGAGGCTCACCAGCTTCAACATGGCTTCTTATGTGCTTGCAGTTCTCCCCAGCGTGAAGGGCTCAGTGGTTTTGTCCACAACCAAGAGATAACAGATAGAGGCAAGAACATCTAGTTGCGTCTTAGTCTCCATGAAATCAGAGGCCTGTGTTCCTATTGTAATTTCTGTTTTGAAGCATGAGCCCAAGCGCTGCTAGTTATAGGGGTTCAGAGGTGCTTTATCAGCACATACTTTCCGTTACTCAAGCACAGGCTGTCCAGTTACGAGGCACAGACAAAGTGGTAGCAGGACAGCAGAACTGTGGTGCTGTTGCATGTTTGCATGTGAAACATTTCAGGAAGAATGACAAATTATGTATTTTGGCAGGTTTAAATGAAAGTTTTCCAGGTGCTGAATGAAAAAGTATAATGTCGTCTTGTTATATCTTTGTGACTAATGGAATTGGACAGAACATTCTTCTAAATGTTGTATTGTGATTTGACAGCAAGTATAAAGGAAATAGAAGACTCTTGATTTCAAACAATAGAGAGAACTTAAGCAACCCCAAGCTTAAATGCCTTGCTGTTAATATTTAAATTACTCAACCTAAAGTAATTTTAATTTAGCAGATTGAACCCTTTTTCTAATGGCAAACCCCAACATGATTAGTCTTGGATTTAAATACTATTTAACTCCAAGGCATTCTAAAAGCTGAAGCCAAATATTGTAACCATAGCTAATCTCCAAACAAATGAGAACACTGCAGCATGATTCAAACTAAAAGATGGAAGCTGAACATTAAAGAACATCTGAGAGAAGAACAGTTGTATGAAGTACCATTATTCTAAAAAAAAAAAAAAAAGGACACAAAATATTTTTTTCTTAAGGACACTAGTTAGAAAAGATAAACACATTTTCCTGTAATAGAATAACTGAGTTCTACACAGGACCTGAAGTGTCAAATAGTGTAACTGAGGGGCAAGATACAAAAGCTCTTTCAGAACTGCGATCTATGCCCAAACACAAATGTTGGAATAAGAATTACTATTTCTTTGAAGCCCTTGAAATAATTTTAGTGCACCATATAAACAAAACACTCAAACTTTCTCTCACTAGAAGTATCTAACAGCAGAAAAAAGGATTGCCAACTACACTGATTTTTCTCTCACACAGACTGTTTGGAAATAGATGTGGTTTTTTTTTTCCAATGGAAAAGGTTACAATTACAAAATACTAAGAAATTCTGCTGAATCAGAAATACTACTCAGGAAATCATTATTTTAAAGGTAATCACCAAAAATTTTCATTTAAAATTGTAAGCAGACTTAAATTAAATGCATACCTGCTGAGCAGGAGTGCAAGCAGACTTAGACAAATGTGTACATGCTATAATTCTTTCTGAATTTCTCAAAGTCTGTTCTACTCTCATTTAGGGCCCCAAAACTTCTTAGTCATTTGGAAAATATTGAGTAAATATCAATTCAAAGTAATTAACACAATTAATTCCAGAATAGGGAGCAAGTCAAAAAGAGCAAAAAGCACAAAGGCCCCTTAAACCACAATTTAGATAAAGAAAAAAATACACATTTCACAGATTTGTATTCATATTACTTCCCTGCCATTCTGGGAGAGGAGAATATTATTATTAAGAAAGGGCATGCTTTTGTTGTAGTTATCCTTGGCATAAGCCTTCAGCCTGTGCCATTTTATTTCAATTTTTTGCTGTACCAAAAGGAATACTGGTGTCACTGTAGTTCTTCTCTTCTGTCATATCTTGAAAGTATCTTTAAATATCATAAAGGTTAAAAATACTGTTATCAGGAGGAAATAAGATTGAATACAAAAGATTCCTTGTCCCCCTACCCCCAAGAAGGAAAGTTCTTTGGAAAGAAAAACAGGGGCTTATGTGTAATGAGAAAGGTGACAGAAGATAAACCAGAGGGAAAGATAAGCGGGGGAGAACAGATGGAAAAAAACAGGCATTGGCTAACAAAAGGAATTTCACTAGACAGCTCTCAAAATTTAACACAACACTGTTTTTGAAGCTCCACTGGAGATTACAGCCCTCGTACATAGCCTCCTTCATCCCAAAACATCTTTGATCCTCTGGCTAGGGCCACTGAAATGTCAGTGTTTAACTTACACTAGGCACAATGCTCTTTCTCACAACATAGCGCTCCCCACATGTTGCTTATGTTGGGCAAGCATCCAGTGAATGTCTCAAGTAGAACAACTGGGAAAGTCACTCTATTCCTTCAAAAGGTGACAGTTTTGAAAGCTTTCTGCCCTTCTAAGAGGAGACAAAAACTTAGAAATATTTTTTTTTTCTGTACAGAAAGGGAATTTAGGAAAGAACTGTTTCAGAAGAACCTTAATTTTTCTCTTATTGCTGTCTTCTGGAAAGGATCTTGGTAATTTTGCAGATATAAAATTGACATGAACAACCTAGGCTGATAGAGAGAAGTCCAGCTCCCAGATATATATTGCCTCCCTTGACTGGCTGCTGAAGGGGCAGTGAGGCTGTAGGGTACTCAGCATCTTCATCTTCCAGTAAAATAGTCAGAGGAAAAAGAGCATCTCTGTTTTATTTTTCCCTCTTCAGGCAAAATTTTCCTGAGGAGAAAATATTTTATTTCCTGTAAAGTCATCATTTGACCATAGAAAAAAGTTATTTCACCAAAAAGGGCATTTCATTTCAGAGAATTTACATGATGGAAAAGACCCATGTGATTTTATCATCCAATAAAATTAATTTCACAGTAATTCTTTAAAAATATTTGTTAGGAAAAGATTATTAGTACTTGAGAAGTCACTGCCTTTCTATTTAGTTCATCACAGTTTACACTTTTAACAAAAATGAACTCTTTCCAAAGGAATAACTCTTAAAAATTAAGCTTTCTTTCTGATTGTTCAAGTTACTGTTCTTTCCCATCTCTTCTGCTCTTTCCACTACTCCAGTATTCCCGTTGCTCATCTGGACCCACTGAGACCTTCAAAAAGTCCTCAACTTCATATGGTGAAATGCTCTCAGTGCCTTACAACACAGAGATACTTAGACTGCTGTACTTCCTGGGAAAGGTTCGAGTCATCAGCTGGGAGATTCAGTTACTGAACTACAAAGTCAGTAAAAACTCACATCTCTGACACGACACGAAAACTGGGAAAGTCAAAATAACTAAAGATTAGATGGGACCTCCACTCTTCTGAGGTTCACACAGTAAAACAAGTAGCATAACCATATAGCCCCCTTGTTCTCCCTCCACATCATGTGGTGAGTTAAGTTCAAGATCCTTTTAACTTTAATAACTCTGTATTCTTGCTCCATCTTACCAAATTGATCCTTTAGTCTGTGTGTGCGAAATTGAACGCTTTGTTCTCACACAACACATCTCTTTCCAAAGCCCAGCTGGAACCTCAAGGGCCCATACTCTGTTTAGACACCCTGGTAGTTACTGCAAGTGATTTGCCCAGCACATTCAAGAACTATAAGGTCATAACCATTAACACCTAAAATAAACTTTTTATCAGTTTCAGTTTGGGCCATTGTTATTTCTTGATTCTCTCTTAGCTCTGTCTTTTATTTCGTTACATTAAAAAAAAAAATGTATTGAAAATGTTCCATAAAATCCATGACATACAAACAACTCTCCTTCACTTATCCAGACAAATGTGCTTTTAAAGATTCAGTCAGAAAAATATTTGTGATTAGTTGCAAGTACTACATAATGGATCTTCTCTTTCTAGGTGAAGAACATGGAAAGGCAAAATGTCTTTATTTCCTTTATTCCACAGTATAGCTACTATGTAATAGACAGCCCTTTGTCCATTATATCATTTGAAAACTCACCTGTCCTGGCTTTACCAAGTAGTAAATGCAGAATAAATGTCAAAAATTCTATTTGAATTTAATTTGACCAAGTAATAAAAAAACCCAAACCAACCAAACCACCAAAACCAGATCAAACCTGTAAAAAGCAAAGTGGGTGCAGGGTGGAATGTGTGCTTTGCTTGGAAACTATGGTTATCTTGTCTCATACACAGCTCTGAAAAGATTAAAAGTAGGAGGCTTAGCAAAAGTTCAAACGACCTTATGAATTAGTCTGAAGGTAAGACACAGTATCGCCTGGTTAATAAAATACTTTATGGACCTGTGATCTTTTGAGAACATTGTACACACTATTCCTTGTAGAAAAATTTTACCATTCCTGTAGAAATCAATGAGAACTACTAAAATCTGTTCTTGGAAAGGAAAAAGATGAACAAAGGAAGCACAATCCTGCTTTGCAAAAATTCTGGCAGAGACATCTGATGAGTTAAAGTCCTGACAGCTAGGAATTCTCAGACCTGTAACGATCCTCCAGGTACTTAACAGGCTTAAATAACAATGCCTTTAAAATATTGGCTTCATACAAACCATTAGTTGAGTCATAGATCTTTGTATAAATGAGTACCTGGGAAATTTGAACAACTCTTGCATGACACATTTTGAAAGCTGAAATGTGCTTTATGGAGTAAACTTCATTCCCTAATGGAAGTGACGTTGGAGACCTGTATCAGGTGCTGCAGACTACCAATTCAGCCTCTTGAAATCAAAAAGAATTGCTCACACTATGTTCAGGAATGATCCAGATTAGTCATACAATAAACAGGGTAATCACAAATGTAGATCATCAAAACGTGATGCCAAGTGACAGTTGTTAGCTCTGGGACAATTTATGACCCACTTAACCTGTCTCAGAACAGGAGGCCTGCAAACTCTCTGTGGTGCTTGCTTCTGCACACCTCAGAGCTGCATGTCTTTTTGTAATAGCACAGTAAATGACATATTTGCTTATGCTTATAGAGCACTTGGGGTAAGCATACGGCATTCAACCTTGCATTCAAATACAGTCTTCCAGACTTAAGAACCAATTGGTCAGTAAAGTAAATAAAAACAGGCAAGTGTATTTTGCTTCATTATAGACTTTACTGCCTTTCAAATTTCAATTGCACTTCTATTACCTCAATTTTTTTTTTCTGGCCTTGAAACACCATTTTTTTATGGTATTAATTTTTGGAGATACTTTGTATATCTTTCATTTTAATTATAGTTGCAAGGTAGTTGTTAACCTACAATTAGTAACGTGTGAGGCTGAAGGAGAGCATTGGTTAGGCCCAGAATAACCTTGTAATTTTCTCCTTATTCTCAGTTTTCTAAGCTCTAAGGCTCCAGATTGTTTGATTCCCATTTGGATTTTTAGCCCATCATGAACTTGACACAGTTGCTAAGATACATATCAGTCTACACCATGTTGATACAATATTATTTAAACACTTTAAAGGGCAGTCTAACAGTTCTCTGTAAACACACAACTCCACCATAAACTGTTCTCAGCAAAAACAAGCAGCCTGACACCAAAATTAAATCCAGGGTATTTCAAAGATTATTATGGAAGGCTTCATGAGCATCCACCCACCACCAGTAAAGCACCTCACAGTTGTGTTGCCATCCTGATCTAGCCTCATTGTACACATATGTCCTCTGGCTCAGTGCCTGCAGCAGACCCCCTTACCTGCAGCTTCGTATTGGGCAAGGCTCCTCCCCTACTCCCCTACTATCTCTATTACAAATGTGCAGGGAATTTGATTTGATGTTAGTAGCCCAGGGACAACAGTTGTTTCCAGGCCTGCTTCACTAACCTGCCCAAAGTCAATCTGACCAGGAGCCCTGCTCATAATCAAATGTCTTGCTGCACAGCATGCTGTGGAAATTAAAAAAAAAAAAAAAGTTCACCTCTTCACAGAGAAGGGCCAGAGATTCACATAGTCAAAATACAAGGAGATAGTACACGCCAAACTCAGGAGGGTTTTCATGTACTTGACAACTGTCTTTCATAATACTTTGTTAGTTTGAACAACAACTGCATGGAAAAAAATCTTTAAAGGCTTGTTCATATGATGCTAAGCAGTCTTTACTGAAATACAAAGAAACTCTTTCACAGAAAAAAAAAAGCCTTCATGGCAATATTTTCTCAGCAGTCCTAGCTGCTCAGCCTTAGTCCATGGACTGGCAAGCCATACATCACCTGAAGCAACGAACACTACTTGTAATGCAGTTTCTCTCTGATTATATACACACAAGGGAAGTGTCTAACAGTGCCTTGCAAACAATCAATAAACTAGAGCAGCTTGCTTACCACAGGACAACCTTACAACAACATTTTGATTTTCATAGCAGATACAAACCCCAACAACTCCCACAACATTTTCAAACTTTCTGAAGCTAGCAAGGAACATCTTAAGAGCAAAAGATCCATAGCTGGGACCCAAGATACAGGAATCATGTCTCATGCTAAGTGCTAACAGCATTGCCCTGGTGCAATCAGCTCCTGCACCAAACCAAACACTGGCAACAATAGACCAAGTTTTCAAAAAAAGAAAAAAAAATATCCCAAAACTATATATTGTTTTCAGAGTAAAAATAATTTTTATTCACAACTTACCTTGATGCATCCAGGATATTGTAATCTTGAGAGCTGTTTCCCAAGGGCCAGGCATCAGTATAGGTGATGCAGGTGCTCAAAACATCTGAAAATTCCTTTGCCATTTAGTCAGTTAATGCCTGCAGGCTTTGGTTGTTTTACTAATTATGCCAAGTTTCTTTGTGTCAGCCTTATCTTTGGCTGTTTTCCTGGTGTTATTTAACTATATTAATTATGACACTGGTAGATGTTTGGTTTCTCCCTTACAGCTTTACTTCCTCCACTTGAGTACATTCAGTCTGTTTTTCGATATTTCATGTTTGGCATCAGGCTACAAATTTTTCAGTGCTTTATCTCCTCTCTTCTGTGGTTGTTCAAACTGTTGCATTGACTTTTCTTCTATCTGACTTCGTCTTTTTTCTATATATTCCTATTCACCTCTTGAAATTTTAAGTTCCCAGTGATGAGATGAGTGAAAGCAGGGCAGGCTAGGTTGCAGCCAACAACTCAGATCACCAGACATGTCCATAACAGCAAGGCAGCTGCAAGGCAAGTCCAAGGCCAGGCAGAACATCTGGAGTCCAGATCAGCAAGGCAGGACTGTGGCAAATCTGAAGACCAGTGTTACCATATTGCTTAGGAAGGAGCCAGCACCCCTGGGCTGAGCTTAAATGCACTTTCTGGGCCCATGGGCAGGTGTGTGGGAGTGGTAGAGGCTCCAGGTGAGGCTGGTTAGGGCCATTGAGGAAAAGATTTCCATAGGGCTCTAACACCATCAAGAAAAACAAGTACATGGGGCTCTCACACCACACATGTATATACAAACATAACCATGGGTGTTGCAATAGGTCAGGAATACTAGCAAAGGGCTATTGCCAACTGGGGTGCAATGACAGCTATTTAGGAAAGGACAACAATGTGGTATACAGGTGAATGGCTTTTAAATTAGTATTCTCACGTGGGTGATTCTTCTCTATGCACTTGTAAGAATCCTGTCCCGAATGAAACCAACACAATATTCTCAATACCTATGACTTACAAGGAAACACCTTTTTTTTTTTAATGCAAATATCCAATCTTGCTAACACATGGAAACAATTATGTATAGATTTCTTTTAGATGCGCTATCTAATCTGCAGAGATCTCAGTTACTATATGGGCAAAGACTTTAATCAAACTCTTCTCATAATCATCACAGCGTGATCTCTGGGTTAGTCATGTATCTGTATTAATCATCTGCCTTCTAGAGACCATTAGATCAGAGCCAGAAACATATCTTGAGTCAAAAGGTGGAAATAATACAGTGAAAGGAGCTAACTGAAATCATCTGTCTGACACAGGTGGCCTCCCCTGCTTAAAAACACTTTATATTTTACAGAACTGGCCACAACATGTAGGATTTGTTTCTGCTTTGGTTTTTAGACACATCATTTTGTGTACTTGTAGAGAGAATCACTTGTGATTCTGAGGGCTTGTTTTAGGCTTTTCTTAATATTCATGTTGTCCATTGACACTATGCCCATAGCCGGCTCTTCTGAAAGACCATGCTGTGGCCACTGACCTAGCATTTATGTACCAGTATGCCCTGTTCTGCCACCCTGAATTCCTATCAGAGCTTTTTGCTTTGCAGAACATGCAATCATTTTGAGACTTGTTTCCAAAAGGAACAAGGTTTCTAGTCTTTACTACTCCCAAGTCCTAAACTTCAGGAACAGCACCAAAATGTTGATTTTTACTTGTTTTTAATTAATTTATAAAACCTACTTAATATTAAAAACATATTTCAAAATGGAAAAACACCCCAACATTCCACTTGCAAAATAGATCATAGGACATACCAGCATTGAGGAATTGCTTTGTATTTTTAAACAAACCTAGAATTTTCTCATGCTTCAATCTAAAAAATAATAATAAAGACATCTAGACAAAAGACTTCTGGCAAGAATTTTCTGATCAACTGTGCTTCCTATTCTTTGCATTTATCTTCCTGGTATGTTCTAACATTTATAATATGCAAAGAAGTTTTTCTGGGCCACATGGTATTGTGTTCTGTAGTTAAAATTTTCCCTCTTCCCCCAGTGAAAATGGAATGCAATCAAATGAATATTTTCCTTAAAGCCAGTGCTGAGTAGTACAGTAATATCAGACCACAAAAGGAGTAAGAGATGAGCCTGACCATTTATCATGCTACTGCTAATCAATCCAGCCTGGAGCAGACGTGAACCTCCTTTCCTGCACAGCCACCAGTGATGACTCTACAAGCCTGACAGGCACCTCCAAGCACAGAGTGAGTGCTCTGGGCCATCAGAGGTGCAAGAGATGGTACTGATACCCTATCCACTGTACACACTTAGCTGTCTGTTTCTTCAAAACTGTGGTGAGCACCTCTCTGCTTGTAAACTGTATTTTCAAAAGATCATTTGCTTTAGGAAGTATGGCAGGAATAGTCATCTGCCATTAATTAGTTATGCAAATGCTCTCTATCTTCTTTTCACTATGTAAGCTATAAGGTTAAGAAGACATGGAATATTTCATTTTTTACAAAGTCCTAAAATGACAGAGATATAATCATTTTTGGAAGGTCACAAGGCTTTTTTTTTATATATATATAATATAAAGGCTGTGGTGAATGTGAGGCCTCTTTTTTCAGATATAGATGACCATGAAGAAGCCAGAAGAGGTGATGGAGAGCATGAAGGAGGCACACGGTCCCAATAGAGGTAAGACCTGTGAATATGAGGGCCTTTTTTGCAGAAAGAAGAACAGAAATTATTCTCTATTCCTACTCTGATCCCATGAAACTGTAGAAACTCAGTAAATGAGAGGCTTGTGAAGACCCAAGGTATTCCAGTTAGCACATTCTAGGATCTGTGTCACAGTATTTCATATTTATGAGTAAATATTTTCACCATTTTTTAAAGAAAATAATCTAAAACACTGTTTTAAAATAGAGCCATAGAATTTACTGTTTTAAGATTCTGATGCTTGGATGAATATTGCACTAAACATACATTGTTTTGTTGTACATTCAGCACTGGTTAAGTGTTCCCACGTGTTCTTAGACCACAAATAACACCCTCTAGTTAGGAGTTATGAGGAGGGCTATAATGTAAGAAAAATCAATAGTGTTATTTTAAAATGTTCTGCTGTGAAAGAACAATCAATGATTGAAAAGACCAGAAACAATTAATTTCAATGAGCAGTTAATATTAGGTAACAAGGCAGCACAGAGATAGGTGAAGATTAAACTGGTAGGAAAGAATATTTAAAGCATTAATTAGATACACTAGAGCTTAATGCCCCTCAGAAGAGATTCCAAAAGAAGACTCTTACAAGTTTCACATTCCATTGCAGAATTACATCAATCAAATAGCACATGACTAATGTGACACTGAAAACTATTTTCTTTTAAAACAATTATAATTTGTTAAACTGAAGTATATACTGCTGGCTGGATTCTGCAAGAGCACGTAATGACATTTCTTTCTCCCTCTGAAGGTAACGTTGTACTCTCCAGAGGAAAGTTACTTACATGCCTAAAGTAAATATGTGCCTAAATCTATGGCAAAGTAAGTGACATCTTCAAATTAAGATCCCAAGCTGGAGCTGCCATAACATAGTATGAGACCTTCTTAATGTGAAAGACATGAACACCAAAAAGGTGTTCTTGTTCAGAAGCACTTGGAATCAGTATCCATTTTGTTTTTAAGATATATGTACCTACATGAATATAATTTTGTCATGGTTTAATACCAGCTAGTAACTAATTACCATGCAGCCACTCACTCCCTCCCCCCTCACCCAGAGGGATGGGGAGGAGAATTGGAAAGGAATGTAAAACTCAATGGTTGTGATAAGAACAATTTACTAATTGAAATAAAATAAGAATAAAAGAATATGATAAAAATAACAGTTACAATGAAAAGGAGGGAGAAGAGGAGAAGAATGAAATCCAAAGGGAAGGGAAACAAGAAAAGTTCTGATGCACAGTACAGCTGCTCACCACCTGCTGACCAATGCCCAGCCAGTCCCTGAGCAGCAATCACCCCACCCTGGCCAACATCCTGCCCAGTTTATATACCAAGCATGACGTCCCATGGTATGAATACCTCTTTGGCTAGTTCAGGTCAGCCATCCTGGCTGTGTCCCCTCCCAACTTCCTATACTACTCCAGCCCTCTCGCTGGCAGGGCCTGAGAAACCAAAAAGTCCCTGACCACACTGTTCCCACACAAAATCCAAAACACAGCACTGCAGTAACCACCAAGAAGGAAATTAACTCTATCCCAGCTGAAACCAGGACAATATGTGGTGTCCATTCCTTGTCATGGCAAACTGATTTGTTCCTTCTTTCTCCTTTCAAGGATTTACAGAGTGTGTCAGGAGATAGCAACATATCACAAGACTTAAACCCACAAAACCCAAATAAAAAAAAAAAAAACAGAGCAAACTAGCTAATAGCAGGAATCTGGAAGGCATCTATAAGGTGCACATTGTAGAAAATGGGACTAGATTTAAAAATGGGGAGGAGAGGTAAGGGAGTTCTCGAGGCTAAGATCTCCGAAGTTTTAAAATGTTCTCTGAAATACAATGAGATAGGTTGACACTGGGCCTTCATTAAGTCTTTGATTTACCTTTGACAGCATCAGATAGCCAATAACAGTCTATCCAAAGATAAATCAAAGGTGTATAAAATATTCTCAGCCCAGGGTAAATCTAAAACGGTATTTCTCTATGCTAGCACAGCAGTAAATGTGCCATTAATTATTATTCTTGGTTGTACTGTCTAGTGCTCTTCAGTGGAGATACAGTTTGAAGGACAGAGAATACTTTGTCACAAGCAAAAATCCCAAGTCAGCATTTTGTCTGATTTCCTATTAGTTGGTCATGGGAACAATATAAAACTTTCCTAAGATGTGCCTTGAACTAGCAGAATATGTACATTAAGTGCTATATTTCACCATACCAAGACACTAAACAATCCTTTCCTCCCATACATCCATTAACCTCACTTGACAGAGCATTCATTTGTCTTGTGGACATACAGAGAAAGAAAAACCTGAGCAAAAAGCAGTACATATTCATTCTTTCTCAGAGAGAGAAGGACAGAAAGTGATTTATATGTGGTAGAAGTTTGTTAAGATAAGCAATTGTATCTCTGTGGAAATTAAATAGGCACTAAGAAAGCTTTCTTATGGAAGTACAGAAAGCCTGGGCTCAAACTTACTTTTCTGTGTTCCTGAAGGGGAGATTATGCTTACATTATGCTCATATGGATTGATACTCATCAAATTTGAAATTTCTTTTTGATACCAAGTCTCAAAATATCACGTGTGTTTGAACTCCTTACCCAGATGGAAAGTAAAGGAATCTGAAACTTTTTGCAAAAAAAATATTCTGAAGTGTTACTTAGTTCATTTCAAAAAATGTTATTATGAAGGGGTTTCAGTATCTTTCAGACATATGTTCCAAGTATTAATTCAGACATCGTACTGGAGATTTGTACTTCTATGTCTACAAAAACAGACATAGTGATGAAACAGAGGGGAACTTCCCAAGATAAATGAGATGCAGCAAAAGCACAAGGAAAAACACATGATAACTGATTAAATTCACAGCCCCTGTCAACAAGATCATTCCAGCATTGACTGTGGTAACTATGTGCAGTACCTGTTTCTGAAGGGCTTACAGTGATAGCCTGATCACGCATGAAGACACACACATGCTTGTGGGAGTGCCTACAGTGGCAGGGCAGCCTCTGACCTGGTGTTTGGTTGAGATGCCTGTCTGGGCTTTCACTCAAAGGATACCACCTTTCTGCTCCTCAAAGTAACACTGCAAGCCCAAAAGAGTGCTGCAAGATGCTGTATACGGGGTATTCAGGGACTTAGGTAAATTTAAATTATCATTCTAGGTGTTGATTTTCAATCCTTTGACCCTTTGTACAGTACTGCAGGTTTTCCCCTATTGACCTCTACTGCCCAAGGAGTAGAAGTCTAGTTTTTGTTGAGGCTGATGGTGTTGCTTGCAACCTTGAGTACCCTGAACAGGCTGGATTTCAGTTTGGAAATTTTCTCTCTTATTCTGTGGTATCACCAGATTAGATATCTTTTAGGAAGTCAGGCCAGATGTTCTGTTACCATGGTCAGGGAGAGAGATGACCAAAGCACAGCAGGGAAGTCTTACTGGTGGTAAGTGTGGAAATTGTAACTGAAGCAGTTCAGAGGATGAAGCAGTACTCCCACATTTATGTAGTTATAACAGCACAGCAGCAATGTATACTGGGAGGACCAGATGTTTTCCTGTGGTGCAGTCATTCTTCCAAGTCAGTCTGTAGTTTTTATTCCTGCTTGACTTGCTTAAACTGCTTGGAGAACACACAAGAGAGCACTCATGACAAAATGTTCTGAAACTTCTTGCTCCTCATGTCAGCCTAGAATAGCATCTGCTCCTGCCTATCCCAGAAACCAGCATCCAGGGATGATGACACACACCTGGGAACACACAACCTTGCAGGCTGCCATAAATTAATTGTGACAAAATTTTGCTAGAGAGGTGATCATGGCTCCACTCCCCAGTCTCGTTCCCAATGACACCGCGTGTCCCAGTACGCTCCAGATTGCCACAGCCACCTGCAGTGGACACCGGGGTGCCACCATCCCTCCTGGAGCTCACTTGCATACTACTCAAGAACCCAGGCAGTGCCCAGCCAGTCAAACACATACCATGGAATAACTCATCCTGTTACCTTATTCCATATACAACTTGTGCCACCACATTTCACACACAGAGTAAGAGCCAGGAAAAGAAAGTGTTGGTTTCAGACTTCCTAGGTGGGTCATATATTTCAACAAACATTGTGACAAAATTGTCAAATGCCAATGGACCTAAAAGCCAGGCAGAAAGTGAATATTTCTGCCTGCTTGGCCAAGGACATCTCAGCTTCTAAATTGTAAAAATGAACACACTAGAGAGTCAGTTGTGTTTATAAGAACAGTAAAAAACCCAAACCAAACTAAAACAACAACAACAAAAAAACACATACCCTCCCCCCCCCCCCCCCCCCCCCCCCGAACCAAACCTGAAGAACTTGGGAAAGAAAGGAGCTCTGCTGGGAAGCAGATTCCACAGGAATTATTTTGAATTTCCTCAGCCAACTGGAGCTGGGGGAAGGTTGATTTTCCACTGCCCTGCACCTTGTAGAATCATTTACACTTCTCAAGCGGATGTAAAAATGTTACAGACACTAACAGCACCATTTAACACCCACTTTGCAGAGGTGTTAATGTCTAAACAAAGTATAAGGTCATAGAGAGTAGGCATAGAGACATTCAACTAAGAGCGACTGCTGAGGAAGCACAGGCTCCTCTCCTCCAGGTCACTAACAGCCGGGGTGCTTCCCACTGCTTCTCCAAAGAGGAGCCTTTATGTGGGGAAGCTCTGGCATGGTTACCAAAAAACTGTTCGTAGGAAATTACCTTTTGGTGGGTGTCGTGTCCTGGAGAGCTATGTCCCTGTGACCTCCTCTCATGCAGAGAAGCACCCCTGAGATGACCTGCAGCGTTCTGTCTGCTGCAGCCCAGCCAGCCGAGGCCTCCATCCCCACAGGGTGCCACCATGCTGCTGTGCTCTGCTGAAATGAGAGCAGGGGAGGGAGGTTATGGCAGGCATGACTGACCCAACATGGAGCCTCTTAGCCCAAAGCCTGACAGGTGCACCTGAGCAAGATGTGGCACTGGATCAGCCCAAGGAGCTCAGCTCGTGCCAAGTGCTGGACTGGCCAAGCCATGACCTGGTGAAGTGCTGGTTTGCCAGCTGGAAACCAGAGATCTGGCTGCCGCCTCACCTCAGTGACCTCTGGATGTTTCTGCCTGCCCCGCCATGCTGTGGCATTCTCTGAAGGAATAGGGCAGCCTTTTGGGTGCTGAGCCCTGAGGGAGGCTCCCCCAGGGCAGCTGTGCAGTGCAGCCATGCTGGACACAGCTCCCTCAGGGGAGAGCGGGTCGCTGAGGGGCAGAGAGTGCCGGCTGCAAAAGTGGCGGGAAAACCCAAGAGGCGCTGGCCCTCGTTTGGGAAATGGGCCCCACCTGGAGGACGCAGAAATGACCCAGCTCAGGGGCACTGCAGCCTGGCCTGGCTGCCTCAGGGGCTCCCTCATACTGGAGACTAAAGTTTAGCATTTACCACCAAATATCCAATAATTTCTCTTTCCCCAACCCAACTGGCATTCTCTCTCACCCCTGTGGCGTGTGGTGCAACCCGTGCATCCCGCCGCCTGCCCGGCCCCTCAGAGCAGGCATGGAGGTGAGGCAGCTAGCAGCCACCAGCCTCTGCCCTCACACTGGGACTTCACAGGCTTGAAGCCTTCTCGCTCAGCCACAACTATCAGGAGGCTGCTGGAGACCAGTCTGGATTTTTTCCTCTTTTGTCTTTTAAATTAATACTCCTGATACAAAAGATCTAATCAGGTATTGTTGTTAGATTTTGATCAAGTGAGGCTGCTGAGTGCCAGCAGCAGGTGGCCTCCAGAGATCAAAAGTAACCAGCTCCCTCAGCCATCAGACCCCAGGAGCCTGTCCTCTCCCCAAAACCTGGCCGATGGCACCACAGTTTTGGCCTGTCTCTGGAGTCCCTCTACCCCTGTCCCTCTGCTCCCAGCTGGCACAGGGACATCACCCACTTTTCCATGCCTGCTCAGGAGGGCTGGATTGGCCCTTGGGCATGACAGGAGTTTTCTGCTTCTCACATCAGTGTGTTCCCTTCTCACAAGCTGCTTTCTCCCTCAGCAGCAGTCACACATTTTTCTGGACGCTTTGTCCTTCGCAGCCTCCTCCTGGTGCCCCAGCACCTGCGTGCACAGCTCCTCTGTGGCTGCTGCAAGCTCCCAGCAGTCTTCCCACCCCCATTCCCACTCCCTGTTTCACTGTCTGCAGCTCAGGGGCCAAGGCAGGTTGCAGGAAGGGGGCAGGTCTGCACCGGTACCTTGCCAGAGTAGGGGAAAGCTCCTGGTCTCCTCGATTGGCTTCTCTGGGGCTTGGGGAGGTCAACAGAGCTTCTCATGAGCTCTTACTGTAGGCTGCATGTGGTCCAGGAGATACACATGACAGAAGTGAAAGCTGAGGGAGAAGGTTTATGGGGAATTTTGTCTTTTTGTTTTAACACATAAAATTAATTTCCTCCTGGCCTGGGCTGATGTCCTGCCAGCTGCAGTCAGGAAACCTCTCCCCTGGCACCACTCTCTATTCCTCCACACAAAGCTGGTTTTGGGGCAAGGGTATTTGGGTCCAGGAGGGATGTGGGCATCAGCCCTGGCTTTGCTGCCCACCAGCTGCAGCTGTGGCCCAGTCTGCAGCTTCTCAGTACCTCTGTGTTTTATCAACTCTTTAGTGATTCCAAATCCTTCCATGAAACTCGCTGTGTATACACCAAGAACAGCATTGATAAATGCTATCCTCTAAAATAAAATCAATGGAGGTTCCTGCTCCTGCTCTCTTTGCATGTTTTCGTGAGGGTTAGAGAGTGTAGAGCCAGCTGAGAACAGGGGAAGGAGAGCACAACATTAACAGGAACAAAAGGCAACAGGAGAATTCTCATTGTACCTACTAATATATTTCCCAAAGCACATCATGAAAGAAAAGATTGAGACAGAAAGAGAGAAGGGGACAAAGGAAGATGAAAATATGCCACAGGCAGGGAGAACACTAAAACCACCACCCACCCCAGTGCCAAAAATCTCAATTAAAAGGTGACAGGTATGTAATTTTGTTTTAAAGGCAAAACCGCACCATAAAAGAGATGTTGGCACATTTAGAAAATAAATGCCAAATGTGTTCAGTCTTGCTTTTGAGCAGTGTTTCTTTTCAGTTGTCTTTTGTTTTTTGTAAATTTTATTTAGTTTCCTGCTGTTCCTTTGCCAGCTTTGTCAGCGCTGGCTGTAGATCTGAAAGATGTTGGCCCATCTCTCCTCTAATGGCTGCCTGACTTCTCTGCTTTGCTCAGGGCAGGTTACTTGTTCCCAAGGAAGACAAAACGCTGTGTGCTTTAATTGCTTCGCAGCCACTCTGGCACCAGCTAAGGTCACTGTGAGTGACTGCAGCAGAGAAACACAGTGATTCCAGCCAGTGTTATTGTGACGATTTTTAAAACTCAAAAGGAGAGAGACCCAAGATGAAGGACTGCAGGCACCTTTCCACTTTTAAATAAACTTAGAGCAAATACAAGTGTAAAACTCGACCATTGCTTTTTATGGTCTTGTCTCCTTTTAATTTAAACCTCTTCTGTTTAAGAAACAATGGCACATAGGAAGTGTTTCTGCAGTGGCAAAGAAAGCGAATACACAGATTTCAAATGGGGAAAAATTTGAATTTACCCCAATTTTATGCTTCCTGCTGCACTTGCCAATCCTCCCTTTTTGTTCCTTCTCTGGTTCTGGTGCTGCTCTCTCCAGCAGCAGTCAGACATGGCATGGGGAGTGAGGTGGATGTTGGAAGTAATCCTGGAAAGTCTTTAGAAATAAGCTAGGACACAGGACTTCATAAACTGTCCCATTGAAGCGTACAGACAACAATCTGACTTTTAAACTGACAGGATCTCTTTTCCTCTTTTAAATCTGGAGAAATCCCTGTAAAACCTTGGTTTTGTCCTGTTCATTTCTAGTCATCCCTGTAGGATTTCCCTATGAAACATGGAGAATGGGACAAAAGGCTGGAGTTTGTTTAGGAGTAATTCACTCTGAACACCTATGCCAGGGGCTGGAGAGAGGATGAGGAGCTTAAAGAGGTTACAAAGCTCTTCAGCCATTATATGGGCCTTGGCAATGGGGTTATTGCTGAGGAAAGAGAGGCTGTGCCTCAGGAAAAGCATGCAGCTTGGGCTCCTGAGGCAGGGAAGCCCTTGGAAAGCACTTTCTGGATCATCTGCAACCTGCCTCGGATCCAGCTCCTGCAGAAGACAACCAAAAGATTCTCACTGGCTCAGTTCTGCATACAGATCCATACAAGCATGGATAGCACTTTTTTTTGCCCATTAAAGGCAGCTTCTTCCATGAAGGGAGAGAAATTTGGTCTCAGTGCTATAAGCAGAACATTACTGTTCCTTTCTGGGTTCTTTATTTAACTACTTGCTTATTTGCTCTTGGAAACCTTTTTAAATTACAAAATGTGGTCTTAAAAAATTAGAGGAGAGGTTATCTCAGTCACAGAATCTAGGCTACAAAACTTCAACAGAAAACAGAGTATTGAAAAATTGAGCACAGGAAGATCATTATCAATTGCACTGTTGTACAGGTCCTTTTCTTCCCCCACAGCACCTGTCCTGTCCCTTCCTCCTAAGGTGGAATTCCTCTGCAAGGACTGGGTTTTACATACCAATGGGAATAAAGCTTCTCTCTGGAAACAGGACTTTTAAAAAGAAACAGATCTTTTTCAGGCTTCATGGAGAGCGTGATGGGCCCCTCTCCCATTTGTGGATATTCTGCAGAGATCTTTGAAAGGGGGTCTTTGAAATGAGCATCTTCCATCACAAACTGTTCACAGGTACCTATACGAAAATTTCTGTCTGCTCTTTGGAGAAATCTTATCCTAAGGATTTAGTTGAGGATGGCACTCATGGCATTAGATGCAACCAGGCATGACTTACAAATACCAACCTATTAAAGCAATTCATTCATTTCCTCCAACAAACGATGTGATTAAAATGTGCCTAGGGAATGTTATAAATATACAACTATGACTTGACTTTTCTTCCCAGGAATCTCTAGCTAATCCCTAGTAAATAACCCAGCTCAAAGCTGAAACCGTCAAGTGAAAATGAATAGCCAAATATTTTAAACTATTGCTTTTTATTATAATTACACCGGAGCACAAATAAATAAGCACTAAATTATTGTAAAATATTGTCAATGCACTAAAGAAAGCAGAATTGATCTTCAAACAACATCTTATTACTTCAGAAGTATCAAAGTACATTTAATTACATCTTACCTAAAAAAATCAAGTACAAAAATGAAAAGAAAATTAATATGTATTTATACTGTGTATATAGAAACGGCTAATAATATATGATTACATTTAGCCTCTAGCTACTCCTTACTCCTACACAATCTCAGGCACGTACCTGACAATTTCTAATGAAATATGAAAAAAAGCAACATGACATTCAGTTTCAAGATATTGGTAAAGGTATTACATTGGAATGAACACAGAATGATTTCATTTTATTTAAAAACCCTGTTATTTAAAAACATAGTGCCATTGTCCACTTAAAAATAAACAACCCAAACTGAAAAACCCCATACCATTTTATACCATTTGCTTTAATTTGTCAAAAGGAGCAATAAAGTAGACATACATTGGCTAATATACGTAAACACATTTTTAGTGCAAGAATAACAAGACCTGTGACTTTACTGTGCTTTCTTGAAATCACAGTGCACTTTACACAAATTGCTACACTATAATGTTTAACTTCAAGAGTTTAAAGCAAAATAAGTGCATACCAAACAATTTCATATATACAGTCTTCATAAGTGTGTGTATATATGTGATCTGTATGTATATACAGAGTGCATATTTATACAGACTACAGCTTTAATGACTGTGTGTAACTAAGCACTTGTCATTCACCCTGTGACACAGAAACTGCTGAGACAATAGGTGACATAGAAAATGTTTGACAGCATTTTGATGGCACACTCTCGGCAGTACGATGCACCTTTTACTCAAGCATTGGGGTGGGCCAGCAGTCATGGGACAGGACAGTTTATCTTGCTCTGGCTCTGCCCGTGACCTTTGGAAACTACTCCACCTGAGCCTCACTTCCCTCCTTTGTAAAATGATTCTTGCAACTGTGAGGTTTAGTTCACATTTCTAAAGTGCTTTGAAGGTAAGTGCTAAGTTATATTTTACTTTTTCATGTACTGTCGCACTTTAAAATGAAAAGCCATTGTTTCCATGGGATACAATGGAGGTCTGGAAGCACATGAACAGTTATTTAGGAAGGACAACATAAACAGTGTTGAGCGTTACAAGCGAAACAAGGAGTGGTTTTATGGTGGGCAAAATGTACAAGCAAGTTTGCTTAGGACAAGAATGCTTCGATTCCCTGATCATTATTCCTATTATATATCGATATGGAAAGGACACAGTACGAACAAACACTATTAAACATGTAACTGTTTACATTAACATTTGCCTTCCCCCAGAGGGCCTGGCACTGCAGCCCCCGTGCGTACCCACAGGTCTGGACTGCAAAATTGATGCTTCAGTAGGACGGGTTTTAAAGTAATTGCTCTAGGAAGAGACCAATGCAGAGATGGAGTATCAAGACTGACTGAACACCGGCTTCCGTTTTGTCACCAGAGACTTTAGTGCAGCTGGGAGAAAGGGTTGAGCTGAATATTTCACACATGGTTATGAAAAATACTTCTCTTGCCACATAACAAGGAAGACAAAGCATAAACACTTTCTGAATAATGAACCTGTTATCTCAACAGATTTCTCACGACCAACAAGTCGTCTTCTTTCCAGCAGATTCTGGAACTTTGCGAAATCTCTGGAGTTTTTCTTCTGCCATTTTCTTTCTTTAAAAAAAAAAAGAGAATAAGCAGAATATACAGTTGGTGTCTTGTGGATGTAACATGTATTCAAAGATTCCTTCACAGCCTCTGGCTTTTTTCATGTCTTCTGCATTTTGGCTGTCAGGGGCTCTTTAATTCTGCATTTCAATTGCCTACCCATTCCAGCCACTGTATATTCATAGCACACACCAATATTTAATGTATGTGGGTATACGTATGCACACAGCTATGAGTATATATAGAGATACATGCATATATACAAGTATATGTGTGTACAAATATGCATATATACATATACAATAATGCTAATATACATACACACATATAAACACACACTTTATCTTTTACAGAAATCTCAGTTTGGACATCAAAATATACATTAGTTAATTAGTTATAAAATATTTAAAAACTTTATTTCAGAGGCTGAAAAGAAATTACTACTGATAAAGCATTACCCAAACTCAAACTTTAGCAATATAGATTACAAAAACCTTCTAAAATTTGTTATTTTTGGTTTTTTTGATCAGCAATTACAGCTGTGGCAATGCTGTCAATATAATTTCAAAGAAAAGCCAATACAGCAAGAAGTTTCAAACAACACACCTTTTCTTCTCGGCGAATATAATACTAAAATGATTGTTTTAAAGAGGGACTTTTGTGCTACCAAACTTCAAACGCATAGATAGAAATTTAAATATACAAAATATATGCCATAGATCTTTCCCCCCCCTACTCCACAGCAGTACAAGTTTCCCTCGCTCTTAACAGATCCTTTTGGAAGATATTTCACCACATGGATTTCACCCTCATAATCAGTATAAGCCATCTCTTTCTCCCGTTAAAACCAGGAGGTTATAATTCTTTGGTCATGACATAATATTCTGTTAAAATGGGTGTAATACATTACAGGATTGCAAGCCAATTACAAAAGCAGCCAGGAAGAAGAAAACGGCATACCCAGGAGAATGTATGGGCCTCCACTTCAAAACCATGTGAAATCAAGAGGGATTTCCCTACTGGCTTTCAAGGGGCCTGAATTCCATCCTTTATAAATAACATAGGGAAATCTGACACGGCGTAAGGTAAGGATGGGTTGCTGGGTTTAAAAATAATGAACACGTAAACAGATTTTGTTACCTTTATTTTCTGGACCAAAGACAAATGTGGACAGGAACCGTGGCTGCAGCGCCACTGCCTTAACCTGCTAAGTGACTGGGTCTCTCCATCACGGGCTGTACAATGCTTAGTCACAGTGAACCATGGTCTCTGCTAGTCAGCTGAATATAATGAAGTAAGAGTTTCTGTTGCAGGCTTTTCTGCAGAAAATTTAGTTTTCCGGCCAAATAATTTTAGTAATGGATGCATATAAAACCAGGGGCAATATATCTGATTAACTTTATAGGAAAGCTGATGCAGAACAATTCATATTTTAAATGCAATTCAGGCATCCGCATTAAGCACTTTTATTTGCATTGCTTGCAGTTTTGCTGTTTCCCACCAGAACTCTCTCCTTTGTCCAGCCCTCCCCTCCCCAAAGATAAATACCTCCAACAAGTACAACTCTAGGAAACTTCTACAGCCCTAGCACGGCACCGAGTTGTTTTGTACATTGTCCTCTTCAACAAAATGTACAACCACATGCTTTTGTACAGAGGCCACATCTAGGCAGGTAAGAGAAATAAAATGGTGGTGGTGGTTGTGGTGGGGTAACATTAGAATACCACATAGAAAATAGGTAATAAAACAGTGTAACAGTAACATTATATAGTAAAATTCTTCATAAATTTTTGAATATATATATATATATATATTTAAACAGTGTATTAGTTTGGGTGTTTTCAATATATTGGCGAAATATTTACATTTTGATATCTTCTGGATCCAAAAAAATCCTGGATAAATATGTATGCCTTAATCCAGTTGGAAACTTAAATCTCTCTCTTGATTGACAGGTGAGCACTTATTGGTGTGTTTTTTCCTAGGAAGATCACCACCTGCAGGTAAGTCTTAGGTTAGAGCCTTTGCCTTATTAAAAAAGCAGGCTACCTGTGCACGATGCAACACAGTGGAGAGGGCATCCTCCACACGCCTGTCAAATTGCAGTGTCCCAGAAAACAGTTTGTTGTTTGGAATAAGGAGGAGGGCTGTATTTCTTGGTCCCAGTATTCTTTTTCCAACTCGGCAAAATAGGCATGCTGTCCTGTTTGCAGAGTCCTTTTTCTGATTTCTGTCGAGCTTTTATTTCTTTGCAGAGGCAACGTTTTTTCTCAATCATATCCAGCATTGTATGGTCCCCTTGCAACCACTGCATACATGTCACCTATTGAGGGGGAGGGCGGGGAAAGAAAAGAAGGAAGAAGAAAAGAAGAAAAAAGGCATACAAATAACTATTTGGTCATTGATTTAATATATTGTTTCTTTGTAACATTAACATTAGTCTTATTTGAAACACTCCAGTTTCTTTGATGGACAAAAAATAACTATGCCAACAACAGAAACAAAGTTAGTCTTTACTTCTAACTACTACTTTAAGAAAAAAAAAAAGGGTAGTAAAAGGTCCTCTTTTTAACTTCTGTAGAGCACTGAAAGCTAACAAAGATAAATGTTTTCAGCAAACTAGCACTGGTTGGATTTTAAATGATGCACTAGATCTTAAAAAGGCACATGGATCTTAACAACATCCTTAAGTTGTGGAAATAAAAAGTTCTATCCACTGAAACCTGTGTTTTATATTGCTTTCCAAATCTAACCTGTCACATTAAAAGCACAGTGTTAACACTTGTGAGTATCAAGCTAAATATAACTCTGTGTTTAATTTTTTAAAAAATACTCTAATGAACTCCATGCAAAGTATATGAATTTACCTACCCTATTCTGTGATGGTATTTAATTAACTGGAAGACACCAAGAGTTTAAGAAACTCCTTGCTTTCATGCATGTAGAATATTTGAAAACATGATCCTGATTCATAAAAGGAGGTTAGCATACGTTTAGCTGTAAGTACATGTCACAGCCCCTCTGAAGCCTGAGAATGTGGCTTCATTTGGGTTTAGTGGGGTGCTCATGACTGATGTGTGTCTTCAAAGGCTTTTGATTGGAACCGAAATAGCTAATACTAAACTATCCTGAAAGGGCTTATTGTATTTGGATGACACACTGTATACCTGCAAATGAGAAAACTTCCTCTCAACATTTACTTTGCAAATTTGAAGTGATGTCTTGACTCTCCCACCATTTGTTTTCCACATTAGTCATAAACTGAGGATTTGTGTATAAGTAAACACATGCCATACATTCACAGGGGCTGTCCAAGTACATCTCTGATCTTGTCATGAAAATGCATATGTACAGTAATACTTTGGCAGCGTTTTACGATTCATGAAGGAAATGTATGTTTATTATTAAGAGTATTTGAGTACATTTAATAATGCATATGCCTTTCATTCACAAAACTTAGAATGCCAAGTATGGGCATATACCAGGTTCCTAGAACTGGGGACTGGTCTTAGAAACCAGTATAGAAACTTCCGTTGATCTTGGTAGTTTTGGTGGTCAACTTGAAGCGTATTTAGCATTTATTGATAAATAGATAAAATGTTCAGATGTTTCACAGCAGTAAACAAAGCAAAAGGAATAAACATCAGCAAGCCTCAGAAAAAGTAATGTGATGTACTCAAACAGAAAAATAAAGACAATACAGTTTTTAAGAGGTGACACAGGATAAACGAATTTCAGATAGAATCGCCTTTCTTTATACTGAAACAAAACTGTGCTTACCTTATCTATTAGATAGTACTTTGAGTAGAACAAGTTTAAACCACAACATGAATTTTGTTCTTGAATACTCTTGTGAATTTAGTATTACACAGGTAACATATCTGCAAAGTGTCCTTCCAAACGGCTCAGATAAAAGTCTTCTGGAAGCCTGTTGTGCCTGCTCTTCCTAATCAAATACTTATTTTTCAATTAAGGAAAAGTCTAACATTTACTGTGGTGCAGGCAGGTATGAGGCATGTCACCTGATACGGCTGTGAGACTTTCTCTCTTGTGTGTGCAGCCCTGGTCCAAAACTCACCGAACGAAACGGAGATACTCCTCCCTGCCCCCTGGCTCAACTTCACAGGTCTTTGGATGAGGCTGTACCTGAAGCAGATTTTCTGCAACTTATACTCATCAGTGACGCATTAGTACTTACACAGCAGTGTCTTCATTTTGGCTGGGTCCTCCTACGTGGGGTAGGACAGGGACACAGTCTTCACACAATTCATTACACAAAATATTCACAACACACAGCTGCACACCAGCTTTTGGGCTGGATTTGATGACAAGAGTGTTTGAGTGTGGGTTTCCTCTTCTAGGCATTGGGAAATACCTTGTCTTTTATAACCCATCATGTAAGTAAACAGAGCATGTGCCAATATCAAATCCTTACAGTATGCTGTGTGCTCCAGTCACCATGCATCACAAGGACCATCTGCACCATGTACGACAGACACTGTGAGGGTGTTACATCCACGTCACCTCCACTCTAGCCACTGTACTACACACAGTACCGTTGCCAACACAGTGTCTCCTGGTAGCTAATCTTCTTCATGGAATCCAAGGGGACTGAAGCAGGATTTTGACATGCTAAGCTCTAAAAAACCAGTTGCAGCTTCCCAAAGATAGAAATGGTGTTGCAAAATGTATCAGTTACACAGACACTCTGCCACCCCCTGCAAAACAGCCCTTAAAATAAACCCAAGTGTAGGCAGCTCCAAAATCCTTTTTTATACTGGCCACCATATTGTGTTGCAGTTAGTGAATCATTTATTATGAAGAATATGAGTTCTTCCACTTTCCCAGACACAGATTTTCAAGACTACTTGTGATTTTTTTAATGTTATTTTTGTTTTAAGGCTGAGTCCTTCACATCGGCATCTTCTTAGAAGTATCATCCACATGGTACATTCCTCTCCTGTAACTGCATTCAGGTAATGATATGTGCAGCATGAACGTGCAGAACTGGTATGTGCAAAGTCATTTGCTAAAATAGTCTAAGTGAACACATATGATGTTGAAAGGCTTGGGGGAAAATGCTTTAAAGTGAGAACAAATGTTAGGGTTTTATTTGATAGTTTTTTCCTAGTTATAGTGTTAACGTGCAACAAAATAAAAATGTACTGAACAAGGATGCATGCCTCTTGAAGTTGCAAGACAGACCTAAGAGGAAGTTACCACTCCATAGATCAATGAACTTCACATATGGCAATAACCATGTTGCTAATACAAAATCCTAAAGAGTGTTAACTAAATTTTCAGTGTGTCCTAGACACATTACAGACATTAAGGCTCACAAGCCAGCACTCAAGCCAGCTGTTTAATCGCAGCAGTAACCCTCAATGATTTCAGCAGGGCTACTGAGGTGTTTAAAGCTAACGTGTTTAATACTGTGGACTTAGGCCTAATCCTTCCTGTGACTGGTGCTCACACGTAGTTCCAGTACTAATTTTTTTCATACCCTCCCTCCTTTCTGGCTTCAGCCTGCTCCTCTGGTCATGTACCAGGTTGGCAACATCACTGCTGTATCATAAGAAGGGATTTGTTCAGTATGAGAGGCACAGAAAATAATGATGTTACAACTTAATATATGGAAAAAAGTAGTGATCATAACATTATATAGCTATAATGCACACATTATACAGTTTTATATGGCTCTCCTATTCCTGAAAGACCCCATAGCGTGTAAGGAACAGTACACGTACTGCAGCATGTCAGAGCTTGGCTGCAGGTGTAGATGGAGGCAGACAGGCACAAAAAGCATCAGCACTGGAAGTAACAGCCAATGAGACACAGCACGTGAGAAGCAAAGTTGGTTTTGACCACAGCCTTGGCCCAAAGCCTGTTCTTACTGAAAAGGGAAGAAAGCAGCTAATATTGGAATTGTGAGGCGGGATCTCCTGGAAACTCCAGGATATGTATCAGGTACTAGGTCACATAATTGCCTTTGAATTATGGAATTTGCTGATTGTAAACTAATTTTTGTTTCAATGGAATTTTTACTCAGTAAATTATCTGGGGTCTAAGATACTATTTTTTTTCAAAATCAAGCAGAGCAGGAGAGTAAAGGAAAACATCTGCTGAAGTCCTAGAAGCTTGCACATTCACCTAGGAAGTGTTGGAGGCAGGCTGAAATCCTTGCTCCTAAGCAGCCAGTAAAAGCTGCAGGATAACTTGCTGTGTAGGAACCATACACAAATGTAGAGTGGTTGGATAAATCCTCTCACCTGAACATGACTGAGCGCAGATATAAATGGGGATGTCTCATGAGTTCCTGTTAAACACACTAACCTTTTGATTATTCATTATTCTCTAGGTTTTTTTCAAAAATCTTCTTTAAAGCAAATGCTTCTTCCAAACTTGAACATCAACGACAAAGAGCAAGAAAATTCTTCCACTATACAAAACTGAATTCTTCTATACAGTTTTAATCACCAGCTTTCCTGAAGGCCTTAGGAGAAACCACTCTATGTTGCCACCTTACTTTTACTATCTGGCCTTATTTTTCTGATACTTTTATTCCCAAAACATAGAAAATTAATTTTATTAAGGTCTGTTACATACTCTCAGGTACTATGTTGGCAGTGCCGCAGAACAAGAAGTAACAAAGCCATCTTACAACTGAGAAAAAGCAACTTTACACATCCTCAAAACAATGCAAAATGTTTTGTCCAAGAAAACCTAAGTAGAAAAAGAACTTTTCTTTTGAGTGTTCTAATGCTTTATAAAGATCTGAGAAACAAACTAGACAAACTAGTTCCCTTATCTGCAAAGCACAACCGGCATGTTTTGGTCTGTAGGTGCCTCCATGAGCAATGGGCCTGTCTTCATTTCTTCTTCCCTCACAGGACTGAAATTTTGAATTATTCCAGAAAGATAAGTAGGAGTCCCAATAGTTTACAAATAAAAATATTGCTTAAATTGGATTACCTGAGCTAGATCTCAGAACTGTCTTGGAGCAGAGGTTTGATGGGCAGAACATCTACAATTCAGTTGCTCTTAGAGGACAGGGCCTGGAGCCAGAGGTCAGTACATGCCATAGCTCTCTGCCACATCAGAATTTACTGAGCAAAGCTCATAATCCCATGGAAAACTCAAAACAGGCTTTGGGGAACAGACAATGGCTCACACTGCCAGGAACTCCCTGGTGTCACAGCAGACTATTTCTTTTTCTATTGCCCTGGCATGGGCTCTGCCCTGGCCCCAGGCACCACCACTGCTGCCCACAGAATGATGCTGGGCAGCTTCAGTCCACGCTGTGTCATGGCAGCCTGCACCAGCAGATTCACAAGAGTGCTCAGAATATGGGTGTTTAAAGCAAGAAAAAGAAATCTAAATGAGCAGAGTTCTTTCCCTGATCTTAACTAAGCAGGGTAATTTGGTTTGGCAAAGAGAGTTATAGTTACAGATGTAAAAAGAAGAAATTATTCTCCAATATTACAATTAAGCAACTGCTGATGGATACAACTTTGCACACCTGCTAGCTCTGGTCACCAAGTGCAGCAAACATCTTGTATTTTTTGTTGGTGACTATTCACAATATGAGATAAGACTTTCTGGCCCTTCAGGAACTGAACTTTCACCATAAGGAGCACCAGGCAATCATCAGTACAGGGCACAAGCAGGTCTGCATAAGTTACTGAACACATGTACGCTACTGAAAAAAATATGGTGATACCTCCAAGTTATATACAAACCAAGTGATCCCGTGTAGCATAGCCTTTCCAAATGAAAAACAGGAGCGGGTGAAAAGAAAAATCTGGGAGCAGGACTGAAAATATAGAGGGGAAAAATCCTCAGCACCAGGCTTGGGACTCTTAGGTGTGATAAGTTTTACTTGCTTGTGTGTGACATAAATAGCTACATAAATACAGATAGATAATGCTCTCAGTAAAAAGACTTACATGCTACGCAAGTCCCACTCACATCCCCTTGTCTCAAATCGAGCCCCACATAACTTAATTGTGAGCCACTGCATACCAGGCAGGCAGGCACCCTGCACCCCTGCCTGCACCAGCACGAGAGAAGAGTAAGTGCCAGGAGCAATTCTGCTCCTCCAAAGTCAGGCCACAGGGGTGAAGTGTAGGTAGGATAAAGTCGTGCTAATTCCTGGTGCTGACAGGCATTTCAGGAAACAGCACTGAAAGGTGTGCTATAAATTTTCACACAAGTGCCCATGAAAATATGTGCTGCTAAAAATGCCATAGGGAAGAAGAAATATTTAAATATTGTAGGTAGCTCGAAGTTAGAAAATGCTGTCAATTTTCATTCATTTTTGAGGAAACTTTTCTAACATTTGAATTGACTGTCCAATATTTCATGCTCTGAACACTTCTATGAGTGGGTTGGGTTTTTGTGTGCTGTATGAACTTTTAATGACCTAAAAAAATATTTTCCACTGTAGTTTACATGAAGGCTTTAGACAACACCATGTCCTGTTAGCTGTTTAACCTGATGACATCTTGGCTGGTAAGTTCTTGGTTTGCCTATTTTTCATGTTGCTAGTTTGTTTGAGGCGAAGTCAGAAGCTCTGGGCAGTAAGAGAGCCCCATGATTCAGTGCTGCTTCCATAATTTTTCCTAATACTATAGGTTCCCACTTACTGTGCTGAAATTGCAGAGGTTATGGGGCTGAGGAAGGTGCTGTTCTCTTCTGGCCCTTGTGAGTGCCTCCCTCTCCTGCTGGGTGGGCAGAGGGGCTGAGTCTTCATTTACAGGAAGGATGGGGAGAACCACATCACGGGTACGTGACCATGAATGTCACGTACAAATACCCTTTTCTTTGTGACAACTGTGTATCAACAGTTAAAGCGAAAGCTCAATAGCTGATGTGAGGCTACAACAAAGGGATCTTAAACCAATGCATAATACAATGAAATAAAAAATATCAGCAGCATTTGGAGGAGATTATTAAAAATGTCTCCTGGATCCAAACACAAAGCAATCTCTTAACAGTGCAATCTGTGTGCAGTGCTCACATCATTCAGCAGAGCCAAGCATGCTGGCTTGTTTTGGCAGGCTACAGTAAGTGAAGAAGAAAGGCTTTCTGAAAGCCACTTACCATCCTCTGGGAGGAAAAGGCACTCCCTCCCTCTTGCCTGTTCTCAGGCAGGAGCTTCCAAACTCTCTTTCCCACCGAAACTCTTGACGGCACTTTCCCTGGTGCAGATGGGTCCCAGACATCTGGCTGGGTAAGGTATTTCCACTCGGGAGGGTGTGAAATCCCACTCCTAGAAGGCAGTCATGTGCCACGGGTGCAAGTGGTGGAGGGCTATGTTAAGTAGCAACAGTTACTTCACGATCTGCTATCTGATACTCTTAGTTTGACGTGGAGGTCCTCTTAGCACACATTCACAAAAAGGGAGTTGTCCAAGGCAGGAGTTCAGCCAGAATCAGGTTTCAGAAAATCTGAGTAGCAAGATCCTCACCCATTTGAAGCCAACAGGAATGTACCGGCTGACTTCATAGGTCCAAGAAATTACAGTTTGTTCAAACAAATAGTAAAGAGAACCCTCAAATGATTTAAAAAGCCTTCAGAAGAGCACTTGGAAAATTACGTCGGACAAGATTTCTTTTGCTAACCATTAGCTGTAGTCATTGCACTGCAGCTGAATGCTGTTACTTACAGTGGCTGTGAAAGTCAGTAAGTGAGGATAGAACTACAGGCTAGATCTGCAGTCACTTCTTTCTCTCTGACAGAGATACTCTGCAATAACATTGACATGAGAGACAGCGTAATATGGCCCAGGATAGTAATTCACACAGCTCTGTACTGCTAACTCATTCTCCTGTTACTGTTAAATTCAAAACAACAATTGATTATTAATATGAAGGTGATTAGAGTGTGTTCAGGAACACGCAGGATGTGCAAGGTGAGCTGTGAAAGCAGACACTCTCCAAGCAATTCGTAGTGCATGGTAACGCTCCCCAGGGACACTGCATAACTTAACTGCAAATTCTTCTCTGAAAGTGTCTGAAGTGTTTTTTCTAGAAGGTGTCCTGCAATGCCAGCAGCCACATTAGAATGATCCCATGCATTCACATACTTGCATCACAAGCACAAGCGCACGCAAGGTGCTAAGTAGTACTACACAAACTACCCTTCCCAGCCTTTCACAAATTCTTCTTTTTAAGGGACACAAGTAACATCTCTGTTTTCCCTCTAAGCACTTGGGAAAGATTTCCCCCAGCACACAGTCTTAATTTTGACAAAACAGTTGGGTGGGAAGGAGCCCTTCGCAATTTTACCCATATGTTTGACATTAAAAGAATTCACTGACAGCTATTTCAAGTTATGAAACTGTATATGCATCACATTTTAGGGCTATTGTATCATTTGAATTGCTGTGTTTAATGTTTTGATTTACATTACTCTAAATTTCTAAACTTCTGGAAATATGTTTTCTTACAAATGCTACTACTACAGAAAAAAAATGAAAACTAAGGCCCCTGTAATCATGGTTCTACCTCTTAATTAATTATATGATGCACTATTGTAAGAACACTCTGGACACATTTTTTTCAAACAGGACTCACTAAAAAACATTACATTGTCTTGCACTCAATGGGTTGACTAATCCACCACTTAAAAACAACTGAAAAGAATCTTTGATCTCCAGGAATTCCTGAAGATTCAAGATTATCAGCAATTAATAATTATCCTCAAATTAAATTAGCAAATGGTTAGTAAACCTTCAGCACCTCTGATTCCAGACCTCCAGTTTCATGATTCATTGCTTCCAATTACTAAATGTCACAGTTACTTTATACAGAACCAGCCCTGCACATACTCCTATGCCTCAAGTTTTCCGGTAATCCTCAGATTACTGCTGAGGCTATCAATAAAACAAACTTTAAATGATAAATTCACTGTCCTGCTTTCCATTTTTATGCTGGCAATCAGTCTAGCTATAGATCTTCCTGACCTTGCATTATTATCTTATTTGGAAACATGTATTCTTCTCATCTAAGCTTTTTTTTTTTAAACATCCAACAACTGTCTGGAATCTACTGTTTGATCTACTGTTAGTGAACACATCCTGTAAATGCTAGTATGTTTAAAATAAGAGCCTCTAAAGTAACTCATATTAGGGATACCGTGTAAAGTTGTCTCATGCAACTCATTTATGCAGTGGATCATCGCATAGTGCATTGCTATTGAGATTACTCATGAAAAATCAAAGCTTAATCTATGCCTTTGCTAAGCAATAAATGCAGAACTCAAGCAACCCACCATGATACATCCTGTCGCTCACTGTAAAATAAAAAGGAACATTCAATATTGTATTAGGTCAATCACAGGAGGGACAAAGGACAGACAGAATACTTTGCTAGAGTTCAGCAATACAGGGATCACCTGCTAACTGCATTTTGCAGTACAACACCTGCAGGGTAACACTCTAATATCCTAGATTTCCTTGAAAGATTACTAACCCTGTCTCACCACCTCTTCTTCTTGCTGGAGGTTGCTGCTCCATTGCATGTGTGCCTTAACTGCCCACGAACCAGACTTAAAACAGCAGGACATTTTGAGGCAGTGACCTCAATGACTGCTACAGCTAGCCCTGCCTATGACTGAGTAACCACATCCAAGTACAACACACCTGTAATTAGTGTGTCTCACTCTAAATCATGGTGATTTTGAAAAACTGCCAGATTCTAAATGTCAAACTGAGACAAACAGCCCATCACCCTTTGCATTAAGATGTGGCATGGAACAGTGAGAGCTGCTAGTGAGCAAGATCCTTTCCTCCTCCCGTTCCAACCCCTGCAGACTGCAAAAACTCTCATGTACGATGGTGCTGAAGGCAGCAGGGTGCATGCTTTAGGTACTGCTTCTGGTCAAGTAACAGAGGCCAGGAAGAACCCAGAAACTGAACATGGAAGAATGAAAAGGAGTGGAAACAAGACCAAGACTTGGGGAGAATCAAGAACTATGAGAAAGCCAACATTGAGGCTAATCCTAAATTTACAAAAATGTGACATGTGGGGACACCACAAATTCCTTTACTTTCCTCATTTTTTTGGACTTAATTTTTTCCAAGCTAAAAACACATACATCAGCTTCAGCACTCTTCTTATTGAAGACAGTACTAGGACTTAAGATTTAACCTTTATTGCTGTAACAGCTGAAGAACATCAGCACACCAGTTTGCCAGCAAAGCACCCAAGTCTTTGTATTTCTCTAGCATTTTCAAAAAAAATGGACATAAGAATAGTTTTGCAATTTTAAAAAAAAAATCAAAATAATATATATGGAGGTAGAATTTTCAACAATTTCAACATTGAAAGGACTGGTGCCTCCAGTTCCTCTTGTTTTGTATTGGGTGGATGATCAAAATACACAAATATCTCAGTTACAGACTGTGGAGTTGTGTTACAGATGAGAAATTTTGAAATATGGTCTTACATTTGTCTTTTTTGATGGTGAAATTGAGGCAATGATCATTTTCTTAGATTAAATGCCATTTCTCAAGTATTGTACTGATTGTATGGGGGTGGAAATTTAAGAAAGCATGACTGAAAACAACACTGAGTGTACAAAGATGCTTATATTCTTCTAGGTGGTTGCATCTTCCTTTTTAAAGATGCATAAAAATATGATTAAAAGACAGAGATCTCCATTTACGATTATTTTCTGACTCCAATTTGAAAGGCTGTTAAAGAACATTTACTAGAGTTATAAAGCGTACTGGGAGTTTCTAAAGAATCCAGATATGTAAGAGCCTGCCTTAGTATGAGATGCCACATCTGCTCTATCCTTACAGCAACATCATACCATTTCATTTATATCAGGAACTGCTAAAAAATGTAGTACCCAAACCTAATACAGACATTGTTTCCTGACACACAGAATAGCTGAGGAACAAGCAAGAACCTAAGACTGGCATCCACATGCTTTAGAAAATGGGATTCATTGGGTGCAGCAGTTCCTTGTACCTTGTTTCTGTTTTTCTGTCTAAGAGGCAATCTCTGGAAGGATGGCACTGATACAGCGTGTGACAGTGAATCAGCATTAACTCCTTGAGAAGGCTGCAACACACTAAACCATGAGCACTGGTCTGCTGAACCAGGGCTTTGCTCACAGGCTCCTGTGCATGGAGTGACTTGGCTTAGCCTACAACAGCAGCGTGGGTTGAATTCAAGTTCAGATATCCAGAGCAGGGAGGAAATTTTAATATCCATCTAAAAAGGAATGGCTAATGACAATGCACGGCAAACAAAATATTCAGCTTCATGTTAACCCACATATCACCTGTAGCATAAGCAAGCAAATTGTCAGCCACCACAGAAGTGCTGTTTTTCTCTGATTAAGTTTGTGTTTTAAAGTTTGGCGCAGAAATCAAGTAAAAGCTATATCTGACCAATATTAATTTTAAAAATGCGTATTGCTATTGCCTTTTCTCACTTTTATTCTTTCCTATTGTGAATTATACAATCATGATTATAAACCGCATACAGTAAAAGTGCTTTTCCAAACTGTAAAAAAAGAGATGGCCAACCAAACCCAAGAGTCCACTAATTGCCACTGACTTGCAAAGGCTTAAGATCAGGCCACTGGCCCATAAACACCAAGCTCCGTTGGAGGAATATGTCCTTTCCCCATCCTATTTGTTGTTGAAAAAAAGCATTCCTTGGGAATTCATAAGTTATAGCTTATGAGTGAAATGGGAATTTACTGTTAACATGAGTGAGGTCAGAATTTAACCCTGTAACTTTAAATTAAAAAATGAAAAGGATTTTCTATTATGCCATTTTAATTGGGGTGAAGGCTCTTCCTAACAGTGGCACTGTCATCCTATAAGTTCCTTAGTATTTCCTGCATAAAGGTCTGTCTCCTGAGATTTTTCTGAGTAGCTAGCTGCTGACATTCTGCTGCAGTAACTTACAATAAGACTAGTCCAACTGGACAAGCTAAATACAATGATAAAATAACTGTAAAGGAAGCAAAGTTATCTCACCTAGGCCTCCCAGAGAAACATGTAAGATTATCATTGAAGCTCCAATTCAGTGAAAAACTTAAACACATGCTGAACTTGAAAATATGTATCTGTCATCCCCTTGATTTACAGGAATATTTTGCTATTTAAGGTAAACCAGTGTTTTGCTGCCTCAAGGCCAGAAAACTGAGCCCACATACAGTTTATGGTGATTAAGAATAATTTTACAAAGGGCTAATAAATTATTGTTAGCTGTTTCAATAAATGCCTGATCAATTGGCAATTATATGCTACTGTGGACAGCAAAGCACAAGATGTCTGACGAATAGTGTCTGTAACATTCCCATAAAACTGACTCATAAAGTATGATATTTTCATTCATTCCTAAGGCTCACCTGCACTGGAGAAATGTTTCTTTCCCACCTGAGGCCCTTCTACATCCAGCATTTATGTGCAAGATGTTATAGACATGGATCACCCTCTAGATTTATTTATTGCAAGTCCCTTATGTGAATAGAGTTGGGATTTGCAGCACAAGAGTCTGGCTGGTTAAGGGCATTTCTAAACCTAGAAGCACCTGAGCAGCGTTAGATACAGAGAAACAAAACTGCAGTGTGGGCTGTTACCAAACATTTTTCAACCACAGAAAACTGTCATGAGAAACACAGATACCTTTGCAATTTTGGATCAGTTCAAATAATTTTTCTGAAGAACTGGAAACTTTTAAATTAGTAAAAATAATAACTTTTTAAAGTTCTCATTTAAAATACATGACATTTTTATTTTCATTGTTTAACAAGACAAAATGAGAATAAAAGTAGGTTATCAAAAGTGGGTGCTGGCATTCATATTTTTTTATAATCGGCATACACATAATGTATATGAATAGCCACACATTTCTAGTGAAAGACTATGAACACACATACATATACAGAGATATATAAACATACTATACATACATACATGAGTGAATATACATATTCATGTGCATACAGTATACAGACAAGATACTATACAGGTACAGTAAGTGCAATATACTGTATAAGGCTATACAAACACCGAAAGATTCTGGTGAAATGATGACAGCCATGAGAACAAAGCGTGGATGGTTTGTGACTTAACGCAGACGGTGGGGAAAACCTTGCTGCTCTGTGTTTTATGCATCAGGCACACAAAGTCCCAACAGAAACAGAAACAATACATTCAGTTCGTATACGAAAAATGTAAGGCAAGTGGGAGTGCATGGAGGTAACTGAAATGCATATGAGCAGACACATAAGGTTGTTCTACCTAGAATACAGAATGTTTGGTTCATTTACAGAGAATGCCTATATATAAACCCATGCTTTCATGAATTCATGCCACTTTTATTTCTATTTTTTCCTTTAAGAATATTATAAAATTCTTGCCCTGAGTTAAACATAAATACACACAGAAAGGGGGGGGTGGGGAGGTGGGGAAATTGCATGCTTCTGGGGTTTGTGGGTTTTTTTGAATATTTTTTTAACCAAGGCACAATGTCTTTGATAGTGGTTGCAAGACCATTTGAAATAAACTTAGCAATTGCTATTGTTCTGGTACTGCATCCTTCTTAGTATGACTAAACTAATTGTTTGCACACAGAAGTCTCAGAACAAGTTTTGAAATGAATTTAAAAGTTTTAGATGAGAATAAGTAGATTTATGAGAAATGCTCAAAGACAGATTCCCTGAAGAGGAAGGAAAGCCACCAAATTAAATTCCTATATAGGCAACTTACTGATGTTTGGACTGAAATTATTTCATATAAATTACATTATATATATATATATATTTGTTTAGTATTACTGGGAAGTTGTTACCTGTTTTTAGTAGAACCATGTACAGTGCTGTAAAAGCAGCTGAAAATGAGATGAAGAACTTCCAAGTAATTCTTAGTTTCTTGTTGTAGGCAGGGCAGGACAGTGATCTCACTGATTCAGGGTTCTGCAAGAGCTACAGCTGAGGACACTTGTCCAGTGATGCTGTAAGACTTTCAAGGCATCTATCTCCCCATCTCATCGACCTGCATAAGTCTTTTATTGGAAATATTACTTATTAACTTCTATGTATGTCATATTAAATGCTACATACCCGTGTCCAAGTCTGACTCTCAACAGAAAGGTCTAGGTATGAAGGCCATGCTTGGCTGTTGCCCCCATGTCCAAGCCCTCAGGCTCCAGCAGGACACAGTTCTCACCAACTTCCAGGGGCTCTGGAGGGTACCTCACCCTCCAGTGAACAACCACCCAGATCGTGCTGCACTGGCTGCAGTACCTGTCTCCATGTAGTTCCCTGTTGAGGTGAGACTATTTTCCAAAGTAGTGAAACACACTGCCCCAATTCTGTAAAAAACAGGCACCACATCACCAACCCCCTGAAACCACAGACCATGCAGATGACATCTTCTTATGCCTGTTCTACGCCTTTTAAAGAAATTGTAGCTCCCAACCTGAGAAACAACCAGGTAAAGACAGCCAAAAAGTGTTGAGAGGGAAGTGAAAACCCTCACAAGTGCTGTATTGCATTCTTTTTCAGAATATTGTTGTATTTGAAAGTTTCAACAACTCCTGTGAGGGAATTAGTCTCTTCCTGTGTACTCTGCTGGCAAGCTTACAAAGCCTGTGCAAGAACAAGAAGAGATCAGAGTAAGGGAATGGAATATTCTTCCTCCCACTCTCTCCCATCCCAGCTGATACAGCGGCATCCAAGCCAGCACTCGAAGGTGAGGAAAGGCATGAACACCAACCCTAGGTCTGGTGCTCAGAGGCTGGTCACTGCTACTGTGTCTGATACCCACTTTCTGTGGCATTACTTCTACAGCTGACCTGTTCTCACCTGTCACTGCTCCTCCCTGACACATCATTTCTGTGCCTAAAACCCATCTTATCGAGGTATGGAGGAGAAAAAGCCAAATCCCAAAGCCATGCTTGGGCCTTGGGACCTACCACGACCGTGGCGTGCACCAAGGTCTGCCTCTGCCTAGCATCCCCCGTGCCCTGAACCAGAGCCCACTGTGGCAGTGCGAGGGTTGCCGAGCACGCACTCCCTCACACTCTTAACTCAGAGTGCTGGCAAAGCAGGAGCCAGCAAGGCAGTGACCTGCTTCTGCTGCACGACCAGTCCAGCTGGATGCTGAAGAAAAGATGTTGGGACAGCAGCAGCAGGGCTGTCTGCCAACAGAAGACAGCTTTGACACATTTGCTTCTCATGCCAATCAGTCAGGCATGCCTTGGAGGTGAGGGATGATGGATGTGGCAATTCCATCCACTTCAAGGTTTGCGTTTGCTTTTCTTTCTTTCTTTTTCAATTAATATTATGTATTTGTATATTTAGAAACGATTTGCACTGCTCGAGACCCATGCACTGATTATGTAAGACCAGCTTCAAGCTGAAACTCAACACAATGCAATGTTGAGCCTTCCCTAAAGCATTAACATTCTTGTTGTTCCTCTCATCCAAAATGTTGACAGCATATTTAGCTGGACTGGCGACAGCAGAATTTTGCCTTCGTGCGTGCAAGATATTTGTCCTTGCAGGGGAAAAATGGAATTGCTTAAAGTGATCCAACCGCTCCCTCTCGTGGCCCTGGGGCTCTGCTGCACTTTGTAAAGGCATAAAAGCATCCTCGGAAATCCAAACTCTCACCGACTTCCAGCAGTGCAAACTCCCCCGATGGCTGTGTGACATTTCAGGACACAGCTCACGCCCCTGCACCTCTTTCCAGGTGGTGGCAGTCAGTGCGGTGACTCATCCCTGACTCTTGTGAACATTCAGCCTGTACAAAAAGGCAAAATCCTATGGCTGTGTATGATTCAGATTTTTAAAAACACTGAGGCCACATGCTGGTCAAATCCAGGTGTCATCCCAATGTAAAGCTGGCCCATGTCCTGTCAATGAAGTGCTTGTGCCAGGGGTTTCTCATTGTACCCCACCATGGGTTCCTCCATGCTTGTCCATCCTCCCAGGTAGGACCCCGAGGAGTTTCCTCCTCCCAGATATTTGCAAAACCAGCATCCACAAAATTCAGTCTATACCTACATTCATTTGTTTTCACCTACACAGATACTAAACACTTCACTGGAGGAGCAGGACTTCTCCATGAAAGGGCCATTTGAGAAACATCATTTGTAAAATGTTCCTAGGAAGATTTATCTGGTTTTCTCATTTTAGACATTCAAGTGCATTTCATAGTATTAGTGGCACATAAAACTAATTAAAATTACTGTCAAAGATACAGTAGATTGCACCCCAAATAGTTTTTGCACTTTCTAATTTCACATAAACCGAAGCTTAAGCAATTCCTGACAGTCACATATTTACCAATCTACTCCCATCTGCAACTGCTTACTTTCTCATATTTTACACTGAGTTACATATCCTTGGGGAAGAACAGTCTTTGTTCTACACACATTGTCTACCAACATGGGGACCTTATTTTTAACTGCGACTCTTAGACACCACCACAGATGTTACTGTGGTAGATCCTAGTGGCCAACATTAAGCAGGTTTTGGATCCAGCGACTATCCCAAGCTTTATTAAAGGTGATGGTTAAACATAAGGAGTAATTAAGTCCCTTTAAGGAAATAGCTTCACAGGCAAAAATAGAAGCTACCATCCAAAGCAATAAATAGTGTATAGAAAGTCCAGACCAAAACCCCATGGGACTCTGATTACAGAGCGAGAGGCATGGGACTGTTCCCACACTGTGGACATACATTTTGAATGAAGAAAAAGATCAAGTATCAAGAAGGAACAACCATAATCTTGGCTCCAGCAGCACAGAGACAGAGATCTCAGAGGCATTGCACTGGCTGAAGTGGAACACTTGGAATTTACACACAAGGAGGAGAAGAACACAATTGCCACATCCCATGAGTTGTTTCATATGTTTTGCAATTCTACATCCAAAATACACAATAGACTTTCAAAACTTTGAAAATAAGAGGAAAAAAAGAGGGACAGAGAAAGTCATACCACAGTGGCAATTAGGACAGTAGTTTGATTTTCCCTTTGAATAGGAAATTGGGACTGTATCTCCCCTGAGATCTTTAACCAGCAGCCCAGGGGGATCCTTTTTTCCCTTTGGACAGAAAGGAAATACAACAGAAGTTGGTTCTTTTATTGCAAATCCTTCTGCTTTACTAGAGTCACAAAAGCAGAATCACTACAGTTTGATGCTAGTTTCAGACTAGCATGTGATTCACCAAGGAGTGCATCTAGCAAACATTTACAGTACTGAGCGATGACATGGGTTGATGCTATGTAGCAGCCATGAATCCTCTTACTAGCACACTTTTTGTTGTTTTTGTTTTGTTACCATTTCCCTAGTGTTCAAATGGGATGAAAGAATACTTGAACATACAGAGTTCTGCACCCACCTGCAATGACTGTATTTCTGTCATATACGGGAAGTTAAAACCAGACTGCTGGGCTCTGATACGGAGCAGTGGATCTTGATTTATAGGTGCTCATTTTTCAGCAGCAGAATTCATTAAATGCAGCAGTCAGGAGCCCAGCCCTGCTATGCAGCCCAGCGCCTACAGAGTGTTTACTGACTCCTTTGAACTCTTGTACAGTATTGCTGGGGAAAACGGCAACTTTAAGCTGAGAATAATAAAAGAGCACAGACGCTTTCTTTATGCTCACAGAGTAGCATAGATCCCATACGCTTTCAGATGCACATTTGCCAACTACAGCATGACAATGTCAATTCATTGGGGAAGTACTTTGTCTACATGCCTTCAAAAATAATTATAGCCATAATAGCAACAAACTACCTTTCTTGCATTCATTAACTGGAGGACGAACACAGTGCTTACAAGGCACACAAGGGCTATAATATGCTTTGTATACACAGCTAAGGCTAGAGACATTAAGAGCTGGGCTTGTGGTGCTTAGTTAACCCAGTACAGAGTTATTAACAAACTTAGGTATGAGACAAATATGTAGCTGCATTGCTAAAGAGTACTCAGTACTTGTCCAAATTAAACTCTAAATTATTTCTCTGAAGTTTTGTAAATTTCTTACAATGAGTTTATAGTGCATTTAAACCACATGTTCTAAGAATGCATGTGGAGAGCAGCTAAATCTCTCTCCCAGCTTCTCCTTTGTCGCATTCCCCTTCCATCATTCTTTTGTTTTAAAACAGAACGGTTAGAACATGTGCTCAGGATTTTGCAGCTACAGCACAAAACTAAGTAATAGTTGCCTTGAAGAGAAAGTCTCACACCAGTTTTAACGCTGGATTTTTTTCTCCCCACGGTAGACCGCACGTGTTTTAATTGGATCACCTAAATATTGAGTCTTAACCAAGACGTTAACCGCAGCTGCTGTGTGGAAGACCCCGGGATGCAGCAGGTGAGGCTGGTGCGCGCCTCCCCGGACCCGCAGAGCTGTGCAGGGCCGCAGCCCGGGAGCGCACTGCAGCTGGCACCGGCAGGGACCGCGCAGCAGCTCCTGCACCGGTTCTTGCAATTCCCTGATGCAGCACCCACCGCCCCAGCCAGCGCGGAGAGAAAAGCCACCGCAGCACACCCACACCACCCTTCTTAAACTCAAGAATTCCTCTCCTAGAAAATTCGGATGAAGCTCCTGCAGGACGGGAACAGGCCCCCCTCCCCGTGCGCTGTGCCCTGGCAGCGCCGAGCGGCAGCCGGAGCGGCCTGGCTGCGGGGTGAGCCCCGCTCCGCGGGCAGCGCGGCAGCGGCGCGGCCGCCCGCCAGGCGGCGCCATGGGCCCCGGGGCGGGGCGGGCCCCAGCGGCGCAGTGCTGTAACGCGCTGCCGGGCAGCGCAGCGCTGCGGGCCGCAGGCAGCCCCTCGCCCCTCGCCCCTCGCCCCCCGCCCCCCGGCTCGGGGGGAAATAAAGCTTGTCCTAATCCTTTTGGATTTTCCAGGCTGTTCATTGTGAACAGCCGTTAAAGTGCATTTGCGTCCGGGACTTCTCCGGCTCAGGCCCAAGCAATACGGGGGCTATTTTCTTATGTTGTTGCCAAACACAAACCAGTGGCGTTAACCTATCTCTGACCAACCGGACAAGACAACGACAAAACCCCTTCCAGCGGCATGTGCAAAGCAGAAAATCTGCTTTCTGCTTCTCTGCATACTTTAATACATTTGAAAACGATGCTGGGAAAATCCTTGCCTCTTGCTTTCAGGACTCGGCAAATCTTGGACTGCCACCTCCGTACAACAGCTCCCTTGGCGAGGGCAGGGGTGAGAAGCCAGAGCCAGCCCACCCCCAGCCCAAGCCCTGAGACACCAGCGCCAGTCCCACCCCCCAGCACCAAGAAGCCAGAGCCAGCCACCCCCCCACACCCCCAGCACCACTGGGCACACTCCCAGTCTCACTCTGAAGCCCAGCAGGAGGGAAGATGCCCAAACCACGCCATTTCAAAGCTTAGGTAGGACCCAGCCATATCATCCATGTAGCTTCTCCACAACACTCAGCACCCATGGGTTAAGTCTGAAAAGGTATAAATGTCCATTACTTAGCGATGGAGGTCTTAACGGCTGTTACCTGCTCAGTGGTACATATCCAGGAGCCTCTGACACACAGAGCAGGAATGATCCCAGCTGGCTTTCCACAGCCAATAGAGGTGGTTAAATGAGGAGGCTAAACTACAGGGTTATCCGAGGTAAGAGACGTACAGCCCTGCACAGTCACTGAGGGTTTAGCTGGGTGAATCCTTCGGCAGGTGCCTCTCTTCATACAACCCACAGGGCACCTATATTATACCCAGCTTAGACATCTCAGAGGTAGGTAGGGTAGATCTCAGCTAAAGAGTACACATGGTCCTTCTGCAAGTCTGTTTTATTATTTAACTACCTAAATATGAATTTAAGGAGCCAACCTGTACCTAAAATTCTTGCCTATCAAAGACACATGCTCAAATAAAGTATTGATGGGTTCACTTCACTTGGTGCTAGACAACAATTACGGTCAAGTCCATTCTGTGAATGGGAGGGCTTTCCCCTTTGCTATATTATATTTGGATAAATCATAAAATAAGTGAAAGGCTTCCTCAGTTTTGGAAGGTGATGGTTACTTCATCCATCACATGGCCTTTCTGTGTCACATTCACTGATAGGGTCGTATGGGGGAAGAAAAATGCCATCTCAGCTGGCTGGGGGCTCAGGCAGATACCAGGCAAGTAACGAACTGAGTTGCTTTTTTGTTGAAAAAATAAGCCACAAAAAATTTCAGTGCTGATTCTGATGTATTTTCTAGCTTTTTCTTCATTCCTTCAATGCCAGTTGAGACTCCTTAATTCATAGCTGTCCTTGTATCTTCATTCCCCCCTCTGAGTTATTCCTTCTAATCTCAGCATGGCTTTTGGATTTTACTTTGATTATCACTGTAAAGTTTAAATCTTCTTCCCTTGCTTAAATTGGAGCTAGATATCTCTGCCCAGTCCTCCCCACAAGAAGACACCAGACCTTAAGAGGCATGCAAACCTTCAGAATTAAGATAACATACCTCAAGGAGGCAACAGTGAAGGACTGTGCTGTCTTCCCATTTAAAAGCCAGTAACAGGCAGCATGAGGAGAGGCTGCACATTTGCAGATAAGGTACACAGTTTTGTGGAAATCTGTCTGAAAATAGGCTCTGCTTTGCAGAAAAGCTGAAATACCACACTGTAACTACCTGTTTTGTTTTCAAAAATTGTCTTTTTCTTAGGTCATGGATCTTCATTATAAACACGCTGCTGTGCTGCTCTGCAGCTTAATACATGTGATTTTCCAATAGCTGTCTACATCTTAAGAAAAACAAGCTTCACTTTGCAAAATTCATTTGCAGAAAAATATCTAGAGATAGTTATATTGGTTCCTTTTTCTTTCCAAAAACCAGTGGGTTTTTTGGTGTGCTGAATACTGTTTTGGAGAAGCCTGGCAGTGACCTAGAGATGATTTTATGTACATCAAAAACATGGATGCAAGACGCTTTGCTCTCCAGCAGAGGGACTTCCACAGGGCAGACTGCTTGAAACACTTTCTTCTTTTGTGACAGACATGCTCAGTGCACGTGCATCCTGCATGCAACAGGGATTTCTGAGTCCATCAACAGAGCATAACCCTTTGTTACCCTGAGGTGAAGATGTGGAGAACGATAGAACGCAGTGAAACATCACTGCATTGCAGTGATACCTGTGACTCCAAATCCTGCTTGCTTTACACAAGTGAACAATCTTGTTCATTATGGGGGTCCCCTGATATGACTCGGCATTTACTACTGCAGGGTGAAACATCTGATGACCGTGCCCACTTCAGAAGTCTCAGAAACCAGCACAGAGGCCCCAGCAATATGGGTGAATGAGTTAGTTATCAGCACATCCTTGGACCATGTTTATTCCACTTCATAAACCTCACGTGGTAATTAACTTCTACTGTTCTCTGTCCACTTGGATGGTTACAAACAAACGGTACTAGTTTTTATTTCCATATAAAGGCCAAAATCAGATAGACTTTCACTATTTGACTAATTTTATTCACACATCTCTTATCTCCAAGGTATAACTTACTGTACTTTCTAGAATATTTTTCCATTATCTTGTTTAGGTTGGAAAAAAACCTTTAAGATCATCAAGTCCAACTGTTAACTTAGCACAGCCAAGTCCACGACTAAACCATATCCCTAAGCACCACATCTACACATCTTTTAAATACCTCCAGGGATCGTGACTCACCACTTCCCTGGGCAGCCTGTTCCAATGCTTGACAAACCTTTCAGTGAATAATTTTTTCCTAATATCCAATCTAAACCTCCCCTGGCACAACTTGAGGCCATTTCCTTTTGCCCTATTGCTTGTTACTTGGAAGAAGAGACCAACTCCCATCTCGCTACAGCTGTCAGGCAGTTGTAGATAGTGACAAAGCCCCCCCTGAGCCTCCTTTTCTCCAGACTGAACAATCCCAGTTCCCTCATCTGCTCCTCATGAGAATTGTGCTCCAGACCCTTCACCAGCTCCGCTGCACTTCTTTGGACACACTCCAGCACCTCAACATCTTTCTCATAGTGAAGGGCCCAATGCTGAACACATCATTTGAGGTATGGCCTCATCAATGCTGAGTACAGGAGGACAATCACTCCTCTAGTCCTGATGGTCACACTATTTCAGATACAGGCCAGGATGCTATTGGCCACCTTAGCCACCTGGGCACACTGCTGGCTCATGTTCAGCTGGCCATCAACCAGCACCTCCAGACCCTTTTCCACCAGGCAGATTTGCACCACTCTTCACCAAGCCTGTAGCCTTGCATGGGGTTGTTATGACCCAGGTGAAGGAGCCGGCACTGAGCCTTGTTAAACCACATACAAGCGGCACATTGATCCAGCCTGTCCAGATCCCTCCATAGAGCCTTCCTATCCTCAAGCAGATCAACACCCCCACCCCCCCACCCCCAGCTTGGTGTCATCTGCAAACTTACTGAGGGTGCACTTGATCCCCTCGTCCAGATCGTCAATAAAGATTTTAAACAGGCCGCAGTACTGAGCCCTGAGGAACATCACTTGTGACCGGCCACCAGCTGGATGTGACTCCATTCACCACCACTTTCCGGGCTTGGCCACCCAGCCAGTTCTTTACCCAGTACAGAGTACACTCATCCGAACCATGAGCAGCCAGTTTCTCCAGGAGAATGCTGTGGCAAATGGTGTCAAAGGCTTTATTAGAGTCGAGGCAGACAACATATCCACAGCCCTACCCTCACTCACTGGGCAGGTCACCTTGTCATAGCAGGAGATCAGGTTAGTCAAGCAGGACCTGCCCGTCATAAACCCGCGTGACTGGGCCTGACCCCTGGCTGTCCTGCACGTGCCGTGCGATCGCACTCAGGTTGATCTGCTCCATGGTCTTCCCTGGCACCCAGGTCTGGCTGACAGGCCTGTCATTCCCCGGATCCTCCTTCCTGCCCCTCTTATGCACAGGCATCACATTGTCAAAGCTCCTGTCTTCTGGGACCTCCCCGGTTAGCCGGGACTGCTGATAAATGACCCAAAGGGCTCGGTGAGCTCTTCCCCCAGCTCCCTCAGTACCCTCGGGTGGATGCCGCCTGGCCCCACAGACCTGTGTAAGTCTGAGTGGTGTAGCAGGTCGCTGACCATTTCCCCTTGCGTTATGGGGGCTTCACTCTGCTCCCCATCCCTGACTGCTAGCTCAGGGGGCTGGGAACCCAGACAACAACCGGTGTTACTGGTAAAGACTGAGGCAAAGTAGCCATGAAGTACCTCAACCTTTTCCACTATGCTTCCCCCTGCATTCAATAAAGGATGGAGGTTCTTCTTAGCTCTCCTTTTGTTTCTAATTCATTTATAGAAAGATTTTTTACTGTTTCTTATGGCAGTAGCCAGTTTAACTTCTAGGTGGGCTTTGGCCCTTCTAATTTTCTCCCTGCAAAACCTCACAACACCCTTGTAAGTCCTCCTTAGTTGCCTGCCACTTCTTCCAAAGGTTGTAAATTCTCTTTTTTTTTAATCCTGAGTTCCAGCCAAAGCTCTGTTCAGCCAGGCTGGTGGCTTTTCTGGCCAGTTCGTCTTTTGGCACATGGGGATGGCCTGCTACTGTGCCTTTAAGATTTACTTCTTTCCTTCTTCTTTTCTTTTTTTTCTTTACAAGGCATTAGATTCTGCAATATCTAGAACACTTCTTTGCTACTTACACTTGTCTCTTTATGATATTTATATTAAGATATGTATTTAGGAACTACTACTATATGCCACTTTTGTAGCTCAAATGTATTCCATGCTTCTGCCATATTGCAGTTCCAAGCTCCCCACTTGACTTCCTCAGCTGCTTCCTTAATTTCTTAAACTTTGTCCTTACACAGTTGTTAACTTCAGTTCCAACAAAAACTTATGTTCATCTTTCAGTTTAAATTGAGTCAATTCACAGCCTCATCCAAGGTTACTTCCTGCAACCAGTGCCCTCACTGTTTACCACAACTAAGTACAGACGACATGCTCTCAGCGTGTTGGTAACTGCTGCCACTATGGTATAGAATTTTAAAGTGTTCTCCATCAGAGACCAGCCACATTATTCATCTCTGCTTGTAAGCTCTTTCTTTTTATTTATATATGATCACTGTAATGCTTACCATCAATACACCATAAATATGTTCCATGAATATTAACTGGCTAATCCTCACAATTCCTACACCAGTAAACAAGAAAATAAGGCATAGAGGAGTTAAATGTCAATAGTTACAGAATTAGCCAATATTTGATTGGAATTATAACATAGGCTCCCTTAGTTCAGACCTATTTTTAATTACTAAGCATCCTCACCACTTCCTTGAATGATTCTGTATTAAAAATGATGGGCCTTGAGAGACCAGATGCAAATCTGATTTTTTATCCCAAGGTAAATATTTTGAAAAACATCCATTTGGGGTCCATGAAGATTTGAGAAAACTGATTAACAGTAATCTACCTTCTCCCAGATCCTGTATCCCTGTATGAATGTTAGCTGTGCCCACCTCATCAATAAAGAGATGGATAACAGGACGAGTCCTCTTAATCTTCTGGCAAGTCTAACTGCTGATTACGACGTGGTTAAGGAAACTAGTTTCAATACAATCAATAGCCACAACACAGGAAAACAAATACCCTGTATGCCACAATCTGTCAGATTCAGAATGGGCTAACAACCCAGTCATTTCCAAACACATTTCGCCTGTCACAGATTTTTTGCACATTAAGATAGAATCAGTGTATAAAGAAATACAAAGTAATGTTTGTACCTGCCAGGGAGATAGTAAGATTTTTGTCATTCCATCATGGAGGGGAATCAGGGTCAAATCCACAAATTTTAAAAATTATGCCATCATAATAAATGACAACTTAATAGATGGACAGTAAGTAAGAGATTGACAACTTGAAGGGAAGACTTATGGTAGAGAAAGCTTTTACTGTTTTTTCTTGTTTTTCGTGAAGCCAAGTCCATACCATACATTATTCAATTAACAAGATCACCCTTTACAGTCACTTGAAAGTTCCTCTTATCATCTTTGTTCCTTTCTTCTGTATGAAGTGAGGTGGATTTTTCCTCTACAGTTTCAGTGAACCCTGGCTGCAGCTTCTAAAAGGCTCATTATCTCTTCTATCACATCAGCTTCTGCTTTCAAGGCTTATTGTTTAGTTCTTAATATAAACTGAGAGACTAAAATCCCTTCAAAACACCCAAGGTGCCTTTGCCACTGAGTAACCAACAAAGCATCACATCTGCTGTAAGACCCCTTTCATCAAAAATCATATACTATATGAACACTGGGACACTCAAAACCTTTGGAAGTACAATTACCCTAATTTCTTCCTTAGATGAAGGCACACTTGACATGGTGTTTAAATGGGCTGTCATTTTTGAATCTTCATTATGGATCTGATTTTCTTATGTAAAATATGCTTTAGAATCGTGGAAGGTTTTGTTAGGCATTGTGTCCAGCAGGGTTCAGAAGTCATACAATAGCATCACTTTTGCAGGTTAAAGTATTTTAACCTGTATGGACTAGGCTACCCACGTATAACCTTCCTAACAAGTAGCTGCCTGTCTGGATTGAGTAAATTAACCTTACTCTTCTCTATTTTGGTCAAGACCTTCTAGAAGCAACTCATTAAGCTACAAACAACTTAAATACATGATTATTGCAAAGCAGTCCTCAGGGAGTTTTCCACTCAAATCTCATTGAAATTCAATAGGATTATGGCCACTAATTCCCTGAAAGCCAATCAAAAATTCACCATCTAAATAAGGGTGTTTGTGTGTGTGCATACATATACGCATGTGCACATATATACATACATGTTTATGTCTCTTTGTGCATATATATGTACCCACACACACACAGAGTGTTATGTAGGCCCATACATGTGCATACAAGTAACACAATACTGGAGTGCTTTGAGCTTGACAGAAAGCATTCACATTATGTTTAAGTGAAACCTCTTCTCTCAATTGCCACTCTCAGCAGTTAGTTCTGTCAAACTAATAATACAGGTCTGCACAGCAAAATGATACAATATCAGTATTAGCATATAAAATGAAGGTAAGTATAGGTTTCCCATGTCTTTATTTCTTTTCCATTTTCTCACTAGTGGAGAAATTTGCCAAACCCAAACACTTTCATTCCTTTCTCAAGGGTCTATGTGGCATTTTTGTTTTTACTGAGGAAAAAAAAAAAAAAAAGATACAAGGAGATATTACCCCTTTGATTTGGTTTTTGATTCCTAACAATGCTCAATAAATATAACTACAGTGGACTATTTAATAGCCCTGTAAGCATTACATGGCCTACAGCTGAAGAGAGTCTAGCTGCCTTAACTAAACACAGTAACTTGCTGTAAGAGCGGTTTTCAGGACAGTGATAAATCACAGTGTAATACAACCATGCATTAAGCTCAAAACAAATGTGAGACTGGCACAAATATTAAAGTACAACTGGGCAGAAGTCAGGTATGTACAAGTCATTGACAAACATTGGTGCAAGTGCTTTAGACAAGACATTTAAAAGAAATTTACATAAAAAACATAGATTAAATTTATCAAAGTTTGATAAATTTTAAAGACAGTAAAAAAGTACAGAAAACATGAAAAAATAAAACCCCCAGCCAATCCATACAGTACAGTTTTACTACATTTATATTACAGAATGAAGACAGAAAAGGATACAAGGAATTAAGAGCAAAGAAAATTCTGCTGGCTGTAGCCAGTGAAATTTCATTGCTGGTGAGAGATGCGCACACACAGATGCACGCACACGCACAGGAAATAAAGACAAAACCCAAAAAAATCATTTACTGTAACAAATGACAGACACAGAGGTGAGAAACATTTGGCATGTTGCAGCACATGAAGTCATTCACGATTGGCTAACGATGGTACCTGGCTCGGCTGAAGATCACTGGCTTGCCTGAGCGGAGTAACGGATGGAGGAGGCACACCTGATGTGGACGCAGACCGACCTAATCTGCAACTTGCTTTAGGCTCTGCGAAGGAAGAGAAGAAAATACATCAGTGAACGGGAGCTGGGTTACTGCTGCAGTAAACTGAAACACGGTGGATCCGGGATCCCCTTGAAATGGAGACTCTGGGCTTGGTTTCTAATTGAAGTCTTGAACATTTGGCTGAATCACGAACAGAAGTCGGGATCAGAAGAAAGGGGATTAAGACAGAACCCATTCCATGTCCTGGCGCCTGTCCTCTCGTATAGCACCTCTGAAGCTGAAAAGCATAAAACAGCAGACAGACGGGAAGCATATAAAGGAGACCTTGTTGCTCCCTCCAGTACCTTTTTCTACTCATAAAACAGAGCGGTGATTAAAGGAGTTACAGTAGCTGCTGGCTTCATTTCTCCATCCCGGAGCTGAGGGAGGTGGCAGCCCAAAGAGTGCCTGTGCTGAAGGAAAGCATGAAATGCCAGAAAATGAAGGAGGGAGTGTATAAAAGTGCTGAGGATACTGTCACACTTGGGGATTTGGAATGACACCAAAAAAACTTGGAAACCTGATATCAATGGCAGTGAATTGAGAGACAGAAAGCAGGAAGAAAGGAGAGCAATCAGAACATCAACAGTGGCAGATTCTCAAGTCTGTTCCCCAGAATCAAGGTGATTGCAGAAGTAGAGGTTGCCTTGAGAGAAAGCGCTATTCCAGAGAAGCACTGCACAGAAATGACACAATTATTTCATTTTCCTTCTGCTCTTGTACAGGGAGGCATTTGTCAGGAGGCTCCCCGCTAATTTCCAGCACAGGTTATTACTACTAACACACTGATGCAACAGTGACCATGCAGCTTGGGAGCCCTGGGTGAAGGTTTCTGTGTCTGAGCCACTCTGAGACCAGGGTGTTACCCCACTGTTCAACACCCCCGATCTGGTCTAGAAGAAACTGGCTTTTCCTGAGTAATGAGTCTGCCTGCCCTACAAAAATACATGTCCCTCCATCTCCTGTTTATGGCTGAGGATCTCTCAGCCCTTGACTTCTGACTCAGATGGACACGTGCATACTCCTTATGTTTTATAAACCTTCCTCCCAACCCTGCACCTGTCTTCTCTGTTTAGTGGGTAAACACTGAGATGAAGGGCATTTGCACTCAGCAGACATTTCGTACAATAACACACTCTCAATTTTAGTGTTGATAGTACTGCTTTACCATGAATAACAAGTATCTATAATAATACCATGCCCCCTTACAATGGGTTTAAAGAATTCCTCCTATTCAATCTCATGTTTTCAAGAAGAGGGGAAGGACCTGTGCCTTGTGCAATCCTGGTTTAGCAAGTTTGCTTTAGAAGCACATGTTTTCTCATCTATCGTTTGCTTACATCTCTCTGAAATTTATTTTCGCGTGCCTTATTTACACTGCTGCTTTGTCTGTGTTTGGTTTACACGAATATATCTATTTCCTATGTGGCTCTCTAGTTTCATCACTAGCCACTGGTTGGGCCATTGTTTGAAAGGAATAAGATGTCCATCACTAGCATGTCCTTCGGGTCACCTGGCACGTCTTGGGAACTCGAGAACAGCCAGTACATTATGCCACCTACCAGCAACATGCTAAAATGTGTTCTTCCAATCTCACTGATGCTTTTTCATTGTCACCTTAAATGCTTATTTTCCTTAGATGTTTCAGAATTCAGTAGGGTACGGAGAAGAGCTATCCACTTAAGCTGGAGCACTTAGACCAATGAAAGCATCTGTATGGGTGAATATTCATCAACTAATTATTAATAGGTTGGTTAACATCCAGCTGGCTGAGCAGCAAAAATATTTATGCTGTTCAACGAATGCATTATTCAATTCAGTCATTCCTAGTCAGTCTGTAAACATACTACGAGTCAACACGGCAATAAGCATTCAGAAAGGAGCAGACTGATCTCCTGCATAACCTTGCATTTTGTACATAATCTGTTGTTTTGATTTTTTTGGACTTGGGCAGTTATTCTGAAGGTTTGATTAGATTTGTTTTTGTTCTGATTTCACTCTGTCTGTGTGCCAGATTTCTGACTGTTTCTTTCAGTAATATAGATGTAATAATGGATCTCATGTCTGTTCTGTCCTGGAATTTTGCTGGGGTTTCACAGAGGACAAGAATTGGGGGTTTTCTTGTTGTTCTTCACTACTGCTAAATAGAGACTCTGTTTTTGCTGTGACAAGCAGAATCAGACACCCAGCATATAAAAAACTCCAAGGCACTGTCTGCCATTGCTTCTGAATTGTTTTCTTTGCTTTGGGAAAGCAGAGAGAAGTGTCATAATTTCCAATTTGGATATATGTGCAACAACAAGAGATTACCATTTCCTCGCCAAAGAGACTCCTTTCATCTGGCATCAAAGAAATAAAACCTATCACACACAGATGAAGTATTAGTTCCTTTATCTCCCTGTAATATATGTTACAGTATTAAGGAAACTACTGCAATTTCCTTGGTGATCCTCTCCAAAAAAAAGGTTTCAGAGATGGCTCCATCTAGCTTTTCTTTTTAAGTTCAGGAACTTGGGTCATGCAGTGAAAGGGAAATGTTGAAGTTTTCTTAAATAACCATTCCATTGGTCTCAGTGGGAATGAATATTTTTAGACCAAATAAATACTCTATTCTACTGTAATTAGTGCTCTGAGTAACATCTTCACACTGCACACTACTGTGGGGAAAAAAATACCCATAAATGGTTTGTTGCATAAGTGATGCCCAGCTCACTGCTCTGTATTCTGCAGCACGTCATTTTTCAGCTGTGGACAGCTTATACACTGTGTTGAGGCTAACTGGATTTTGATCACTTTGGAATAGTAATAGTCATTTCAAATAATAACTTCTGCTTTGGGCTATCTAAAAAGTAGTAAAAGGTCTTCTTGCATAATTATGTCCCATCTCCAGCCACTTTCAGTATCTTTACCTCTCGGTTTTCATGTTTTAAATGCTCATTTCAGCTTGTCTGCAAGGCTTGCATATTGATACCGATTCTGGTTCTGGAATGAAAATGGGTTTTCCTTTTTACTGCTGAGAATCTTGAAGAACAACTGCCAGCAAAACTCAGGGATGGCTTCTAGTGTTTGATTCATGCTTATCTCATGTAGATGGTATTGAGACAGCTCAGTACTAACATCTGCAATGAGCACTCTTGAGACGTCTTAAGAAGTCCTCTTTGTGATAGTAACGCTTGGTGTGGAGCAGTTTTATCAGCCAGCCTGATAAGCACATAGGAAAGACTCTGGGATACCTGTCCTCTGAGGAGGACGCATTTGCTCAGAGTCCACAACGCAAGCTAAAATACATCTAGCTCTGTACTGATAAAGTTAGCATGGCACCCCATCTCTGCACTGTGCTTCACTGCACGGGTGGATTCTCTGTTCTAAATCAAACCTGCCTGAAGGAGGTTTCCAGAGACACCACTCCAAGCACAGGACCCTCTCTGCATCCACAGGTGTAAAGCCTTTTAACACTGCTGTAAGCCACTCAAATGATGACAAGGGCTAACAGCCTACTACCAAGCTAGGGAACTCACAGGCATAGTTCTAAGTACTTTACTGGACTGGGGCCAGGGGATGCAGCACACTTGAGTAGCCATTGGAGGTGCCTGTTGCAATCAATGGGCAGCATGAGGTTACAATTCAACAGATTGTCCAGGGTAGCTAGAAAGCTGCATAACATATTTAGTTATGTTATGCACAAAAATGTTCATAAGATTTAGCTGCTATATTTAACTGATGAGACTTTGGTGGCATTATTTTGCACAGCTTCAAATGGTGCATCCCTCACATTATGCCATATTATGAAAAGTGCACTGCTCTCTAAGTGCCTGAACCACCTCCAGGAGCAGATACAGCATGGTGCTAGCAGGGTATGGCAGGTCAGCCGTGTCTCAGTCCACACACATGTCACCCACAGCACCCATAACACTCCCAATAGTGCTAGTGATTGGGACCACAGCCACCTCAGCATGAAGTAAACCCACACATGTAGTCAGCTGCAATGGGAACAGCATTGCTGGGCATTCAGGTTTAGGCTGAGTCCTGACAATGCCAGTAGAATTACACATGGACATAAGCAAGCAGACAGCCCCAAAGGACAGCATTAAGGATGAGAATTTTAGGAGAAACTGTCCAACACAGAAATACAGGCTTCCCAATCACAAATACGATTGCCTTAAAATTGTGTACTCAGCGATGTATTTAAGCATCCACATAAATGACCTGTTTTCCACAACTGCAAGTGCTGTCATCGTAAATAAAGACGTAGATGCTTTGCTGGTTGCATCTGGGGCAGAGGCTGTTGCTGAGATTTTCCTCAATAAAGCACAATGCTGAAAAGCAACCAGATTTTGTGGAAATATGTTTGATCAGTTTTATACCAATGCACTATGGTTTTCTATATTCTCCAGAAATATAAGCTCTCTGCATGATTTTTATTTTTGGATCTTAATGGGAAGAGCTCTTTTGTTCATCCAAGGAAGGCTTCATGCTGCCTATCCTAATCTCAATTCAAAAAAAATACTCTGGCTGTCACTTACATTGGAGAAGCTTCTTACCCTGTCACAGTCTCTTCTTTGCACATGAAAAGAGAAATATCGCTTATTTGCTACAGCTGCCAAGAAGCACGTTTTGAATTAAACAAGGCGATGTGACAGGTTGAGAGTAATCACATGCAAAAAAAAGAAAAAAAAAGGCAGAAAAAGAAAACATCCATAGTGGAAAAATGAATCACACCTATTATCATCATACTGGCCTGGCCATGTTGGTCTCCTAAAGAGAGATGAGTAAGTTGAAACATAACTTGAAATTGTGAAACCTTAAGGTGAAATACAGTATTCTGTTACTTTAAAATAAGTATTTAGGACTTAACGTGCAGAAGCCACTTAGTGCTGAAATAGCACAGCAGCCTGTCAAACTGAACTGTTTTCACAAAGGGAGCACTGAACCTGTGGAACACAGTGTTGCTAGATATCCATAGGTCAAAAGTTTAGCAGGTCTCAAAACCAGGTTAGAAAATGAGAAAAACTGTCTGCATTAGGTGGGGTATGTTTTAAATTAAGATTTGTTCTGAACTGTCATGTCTCAGGTCTGTGTCAATGACTGAGGCAAAGAGGTAAGGAATAATCATGTCCTACTGGCAGGGTTTTTTTCCTTAAAATTTCTTGCTATTTTTCTCTGAAGCTTCTGGTATGGGCTACTGCCAGCCTTGGGGCTCTGCATCAAAAGGACAATTGTGCCTTGTTCCAAATAGCTGTAATGCCACTGCTGCAGAAAGCAGTGTGGACTTCTGCAGTCAGGCTCTGTGGCTACACTCGAGAGAGCACACACCCGGCTCCTGGTGCACTGGCTCGATGCCCTTAGTGTACGGCTCCAGTACTAATTTTAATTTAGGTAAAACTGCCGGCACTGCTAGGGGGGGAGCTTGTATGTGGAGAACATGGATGATCAGCATAGGCAAGGTCTGGAAGTGTCACATCCTCATCTGGACCTTGTTGGGCAGGCTGCCCAGTAACATAAAACTCCAGCACTAAGTTGCCTTCGCTTAAAGAATCCTTGAGGACTTAATAGCACAGTGATGTTCTGATATTGCCTGTGAGAAGAAAATACAGGTGTTGGTGGGAGTACTCAGTCATCTTTGAGTGGAGCAGCCCTAGCTAGCACGAACTCGTACTTTGTCGCTACTCCCTTCTTGTACCAATGAATGCATCTTGCACCTCGGGCTTCCCAGACATTGCTTCATTCCCAAAAAGCTTGAACTTAACTATTCACTACTTTTGCAAATCCACAACGTTAGCCTGTAATTCCAACGAAGGGTGGGCATTTACCTCCTTCCTGATTCTCTACAATGTTTTCAGCCAGAATACTAACGGGCTGCTGGAGTGACAAGGCAACTGTGATTCAAAACCAGGACACAACAACAGAGTAGCTGAGATCTAAAAGGCAGCGCAGTGCCTGTCTCTAGCGGCAGGTGGCAATGCAAAATGCTTCATGGTTGCAGTCAGGAAAAAAGCAGCAACATTCCAGAAAATACTCTTCAAAGCTCCTGGAGTGAAGTTATCACAGCCTTCTGTTTCACAGATCTCGTTTGGCTGTTCACTACAATTGCGCTGACTTTCCTAAATGCCGGCATGCCCCCAAACCACTTCCACTGCTTTCCGTAAGAAACACTAGGATGCCAAGAAACAGAAAGAAGCCTTGACAAATTGTGTGACAGATGAGAGAACAATCAGACATTAGAGGCAGTGATACCCACATGCACCTGACAGGCCAGGCTCATTTAAACAAAATGACCAGAAAGCTTCTGTTTGGAGATGGATCATTCCCCCTCTGATCTTCCTAGCAGGCACAGAGATGGGAAGAACTCACAAAAAATCAGTACTCTCACTCAGGTATTTACTCAGACCACTCCAGTACCTAGTTAATCTGTGCCTCAGTGGAGCTGCCTGTTGAGCACACAAGTCCTTTCACATCCTTTCTGTTTTATAGCAGAGCAATTCAACCCCATTTTCTTTAAATTATTCCAACACTGCCCTAATAAATGCCTGTACCAGTGTGAACTAGGAAGTAGGCAGCAAACTGTGGTGTTTCAAGGACATGTCTGCACAAAAAAAGTAGCCTTTTTTCTCTTATCTATGATGTTGGAAAGAGAGCAAAGGCAACTATGACCGTACTGGGGACTGCCCTGATTTTATTTGGCCCTGTGGTAAATATAAGTTCTAAATTCCTAGCACAGAATTTCTCTGACACCAGAAAGTATTTGTATCCATACATATGTATTAAAACTCTCTTCTTGCATTCTGTTACAGTTCTAATTTAATTGAGGAGAATGAACTGTTACAGTTCATGTTTAAGTTCATTGAGGAGAACTGTCTACAGCATTTTGAATGCAATGCTCCATCGATTAAAGGTAAAAGATGTTGCTCAGGCAACAGCTAGAGACACAGGGGAAAAAATATTCATGGCAGATGAGAGACTATTCATCAAATGAAATGTCATAAAAACTGTGGGGAAAGAAAAATCATAATCAGCTCTCAGATTTTAATCATAAAAAAAGGAGTTAAAATTCAGCCAATAAAATATTTCCATAATTTTTCTTTGACAGTCCTAGCTGTGTAAGACAAAGTCACAGCTAACTAAATCAAGGCATGATTCAACAACTATTACAGTTTGCTGATGCCAAATGAATATTGAGGCCAACATGTTTTGTCTGCTTTTGGAGACCAACCAACCCTTTGAAATAAAACTGATGCAGGAAGGTTGGACAGAAATGCTATATTTTGCTAAGAACTTACTCTCTAATTTTCATTTCTTTTCCGTTCTGCTCCATACTGTCATCTCGCAGAAGTAAAAAGGTTGGTACACACCTTTGGTCTAATTATCAGATGTCCCAATACTTTGATGTGGTACCTTTAAACCCATCCTTTTTCCTGCATTAGCACAGATGACGCTCTAATACACTTGGAACAGAACTTCTAACAACGCTATGAGCTAATCTGGAAAATTCCTACCTACCAGGTTGTTTTGTGAGAACAGACTCATAAGCAAAAGGCAGTACCACCCAAATAACCTGTGCTAGAGCAATAAGATTTGCAGAAAAGTCACTTTTGCTGCCCCAGGAAGGACAATTTGGGGGGTCTTTAGCAAGAAAAGCTGGACTACACCATTGCTGCAAATGACATGTCACATCAGCAAAGCCTATTCAAGATACATACTGAGTTTCAGGTGTCGTTTCCAGCAATGCGGGGAAAATGTGAGTCCTATTATCACACAGGGAAGCGATGCCCCAGGTGAGGGGTGAGCATCTCTGCTAGCTCGGCACTGTGAAGACTCATCTCTGCCATTGACTGCCCAGTGGATCTCTCATGCAGAATAACTTCTTGTTTGAGTAGCTCATTCATGGTCTTATGCTTACTGAACATTGACCATGAAGCTCCAGTACCACATATGCCAACTGTTTTTAAAGTAGATATTTTTCACAATCCAACCAATAAGCAATGAAGTTACTCTTTTAAGAGAACTGCCAAATCTCAAAAATTAGCAATGTAATGCTTATGCCAGGGATATAAATATCTGTTTATAGAAGACCATTCACGTATCAGTTCTGTTTGTCTTAGTCAATTTATAAACAAGGCTGCATCATTTTTCATGGTTTATGGCACTTCACTATTTTATATATATAAAATTTGATTAATGACATTGATAGGCATGAATTTGACATTTCTGAAACCCATAGTCACTTTCTAGAAATTTATGTACAAACATAAAGCAATGGCTGCCTGTGTCCACTCACTGTGCTGATCAGTAAGATGGCCCTGTTTCTGCATAGTGTGGTTTTGTTACTGTATGTGATATCTGAATTTATGAACTTCCCTCTGAGGTGCCATCCTGGGGGTGTCTTTGCCATAGTGTCCCTTTTCAATGTCAAGTGAAATTCCTTTCTTCTTTTAAAACAGATGAACGGCATGCTTACATGATTGTATCACCTGCCGCCATCCCAATCCTGTTCCAGTGCAGAGCACAAGCAGGCCACGCAATGCTTGTTAGTGCAGCAGTCAATGGGCAGGGCAGGTTCTAGAAGATATCTGGAATTCTAAAGAAGCTGGATACTTACCTATACTGTCTATCTTTAGAGAGCCTTCAGATCACAGAGGAGATTAATGAAATCATCCTTGCTCTGCTACTTGACATACCTGAGCTGTTGCTTCCAGCCAACATGGTGGGACTGACAGAGGATCTCCCCAGCCTGCTGGACACCACAGGCGGGCCTGGTGTTCCATCCCATTCCTGAGCTTTCCCTGGCTCCCTGGAGGAAGCTGTCCCGTGATGGCCTCCCCTCTCTTTGTTTTCCAGCTTTGGTAGTGGTTCGGTGCTATGACTTCTGATCTTCAGCTCATCTAACGGTTCTACAAAATACACAAGTGCACATTTTGTTATAGAGCGTCTACTAATTACCCATATCATGTAACAATGTCTTGCTCAATGCTCCATATATACCAATCATAAATCTTTTAAGGCAATTTATATCACAATTTTACTTAGTTTATGTAGGTTTCAATACAATTTTTAATTATTAAAACCATACACAATGCAGCAGATGGATAAAATGTAATTTTTCTGTTACAACTTTTATATGTCAGGAAAATATTTTTGAAAATAGGATTTTATTAACAAGTTATGGAAATACTTGAATTCTTCTCAGCTGTCATTTCAGTGGGAACAGGTTCTTCCTCAGATACTTCCTAAGGAAGCTCTCTCCTAAGGCAATACTGTGCAAACAACACATCTCTACTCCTCATAAGCTCTAATAAAAAGCACACAATCCAAAAAACTGTCCAGTATTCATATTTTGGGTCTGCCCAGCATAACCAAGGGAATAAAATTTCACTTGGTTGGAAAATCCTTGGAGTCAGAAAATGACTTTCTGCTTGCAACACCATGAGTCAATACAAGGAGGAGAAATTCAAAAAAACAATTGAAAGATTTTTCAAGTGAAGCAGAGATGTCTGCTTTCTTCATGGCTGGTGATTTTCTGGTCTTTTCTTGAGACCCTCATTTCTTGTCTTGCAGGTTGAGCAATGAACAGAGAAACAATTCATTCCTGATCTTTTCCATCTGTAGCTGTGAAAAATTCACATGAAAAAGTAGACACAGAAAAAACATGAGACTGCTTTTATTTGTAACAGCTAATTACAGTGTTAGTTATTCAAAGCTTGCTGAACTGTTTTACCTCCTTTTACCCCTCCCCTCCCCCTCAAAAAATCACATCTGAGTTTGGAACATTATACCTCATATTTAATCCCAAAGACATCCTTATGTGATACCCTCAGTTCTAGACATTCAGGTTTGGTAAATGAACCCCCTGATGTACCTTAATTTCTGTATGTATCTACAGTCTTGGACAGAGATGGACAGTCCTCCCTTAAGCCCTATCTCAACATCTTTTTTTGTGGCTACAAGGGACATCACAAGATCTGGGACAGCCAAGGAAAGGGAAAACACCAGAAGCCATTTGCATCTCTGTCAGGAGATGAAAACAGCTCCCCATGGAACCCATGCAGAACACCAGTGGCTTTGCAGGACTGCCAGAGATGCAATGGCAAAATTTGTTTCAGCAGCCACTTCCTCTCCCAGTTATCCCCACAGCCAGGAACTGGGACTAGCCAACAGTAATTGCTGCTCAGAAGATAGAGTCCCAGAAAAAGATCTACATTCCAAAAACTTTAATTTGCGGCTCAGAAACCCACACAGTTTACCCTTGCTACTGCAAACAGTGGAAGGTGCAATATCAGATATGTCTATGATATGGTACAGACCCATCCATGCACAGCAGAAACAAAATCTCATGTTGTTTTTGATTTCTTTGACATCCCAGTCTGCAGATGAACTTGATGAGCAACAACACAGTCAGCCTGAAGTTTCCTCAATGAAACATCATACAGAAAACATGTAAAAATGTCTAACTGGATATGCAGTGCACTATGTAATCATTAGTGTATTTAATAAGTTATTACCAGTTAATAGTAAAAATTAATGTTAAGGATATACCAGAACCTTAAAGATACTGTTTTTAATTGCTCACAGTAGTAACACTCCATGAGACAACAATGAAACAACCCCAGTTTAACAAGTCTCATAAATAGGATTCAGTGACATTTTATGTGACAAAGACCTTCAAAAATCAAACCTATTCCTTGAACTTTTAGGTCACTTACCTACTTTAATGTATGCAAAAAGACACTTTAATGAAAATAAAACATGTTTGCTTTTCCTAGTTGGTAACCCCAGCAGGGTACAAGGTTGAATAACAGTCTGTATCAATATAACATGACATCTGCCTTTCAGGGACCTTTGCTACAGAGTGTCTGTAACAAAGCTCTGTCTGTGACTGCACGGAGAGGCTTGCTAATACAGAGCTGTGCTGAGACAGAGAGCTCGAATTATGACTGAAACAGTTCAAAACTAGTTATCAACAAAAATACATTTATATTTTTTCTGAGCATTGATCTATCAAAAATAATGATGTACTTTTTTGCATAACAGCTACATGCAATCAGATACGATTTTTTTCTTTACACCAATAACACACACTTCTTTAAGATACTGCTTATCTGGGAAAAGCAAAGATAGGAACCAAGTTCCAAAATTCTTTGGAAACGCACACAATCCTTTTTCCCACTGATACCGGAGGCTGTCTAGATTGCAGATTTTCCTCTCCAGCAAAAGGAATAGAAAGCCAAAAGAATAAAATATGCCTTAAAAAAGGTCAGAATCTGACCCTGCAAGTGTCCCACCAACTTAATGCATCATTCAATAGATTTAATTTACTATGTCATGCAGCTGCTACTGGAAAGGCTGTGATTACCTTGGTGAAAATCTTCTCTGTGTGCGCCTCATTGACACTACTTGAACACCAACCCTTGAAATTTCACACGTTCATGCAGTCAGCCCTTAGTTGCAGTGGAAACACTCTTGTTGAGTGTGGAGCTAAGGATTTATCCACTTCAGTTTACTTAACAGAGAAGCATTTGTACTTGTTGCCTGATAAAAATGATTTGTGCATTCTTAGTTTCATTATCAGCTGAATCAAAGTACAGCAGTTTTCTGCAACCAGCTGGAAACTATGGAAATATTCAGACTAAATAAAGATTTGGCTTATAGTCTATTTCTTTATAAGGTGAAGAAAATCACTTTTCAGCTGGCTGTCTAGACTTTGTAAATTTGTATTCCACTATCCTTTCTCAGGGATTTTCAGTTCTCAGTTTATCTGAAAAGTAATATATCCTAAAAATGAAAAGCAGATTGAATCAGATTATAATGTAGATTATAATGTCATGTAACCCATCGCAGAGCCTGAATCATTATTATTTGGTGATCACTATCAGTAACATTGATATACCGTCAGAAAAACAACAAGTCAGTGCTTTATATAGTTTTATGTAATACTGCTTTCCTGCTCACTTGCAAATACATAAAAAATGAAAAAACAAAATAATGTCTCACATTTTCTCAAACATTTTGGGAAGGGTTTTAGAATAATTTCAGCTGCCTTAATAAATGTCAGTAGGAATCATATTCAAATTCAATAAAAAACCCAAACACTGTGCTATCTCTTGCTCAACTGAAATTCTAATGTGCCTGTGACAGCTCCAGAAATGTAGAATGCTCCCCTCCCAGGTCACAGTGCATTACTGGGACTTTTTGTTGACTGTCCCAGTCATTTGGATGTTTTTATACTGTTAACTACTCCCTGCTGCAAATGTAGCTCCATGGAGCAAGCTCAGTGGTACAAATTACTGAATGTCTCATAAAAGCGCAGTCATTGCTCCGTGTTTGCATTCCTGCAGTCAGGCACGAGGCAGTGGCAGAAAGCAGAACACGTGTGTAGCTGCCAGTTATGGTTACCTATGGGGTGGTGACCTTATCAACTAAAAATCAAAGCAGTATATTTTAAACGGAGTAACTCTTTATAAAAGCTACAACAGGATTTAAATGACCACTTTATCCACATTGATCCTATACTGAAAACATGAACTTCAATCAGTTATATATATCTATCTATATATTTTCTGCTGAAATGTAACAGTAGCTGCTGCACAGCTTTTTTTTTAATTTTTTATTTGAGAAGTCCAGAAACACAGATGGGATCTAAGTTACCTCATGCTGTTAAAAACCTTAATTTGGAGTTAGGAGATATTGAAGCTCAGTGTTATGCTGGGAGCTCACTCAATCATATGATGTCCACGGGCAAATCTTTTCACAGTCAAGTGCTATATTTTGAAAGCTGAAATTATTATGGAAAGCATCTTTATTGTTCAATAATTCTTAAGCCAAAATAGTACATAAAAATGTAAATGTCAAGAAATAATTCACTGCTTTAAATATTTATGGATACAGTTGGTTGAACTGCCATAAAGGCGTTCAAATGTTTCAAGCACTTCCAGGTGTCATTTTCTTTCAATATTCAAAGATATGCATTTTTCTTATTTGTTTATTTTACCTGAATCTCAGGCTTTTCCATTTCAAGAATAAGATGGTGGCTAAAATCTCTGAGAGAAAACATATTTTACAGATAATTGACACGTACAATTTCCCTTCTATGCTCTACAAAAGGTCCCCTAAGAGCTGCAGACTACGCAAGGCTGGCACATGAGCTGTGGTACTGGAAAATTAATAAATGCTAAAGAAAGTGAGAAACAAACTGAGTTAGTCAGCTGTAACCTGGACCAAAGCAAACTGAAAAATACACCTATGGAGAACACCTTACCTAAAAAGTCTCTTATTCAAATTAATGTATACTCTGTGGCCAGTCTGGCACACTGCTCTTAAGCAGAAATTGATTTCAGTCCTGGTGACTTCTTAGCGTAATGCTAAAGTGATAAAGAGCAGAACCTTTATTACAGCTTGAGGTTTTGGGGGGAAGAAAGAAAAGCAATTGTCTTAAGGAACTTAAAATGAGGGTTGCTGTCTGCCATCTCTCTCAGCTGTGAGCTGAAATGTGTAAGCTAACCATCCATGCATTATTCATTTACTTTTTTTTTTTCTGTGTGTTTGTTATAAACTTAAATAAATAATGCATGACTCTAGGCAGAACTCGCATACTGGGGGAAGCAAATGGTACTACTCACAGGGTCTAAAATTCAGTGTATGCATACAGGTGTAAAGCAAAGTCAGTCACTTGGGATGGAGTTTACATGTGAATCAGATCTCCTGGTCTCCTCCAGTCCCGATATGTCAGACCTCACCTCATACAGCCACAAGGCAGGGAGCACAGAGTATCCCCAAGGGCACGCCTGGCCATCAGCAGGCGTGGCGACACAGGATTAGACAGCAGCCAGCACGCGTGTGTGACCATCAGAGCTACCAGAGACACATCCCAGGCTCCAGCTCTCACCCTCGTACCTGGGATGGAGCTGCCGAGCTGGCAGCAGCCCTGCTCAGCAAGCCATGCCTAACCCAGGGCCCTGAGCAGGCGCAAAGCCAGGCACAGCCCCACCAGTGTCCCTTGTAACACCGCCAGCGTGGCAGCAGCATGCCCCATCCGCTACAGCCGGACCACTTCCACGGGCATTGGGTGTAGAGCAATACTCAGCCCAGGAGGGAATCCCACAGCTTCTTCTTTCTGCACACCAGGGATTTTTATTTACCTTTATCACACATTTAAAAATTAGAGCTGCCTTTTAACAGCTTTCTTGACATGTGGTGGTTCGCCTGATCTACACAGCTGTAAATTTATCCCAACCTCTCCTAAAGAAAGCTAACAGGCTATTAAAACCACATGCAAGAAGCATGGATAATGCTCAGTACTTAAGCCATTTTTCCCAAAAAATAGGAGTATATTATACTGTCAGTGAAAGCCATTTCCTCATCTTTATTAACTATGGTGGTTTGTCTATTCTGACTTCATCTGCTTGCTAATTAAGCAGAAGTTTGCTTTGCATATCAATTTTTTAATACCCCTTTTTTACAGTTAAGTGAGACTTGCAGCAGCCAGCTTGTTCAATTAAAAGCAGCTCTGACCTAGTTCTATGCAAAATCAATAGAAATCCTCAAAAAGTCTCACAAACCATCTAACATTTAAGGAGACATGGCTGAAATGCTTCTCAGTGTTCACTGAGCACATGTTTCTGTAAGCAGTGTAGGGTTTGTTTTGTTCTGACTTGTGTTATACGGTGAAATCCAGTGGAGATCACATCTGCTGGCTACAGACAACAAAGGGAGGGGAAAAAGGGTTTGCTGAAGATGTGTGTCTGGTTGATTTTGTATGGCTATCCCAAAGCTGCTACGTGGGCAATCCTGGCTAGGAAAATAAGATAGGAAAACAAAAAGCTAACAATGCAATGTGGTGCAAAAGACTAACAAAAGAAGAGATGGATCTATACCAAAAGATCATCCAAAACTTTAGAATAAAAATACTCAAGGAAAATTATGTGTTATAATCTGTTTGAAAAAAATAGAATAAAATTGAATTCTTTATGTTTCAATAAACTTCAGCTGGCATTATCAGTCACCTAAAAGATGAAATTTTAACAATTCTGTATAGTAAGACATACATTTAACATTGAAGTCCTAGAGTAAGAGAAAAAATCCTCTTGTATATTGATGATTGATTGAAATACAGGAAAACCTGGTTTTAGTCGTACATAAGGTAAGCCATTTGATCCAAGATGATTATATTTTGTCATATATTATAGAATGATGATAGCATGACGTGTTTCCAACAGGGCCATCATCATTTCTTAATGATTTCTTCTGATACTGTGATTGATCTTTCCAGTGTGCCTATTCTGCTGTAGATCACCTCACAGCCCGACTCTCTGACCGAAGAGGCCACATCTGGAAGATACACATTGTACAGATGTATTACCAAAGCAAATAAAAAGCAGTGTCCTGAGATTTGCATCATTAAATCAAACAGCATTCTTGGAAAGGATGTTTTTTTGGCACTCTATTAATCGGTTTGCTGTTTACCTCAGACCAGTCACATAATTAAGCACAGCACTTTATTCTCTGATATTTACTGCATATATTTCTTTTGTTTTCCTTTCAGAGCTGGCAATGTTGGGAACTGTTGACTTGCACTTCAGAGCACCTCAATAGAAGCCTCTGTGTTCCCCAGTGCCTTCCTGGGCCAAAACCTAAGTACAGAAATTCAAAGGGAATTCTGTCATTGACTTCAAAAGAGCAAGGGTTTTCCTTCCAGCAGTTATTATTTGGGGCTAGCCAGCTATGTTGATTCATATGACCATATAGCGCAGTTGGTCCTGCTGAGCTGCAAACATCTCTCTTACATAGCTTGTGCACCCAAATCTCCTGCTGATAATCCAGGCTGATCTTTCAGTAAAACAACTACATGTGTGCGCATATGTTTCATACCCATCTACGGTACCCTACACAGTCTGTATCTGTTTGCAGCAAATAAGATTTAAAAAGAAGAAGGAAGATGACTAGCCTGAGCAGTGTGAATGCACCTGTCTTGTGAAACTTCTCTCCCCACCTTCCTCTGCTGGCATCACTGACACTAGCCTTGGACTACTTAGCAACATGCATGTGCAACACAAGCATATACTGCCACCCCCACCCTAAACTCAACGCCGATCAAAGAAAACATGGTCAGATGGAATATGTTATTAAACTGTGGAAATCAGTGACTGTAAAAGGTTGCCCAACTGTTGCTAGCATTTGATTTGAAGAGAAGGTGGTGCCTGCTCTTCCTTAATTGCCTTCCTTCCCAACCCTGTTCATTTCACTGCACGCTCATTCAGGTTCTTAAATATATGGGTTTCACGTTTGGATGAAGAAACAATGGTTTGGTGGGCACTGCACGTCTTAGCACTGTATGGCAAGGGTAAGCCAAAAAAGCTAAAATATACAGGCACTTTCAGAAAAATGTTTTTGTTGAAAGTTCATGACCTTAAGTTTCAAAGCTTCACTTCAAAAATATCAATCTTTCACAGAAGTGCTGACTATATTAAACTTGTCAACATTTTTTTGGTCAAGTTTTCTGCTGAAAAACAGCCTTTGAACTACATCAGCATTTGAATGCAGGGGTTTTCCATTGTTTGACCACTTTAATTTCTTCTAAAGTGTATGCCTTCATCCAGATTCAGCAGCAAATGAGAATCTTTTGTTAGTCAGAAAAGTGCAGAGATAGTAATGGACACTGTGAAAATGGGACAGAAACCCCCACTTTCATATTATCACATACAAAAGTCAACTAGAAAGTTGGAGTGAAAATGAATTCTTTCCTGGCTATTTTGTCTGTATTTTAACTACATTTATGAAAAACATTTCTATTAATGCTTTTCTCTTTATTGACTGCATTAATGAATGAGAAAATTTGTCTTTCATTATGGGAACAAATGTCCCATTTGTACAGCACTCCTACTACAATACCTTACCAGCAAAAGGGAATCCTGACACTGCCTTAACATTGGCCCTACCTGAATTTTGCTCTCGTTTTACAAAGCCAGGCACAGGCATATGGGCTTTTCCATGCAGCCTTTGTGACAAGCCTAGATGGGTCAGGGTCCCAGGCACTATTTGCTCTGCAAGTTCATGCCCAAGGTTTCTTACAATTGTAGAATGAAACTCGTATGTCATTCTGTCTTTCTGTTCTTTTTAACAGAGCCAATAATTTTAGGCCTTCCCCACTTTCTAATCAGAGGTATCATTTTGTGAACTGGTTTTACTCTTGCCGACTAAGCAACCGTTAATCTGTGACAGCACAGACTTCAGATCCTCAGGAAATAAATAGAATTGCATGGCCTTATACAGCTCTGGCTGATGCCTGTGCTTGTAAGACATTACTATTATTGCTTCCACAAGTGTGCAGAGCCGCTAGTGTGGCTGGCTCAAGTGTCTCTGTATGTGTTAAAGCATATATAAATCAAGCATAAATTACGCAAACTGCCAGAGCAGTAAAATAGCTATAGATTTTCTGGAAGAAGGTACTTTTTGAGTTATGTATTTAAGTCACACACAAAAATAATTTCCATCTCCAGCAAAATTAAACATGCAGCTTCTCTGTTTCAGATGAGTAGTTACAAGAACAATGGTACTCCTTACTCATTCTTAAATGCCAGATAAAGTGCTAATTGCATGTTACTGTTTTAACAAAAAAGTAATTATTAGGGATGGATAATTCTCTTCAGAGGAGTAAAAGTAACCTGAACCCCTTCACATCAAATTGAATGCAAATGTAGCTAATTTTTTAATATGCATTATTATCCTGACAACTATTTCTTCAATGTTCCTGTACTTCTCACCTTATCTATACCTAGCATGTTTGTACAACTCTACAGTTTCATTGTTCAATATTTGAATCAATGTTACATGTATAATCCAAATAAAGCTATTTCTAACTCTGATTTCTCATTACCGATAGACTTCTGGAAGGTCCAGAGAAAACTTAAGGAGAAGCATATCCACCTTTTCTCAGTTCAGTCTAAACATTTTTATCAGAATATTATAGGTAGATTAGATAATACACTGACAAAAGTGCGTAGCATATCATGCGGTCATCCACTATCTTTTCTTAGCCTTTATATTATTTACTGCTACATTCTGGGCACTTAAGCGTCTTGGTTTGCAGCGTGGTTTTGCAAGGAACAGCAGCCCAAGATAAGGAGAGGATTCCTTTTGCCATAATTTGTCATGGGATCCCTGAAGTATGTCTTATCTTGTATTTCAAGGACCTTTGGATTGGACCTTAAGAATTGAGCTCCCTCTGCCAGGGATCAAATCAGACACGCCAAAAGAAGTATGTTTTTAAAAAATGGGTATATAAACCAATTAGACCAAGAAATTGTCAGTCTTTGTTACACAGATCAGTAAGGTACAGTCATTTTAAGAAATATCAAGAAGAGAAATAGCAGAAGTATTGGAGATTTTAGAACTGAGGGAGAAAACCTTGTTCATTCCTTTATTCCCCCAATGTTCTCACCATCTTCTCCTAAAACTGCATAGCTTCTACAGCTAGAGGTATGTCACTGTAAGTACAGATTAGGCATTTAATTAAACTCCATCTCTTGTAAATATAAAATGACAGCAGCTCAAAAGATCATGAGAACAGGTTTCAGATCATAAGCTGGCATTCAAAAGACTTTCTTTTAACAATGATCTTGAGCAGCTCCTCTTGGTACGATGTAGATATTCCAGTTTCTTGGAAAAAAAAGCATATTTTTGTTTGCAAAACTTTTTTCGCTCACAACAATTTGGGGAAAGTGTTATGTTCTGCTCTCTTTGAAACTCGCACAGTATTTCACCTTCCTAAAGCCCACTCGGTGATGGTGATGGGGTCAGGGGGATGTTGGTTGTTCTTCCTAAACAACACTGTAATGTCCTTCCCTGTGATTTAGTTTAAGCAAGCCTAACTGCGATCTTAATATACCTGCCTGTGGCACGTGCCAAATCTGGTTCAAAGTGCTTTATGAACATCGTACTTCTTAAACAACAAACACAATAAATGTAGGTCTTCTTACTAACAGTCCCTAGATTTAATTTTAGGATTTAACAAACAATAATGCACTTGAATCCTAATGCAAAGAAAATCTGATTCTTAACAGAAAAAAATGCAATTCAGGGTCCAGTGCTCAGTTATAAAGGCAAGTCCTGAAAGATCTAGCATCTGCCTAGTTAAAGCAGCACCGTACTGCCGAAGCCAAAGGCAGGAGCACCAGCTGGTCCCACCCTGAAAGTCACTGCTTCAGCCAGTCAGCCAAGCCGAGGCACCAAAAGATGCACTACGGTCCCCAGCCACCCATTTGGTCTGCAGTCTCAGGAGCTTGCTTTCTCCATTCCATAAAGCTAACATGCACAGGTACCTTCTTCACATATGAACTGCAATTCCTGCTTAAACTGCTAACTCTCCAGTTGCTGCGACACATGATACGATTTTTGTAAGATGCTCTACAGAAGTCCTATAAACCAAAGCTGACACCCTACATTTCCCCCAGCAAGAGGCTCCATTTTATTTTCAAATAAATTATCTCCAACTGACACCAGGTTAGAGATAATCAGACAATCCTCTAACAGCTCTACAGGGTATATAGTTTAAACATGTCTATGTTCAAGACAACCGTAGCAGACAGAAATAAAGCATGGCTCCCTATCAAATCCAGCAACCCCAGGGAGAGGGCACTGATGGGAGTGCGGGGTTGGGACAGCCACCCACCCCGAGTGCCACAGCTGCTGCCCTCTGGGCATGGCCTCTCAAGCCTCTGGCACTGCCAGCCCAGCCGGCTTCAGCAACCTCCTGAGTAGAGGCTATGTAAATAAAACTGCACCATGCCTTTAAATCAAAGTAGTTTGATTCCTATTATCTTCATTTTCCCTTTAGATCTTTCACAAAAGGAGGACCCTGATACCCTATGCTGATACCACCTTCCCTAAAAAACACTGGGAATTTTAAGAAATTCTGTTTAGCAGTTTCACTGAAGGTAATATATACTTATGGAAAACATCACCAGATTAAGCATGTCTTACCATTATTACTGAGCACCCATTAATTGGTCATAGATTGTCCGGTCCTGTTTGAAACAAAAAGGCAATAAACTCTCCAATTCACCATCCTGCTGTATGACTACCCCATTTTGAATACAAGCTGTTCTAGTCACAAAGGACACATTTATTTTCTTGAAGCCAGAGACACAGATGGTGTAAACTGGAGTAGCTCTCCCGATTTCAAGTAAGAGGCCGTGATTTATAAGTGCTGAGGATTTGGCCTAAAGGTCAAGATATTTCTCTGGCTTAGAAAGCTCTGTTGGGGGGATGGGGGAGGGAAACAAAAATCAAAGGCACTTAAAACTCACAACCTGTTATCATTATTTACATCCTCAAGTGCAGCACGTGTTACTTTGCTTATTCACAACACAGTGAAGTAGGTGTTAGTAAGTGAATTTAAGGCTTTCCCCCCCCCCTTTATTTTTAACAGCTTTCAGACAACTCACATGTCCCTGTACATTAAACCAGAAGAGAAAATGTCTTTTCTAGTCCTTTACCTGAAACTATCTTTTACTTGAAATCTAAAAAAAGGGAATAGCTTTATCTCTATTAATTTTTCTTTTTTTACCCTGTACAGGTTTATTTCTTCTTCATAAAAAGAAATGTTGATTAAATTGCTAACCACAAATTCTATCAAGCAGTCAAGTAATATAAACAGGAGGAATAAATAAATCTGTATACATCAATCAGATAGAGCAGCTGTTTCCAGAAAAACCTGAGCAATTATTTATGAAATTATGTCTTCTTCAATGCTTCTGTATACCGTCATAATCCCAGGAGGACCTGATTTTCTGATGAGCCTAAATTGCTGAATTAGAAGAGGAGACAATGTCATGGTACCAATTAGCAAAACCATTGCATATCATCCCAAAACGCATGTTTTCTGTTTTAATAACTGCATGTAACAAAGACATTCCTTCATCTTAAAAATGGAGGGGACGTCCCACCCGTTTGTGACTTGAGCGACTAAACACCCTTAAAACAGACATACTCGCTTTTGTGTGAGAGCAGCAAGACAACAAATGACATAGCATGCATTTCAATCAAGGAACAGATACCTACTGACATCCATTCGGAACAAGTTCTCAAACCTGGCATTATCCTTGGTGCCAAGAAAGAGCTGAATTACTGGCGTGCAATGCAAAATGAGGCAGCGATGGTGCAGCTACAGCAGGGGACTAGCACCCAGGGCCATGCGAGCTGCCACTGAGCTGCCATGCATCCTTTCACACATTTCTTCTTTGTACCTTTGCTTCCCAGCTCGCTTTTTCCCACTTAAGAGTAAAACTAGGTGAAATGTCAGTTTCCTGCCTTTTGTGTGCTTAGCTGAATGACCTTACTATCAAGTTATCATTTTTTCTTTCCAATTGTTTCCTGTGATTATTAATTGGGGAACACATGTCAGCTTCAACAAGTAAAAGGCTCCAGCTGGCCAGGGTAGCTGATCTGGATCAAAACTTCTAGTCCAGTGCCCACCTCTTTTTGCTAATGAATCTGAGGATTAGTGCTAAAGAACAACCACAGGTATGGCTGAAGCAGCACTCAAGACTGCTCAACTGCAAAATGAATCTTGTTTTTTCCCCAGAGCTTGGTTCCTGAAGGATGCTGACAACAGGTCTGGTCCTCCCCATGTTTACACTTCAGTTGTTTTCAGTTTTCTCACAACATCGCACACTCACCCCAACAGGCATGTCCCTTAGTGAAGGGCAGAGTTCAAGAGACCTAACTGACACCAGCAGACCACCCAGCTCACAACCTGCGTGTGTGCAGGTGTATGTAGCTCTCACCCTGAATATGCACTCACAAGCAAGCACTTGAAGAAAGTATTTCTGATGCTGCCACTCCTTAGCTTGCTTATATCTTGATAGATAGTAATTGACAGGCAAGGACACAGCCTTCTTCAGGCTTTAACTAAATGCAATTACCTGTGGTAAGACCATACCCTTCCAGTGGTGAACAAGTGTCATTCTCTTCAAAGCTGGTGTTCTCTTACCTTCCCTCCTTTTCCTCTGGCGTTTCCCCCTGCTCCCTCCTCTAAGTCTTTTCTTTTAGATCTGCTTTCAGGACTGTCAGATGAGACATGACTGCTGTGATCTCTTCGTCTAATCTCATATATATCATGGGTCATCAGACTAGAAAAGCTAACTTCTAGTGAAACAGCTGCTCCACCTGTGTCGGAGGAGCCAATACACCTCTGGCTCAAAGGTTCAGGAGTAACTTCAGTTATACAGTACTATTTCTGTAAAGCTGTGCTGTCTCATTAGATGAACACAGCATTCGTAGTGCATGCAATCAATTGCTACAAGGCAGAAAAGGGCTGGATAATTAGGCTGACATCCCTTTATATAAAACTACAGAACATATATTTACCTAGAGGTTAGAAATGACATAGGCTTCCAAATTTCAGTCTCTGATACTGACTCCCAGCTATGCAGTAGTTGAGCAATGGTATGTAGTGGAGTAGCTATAATACTTGTCACGGCCAACCTAGTCTTGTAGGGAAGCTCTTCCTCTTCGGAATCCCACAAGCTGAGCAGGTATCCAAATGAGAAGGTATGCATAGTTCAATAGCATACCAAGCCCATCCTTCTTAGGCCAGTGTTTTTCATCCTAATTCTATTAGAAATACATAAACTGAAATCCTGCCCTGTTTACGTCCCTCATCCTGCATTTAATGCACAGAGGTGCTGGTTAAACAACCCAACAGACCCACATGGGGTGAATTTTCACTTAACTCATTTCCCAAACTCTCTTCTCCCCTATTCTATTGAACAGGGAGCCCAAAGCTGCTTTCTAGCTCCCTGGAAAGCAGCAGCGATTAAAAAAAACAACAAACAACAAACCCAAAAAATCTAAAAATTTCCACTCTAAATCCATATTTTCTTCATAGAATTATAGAACATCCCTGGTCAGAAGAGACCTCACAAGATCATCTGGTCCCACCTTCCATAGTAAAGGGAGCCTAGATAAGATTATCTCACACCTTGTTCAATCGCATCTTGAAAACTTCCAGTGATGGGGTCTCTACCACATCCCATATTTGAAGTCATACAAGGTATTGCATGTTGTGTAGTGTTTGTAGACACTACATGGCATGATTTAGAGACAGATTTTGAAAAAAAATTAACATAGCCAGTTCAAACCTGCATGCATAGCTGACTGATTCTGTCAAGGAAAGCAGAAGGAAAGTACATAGATCTATGCTTAGTTCCATTTCATGGGAGTGTCTCAGCTGCCTGAAATCAGCATGAGCTCCTTTTTAACGAGTTGAGCCATCTCTGCACCCCTCCCCTCCCCACACTATTTGACAGTTTATGATAAAATGTTTTAGATTCCTAATGCAGTGGATACCAGCCAGGAACAGGAAATGTTAATAATTATCCCGATCTTCAATCACGTTACCTGAATTTTCAAAATAGCACATTCACAAATTTCCTCCCTGTATGTGAAATTCTCCATAGGCAAAAGTCAAAGCAGCTACGAAGCCCTGCAGAGCAGCTAAGGAAAAGAGCAAGAATCTGCTGTGCATCGCGTGTCCTGATCTCACACCTCGTGCAGAGAGTCAGGGCGCACAGCAGAGGTAATGGTTACATTGTGCGGTTCATTAGGATGAATATTTGCAATACTTGCTCAAAACAGGCACCAAGTTCCTGGGAAATTATGAGGAAACTGAAGTCTTAGCAAACGGAAACAATTGATACACAGAAGAAACAGCTGGTCTTAGCAAGGGTTTACAGGACCATTTCACCCAGAAAAAATGTCCTGCCTGGAAGCTGGAAGTGGGTGCAGTTCAGATGCACACCAGCAACTTCTCCACTTTGCTTTTTAGGATGTGGGTATGCCTATAGGCACATGACTTCAGTTCTGTATTTTCACAGAGTACAGCATGTTTCTATGGTGCAGAAAAGACAGGCAGCACAACTCCAGAAAATCCAAAGAGCATTCCCTCCCTCTCTCCCACCATAATTCCCTCTTTACTGAAGGATGTGGATAACAGACACGCAGTGCATATGCTAAAAACAAGAGGAATGTGTTTTCCAACACAGCTGGATTGAGTGGGCATACTTAAACACCTTCCCACTGTATTAGAAAAGGGCACTGCAGCAGTCCAAGGACACCAGGCAGTATTGGTGCCCCTTAAAGAGTTTCCCCCTAACCTGTGAGGACTGATGCTATATTTCACAAGGGTTTGCCAACTGTTAGGGTACGCTACCATGTCATCCCACAGAAAAGCAGGAAGGGTGAAAGAACAGTCAATGACAATTAATAATATCTACCTTTTCCCCTTTCTCACATTTTTCACGCTCTACATCTTTATTCAGTTTTCCATAGAGGTTGTCCCCATCTTTTTGCTTTCCTTTGTGATCATCATCTACAATTTTTTTTCCCTTTCTGTTTTGGCCTTACAATTTATTTTTCTTTGTTCTTTTCTCCCCACTTCATAATTGTGCTGTAATGCATATTTAAGATGCTAACAGCGCACAAGAGAATTTTTAGAAGAAAACAGCACAATAAATGAGCTGCTTATAAAATCCAGATACAGACATAACAGCTGCAGCCGGTGGATGCTGAGTGCATTCAGCAACATGTCTGGTCTTCAGTGGAAGCTCATATCCTCCGAAAATGTGGCCCTGAGGTGACAGTCTCCTTAGTATCACTGATTTATCCCAGCTTCCCACTAATGCAATTCCAATGAACTCCATAAGGAATAAAATGGAGATACAAAAGGAAAAATGGCGAAAGAGTAAAGAAAATAATACAGAAAGGCTACAAGGGCAGCTTTGCTGGTATATTAAAGCAGTTGAATGGAAATAAGTTTTGTGCAGTCCCCCTCCTCAAAAAGAAACCCACTCAAGAATGCCACAAATTAGAAGCCAGCAAAATCTGAGTTTAGACTCACATGCCAAATTTCCACAAAGTCAGTTGCAGTAATAACAATAAAAATGAAAGAGAATTTTCTCTGTAACTGTTGCAATATTTTACAAATACACTCAGCTGAATGTAAATTTTAGTATTGTGCTTTTTTTTTTTTTGTTTTGGTTTGGGTTTTTTTACTAGCATATGGCAGTGAGAGGTTCAGCCAAGTCACAGAGGGTTGAGTCCTGGAGGACTCAATGAGAAAGTTGCTTAAGATTTGCTCAGAATAATTTTGTATTTTAGAAACAAATATACGTAGATTGCTAGCATGATTTCACAAGAGTCATATAACTTTTTTATTTTTTTTGGGGGGGAGGGTGTTATTATTCTCTAGATTCTGGAAATCTTTCTATCTGCTGAGAGCAAATTACACTGAAGTGACAACTATAAAACCATGGCAGTCCCAGTTAGTCCCATGCTATACATTTGCTCTCACATAGCTTAAAAAAAACCAACAACCACAACTGTATAAGTGTCTTAGGCTTTTTGTGTGATTTGCAGGAGCAAGATTTCCTTTAACAGATCATATGATTAGTCCAATCTACACTATCACTATGTATAAACACAGCATGTAAATGTGACAGTCCGGTCAGATTCTACATTCAAACCCCACAATGTAAGAACCTTTATGGTGGATCATTTTAATGTAGAATTGCAAGACATAAAATGCTAGACCTGTACATGTTTTCTCTAAATCTTAGAGTGTCTTCTATCACTGTAATATCTGAGCACAAACCTGTTTCTTGCTCAGTGCAGTAATCCCACAGGATTAAGTCATACTGTAAATACCAGGCAAATCACAATCGGCTTAGATGGTCAGTCTGTTCATTTACTCAACACAGCTGCACTCCAGAGTCTTTTCACCACTGGTATCTATTTATAACATGAAAGTTTTGTCCTTAAAGTAATTGATCAGTGTTTCTATTTGTGCTGGTTTTGGCTGGAATAGAGTTAATTTTCTTCATAATAACTAGTATGGGGCTATGTTTTGGATTTGTGCTGAAACAGTGCTGCTAATGCAGAGAGGTTTTAGTTATTGCTGAGCAGTGCTTACACAGAGCCAAGGCCTTTTCTGCTCATTCCACCCCACCGGCGAGCAGGCTGGGGGGCACAAGGGATTGGGAGAGACACAGGTGGGACAGCTGGCCCCAACTGGCCAAAGGGATATTCCATACCATAGGATGAAACGCTCAGCATGTAAAGCTGGAGGAAGAAGAAGGAATCAGGGGACGTTTGGAGTGATGGCATATATCTTCCCAAGTAACCATTACATGCGATGGAGCCCTGTCATCCTGGGGATGGCTGAATACCTGCCTGGTGGTGCAAAGTAGTGAATGAATTCCTTGTTTTGCTTTGCTTGTGTGCACGACTCTAGCTTTACCTATCAAACTGCCTTTATCTCAACCCACAAGTTTTCTCACTTTTACTATTCCAATTCTCTCTCTCATCCCACCAGGGGGGAGTGAGCAAGCAGCTGCGTGGTGCTAGTTAAGCTGCAGTTAAACCACAACACTATTTCATGTCTCTCATTTTACCATTCGTGACCAATAAGGAACATGTTTCTAATTCCTAAGGAGCAAGCAGAATACTCCTTGAGAGGCCAAGATGCTGTTCTTGGTATGGATCTTCAGGGCAAGACTTATTTCATATTTATCAGTGAAAGGTCCCTTGAAAGGTCTGCATTCAATTTCAGTCAAGAGGTATATAGAGAACATTTTTCTGGAGGTAGTTACGAGGCAGCAGCACAGATTCGCTGAAAATTCCCAGGACTTGCTGCATTTGCTGCAGGAATTTCTACAGTTTCCAAAGCTGGTATGTCTGCCCTACTTGGTGAGCATAAACCCACCCCTTTACCATAGTTCTTGTATGGCATGGGGTTTACAGGGGATTTTTGCTCACTTATGAATAAGAAGTATGTTTAAGAATGTTCAATATTGTCTGCACTTTACCAAAATCTCCCTATTACTTCACTGCAATTATTTATAACTGTCACATCACATCCCTCATAATTGTTCCTAATTCCAAGAATCGTCTTGCCTTTTAGGTACAAACTTCCATCCAGCACACAAATCCGGCATTACTGTATTTTTATTACTGTAATCACTTACTGAAACCCTACTGAATCATGTATCTCAGACTTCTGTAAAACAGTATTTACAATTGCAGGCCACAAAAATATTAAAGGAAAATTAAGCAAACTGCTGCACCAATTCATATTCTCAGTAATGCTAACTCCATTCTCACCTCATCCTTCTGATTTCAGAGTCATTGTTTCTGATCTGGACAGACATAAATAAGAATAAAAGTGCTGAGGCAGTGGAGTCCATGAATCTGGAGGAATGCTTTGTATGTCAACCCAAACCACTGCCACCAAGCTTCTCCATACTTAGATGTTTGCATGTACTCGGCTGCAGAGGTGCGAGGCAGGCAACCTCCACCCATGAAAACCCAGAGGAGGTGTTCCCTGAGCATGCCCCAAAGTGATGTGACCACACTGTGAGGTGTAATGTAACAGAGCGGCACAAACACAACCAGAAAAGCAGTGCAGAACTCACCTCTCTTCTGCAGCAACATGGTAGCCTGGAAACCAGAACACCCTCCTCTATCAGGTATAAACCAGCATAGTTTATCACACAGTATTTAATGTTACAGCTGCCAAATAGATATAATATAGCACTTACACAAACATAAGATCAGCTGTTCTCCAAAGAGAGATTTTTCGGTTAGGCAGGTGTCAAGAATTCAAAGTCATAAACTGATTTTACTGAAGATGGAGGAGAAATTGTACTTAGCCCACTTTGCACTCTGACGTAAGGTGTTACAACTGCCTTCCACTGCAAGACGTTGTCTTTGGCACCACTGAACGGGAATGTTTTTGCAACAGAAATACTGGTGCCAGGTTCTGCTTTCACTCACACCTGTGGCTTCTGCTGATTTCCTTAGAGGTTTCCTTATTTTCCTAGCTCAGAAACAGGTGTACCTTGTGTAAACCCGAATGCATATAGGACAACAATTTTATGATAAAGCATATGAAAAGTCAATATTGGCTTAAGGTTTTCCTGCACAGCTTCCTCCTGTGCTTTTCTCTGTTTGTGGGTCATGCGTTATAGGTCATGTTGGTTTTCAGATTGATTCACAGTATGGCCTCCCTACCAGTCACACCAGGACAGCTGAAAGAGATACTCCATGGAACAGCATGGAATGAGGCAATGGGAGAGGAATGGTTTAAGCTGGTACCTCAGATTGCCATCATATATGCTGTGATCACTGGCCAACTTAAGGGTGATCAATGGATCTTTGCCAAAAAAGAACTACTGTTACAAAAAACCCAACTATTAGTTATTTTGCTACAAGCTTCTTGGACAATTATTGCGTCTTAGTATCCATCAAGAAAGAATGGATGTGACATGGTGGGAAGATCTCAACTCACATGGGAACCTTACAGCTATGGACAAATTAATGAAAACTGACTTCTTTTACAAGACCAAGCTATGAAATGTACTTCCTTAATGCAGTTATGCATACTTAAAAATCTTAAAAATATAACAATATGAAGACTAAAGCAATCTTAACAACAATAACTTTTCTTCCCATTACAAGGAATTTAGGTAAGGAATTCAGACTTGTGAGGTATCTGATTTTTGCAAGCATTTGATTCAGTAAAGTACAGTGAAATCTACTATTACACAAGGAAAAATGAGGAAAAATTACATCAAGAACTTACTTTCTGCAGGTTCCTTAGATCTTCTTCCACTGGAGGACTTCCGCAGGAGACTTCGTCCTGAGGTAAAGAGGCTGGTTAGTTCCTCCAGAGGACTGGTGGGTGTCCGAGAACGGGAACCACTCTGAGATGTTGACCCGTAGGTACTGACCGAGGCGTTTACCATCTTTCCTCCTTCTTGCAATGTGTTTCTGGCTGTAGAATGAGGCACTGATGGAGAGCTTCTTGAGAGACTTCCTGAATGTACAGAGTCATAAGGTGGAGGTCTTTTGAGGCTTAAGGGGGTAAGAGACCTACCCATACTGACAGGAGAAGGTGAGGCAGAGTGACTTTTGGGATAACCATGTGGAGACTGTGTTCTGTATAAGGTAGAAGGATGAGGAGGTGAGGAGGTGTGCCCAGGTGTGTTAGTTCCATGAGATACTGTCTGGTCTTTCTCCAGTTTTTGATGGCCTGGTGTATGAGGTGGCAGTGAAGATGGAGAAGCTCCAGCTTGTTGTTTGATGTAAGACACATTTTCTAAAACAGGAAGCTTTGTGACCTCTAATGGAGTTAGAGGTGACTCGTCAGAATTCGGGGAACACTGTACTGGTGCTGGTGGGAACACCAGCAGTGGAGGTCTGTGAGAAAGCAGATTTGGAAATGGTGGGGGTATATCACAAAGCAAGCCCTTGGGAGTAGATGGCACTGAAGACTTGGTGAAATCTAGGTCAGGCACTGTGGGAGTAGCACACTGAGAAGAACAAGTGTGATGGTCATATTCACACTGACACTTTGAATCTTGGCCTACATCATCAAATATAGGGTATTTCATCTCCTCATAGACTGCTTCGCTTTGGTCATCCTCGTCTTTTTTGAAGTCTCTGAGAATATTCCCAACCATTTCAATATAAACAGGCTCTTCTTCCTCTGTGTCTGGGGCAGGACTGCTGACCTGTGATAAAGAGGCATCCCTAGTGAGTGTTGTCTTCATAGGGCCATGCTTTTTGATATACGTTTCATCAAAAGATGTGCTTAGCTGAGTGTTTGGATTTCGTTTCGGCTTAGGGGGTGGAATCTTCTTTGTGTATTCATCACTGTGAGGTCTTGGTTTGGCTGACACTGAAAACAGAATAAAATACAAATTCATCAGAAGTATGTAACATACTTTGTCAACCATAGGATCTCTTTTACAGCGTCATATTTCTGGGATGGATTTCCTGTGACCAACTTGTTGCTGGTTTTCTCTGGTATTACATCAGTAGAACGCTATAAAAATAACTCCCTATTCAAAACATTCCAAATCTTCCCCCAGAATGCCCTGACACTCCACTGTTAAGTAGGTAGTGAGCACTTCCCTTCCTCTGAGACATCGGTTCTCTTCCAAACTCTGGCCAGGGGACTTTCCATTTTTAAATATTATGTTTTTCAAATATCACTGTGGGCCTTTAAAGACCCAAAGAGTTGCCAAAGACATAATACTAAGTATCCAAATGAACTCCTTATGGCTGCAAGAGAACAGTTAAGATCCTGGACATGCATACCGGAATGACAGTGGTGTAACTCTGCAGTGACACAATTGATGAATCAAGACCTTTTAATTTATAGTAACTTCTTGCATAAAGCACAGCAATTGCCTCAGCACTGACTGAGAAAGAAAACACATATAAATACTGTAGAATTTGCTGATGGGATAATCCTAATAATTTATCTGCACTTTATCCTATGAATTACTGAGACTTCAGTGAAGTGAAAGGGGAATAAAGTATCTCTCAAATTCAGATCCTTCCAAAACAGATTTCTTCTAGAAATTATAAATCAAATCATTATAAAGAAATTCATTTGAAATGAGAGGTCAAGAGTTTCTTAGAAATTATCCTTTATGAATTAAACAATAAATATACTCATGGAAATTGCATTTTGTTCACTTTGCATAAATAGTTAATAAAATATCTCATTAAATGTTGGGGTTAATAAAATGTCTCATTAAATGTTTGGGTAAAGTAATTTTTTATCCTAAGTGGACTCAACAAACCTACTCAGCAACAAAATTTGCCACACACACTAAACCCAATTTATATTCCAATAGGGTAAATAGTTTTTACATTGAAAGCCTTGATGGGTCATTGCTAAGTTTCCCAGTTTAAAAAATATCCTAAACTACAGGCCAGTTTAGAATGGCAGCCTTCCTGTCTTTCCAAACTTTGCTGCTCCTTGCAATTCACTGCTACAGATCTCCTGCTGCAAACTCAGTGCTCAGAGAAATTTCCAGACACCTTCTGATGACCCATCAGCAAACAGCCCACAAATTTCTAATGCTAAACCAAGCAGGCAGTGCTCATGGAGTTAAAACCCCTTTTTTTTAGAAGCAGCCTCATGCGTATTACTAAAGCCAATAGCGAGGTACTGCTCTGCCAGCTGAAAGACAGTATTTTGACAGTCTGCAAGGATGCTGGCTCAGGGCTGGAAGATGCCTGCTTTATAGCATCTTACTAAGGTGATTTGGTCAGCATCAGAGGAGCATTCAGAGTGTTAGTACTTTGTCACACTTCTGCTTTGATGTGTTAAATAACCTCTTTCAGTTCTTACAAGGCATGGCAATAAAGGGAGATGTTAAGCAAGATTCCAGTTTTCTTTAGGAATAAGGAGCTGAGGACATATGCATGTGCACATATATGAAGTAATGAGACCACTCTTTGTTGACAGCATTTGTTAAAGCTTAACATGTAACCAAGATGCAACAAAGGAAATAGAAATCTTGCCAGATTTTTTTTTTTTAAAAAGAATACCTCAAAAATTGATATGCTCTCATGATGGTTCCAATTAACGTGTTCCACTTTGCAGCAGGCTAGGGACATGCAAAAGTTACCACAGATAAAAGTGTTTGGTAGCTTGATAGTTTTTCACTGTGTGGATATATCCTAATGTACTTTAAATTTGTCTTTTTAATTAACCCAAATTAATTTTCTTGAATGTGTTAGCATAGACTTTTGGGAATAAGATGTAGGCTACCAGAATCATTTGGGCTTTGCAGAAAATATTATTCCTGATGTATTTGACAATACCAGCAGATTTTTCTTGCTGTGTTTCCAGTAAATTACTATTTCCTTTCTGTTTAGTCTGTTTGTATATTATGTTCATATATATTCTACTGACATAAACTTAATCTTAACCCTCTTTTCCACACCTCTGTTAATCTGATTTACAACCCTGGCAAAAGCAACCTTCTTCAGATTGGTATCAACAGAATGAAGAGACAGTCAATGAGACCAGTACAAACTGCCTGATCATTTCTGAACATGTTGCCCAGGACCTGAACTGTACTTTAGACTCACTAAAGGATTACGGATTTTGTTGCATTTGAAAATAGCGTATTTTCTATATAGAGGCTTCTCACAGTATTCAGTTCCCTGTGCATCATGCTACCATCCTTAACAGATGCCTGATACAAGTGTTTCCCGCAGCCTCAAGTTGTGTCAGTGGAGGTTTAGATGGGATACTAGGAAAAATTTCTTCGCTGAAAGGGTTGTCAAGCACTGGAATGAGCTGTCCGGGGAAGTGGTTGAGTCACCATCCCTGGAGGTATTTGAAAGATGTGTAGGTGTGGTTTAGGGACATGGTTTAGTGGTGGACTTGGCAGTGTTAGGTTTACAGTTCAATTTGATGATCTTAAGGGTATTTCCCAACTTAAATGATTCTATAATTCTTTGACTCCTCACACCCCTGTTCCCTATGTTGTCTTCTACATCTCCTGTGCCATAAGGTGTCACACTGAGAACGTGCTCTATTTCATAGCCATATCCCCACTCCTCCATCTCTTTATCTGGAGATATGTTAATGATGGGCAAAGTGATCAAAAGATGCTCTTGTGCTGGAGGACATTCAAGGTTAACATTACTGGTCATTAACTGTTTGGTTTTTTTTTTACCTAAAAATAGCTGAAAGTGGTTAAGAGTACTGAGTTCTCAAAAAAAAAAAATTGCTAGAAATAGTATATTTCCCTCTTTCCTTCTTTGATTCCTTTCCAGTTTTTATCCAGCTGATGAGGTTCTGCTATGTAGTCGAGACCTCTCCTTAGGTGTTGGGTTTGCATATACAGATTCACAAGTTAGTGCATTACAGACAAGGAAATTAGAAATGTCACAGGAAAGTTATTGACTTTTTGCCATCTAGTTTTGTAGAGTATTTTTGCAAAGGGTTGAAATTAAGTACCACAGTGACACACATAGCATTCTCATCTGCCATTGCATGATATATACCATTAGCCTAAAATATCCTGGTGACATTATCAACAAAAAGGTCAAATAACCCAGTCTTGCTGTATGATACACACAGTAAAACATGACAAAGTGAAAGATTTGCTTTCCGTTTTCTAGTAAAAACATTTTTTCCTCTGCCACAGTTTATTTTATTGAAGCACCTATTTCCAGGACTTAGTATGTTACTGAGTTCTTTTTCTCTCCTTGACAAACTGGACTTTTCAAACTAAAATTTCAAACTAAATGCTTTAAATATGTTATAAACCTTATAAAGGGACCGAGGTACCTCTTCTATGCTACATGGAGCAGGAACATTGGGTGCTCTAAGACTTTCTAGAGAATATACACAGGTAAATGGATAGGTTAGATAGCAAAGAAAACTATTGTGACTGGGATGAGAGGAACTGCTCAACATCTACTGGGAACTCCCCTCAGCTGCAGCGGAACATGCAGGAGGCCAACTGAATTATCTTTAAGAAGCCTATGATGTAAGACGCTTATCATGTTTATTTAACAAAGGTTTCTACTCTGAAACACAGCTCCATAGCAAGGGCTGAACTCTACAGCACACCTGATAATGGAATATGGATCAGGAACTACCACTTCAGCCCAGAATAAGAGAAAAAACCCAGGAATCCTGCAATCAAACAGAGCTGTGTAAAGCTAATGAAAGGAGCAGGGAGTATTTGTACAGTTCCTGTGTTACCAACATTTGGCAGGGATAAATGTGCATGAATGCAGAAGCCCTGGCAAGATCCCATAGCCAATGAAAGGAGATTATTTGGCAATCTCCAGAGAGGAACAGGCAATCTTGCTTTAAGTACTTGACATTTATCAGGCAGAAAAAGCATTTGGTGCCTGCTGGGAACATAAACTCCTATGAAAAGCAAACCATGCTGACATATTGGTGATACACACACTGCCATGTTGTCTGCTCTAAACATGGGGGAATTAAGTACTTTTCAACGTGGATTACTATGTCCTTGGTGCAACTGTCACCAGTAACTTGCCTTGAGACTCTGCCACTCATCTGTCAGAGCACATAGGGCCCAATTCAAAGCTAAATGGAAGAAATGAAAGTGAGGACTATTCCTCCCCCTGCCACGTGCAAGTTCCCTTAAACAGCCATTTCAAAGTGCACCACAAAAGTTCTTGTGGGTGCTTCTATTATAGATATACACAAATGCAAGAGACTGCCAGGTCCGCGAGGAGTTTGAGCAGACAGGAGATGACTAGAGGAAGATAGCTCAAAAACTGCTAGATGGCCCTCTGCCCTCGCAGGAGCTGCCCTGGCCGAGGAGGCTGCAGGAGCTCAGGATGCTATGTTAGCAGTTCCTTTTTTGCATCAAAACTGCCCAAACTATCACAGCTGATAAACTGGAAGCACAACAATCCTTGGAAACAAAACTGAACTTCACAGAGTTTACACTGCTTGGGCAGGAACTATCTGTGCTTAATAGCATCCTACTACCAAGCAATTAGCTAGCTGTAACAAACTGCAAGTGAAACAAAACACACAGGCTCTAATAACTTCAGTTCTCATCTAGAAGCAAGAAGCACAGTGCTTAAAATAGACTTACGGAAGCCCTACTGAATAAGCAGAATATGACATTTTTGAAATGAGATATTTGTAGCGCAAAGGTTACGCATAGCTTTCAGACATGCCCAGATAATCTGCCTTTCATAGTTAATTTTGGAAATACAGAATGCTTCTGGTCATCTTATCGTTCTGAAGTGTTTTTTTAATCTTTAAGGAGAGACTGAAATATGAAAATGTGTTATCAGATTGTTTTTTATTATTTGCTCACTGTATAAGGAATGAGTGTAAATGTCTAAAAACTAAAATGAATTTTGCCATTGTCCTTTGGGTGTTTACTAGCTCTTGCAGTTCATAGATCAAGCCAATTTATTGTGCTGTTCAGTGTAACAAACAGAACAAAAACACATGCAACAGGAAAATTCCTCCCTTTCAGTTTCTACAAGAGGCTATAACACTCAACTTCTTTCTAAATGAAGGAATGATTTGGACCCTCATTTTTTAAAAAATTCTTTAAAAAGTTACCCTAAATGCTGAAACAATTAATATTGCTGTATTTTGAGGGGTACCTCTATCAAAAATAGCCTCCAGGAGTGAAAGGAAATAGAATTTTCTTAATTAGACCCTGAATGTGCTGTATATTGAATCAAAGATGCACAGATTTTGATTTGCATCACAGAGTTCATCAGAGAACTCTAGGATAGCACAGAACCTACATATGTACATCTATATGTATAAGTTCAAGACTGTGAGTAACCCCTCTGGCTTCAATGAAGTGAACTGCTTGTTCAAAGTTGCACATGATCTTCAGTGCATTTGTGCACCAGTGCTTATATCGGTTTGGATTTCATTAAGTCTATAGATGAAATTTGAATATTCTTAATGAAACTGAATTGAAAAAGGCACAGTCCTCTGAACTGTGCAAAAGATTAGCACTCAGGAGACCTGAGTTTAATTCATTCTTTTTCTCACGCCATAGGGCTTTGCCTGTCATTTTACCCCTTAATGCCATTTTTCACCATCTACCTTTTGCTAGTTTAGGCTTTAAGGTATTGTACACAAGGTTTTATTTTAATTTAATTTATTATATCGATTCTTTCCTATCACTGGAAAGGAGCAGTAGAAAACAAAAGAAAATTTAAATGCATCTATTGGAGGCATGCAATGTTGAACATGCATCTTTTCTTCTTCAAGGAATTTTCGAAGGCAAAAGTTCCTACATGGTTAACAGCCATACAATATACACACAAAGATACATCTTAGCAAATGACTATAAAAACATCTTCACTGGGCTGAAATAACATCAGAGAACGTATCTGTCACAAAAACAATGCAGATTTCAAAATAGCATTGCCCTCATGGACACAAGTCCTTTCCTTGCAGGTTACCTTTCCTTTTTCTAAAAGGTAAAAGCAGAGGGAAAGAACAGGGAAGGAATAAAAAAATACAATTCATCCAAACAACTTTGCAAGTAATAGGTGGTTTCAGCACAATGATTTCATGCAGTACGTATTTTTTCCCCCTCCTGAATCTATTAGCTCTTACTGGAAATTATTTGGACATTTAAAGAGGACACAATTATACTTCAAGTGAAAGGACTAAAAGACGGTGTCATAAAGTAATACTGATGTGCTACTCGGATGTCTCAAGGCTATGATTAAGGAGACTTCTTCAAAAGTATTCAGGTCCCTTTATTTTGGCTGCAGCCTCTTTCAGCCTTTAGAATGATTGATATCTGCTCTAATTCAAAGTGGTGGAAACCTAGTAGCTTCAGTAGTGATATTCCAGAATTAGACACCAGTATAACAAAGAGCAGAATTGGACCCTGCAGTTAGATTCAGTTCTGCATTAATCCAGCAATACAACTACTGCAACTGATATGCACCATGGTTGAAGACATGCTGTTGCCAGATTCAGCTTAGAGCTGCATATCTGCGCCACAAAACTGAATTCTCAGCCCCATCACCACAGCTCCTTACATGCTATACATGCCCAGTTGGCCGTGTGTGCCTGGGATTCACGAAAGACAGCCTAGAGCACAACCTGCCCTGCTGCCAGAGCCTCCTCCCAGCACAGCAGGGGCTGCAGGTCCCTTGCCATGCGTTATCAAGATGAGGGCAGACCCAGAGATTGCAGGACCTTTCAAAAGCTTTGGACTATCAGCATGTGGGAGAGAGTCCCTCCCCAAACTGCCATGCTCCCAAGCAGACGGACTTCCAGGTTTTCTCCTCCATAGCCCTCCACTTCTCTGTGCACGTCTGACACACTGAGCTCTCCTTATTACCCTTTCCCACAGTGAAAAGGTCTCCAAAAGCTTTCAGAAAATTACAAAGAGACCGTCTCCTTCTGAATGCCCAGGCTCATGCTTTCATATATTTTGAACTTCATATCCTAGTTCTTTTCAAGAATGAGTAATTGATGTTCCTGATTTTTCCAGATAACATTGAATAGGCAAAGAAAAAAAGAAAAGAGTGTTTGAGAAATAATTACAAATTATTTGCAAGCAAGTCTTTCTGTACTGTTAGCTAAAGCTAAAAGTTATTGTTAGTCAGAACAGCCCTGGAAAGGCAGAAAAAGCAAGATTTTGTATAAGAAAAGTCAATTTGAATCACCCTCCTTTTACAGGAAAACTGATGAACTGAATGCAAATGGAGGCAAACAAAAAATTTCACAGTAGGTGCAACTTCTAGGTTGCAATGATTTTTGAGTATCCATTTAGAAAAATAACCTTGAACTAATATGCCTGGACACAAGGGGCCAGGATCTGTGGCATGATATGGGTGTAAGTTACAGCAGTTCCAGTGGAAGCAGGGTCTGAAGAGGGAGAGGTGGGAGGATTACTGGGGAAATAGGAATCTGAGTGAAGGATCCTCCCACTGCCCACACGTTCAACCAATATTGCTGAAGAGCTGGTCTGTTCTGTTTCAGATAGCCTGCAGTCTGCATCTGTGAAACAGATTTTGCAGCCTGTGCAACAGCATCAATAAAAAAATCTGTAACTATACAATCTAAAGGAATTCTAGATATAGAAAGGCAATTGGCATGGGAATTTATCAATCGCAAGCATCATTAGATGAATTACATGAAGAGTGTGCAAATAGAACTACTGAATCATGCTTGCAGAAAAATTAATTTACAAAGCATATGTGCTTGGTTGTTGGTGTCTCTAGTGCTCTAGTGTGGGAACATACAGAGTTGGAGCACTGAAGAGTTAAATGCAGTCACAACAGAGTGCAGAAAAACAGCCACAGATCAGCAACATGAGTAAAGCCCTTCAGTTTTAAAGCAACATTTATGGTATCTTGGCTGTCATCTTGAAGATGAAACCTGAACAGCTATCACTGTTTTACTGTAAATTAACTGTTATCGCTCTATTCTTACAGCTACCCACAAACTGACTGCATTTTGCACTGAGAATGATGGGCGACATCAGCCCCCTCCACCCCCCCGCCAGCGCCTTCATTGCAGTGCAGCTATTAGAGCTCAGTTTTCATATAGCTGTCATCCTGCACTAGCTGCCCCCTCTCCCTCTCTGTAACTACCCATCTCACATTCCCCGAGTATCATGCAGAAGATGGTGAGGCTCTGCATTTTGCCTGACCAAGTTTCTATAGGCTGTGCAGTGTGATGACTACAAGTGCAGCAGCATTTCTGTTGACCTGCTGAAAGAAAAAGCTCTCTTCTGCTCAGAAAGGGATGCTTCTGGGTATGTGTGCAGAGCTAAGTCCCTTCGACACATGCCTTATACACCTACATCTTATGAGCTTGTTACATAGTGGACACCTCTATGATACCAGCAAGTCTTTGAGGGCTGAGCTGCTTATTCATACATTATCTGCTGCCCAAAGGGCACTGAAGACTTCTGCACTATCATTTGGCAATGCTCATGTAAACAAGTCATAGAATCACAGAATGGTTTGGGTTGGAAGGGACCATCCATTTCCAGCCCCTCTGTCATGGGCAAGGACACCTTCCATAGACCTGGTTGCTCAAAGCCACACCAAACAAGGGCATACTCCAGCCTGAACGCAACTCCTAGCTTCAGAGGGACAACCCTGCTATTGATTACTAGCTATTGTAGCTGAGGGAGATGATGTGGGAAATCCTTTGCTGGACTTCCATGAACTTCTTGGAGAAGGTATGGTACAGGGCTTTCTGAACCCAGTGCTCATAAAAATACTGAATGAAACTGATCTCTGCAAGAGTTCCTGGGTCTGGGTGATTTCTAAGTCCAGTATCTGCATCCAAATAGTGGACTCTGAAATGATTTACAGGAGTAACAGGAAAGAAAGAAATCAAGCTGGAGAAAGAGCAAATGCTTAATGAAACAAAGTGTGGCTCACTTACTTCATTTATCTAGAACAGCAGTCTGTCTGTGCTGACTTGATTTAATTGTTGCTTTGGTTCACAAACATCCTGTCCAGAATACTAGCAGGGACTACATGCAAAGACTTGAATAATTTGTCCAGAGAGATAAGATTCTTCATTTTTTAGATCCACAGAAATGCTATCTTCCACTTACAAATACAATAAGTAGGTCAAATCCGTTATTTGCTTACATAAGTAGCAATCTGTTTGCTGAGCTTCTAAAATAATTACAGCTCATTAAATCAAGCTGGCAGACCTACCGAGGTGATATTGTGCAGAATACTGACCTCTTGGGGACTGCAATGTGAAACGTATTGTGTCCAACTATTCCACAGGCATGGCAGCTCCAGAAATGCTGCCGTGCTTCTTCAGCATCTCCCACCAGTGACAAGGAACCACAGATTTCACCAACCTCCTCCTCTCCCCCAGAAGTTTTGCAGGCTTTGTACGATTCTTTTCCCTGAGGCGGTTGTACAGAAAGCCACTTGCTGCTGCTGAATGACACATCCAGCAAGCCCTTCTACCACAGGTGGGAGCTCCCGTTTCAAAATAAAGCAGGAGGTTGATCACAGGGGTCAAATGAGTCACCACAGCAGGAGCACTGAGAAAGCAAATGAGGCCCAATGAACAAGAGTTCACCTAAAGAGGCACTCTTGCCTCTACCAAAAGGACACAAGGTGATCCTGCAGCAGCAGTTCCTGCAGGTTGTCACTGAGCACCTTTTGGGTGAATATGATGATAGCTGAGGTGGACAGAGCATTGTCAGAGCAGTTCGCAGGCAGGCAGCAGCGTCTGAAGATGTAACAGCTCTGTGGTCAGAGGCTAAGTGTTACTGAAATACTCAGTGTAATCAGCTTTAGGAAAAGAGCCTCACAGCTATTAATTTTATTTCCATCTCCATAGGGGTGACTCCTCTCTCCTCCTCAACTCTAAATAAAGTGTTGACAAAATTACAGACAAGGCACACGTTATCAGCTGCCTCTCACTCAAAGCTTCTCTGTATGCCTGGCATCTATCATTTCATCTTGCATTTATTTGCAGAGCGGTCTAGTGAAACTAGTAGAGCCTAGAATAGTTTTGATCTACAAGGGTCATGCAGCCATGCCTAATCACCATAAATTCAACTGGTTTGGTTGCGGTTTACAGTACCATTTTGACAGTGTTTTATGCAGTTCTAGACAAGCTTTGGGAGAGCCCTTTCCTGTTTCAAATGTCAGGCTTAACCTCATTGCACCACCCTAGAAGTGAACAGAGGATGGAAAGACAAAGGTGAAGCATAAAAAGGAACAGAATTTCTGCCAGAAGCTGTTCCTACCTCACCCATGACTGCAGAACCTGTTCAGTTCAACTTACAGGCAGAACTAGTGGGAATAAGAAAGAGACCTGATTAAAAACCAGCACCCTGCAAGAAAAGGGAAAAGACCAAGAAGCAGAAGACAGAAGATGGAACAATGAGGAAAAGTGGAGTTCTCTTGCAAAAATGTTTGGAAAGCTGAGGTAAATGAAAGGCAATTAAAGCAAGAGCAGTACCACAGGCTAAAAGATCTTAGCCCATATCTACGGGAAGAAGCAGGCATCAACTACCAGAGCATGACTGGAGAGACAGCACCAAGGTCACTTGCTCCTAAAAGCTCTTTAGATGAATGAACTGTTATTTCCTTCTCTCCCACACTGTGTTTGCAGTAAGCACACACACACAACAATCCCCTCCTCTTCCCCTTTTCTCCTTCCCTTCCATTTTTCCCTTCTCCTTCCCATTTAATATAATTTGGACCCATCCAACCTTGCAGCGCAGCCCCTAAACCAGCCCTGATGGTTCAGCTAAGTGCAGAACACAATGCCATGGATGCAGGGACAAGCCAATGCTGGTTTTGCCACTGAAAAGCCAGTGACTGAGGAAACTGTTATCCCAGTGAACTTTCTCAGATAACATATCTTCTTATCCTTTCCATTGCCAAGCGACTTTTCATTGCAAGAAATGTTCTTTTATCCTATCTTGCAGCTGTTGAAGTCCCCCATGGAGACTGAACTAGCACCTACTCTCACTGTCAATAGGACATAGGGATGCACCCACGCTTTGAGCAGTTGCACCACTACAGGAAACCAGAAGCTATAACCCAGTGTTTACAGCCTGCTTCATTTTGCTGTTGCTCAGAAGCAAAGCTCTTTGCAGGAATTCATCCATACCACTGACGCACAGCCTCTGGTGGAGGACAGCACAGAACAGCTTAAGCTCTGAGGGGGGTTGTTACTTACCATCTCCTGGGACTGGCTGTGCTGTAAACTGACGGCATTCAGTATTTCACAGAGCAGGGCCATAATTCCAGCCCAGATTTTGCCATCTTATTCATGCACTGCAGCATCAGTGATACCAACAGGAGGTTAGGAAAGGGAACTTGTGCAGTTCCTATGCTGAGAAGCTGCTTGAAGTCCTCGTTTCCACAGTGACTGCCCTGAGTTCACAAATTAAACCCTGCCACATTTGCAGAATGTCATGTTAAGCAAGGACAGTCTTTTTCACGTATTCCCTTCTCTGCTCAAAAGCCTCTTTCTACACTGCTGTTCACAAAAGCACTCACACACATGTAGCCCAAGTTTTGACTGTGAGCAGAAATACTCTGATCATAAGTTGATCGCAAACTACTGCACAAAACAAAGCCCTTGCACTATCTCTATTTTACAAAGGAGAAATCTGGGACACTGAGAGCCAAATGAAATGCTCAAGGTCATCCAAGCCAGTGGCAGAGCTGTAAAGAGCCTTGCTCCCCCACTTACACCACTGGGAGGTGGTTGGTAGTATCTACAGAAGTCTCCGTTTGGCATAACACTTACTCACATGCAAGCATGTATTTGCAGCACTGGGATCTTACGGCAATTAGTCACCATAGATATTTATCCACAACAGCTGTAAAAATTATCTCATCTTTAACAGAAAATAACAAATAATTCAGAACCATAGAATATGTTGAGCTTCAAAGCTTTTGTTTGCAAAAACTTATATTTAAGAAAATAAACAGGCTAGACATATTAAAAAGTTTTTGAATCCACACTACTGGTATAGCTTCAACTTTGTGCTTGGTGCACATTTCTGTTTGCTTTTTTTGGTTGTGATTTTTTTTTCCTTTTAATCAAAGGATTACTTACCATCTTATTCACCAAAATCCAAGTATTAAGATACTTCCACCGCAATAAGCAAAAACATAACCCTATTAAAACTTCCCCAGTTGAGGAGACTTGTGGCACCACCACACCGATCCTAAGGGAAGATTTATAGCCAAGCCATCCTTCAGTATTCTACCAAGAGGAAATGGGAGACAGCTCCCTTGGCAGTCATGCATGAAGGGGAAAATGCCAGAAATCTTCATCCCAGAAAGCACTGTTAGGGCCAACCCCCCAAATGTTATACTGCTCCCAAGAGAGTTGAGTTTTTTGAAGGTATGTTTCTGCTTAGAGTCCTGTACTGATTTTGTTTTACTACTGAGAATAAGAGAAGCTGGAATTATTCAGTTGTTACATGCAAGCTGGTTGTGAATTTGAAAGCAGAGTATTGTTCATGATTATCTGGGAGAAATAATGGAAGCCATGGCAAATGTTATACCACTGCACTGGAAATGGATATTAAGTTATGCCTCTTGATGATAAGTACACCATGCTCCAGCTTTTTACTTCCTATGTCTAAGCCTTCTCCCACCCTCAACCAGCAGCCAGCTGCAAATCATACTGGCTATTGGGGGATGTGCTTCTTGTTTGACATGCCAGAAGTTCAAAGTTATGACCACTAAAATTAGCACAAAAATTTCTGTGTGCTTGTTTTATTTCCCTCCTCGTGCATCTGTGGAAAGCCCAGGCTGGTAGACTGTGACCTCAAGGCTCAGTTGATGGCATTGCAAGGAAGCTGCGCTCTCTTGAGCTGTCACTACTGTGCACGTTATCCCAACACAGCACTGTTTGCACACGTATGAACTGAAAAGCATGAAGTGCCAAACACAGTTGTAGCATGTCAGGTATATGTTGCTTGATGTCATCCAGCATTAAGCCAAGTGGAAGAGACGAAAGCAGCACAACAGTGCACCGACCAAGACTACTACATTCAAACAGGCATTGGAAGGAAAATACCAATGAAATAGAGGATAGCCATGAGGACTTCACCTGAAGCCAAACTAAATCTCTTGAGATTCTGAGATTCTGTTGAGCACTATGTGTTCCCAGTAAAGCCAATGTGGGTGTAGGGTGCTTGACACACACACACGCACCCTTCCCCTCCAGTATCAACCTTATGGCAGGAAATGTGTAGAGAGCTCAGTCATGCCTCACCCCATTATCACAGACCAGCTCTGGAAGTAAACAAGGACTTCAGGATTTCAGTCTGATCTCTCAAGCCCTTACTCATTTGTGCACAATGCCTTTAACAGACATGCCAAAGACAATATGGAAAACCAAAACGTAGTATGAGTATTCCAATACATTTTTGTAGTTCCATGGGCATTTCATTTTACTTAACAAATTCTGAAGGGCTGTCAAAATGAGGCAAGGGAATTACCTGGATTTCTCCTCCCCTCCTCTCCTGGCCCTGATTTCAGAACATTCAGTGATGTAAAATAATGCAAATATCTAGTGTTTCATAGTATTTCAGCTCGCAGGTGGAAATGCTGAGAAGGCCCTGTTATTATGGTTCCCTGAGGTATAAACAAAATAAAAAATGAAATACAGTCACAAATACAATGACTTACAGTTTTTTATAGCAGTATTTCAGGCTTGACATACAGTGACCTGATGATAATAAATGGATTTATTGACACTATAACCTTCCAGTTACATAGGGGCTGTCTATCAAGGTTGCAGATGAACCACGCAGTGGACAAGAGCAGCCACATGATAGCTTTCTTCAGAAACTCTCTCTTCTTTTTTAGTCTTTCTGGTAAAGGTTATTGTTTCAGACACCTCAAGAGCACAGCTGAAGTACTTCCAGGGCTGGGTTGGCTCTAAAAGCAGCCTAGTGACTTTCATATGCTGTGAAACCTGTGCTAATACTCCTAGATCACAGCTGACTGCATGAATAACTGGCTTACATTTCCTTCCCTTGTTGGTGCTTCTAGGGACTACAGTGACCCTATACAGTCAGCGACCTCAGCGTGGCAGCACCCTGGAGAAAGTCTCCTGCTCAGCATGCCTGCATTATACCCAAGAGTGCTTTGAGGTCCTAGATGGTTTGCTAATTCCAGGGCAGAATGGCATGAATTCACAAGTGCAGTTTGGATCTTGGGTTGCCACCAGGCTTATAATCTCTCCTGAGCCCTGAAACACTAGGGTACACAGTACAGAAAAGCCCGCACGCTCAGCAGGAGTCACAAGCATTTAGCAGGGCTTACTAGCCTTAGCCTAGGGCAGGCAGCCTCCTTCTGTACTAGCTGCATTTGCAGTCAGTCTGGTGAATCAGCACAGCACTCCCTCAACTTGCATTATTAAGACTTTTCCATTATCAAGAACATCACAGCTTCCATCACCCTTGAGAGCAGAGAGATATCTGTACTGCAGGGGGGCTACACATTTAATTTTGTGCTTTTTTACATAGGTGCAGTATCTCTCAGCAAATGAGCAACACCCTAATTTGAAGAGAGAGATGAGGAATATATAAAGCAACTCTGTTAAATTAAAAAGAAGAAAAAAAAGGACACTAAGTACACAAGATAGACTAGCACAACGTAGCTAAAGTACCAACTGCCAAGTCTTGGGCACAGTGCAATTCCCAAGTGGGTAACTAGATCTTCGTGTCTTTTACCACTGCATGGTCTATTTTCTGTTCAATGCTTGCAGCTTCCATTAACGCTAATGAGTATGCATATGTGCCTTGAGGGTAAGAACATACTCCCTCTGTGGCTTCAAAACTTGTTTATAAATCCCTCCAAAAATCACATTGTGCTCATTGCTCTGCGCAGAAAGCTATTAGAACAGCTATAAGAGTGGCTGCTTTCATTCCTTCCTTCCCCCTTGCCCTCCCTTATCTAAGGGACCAGAAAATAGACCTGGAAAGATGAAGGGCTGCAGGAGGTGGTACGCAGGAAAGTAACCCAGCTCTGGGAGCAGCAATCTGAAAACTGACAGCTGCAGGGAGGGACAAACAGAAAGATCAGCAAAACCAAAGAAAACCAAACCCCAAAACCACTGAAAAACCACCACCCACCCCTCCACCCCCTGAAAAGCAAAGCCTCTGAAAATCTCTACGCTATTAAATGCTACAGAATAGACCCAACTCTTTTCTGTGTCCTTCCTGCTACAGGTCAGTGGGAACAAGCTGCTTCAGCAACCAAAGGGGCCAAGCAGAGCAGAGGGGCTGCTGGGCAGCCCCACAGTGAAGTCAGGCCAGTGCTGTCCTCCAGCCTTTTAACCACTGCAGCAGCAAGGAGGCTGCTGGGATGCAGAGCTGGACAAAGGGAAGGAAGGTCTAGGTTTCTAGTAGAGACTGCATTGCTCTAGTGCTGCTGAAAGCTGTGCCAGCTGGACGTGCAGGGCAGTTCTCTGGAGTCTTGTATGGTAGTTAAAAGCCAGCTCCACCTCACTCTACTGACAACAGGGCATGTGCTTTCTGATGCTGGCTTTGACTTTTCCCTCTATCATTGCCAGCTGCCTTCTCCCAGTGTGCAGTTTCAAGTTAAGCCCCCTCAAGCCTCACATTCCCCAAGAGATACATTACAGTGTACAAAAAAGAACGGGTAATGCAGCACTGAGATCGAGAATCAGATTCAGGTATGTGAAGGAAAACAGACACTGCTTTACACGTGGCTGAATACCAGCTTGCATTATGCCTGTATAGCTAATGTGGACACGAGCTGGAGCTTTCCATGTGTCAGAATGCTGTGCTTAAAATACAGAGCAGGCTGTAGGAAAGAGGAAAATGAGCTAAAAAACATACAGTGCACAACACCCAAACAGTCAGGCCTCTCAGGCACAATGGCACACAGGGGCTCCAGCCGAGCACCTGGCTGAGGAGCCCATGCCCTGGGAGGATGCTTCGGAGGCTAGACCTCAGAAGGCAGCACACCCCATCTTGGCACAGCCACACAGCCTGACGTTTCCCTGTTCACGGACCCACACCCCAGCATTGCAGCAGCATCTCAAGCCACAGTGACAACTGGCCCTCACTAAGAGGGAGCACGCTGCAAAAGCCATCCACATGAGCCCCATGCTTACCGCTTGGGGCTCTGACAAACTTTGCCACAGGATGCTTCTCACCAGACCTGCCCACCCCACTCCCCTGCCACAGCTCCTGCCCAGCAGCCAGGCGGTGCAGAAGCATCTGTGTCTCAAAGATCCATTCCTAAAATATTGCATTCTGCTACATCGGCGCTGGGTTGTCACATCTGGCAGGAGGCCACGCAGATAGCCCAGAAGCAGCTTAAACTGCCCACAGCTATACCCACCCGAACTCATCTGTCAGTCGCTTTAAGACTCATTAGGTCTGAATAGGGTGCATGAGTGATATTTCTTCCTTTAGTAGGCACAGATGAAAAGATGTAGGAATAAGACCTGGCTATAAGTAAGGACATGACATGGTTACTGCAGAGGACACTATTTCAAAGTTCAGGTTAAATACATTATTGGCTAAGGTAGGAAATAAAAGGAAACCAGCACTATGCAAAAAACAGCAAAAGTGCTAAATCCCTTCAGTCCAAGTTCGGTTTAATGAGAGTAGCAGAAGTTCAAGTTTACAATGCAGAGTCGCCAGTCCAGCTGACAGAAAACTAGATTTATGAGAGAGACCAGCTGGACTGCAACCCCAGTTACAGTTACTGTAATTGTTTTTCTCCAAAGGAAAATTTTCCTTACAAGTTGCCCACGTTTAGACCTGGCTGAGCAACAGAGAGAGGTTTCTACTGCACAGGCTTAGAAAGCAGCAAGAAGAATATCTTCTTCTACACATGACACACAGAAGGAAAACACTAAACAAATTGAATGGGTTCAAGAGGTGGGGATTCCTGCAACCATTTTCGTATCAGACAATTTACCGTGGGCTCTGGCAGGATCAAAATTACAACCATGAATAGCATTTTAAAAATGCTGCTCTGAGTTTTAATTTGCACTTGGGTGCACATGTTTGAAAGTACATGCAAGCACACACCACTTGCATTTTCATGATACATACATGTGTATATTATGTATACAAAAATTGCATTATAACTATTTCATGTTCACATATTTATATAACGTAGTCGTCCTCTGTATTACTAAACAGGATTTAAACAAAAAGCTGACTTTCAAAATGCAATTCACTTACAGCTCTTCATTTATGTTTGCACTGCAGTGGATCTGTAAACCTTTCTTGTGGACATGCAGTGTCCACAAAAAACACTGCTTGAGGCTGGTTACATTCACCAATTATACTGTTTTATTAATTCCTTTTTCTGCAAGATTGGGCACTGAAAGCACATCAATTAATTAAACTCCTGTGCTTTCTCAATAAAGAGCCTTTCAGGATCAAGATTAGATATGTCTTCCATGCTGAAATATTATTTAAAATTACCCTTTTCAGTTTACTTTTTGCTTCCAGAGTGCAATGTATGGAGCACAGCTACATTTGTTTGCTGTTCCTACCAGAGTTTGAACACTCTGCAGAAAAGACAACCCACATTTTTAAAAACAACTTTCTAGAAATCTGTCAGAGAGAAGAAATGCATTGGGTGGAAGGCGTTCAGTGGGTGCATATGAGAGGTAGCCAGAAGAGTAAAAAAGGAATATTGAAGCATAAGAAGGAACACAAGTGTGGAAAGACAGCCACAAAATTATAGTTGTTAAGGAGAATGAGGCCTTCAGGCTGGAGAGCACTCTTTCAGGCAGAGCCAAGATAGACTGGGATGAAACAGCCAAACCAAAGCATTATCACACTGCTGCACAATGAGACAGGGTTAATACATGTCATTGCAACTTAAAAGAAGATTCTCACACTCCCACAAATTTGGAAGAACACTTATAAGAAAAGTGTACAGATCCAGCGTGGCTGTTACTGATGCTATTTGTGCTTCAGGAGGAAAAGGTCTTTTAAGCTCATGACCAAATTTCTCCTGTCACCTCTGCAGTAAGGTCAGATTCATATTCAAAACATAATCTAATGTTATGGTAGTTATTATGATGGGATGGATTCAATATTTTGACTTTACCGTGATCAGAAAAAGAACAAATGTTACCATCAGTAACTGCTTTTGTTTGTATAAATTGGATCCTTATCAAAAAGCAAAAAGTAAACATATTTAATAAAAATGAGTGGTGAGGCTGCCCTTGGTTGCCTAGGAAATGTAGCAAATTCTTTTTCAAAGTAGCCACAGGGTCAGAGAATAGACATTATAGTCTGAATTATTCTGCATTGCCATAAAAAAAATGAGCTGGGAACAATTGTGTGACAACTCCCTTGTAGAGAATCCACAATAGTTGGAGAAACAATAAGGTTTTTCATCATTGATTTCCATAGTTCCTTGAAAAAGCTGTAGCCATTCAGCCTGCAAATACCACATATACACACAAATGTGTGAGACATATGCATACACAAATATTTGGGTACAATACGGACAACAGTGACTGAAAGTTAAACCTGAGTGTTCTTGGACTTGAGTTTCGAAAGACCTCCCTAAGAGAACAGGAACATTGCTTCTTATGGACTATCTCATCTGAAACTGGAAGGCAAAGCTTTACTAGTCCTTGAATTCCAAGACTGCTACTAGAATGAGAACTATTAGATAAGGAAAACCTTTACCACTTGCATGTAAAAACCAGACTGGCAGAATCAGAGCTTCACAGGTTTCTTTGACCTAGGAACAATTTCAGATACGAAATTTGCCTGGAACTAATTGTAGAGCAACAGTAATAATTTCACGTTCTGGGACAAAGCTGGTTTAAAGTTTCTATCAATTCAATACTGCAGGTAATTGACTTTCATCTAGTGCTGCTCATCTTTAGATATACTCATCAACGTATGACCACGGTTTTTATATAAGTATTGCTATGCTAGCCAGATGATGACTGTGAAAATTCTTTTATCAAAACAAACTTGTTTCCTTGGAGTGCACAGGTGATAACAAAGCCTCTCCTGGTGACAGGAAAGCATTTCAGAAATCCAGCCTGTTCACTCAAACACCATATCATACCACCTTTGAGTATATCTCAGACATTAAAATATGATTGGTTACTTCAAAAAAACCTTACAATCTGATCTTACTTTATATCTATCAAACTCTTTGATGAAACCCCTATAAATCTGGCACATATAACACCAGATACATACAAACAGGGCAGATACTCTGAACAAACTAAAAAATGATATAGTTCAAGGGTTCTGTCAATTCAAAATCTCCAGGAACATCGTGAGAGTCTAGAAGTACCCATTGCTACACCACATATAAACCAGCAAATTGAATATAATACAGGTCATATATGAAGTATCATATTGATTCTCAATATTCCATGAAGGTATTTAGTCACACATTGTATGCATTACATTGTATGAATTTTTATGCTAGTGATGGAGTATTACTCATTCATCAGTTCTTTACAGAGATCATTCTATGAATATTCAGCTATTTATTAGAATAATGAATCCAAGATGCTCTGCAATACTTAGTACTATGGGGTAGTAGTACCATTGTCAGTGAACACTATTACAATACCACGCATGTCACTCATAACCATCATGTGATGGGACTGATCAAGCTCAACCTGAGCAGAGTGGGAGGAGACAAAGTGGTACTTGGCCTTGGAAACAGAAATGTCAATCAATCTCAACTTTCAAAATCTGTCAGAAGGGCTGTGACTACATATTACATCCTTGATGTCAAATATCAGATGGCAGGAGGAGATGAGGGAAAGGAAACAAAACTTTCAGAACCTTCCGTAATAATAGTGCTGAAGAAGACCTGGCTCCATGAGGACACACACTGCTTAAGGAGTCTGCCATAACTTCTGTGAGATTGGTAAAATACTTGGATGCACTTCAGTTATCATTATCATTATTGCTACTTTAAGGCTGTCAAAGTCTCTTGCTTCTCTGTAAATGAGGAAAAGGGCTGGGGGGTAGATGTAAACCAGACCTCATTTCTAATCATCCTAGAGATATGCCAAGGTCAGCTATACTGAAGAGCACAGTATACTGTGTGACTCAATGCACACTTGCAGGAATATTCATTAAACAAGTTAGAAAATGTTAGAGCCTATCTTACTGCCCTGTCTGCAAAACAAAATTAATTTAGCTTTGATAATTCTGGTTATGCAGACTCAGGAAGAAATAGTGCTAATATATATTAAGGAATTTTAAAAATATTTTTAAATATAATTTTTTTTTAAATACTTCTGGGTAACTTAAGAGCTCCCACCTTTCACTTCAGAGCATATCAGACTGAGAAGTTTGTGCCTTGCGTTCTTTTGTATTAAATACAGGAGTTGAGAGACTTTCTGCTATGAGATTTTAAATCTGTCTGTGGCACAAATCTGAATGGTTTCTGTGTAAGGCTTGCTCCAGTAAAATTGTGGTAAACTGCTTTTATTAAGGGAAGCTACTTAATGCTTGGATTTGTCATGTTAGTCTGTTCAGTAGGCTTAATGTAATAATGGTCACTGTAGAGGTCAGGCTATGGAAGTAATGCTAGGTGTCATATGCAAAATAACTACCAACAACAGCATAAATAAATCTACAGTTTTGTTCAGTGTTTGTGTTCAACCTTACAATTGTAGACACATGTGCCAGCAGTTGAATTACACATTCCTTTGCATCCTGATCACTGATGATTGTTTAAAATCAGATTTCCATAAAAGGGGTTGTAGCATGAATACTACTAACAAGTATTTCTGGCCACAACAACAAGCAAAAGGGATGCGCACTAAGAGTACAACATACTGCATGGGATGTCAAAACTGATATGTAACATAGCAGTGGGAGAGACCAGCACTGATCAAACCCATTTGTCCCTAAGGGTTCCTTCTTACAGTTCACACTGTGAAACAGAGTCATCCTGATCTCTCCTAGCAGGGAGTACAGTAGGTCCTACTGCTGCACAAAATGCATTTCCAGCATGGAAGAAAGGAAGGAGAAGATCCCTGTAGTGTTATCTTATCTTTAGTAGTTCAGAGTAAGGAAGTGTCGTGGTTTAACCCCAGCCAGCAACCAAGCACCACACAGCTACTTGCTCACTCCCCCTCACCCAGAGGGATGGGGAGGAGAATGGGAAAGGAATGTAAAATTCAAAGGTTGAGGTAAGAAGAATTTAATAAGGAAAGCAAAAGCTGCACACACAAGAAAAACAAAACAATTCATTCACTACTTCCTATCAGCAGGCAGGTGTTCAGCCAACTCCAGGAAGGCAGGGCTCCATCACCAGTAACAGTTACTCAGGAAGACAAATGCCATAATGCCGAATGTCCCTGCCTTCCTCCTCCTTCCCCCAGCTTATGTACTCAACATGATGTCATATGGTATGGAATATCCCTTTGCCTAGCTCAGGTCAGCTCTCCTGGCTGTGTCCCCTCCTGGTTTCCCATGCCCCTCCAACCCTCTCACTGGAAGGACCCAAGAATCTGAAAAGCCCCTGACTTGGATAAATGTTACCCAGCAACAACCAAAACCATCAGTGTGCCATCAACGTTCTTCTCACACCCAATCCAAAACACAGCACTACACCAACTGCTAAGAAGAAAATCAACCCTATCCCAGCTGAAGCCAGGACAGGAGGCGATACCCTTTTTCAACACATTTGTTTATTTTCTTCTGAATGCTGTATTGTCTGAAATGTAACCGGGAGGAATGAGAAAAGAAAACGTAGACTCATATGCAAACAGAAAATTCGGGCAATGCATTATATCATAGCGGGTACAATTTTTATCATTGGATGATATTTCCTTGTTGTAGAGGTTTAGGGCCATGCAGTATTCTTTGTGGAGGAGTACCCTTTCCAAAGCTGTGGTTTTCACAGTGCTAGTGATATAGTGAGTGGTATCAGCGCAGATAACATTGTCCTACGTGCCATCTGACAGCAATCTCTTTTCCCCTTCATTTGAATAAATTCAGCTCATTCCCCAGTATATAACAAGACCATATAAGTGGTGCAGTCTGTAAGAAATGTCAAAGGTTGGCAATTATCCACTGGTCCAAAATTGAAAGAACAGTGATCTAGCGTATCTGTACTGGCACTGTCCCACAGACAGGGAAACATACAAGTAATTCTTAAAAGCAAGATTATCAGCTGGATAAACTTAACACCAGGTCACCAAAAACCTTTTTTCCAAAGAATTACAGTGTTTACCTTCGGTCCTGTCTGGTAGTTTCCCACTTTTACTTGTTGTTCCAGTGTTGACTGTTTCAGATGAGGTGCTCAGTTTGGTGCTGGGGTCTCGCTTAGGTTTTGGAGGCGGCTGCTTACGAGAGCTGCTACTTTCATCATCAGTTCCTCCAACAGAATGAAGAGACTGGGATCTCACGGTAAAGCCACTGGAGCAAGGATGTGGCAGTCTGTCCTGAGGAGCAGGCATTGTCATAAATCCCATGCGGAAATGTTTCCCCACATAGCTTCCTTCATTTCCTCTCACTACTTCTCCACCTATGCTGTAAGAGAAAACACGCACATAAGTAAATGATCCACCTTTGACTCAGTTGTACCTGGAACCAGAGTCTCAGTTCTGCCTGTGATAAGTAGATTGTATTCTTCAATTTGGAAATAAGCAATGCTCTTAAAACAAGATGACTACTAGAATAATCTATTTTTAACATAAGTTGCCAACAACTGAAACACAAATATACCACTATGCACTCACTAAAAATTTTAAAAGAAATTGAGAAAAGCTTTTGTTCAGGTTTCATGGCATTGTGACTACGGATTGTATTTAGAACAAATCTCAAGCCTGAGAAGTCAGAACTGAGTTTTAAGGAAGACAAGAGACTACAAGTAAGGCAAAGAATATTGCTTTATAAATGCAACATCGTATATTGATCCCCACTCCCCTGCACTTGTCTTTGACTACAGTCACTCAGGTACTTGGGGCTCTTGGGGCCCAATTAATCATTTTGATTCAGATTAAAGAATGGTAAGAGAAAGAAATGCTCTAAAAATTACTTGAATATAGGAAACTGAACATTCAATATCTCATCAAATCCACATGAAGCTGCAACATAAGCAGCATCAGACTAACAAGTGTAGAAGATGAAAAGGCAGTGGGCTGTGGGACACCAGGAAGAAAATAACCTCCAGCCACTCAGAAACACAGGTACAGAAGAAGGAAAGCTCAGCTGAAACAAGTGCTGTCATACCAAGTAGTACATTGTATTGTGGATGGCAGGACTGAGAACCTGGTATTATTCCTGTATACTCATGCACACGTATCAGTTCTGATAAACAGCTCTTACTAATGCTTATACTGTAAACCTATAGCATATTTCAACTAAGGCAATTCAGTGACTATGCAAAGAAACTCAGCAACACACACAGATCAACATGGGCCTGTTTGAAAGGTGGTCTGAAATGGTACCACCATGGGCATGTAGAAATGTCAGTATGTGAACTGTGAAGGCACAGAAAGCCCTAATTACCTCCCATTTCCCCGTCACGCAGCATGAAGCTCTAAGCAGGGTCAAGTCTGCTCCTCTGTAAGTTTCCTATTCAAAGTTGCCTTGCGCTGGTGCAGTTTATTTGGTACTGAAACACACCTCCTTCTTTAAAAGACAAGAACATTTTTCAACAGTTCATGTGAAGAGTGAGTAAGGTTTCATTCTTCAGTTATCATTCCCTGATAACTGTCTCCACCTTCTTTGTAGGAAATACTTAAGCTGTATCTAATTGTCCTAAAAGCATCAGACTGGCACCATGCAATGCACAACTTTGTGCATGATAAAACAGAACCTCTGTTTGCTTACTATAGTCCTTGCATTTTTATTTTATTTCCACTAGTGGAAAGGTCCACTTTCCACACTGGTAACAATGGAACAGGTCTAACCAAACGTGCCACACTTCAGGGACACTGACACCTACCTGCACATGGACACACACACATGCATACATGCAAGCCATGCATATGCTGGTCCATGTTCATAACCAAGTTATTACCAAATCCTAATTGGCATCTATTCCAGAGGGATTTCCAGCCAGAAGGATCAAGAGGTAGAATTCATTAGTTTGAAGATTAATAAAAAACTTGTACCTAATTTAAATGATTAACTATGCCTCTACTAATCTTTCATAAATTGTTCTGAAAATAATATAATCCTCTGACGCTGGACTACAAAAAGGGCCTGTCACATTATTTAAAGAAGATTTCTATCCAAACATGCTGAAGAACGTAGGTGAGGAGTCTGCTTCCTTCCTTAAGTCTATCGGATAAATCACGTTTAACAAACACAATTTCAGTTTGTCATGTCTCTGACATTAAAATTCGTATCAGGTTACACTATTTAATTAGTACATTTACTTCACTGCTGCATGGACGTGTTTAAACCACACGCTATAAGGCAGTTTCTGTTCTGGATGGACTTGCACAGATTTCACGGAGGGGATAGGTTTCACCCTTTTCCTAGGAATACACAATACTGCGTTTATACGAAGCATGTTGGTTTTGCCAAAGTGCTGCATCTTGTATTCCAGAAATCAAAACTTTCAAAACATAAGTCCAGTGTCTAAAGAAGCTATCTCATTAAATAATTAAATCATGTCCTTTCTTTTTCCTTCCCGTAATTTTTTCATTCTTTACTGAATTCCTTTCAACATCATGGGTGAAAATCTGTTTTACTAGCTTTTGACACTTACTCCAGAATAAACAGCCTATAGCCAGGTCAGAGGGAGGTTGGATATACAGATAGGAACAGACCTTGCTGTTCTGCTTCATGGCTGAAATAAATCTGGTCTTGATATTCTACATCCTCTGCTCAGGAACTAGACAAAACCAGCAGGACACCATTTCCCTCTTGTCAGCCACTTTTAAAAGAGTCCATTTCTCTTTGAGCATAGGAGCCAACCTTCAGCTGACGGTTAGGCACTGTAAACTCCAGGCTGAAGAAGTCTAGCCTCTAGTTCTAGCTCCTGGACCCTGGTCTCATCACAAAAGGCTTAGGATTGTTACTTGTGCTGGTAGTGATTCCTGAGTGTCAGGCAGCAGGTGTTTCCTAGGACAGCTTGACTAAGTGCAAGTGTAACATTGGGTGGAGTGTCAAGTTCACATCTCAGTAATACAGACTTAAATCCACCGTGGTGCAAAGAGAAAGGAGTCACTCCAGACTCATACCTGAAGCACAAGCACAAAAGCAGGATGGCAGACTTCAAATGTGGCATCCCCTACCCTCAGGCAGCAGCGTGCTGAAGCTCCACTGGGACTCGTGCAATACAGCTTTGCAATGCACTATGCTGCTGATGCTACATCATGAAACCAGACAGAATTAAAGGATTTATTTATGTACTCCTACTGCTTGCAACCACAGGAGTTGGCTGGGGCTGGTATATGTCCCACTACAGCACAACAGGCTGAGAGAGATTTATATGCACCTTGCTGCATAAACGACTACAGAGACAGCGAGGGAAAGTAATAGTGTAGATCTCACTCCATTATTTCTGACAGGAAAGAGCCTGTGCTCCTCATTGTACTGATAATGAGTTCTATCTCATTTCAAAACTGTATTGAGTTGCTGCAAGTATTACACAGTTTATTAATATATATGGAAATACAGGTTTGGATTATTCCTCTGGGAAGTTTCAATTTGAACTTGGCCAGGTTCAACTGCTTCTCTGACAAAGAATTATGTACAACATTCAAATAACCGTTAAAAATGCAAGACATTTGTCTACAAAGAGAGACATGAATTATATGAAAACCAAAATAATCATACAATCACTCACATTACACACTTACAGCAAAGCTGACTTTGTGCTGAAAATGCACTTTGGCATTTGCCTAGGTCCAGTGACTGACTGTGCAGTGGGTGAAAAAAAGGGCATTGCAGTGGGGTTGGCTCCAGACACCCTTAAGAAGAGAGTTCTGAAGCAGCTCTTCTTTCAGAGACAGGATGCTACAGAACTTCTCCAGAGCCTACCTAATAAGTCCAATGTAGACCATCGAGTGCTGCCCGATTATATGCTCCCTCCTTGGCTGCACTGAAAGGTAAGCAAGCAAACTTCCCATCCTTCTTCCACACGGTACTGGAATTGAGTTATTACAACAAACACCAGAAGAGTTGGATCTGCCTTTAATCAGCAATAGTGGATTTCAGCTTTCATTTCTAACATATGAACAAGAGCTCCAAGTGATGGATCTGATGAGTCGTGTTACATCTCCAATACAGGTTTTACTTGTCAGCTGAGATTTCTGAGGTCAGAACTGGCATAAAACCACACCGACCCTGCTGCTCTTACTTGCTTTATCAGCCTGCCTGCACATAAACTGTAATCATCACAGTCCTGGACACATTACAGCTCAGCTTACTGTGCTCTGCCTGCTCTGTTCTAACAAGTAAACACTGAAGCATTGACCAAACTACAACACAGAATAACTGAATTGTTTATGTGTTTGAAGAACTACAGAAGGAAAAGTCTTTTATATTATTCATTTTATCGCAAGAGGGCAAGTTATAGAGGAAGGAGGACTAAATATTAAAAATGAACACAGAGAGTACTCCAAATGGGCAGAGTATGGACAAGGTCATTTCCACATTGCTTTGCCATGAGTCGTAATGTTCCTATTGACTAGGAATATATTTTCAAGTTGTTAAGTTAGAAAACTAAGAAAAATAACCTCTTATCACTTTACTGAAAAATACAAGGCAAAGAAAAAGCAACCAGAGACTGCCTGCCTCAGTCGGTGCGGTCTCTTTCATTTGCGCTGTTCCGACTTAGCATTGCAAATAACAGTTTTAATTTGCTGTGAAGTTTCACTACTTGGTCCAGGCAGAAATTGAATTCATTCATGGAATCACTTCAGTTGGAATAGACCTTTAAGATTATGAAATCCAACCATTAATCTAACACTATCAGGTCCACCACTAAACAATGTTCCTGGAAATTTTCCTGGAATAATTCCTGGAAAACAAATTAATAGTTGTGTGAAAACTTTTGTTTTACTTGGTGTTACTGCTGTAACTATAAACAATGGGGAATAGTAAATCCCTCAGTGCAGTTGTAAAGAGTAGGAGAATGCCTGGGAATATCTAAGTCTCAAAAAGTAAGAATACCCTACAGCTACATTTGCTTCCCAGCCATCTATCTACCCTTGTTCTCGGTATTCATCCAGAAATTCTCTTGCTGGTTCAAACTTACAATGGATTAATTTCATGCCTCAGGCACCAAGAACCACTTGGTAGTTCTTCTTATCTTTGCACAGTCTCTGTTTTTCCTTCTGTGCTCCTTTACATGAGATTTTATGACTTTTTCTCCCCAAGTTCAAAAGGGGAACTACAGCTGATTAGAAGACTTGACCTCCTAAGCATGAGGAAGGGGCATGTACTCTGTGGGTGACGTGGCATCTTTGAAGGTATTTTGCCATTTCTTTGCTGTGATATACCGCAGTCTGGGACCACAGCAGGTTTGTGTCTACCAACATCCTTCTGAGTTTTGAAATTCCAGACAACCAAGAGAAGGCATTTCAATAGCACCTGCTCACTCCTCCTGCGCTTCAGGAAGACGCAGTCACAGACACTGGCTTGTTAGCTAGCAGAAACTGAGCTGGGGGTCTCTGTAGGCTCCTCTGCAATAGTGGGGAGAACTATGAAATACAGAGCAAACAATGCATGTGGATGGCCAGTCGTCTTTGCTGTGGGGAGTTAGCTGCAAGCCCACACAGTGCTACCCTGGCATGATGTGCATCTAACCCATCAGGGAAGCCGTCTGAGTCACAGACTGAAGAAAAATCACAGAAAATTAACTGTGATGATGTAGGAAGATTTTTATAAGTCCATCATAAAAAGACTAATCATCAGCAAAAATACAAAAGGAACAAAAATACTTAACTCAAAGATTGCATATGAGCTGGTTTGACTGAGCAAACAGCAGTTCATCCCTTGGTGCATCTACCTTTTTTAGATTAAGAGAATAGCTACTGTTATTTTAACTACTTCCTTCCTCTTGCAGCTGAACACCCAGCTCCTCTGTTCATATCAAACGTTCCGAGTATAAAGGGCTGAAATGGTTTTGAAATGTCTATTCCCCATCAGAATAAATTATACACACATATACTAAGGATGACACATTTTACTTTGTATCTGAGAAGCACTTTCAAGATTAGCATAAATTATATTTGTAAATTAGAGGTTGGATGCCAAAAAAACAGAAGATATACTATTTTTATCCCCTTAAACATGATTTCAGCAGACCATGAAATGTAATACTGAAGAAAGAAGGGCAGGATCACAATCATGAATTCAGGAACTGCACTGTAAATAAGGTTTTACACAAATCTGCACCATTTTTGCTATAGAAATTAAACATACAAACAAATTACATGTCTATTTTTTTAATTATTATTTTTAAAATTACACTTCAGAGGTCTCCCTCCTTGTTTCCCATGAATGTACATACACAATTTTATTCTGCATTACTTTTCTGAAAGACTCCAGATTACTCACAATGATCTTACATCAAGATCCAGAGATAATACTACCATCCTTCTAGGTACAGGCTCAAGTGCGAACAAATCATGACAAAGGTCAAATTAAGAGTCGTTTTGTGCATCTGGAAGACAACCTAAAGTGAGCAACTGACATGGTTGTGCACATCAGACATCTTGCCTCTGCCATATGCTTCTGCTTTTGAGGTAGATCAGGTGCTGCTTAACAAGTCAGGCCTCTCAGGACACAGAATACATTAAGCCTATAAAATAAAATTTATTCTTTTATCACACCTGTCAAACCCACAGGCCCAGGGTTTGATCCTGCAAACACGTAATGAGCTGACACTCTCTCTTTGTGTACCTGCATTATCACACTGGAATAACTAGGAAGCCTTGCAGAAATTGTTTGTCACTTGCAAGTCTATTCTAATCAATACCACTTGCAGAGATGTGCCCCCATAGTCCAACACTAGCTTTTTTTCTAGGAGATCATTTCTTCAAGCCAACCTATATAAGTAACAGTACCCTAACAGCATCCTCTGCTGCTGTTGAGAGTCTGGCTCCTGCCATCTGTGACAGGACTGAATCTTGCATGCAGAAGGTTCTCCAGATCAAATAGAACCACCATGTGTTGTAGCTGCACCTTTGGTGAGCAACCAAAAGACACCTGTAATTCCTGTGCATTGCACAATGGATGATAAAAGAAAAACTAACCAAGATTGTCCACAACAGGTTTTCCATAAGATGCCAGATAACCTAATTTCATGTGATGATCTACTATGCTCCACAGTCAGCTATTTTTGTAATGCAAAAGGTTGAAAATGCTAGCAATAGTTGGAGTTTAAGAAACAAAAAAATCAAAATCGAAACAAAACCAAAACACTTTATAAGAAACATTGATAAATAAAAACTATGTATGCTATTTTTACAACAAATTAACATAAGTTAGCTTGGAAAGGAGTAACCAAGGAGTAAGGACTTTTCTGACCCCCAGAAAACTTAACAAAAGTGCGTTTCATGAGTTTGAATAGAAGTTCTTTCTACTCCTGTCTTTAGTAGGTTGCCTCTTAAATGGGGGACTAACAGCAAGTACATTGGGCTGAACATTCACAACAGCCTGATGTTGCTTACCTCAGAGGACCAACAGTTATTACTGTATCTGGGGCACAGGGTCTCCAGTGCTCCAGCCCCGTGTATGACTGGTGACTAACTGATGCATATGGAAGGCTTTGTAAGTTGTGAATACAGGGGACACTTAACAGGCAGGAGTGAAAAGCGCTCTGCTTTTATATGACTGCAGACATTTTTAATTTTGCATGGGAGATGCACAGCTAAAAGCCAGTAAATGAAAGCTCATATGTTCAGAGTCACCTAGAATTAGACATCAGCCGTATGCAATGTTTAAACTGAGTGCAAATGCATGTTCACGTTAATGGAGTGGGGTTTTGCATCCTGTCAAAAATGGGTGGAGCTAGAATAAGGCTGTGTTTTTGTCACATTCAGTGGAAGATCACACGGCGCAGACTCCACTATGCCCAAGTAACTGTGACTAAGTAAATATTTCAATGAGATATGGGATATACCTCACATAAAATATAAAATAATTTTTGTGGATTTTTGCAATGAAATGTTGCTTTGGTTTTGAGTGGAACAGTTCTAATGGAAAGAAAATATGTGAAAAGTAAAAAAAGCCTTTTTGTGAATAAGATGCTGAGAAAAGTTTAAATCCAGACAAATGAATTAAATGTTTCGACACTCCAAAAGTAGCAATTTGTAAACCAAGTGCACTGTGCCTGCTGAGATATTACACTGTGTCTAACCTTTCCAGGTTTGGTCTTATTTCAAACAGTGATTGTACAGATGCTCTTCTGAGTCCCTCAAGCAAACATGACTACTTTCCTTTTAAAATCCATGCACAAATACAAGGAAATTAAGGTTTAAATAAATGCTTTCTATGGCCTCCCACCCCAAAGAAAAAGGAGTTAAATCCTGACCTGGCAGCAAATAGGAAGAACAACATTTGTTTCTGGAGGAAAACCCCTCACAAATTTCACTTCAGCATGATCCACAGCAAAATGTACAGGGTTTTTTTTTTTTGTTGTTGTTGTTGTTCAAATAATGACCTGAAACTCCAGTTATTCACATAATTCTGCTGATAATATTGTAATTCATAACTCTCAGTCTAGAATATACTCCCTGGGCTGGTTTGTCTCTCTGCTTTCTTTTATAAAAGCCATGTGAGTAGATAAAAAGGGAGAGGCACTACCTGGTATACAGAGCTGGGGAGGAGGTCTCAGTAGCACAGTCACAGCAGGAATGAGACAGGGATGCAGGCTCCACTGAAGGGCCAATTTTATGCAAATGTTTTTATTTTGGCAGCTCCAGATCTGCTATATTCATATAGGGCAATTTTGATTCCAGACATCTCAGCACATGGCAAAGCTCATGGATTTGCATTCTCCATATCCAAATATTCCAGGTACAATTTTAGGTACTGTTTTCGTAGATATTCAGGGCCAGTTTGTAGTTACTAAAAACACACCTACACATTAGTAATTTAAATGGGAATAAATTCATTTTAAACTAAGAATTCTATTTTTAATTGTTTATTTAAGGGGAATGCACAGTGCAATTTCCTACAAAACAGCACAAGGCTCACTTCGGTATTTTCCCCACGTACAATGTTTCTGTATGCTGAACTGGTCTTCACACAGGAAACAAAAAAATTTAACTTACTTCAGCTCACCCTACCCTAGCTACATAAATCTCTGCTGCATACATCACCTTACTGTCACAGATGCTGGAACTCATACACATCTTCACCAGAGGATCCTTTTTTGCATTGAAACAGTGCTGCTGGAGTCCATTGCCTTGACTTCACAGCTAGCGTTACTAACCTTGTGCTACGAAGCATACATGTTATCATCTCTCTGTTCCTTCTGATTTCTGGAGAGAAGGTTTCAGCTCATTTGTCAGTCACCACTTTGTGATTTAACTGGACAGCATGAGTATCTGTCTGTGCCTCACAAAATGAAACAAAACCTCCAAAACCTAATTGAAACATTTTTCACAGGTGTGATAATCCCAGAAAACAAGAAAGGGAATCACTCCACACAGACACACTGGTCTCTCTCTTTTTCTTCCCCGGACAGTCTCAATTTGCTAAATAAAACTACATGAAATCCTGTACATCAGTACTGACAGCTCTCAGTGTCAAAGCCTGGAGAGGCTGGTTCACTAAGATATAAAATTGCTTCAAAAATATCTCTGCTTATACACTTCCAGCAAAGTGGTCTTTATTACCACAACAGAATATTAATGTACTTCATACCTAAACTAAGAAATAATATAAAACAACTCCTTGCCTGTCTTGATGGGTTAGTTTCCTCACCAGGTTGTCAGAAGCTGGTTATTTGTTCAGAGAAATAAGCACAAAACGGACACTATGTTTTCAGAAATACAGTTGATTTACTATTGCATGTCAGAGCATGTGAAAAACAAGTGTAATGGCCATATAGGTGGTTAAGACATAGTGATTTCAATCAGGACACTGAAAGAGAAAAGAGACTAGCCAGCAAAAATATAGCTTGCCCCAAGCACGCATGTACCCAGAGTACCCCTGAACCAATTCCACACTTAGGTCTCCCAATACACTCATTGCATGTCCATGTATTCCCTTTAGAAATCAAGGTGAATTGTCTAAATGCAAAGTACAGAAATTCTTTTCTCTTCTGAATTCACGCACAGAGCTAATGGGCCAGATCCAGTAATTCTAGCAGACTACTAAAAAGTCTCTCCCTATATGGGAATTTAACACCAGAGACAACTTAGCAATTAAAGCTGCTAATAAACTGCCAAAGTTGCCAAAAATCAGCACATGCTGATTTTCATCACTCTCAGAATTACTTTTACAAGGATGTTCAGCTAATTATTATTTTTTTGTCACTGTTGTGTTGTCATTTATTTTTATTGCAGGGGTAGCTTTTTGCCAAGTGGTTGAGCAAAAACCATGTCCGCAATCTCTGACACCAAAGGAAGGTAGTGCTTAAATGCTCCTCTAGTAACATATACTTACATTGTCCAAAGGATCATCACTACAGCCTATGAAGCTGCAGTGAAATGAAAGTTTGCTAAATCAACAATAAGTAGGTTTTCCAAATTGTGAAAATCTGTGTGAGGATTTGTTTAGGCAATTAAAACATTAAAACAAAAAGTAAACACCCTTGTAACCTGCATTCAATGTTGTAATGGTAAATTAAGAGGGGAACATACTCGTTTAGTTCCCTGCATGACAGGTGATCAGCTCAGTGCTGTTCGTATGAAAAATGTGTAAACTCTCTCTGTTCCTCAGGCAGCCCTTTGGAGCTGTCAGTCATTGAGTGGCATGTTCCAAGTATTATCTGAGCTTGCAAGAAATAGTGCTTCCTGCGCACTGAGATGGTGATCTGTGGCAACCAGGGTCATACAAAGTCTGGACCTCCTTTTACAAAAAGATGACAAACCAAAAAAATAATGTGTTGCTGCTTTGCACCAAGAATTACTATTAAAATCTGTAAAGCTGCTAGTGGTAAATTTTAGTATATGTACATTTCTAGGTCACTTAAGCCCATTTGAAAGGTCTTCTATATAGAAACCATAACTCTGACATAATATGAACAGCTTTTCCATCTTCCAATGTTACAGTGCAGGCAGCAGTCTACTTTAAAATAACTGAAGCCACTAAGGGGATCAGAGACACCTTGTATGTATCCATCAAGTACTGCAGCCCCAATCAGCTAGTTGACAGACTAAGCAGCACAAACGGATATCTGTATGTCTTTAGCAAAAGCAATTCAACTTTGCTCTTAAAAAAAAAAAACAAAACAACGACAACAACAAGAAAATACTGTTGTTCTCTGCTCCAGAATACAGGCTGGCCCTTTCCTTGCTCTGCTGCCCAGTGCCCACAATGGACTGGCTACCCCAGCACTCCAAGTTTCATAATGCTAATCTAAAAAAAAAAAAAAAAAAAAAAAATCCTTCAAGATGGTCTCATGATAAAAAGCTTAAATCAGAGCAGCCTCAACCCAAACATTTTGGGGCCATTATGACTAGTACTGGATCAGGCAGATCAGATACCTATAGAGAGATCATGACATCATCTCTTTTACTAACTGCAGTAAAGGGCTACTGAGTTCTAGGAAGGATGAACCACACTGGACTTTGCACACACACTTCTTGAATTTGCCTGGGAAATTACTTTCTAGGCTACCTACAATGGCATGCAAAAATGTTAACATTTCTGTGATGACCAGCTCATTATTCTGATCTCTAGAATCTTGATACTATATTTTTTACTCAATAAAGAGTGAGAGATAACAATTGGTAAATAAAGCCATCAGCACCTAGTTAATTAGCCAGTGGATGCATTGCTTTACAACAAAAGGAGATTAGAGGTAAGAAAGATAGAAGCAGCACAAATACATTATTGCAGCTCTAATAAGCACCTTCTAGAATACATACAGAGGTAAAGGGAGAAACCAGCATATTTCCCATTGGGGGTTTTGAGTTATATGGTTACCTGTGGTCTTGTTTTCAATTTTTGCTTTATACCCACAAGTAACAACACACTCTTAAAATGAAAGCCAAGCCTCTTCTGTAATCCTGCTGTTGGATTCTGAAAGGGAAAACTAAACATAATCTAAGGATTGTGAGAGACTACTAGAGAAAAAAACTTGTGAAGTCAAAACTATGGTGTTTTGAAGATGACTGTGAATGATCTGAGCTGAAGTTTTTAATCCATCCTCTGATATTAAAAGGGAGTTCATATTTCACAGGTGTGTCCAGTAAAACCTTTAGGACAGCTTTGATTTAAGACTCAGATCAACTTCAAGAGGGTTCATGAAAGAATAGTATCAAGGAAAGAAAATATCTCCCAAGGAGAGATTCCCTACTGTGGAAGTAACAAAACTGGCTTGTCTACTAGATGCCAGCATCTGTAATTCTTGAAATGCAGACAAAACTAAATGCAAATTATAATATTTCATAATACAGAAGAGTTATTTATGCATATGCTTATTAATCTGTGTTTATTGCCCTTCAAGCTGAAGAGAGAAACAATTAGATCCCTTTTTAGCAGTAGTAGTATGGGGCATGTAGATATATAACTTTGATTTACAGAGTATGACAGGCAATCAATGTGCACCAGAGAAAGCCCATATCAGCAAAGAGACATGTCAAAGCTGCATTTGAATTTTCTTTTTTAGGACTGAACAGATGAGTGTTTCCTTCATGTTCTGAACACAATGGGATTGGGAAATAACCTGAATTTCAGGCTAGGAGAAAATGGATTGCTTCAAATTATAGGAAAAGTGAACAGTACTGATTTTATTCTCACTTAGCGTTTACCAGAAAAAGGAAAGCCAGACATATCCCTAAGTGTATTATTAGACCTTTTTACTTGCATACACCACAAGTAGTAAAGGATTGACAGTTAGAAATCCACTCTTTTCCCACATTTTTCACTCTCATGACATAAACATTAAATATGGCTGATGAACTGAAAAGAAAACAGAAAGTCTATGGAATTTATTATATTTCTTTATGTTATTAAACAAAACAGAAACAGATCCAGGAAATGAAAGACCAAATTCCTATATTAATACTGATGTATTAATTAAGAGCAGTTAAAGATCCCATTTAAAAGACATCGATAATACTTCCATGAAAGATTTACAGCAGTTGTCAGAATATAAACCAACTACTTATTTCAGCTGGGAAGCATCTGATTGCAAAGTCATGAAGATCTCAGAGGCAGGGTTGTAGGAAGAAAACATCTAAGCTGTAACACACATCTTGCTTTTGAAACCAGAGGGTCAAATTCAGCATAATGTCTCAAGTTTGAAAAAAAAACACTACAAACCTGAGAAACCTGAGCAGGACTACACTGCCCAGTTGCCTCTGTCCCATTATCACAGATGGTCACATCACATCCTTCGCCAAAGCCAGGCTTGGACCCTTCCCAACTAATACTTTATGTGCTTTGTCAGGACTACAAGGGTAGACCTGGGTATCAACAAACGGTACTGTTTTCCATAAAAATAAACAAATGTCAGCTTTTTTCCTTACAATTCAAGTCACTCACTGTGACTACAGTGTATATGAATAGCTGGCCAAATGACTAAGGCTGTCCCTGGAGAGGAGCCTCTGTGCCTTGCTGCATCTTGTGGCTCAGCAAGGAGGAGTGTGAGTCAGATGGGTCTTCTGAGCCCCTTGGTCACCTCAAGGCTGTTCATCTGTCCTGCCTTTTAACTGCAAAGTGCAAGGTAATTGAGAGATTGTGGAGACTAAATTACCCACAAAACTAACTTCTTGAGATTCAAGCTTCCCAAAATTTTCTTTAGAGACAGAATTATACACACATGTATATAAATAAATAAAATTTACATATCTTATGCAGAAAGTTTCAGTTTCAGAGTGTGATTTTCCAATGACAGTGCTCCATTACATGATTTAATAATTCTATCACTATTCTTTGGAATCAATAATGACCATTGTTGATCCTTCTTGTTTTGCTGCATTTCCTATTTTTTTGTTAGCTTCCATTCCTAATGTGTTTTATTATTATTCTGGTCTTTACCAAGTCTGTCTGTTACCTGCTCATTAGAACTTCTGTGGCAGAAAATATTCCTGCAAAAAACTAATTCTAGTACCTTTCAATTTATTTTCAGGCTGAGTGAGTCTATAAGCTTAGATTATTATTATTATTATTATTATGGTGAGCTTGCAGTGATATGTTTGATAGACTTTGAATCTTGTTGTATTAAGGCAAAGGCAAATTCATCCATATACAGTTTTAACTTTATACTTGAAAGGCTGAACAAAAAAATAAGTAACACTAGATCCTCAAAGAGGTTTGCCTCCACTGTGGTTCAAAGTGACTAGAGGTCAATGGGCAAAACAACTTAGAGAGTTACTTTGTTAAACATATGAGAAGGATACAAGCTTGTTCTGATGACTCTTACAATGGAAACACACTTTGGAATTCTCCAAAGCAACGTTAAAATTTCCAAGACCAGGTGTACAAGTGGTCTTAGTTAATATTGGTAACAAAACCACTGAGTAGCTCAGTGACTTGAACCTATAGCAAGCTCCAGCAACACAGAGGTTTTATATGGAATTTGAGGGCTCAGTTCCCTACAGAATGATTCCAGGGTTCTTATTCCACTGCTGCTATGACTATAAATATGACTATAAAATATTGGCAATGTTAAATAAAGTACAAGAGATTACATGAGGAACACCTTCCATCAGTTAACACCTGAGCCTCCAAGCTATCCAAAACAGGTCTCTAAGTTTTTTAAAAAATCCCATTACATTTATTTACTAACACCTAAACAAACAAACAAAAAAACAAAAAACCCCAAGAAAAACAACAAACAAAACCACAAAAAAAAAAACCACAAAAAAAAACAAAGAAAAAAGCTCTGAGAGTTTAAATAATCATAGCTGAAATGTTTACAGCATGCATATTTCCCCTGATTTGTTATTAAAAACAGCAGCAAAAAGATGACTGTGATTTTGCAAGGGCATGAAAAAATTAAGCAATGTCTCACCTATGACTTTCAACTAAATTTTAAGTACTGTGAGGCTTTTAATATAAATGGCCATTTTATTGCTAGCATTACAGATGTAGTCATCCTGATCTCCAAAAACGCCTGCCACTTTCTGGGCAGTTGTGTGAAATGTGTATACATTATTAACCACAGGACAGGTCATCTCAGACACAGAGCAATTACAGGCTATTGCAGAACCATGTGTTCTCTTTGGGTACCAAACTTTAAAGCCACAGGCCAACAGAGGCTCAGGATTGAGAGAAGCAGACTCAGCCACTGGCCAGCTACCCCTACCAGAACAACGTGGCCTCAACATCCACATCCTCCTTCCCCTTTCCCTACATTTATTTCATCTATACCATCACCTGAGCCAGAGGCAGTGGGCATGTGTCCAGCAGGCAGCCTCGGCCCCCACGAGGCTCTTGTCTCCCCAAGAGCCGTGACAGCTCAGAAACACCATCAGGCTAGCAAACCTGTACAGAGGGAGCTTGCCTTAACCCTAGTCATGCCTTAACGAGAAGATCATCTGCCTTATTACAAAAGGCATCAAATAGAACCGAGTATTTAGGAGTCAATGTCATGAGAGGGAAAACTGCTACTAAGTATTAACTTATCACTAGGTACCAACCAATTTCACAGAACACTAGCATCTCGTTAGGTTTAGGAATATAAACTGTCATCTGTTCAGTCCATTTATAAAATGTGGGAAGGCAGCAGGAAGCCTAAAGATTCATGAGGGCTTCCTGGAGAGAAACATCCACCGCTCTCTTTCTCATTTCTCTCAGCCTTTGATTTTAACCACATCTTTTCACAGCCCTTTTTCCCCCTTTCCGTATGCCACTGTACTGCAGGACCACCAATCACCCTGTGCACTCTGTGTTATGCACTGAGGGAACTTCTGTGGTCTAGCACCACTACAGTTCTGATGTTTTACAACAGTTGATCTTAATCTGGGAACAAGGGAAAAGGGGAACATGAGGAGCGCTGGGGAAAGTAAGGGCCACCCTTAAGTCTACACAGATAGATGCAGTTTGCTTTGGCAAAGAGGAGCTAGGCCTACAGATGTTGCTGCATGGCAGGACGATGGCAAGGACTTCAGAAGACCTGCTGAGAAAGTGAGGTCCAGTCTGTACAGCTGTCTTGTATAGTTATATAGTCTCATAGACTTACAGTACTTGAGCATCTCCTAATCATTTATTTATCTCTGTGGGATAACTGCTGTTGCCCTGTTTCAAAGGCTGACAGATGATGCAGAACATACAGCTGAGCAAAAGCCTGAATACACATTCCATAACTCCCAAGCAGCAATCTCAAACTCAGAACCACCCTTCCTCTCTGTCACACTTCTGCTTTTCTCTGTGGTTAGAATTTCACCACTGAAATACACACAAATACTGGTCTGAATGCAGTGCAGCATGCCAGAAGACAACCCCAGAGCCTTCAGAAGGGTGCATCACAAGCCATCACGGATCACTGTAATTCAGGACAATATTGTTGACACTATAAAGACCCCTCAACTCACTCTCTTTTGACACAATTGACAATGGCAGTCTCTCAGGAGAAGGCCAAGCCTTCTGGCCTGAGAGCACAGAAAGTGTTTGCAGTGAGGCCTCAGCCCTGGAAAGCAAGGGCAGAATGTGCTTTTGGCTTATCTACAGCTGTCATCTCGTTCTTTCCCATGTTGCTTTCCAAAGTTCCCCAGCACATTGGCAGGAGAAGCAAAAGTCTGATGATATGTAAAGTACAAGATATATACATAAAGGATAAAATAAATTCTCATGTTATCAATATGATACAGCCCCTAGCCAGCAACCTGTGAACAGATTCAACTATTTGGGCAATCCGCTCCTGACAAAAGATGTGACAGAAATGCAAGAGTGTGTCCAGTAAACGTGGTGAAGTGCCAAAGCTGAGGGGACCAGTAACACCTGGAGTAAAACAGAGACAGGTTATTTTGACTTTCAGAAGGCAGATAAGCAGGAAGAAGAGGAAGATGAGAAAGAAAGGGGGAAGTCTGGCCCTGAGCATGCTAAGATGCTTCATGGATGGATGCATATTTGCTGCACTGCAGATACACTTACACATAATAAACCTGAATTCATTAATACTAAATATTTACGCTCAGCTTGTAACTGGTCCAAAAAAGCAATTATGATACATCATGTTGACGGAGAGTATAAAGCCATTAAAACTTGGATCATTCACACAATATACTGTGTCAATGCACAGTTAACAGTAACATCCCTAGTACAGTACATTTAAATGGGGACAGTCCAATGCTTTCTAATAAAGCAATGCAAAATTTATGTTTTGCTGTGACACCTATCCTGCAATGAGATCTCTTTAACTGCAAATATACTACAGTGAAAGCCATGAATATAATTTCAGTTGCCCATTAAATTTAGCACAGTTTATCTGGTAAACTCAGAGGGAGCTCTTGGGACTGTACTTTGGTTGCAATATTTTTCCAGCAGCCCAACATGTTATATGTGTCATTCACGAAGGACTTAAAACATAGAGATGAGCTGGTAGCAACAGCACCTTTAGCCTCATGCTGGCAGGTGAAGAGAAGCCATACAAGGAGAGACTCTGCAGTACCCATCATCAGCCTGTTTCCAGTCCACTTGAATCTCTTGGAGAAAGAAATAAACAACAGTCATTCCTTGGTTGGAAAAGAAGAGCAGAGCTGTCAAAAGTCAGACCTCAGGATGTGACAGTCACATTCTGTTCTCTCTCTCTCAAATAACAGTCTCAAGAGGTTAACCACGTGGTCTTTTCAAAAGTAACATGTTCCCTGCAGAAGACATTGTCCATAGAAGTGCTACTGTATATGGCTTCCAGCTCTTGTAACCCACTGGTCTTGGAATACAAGTCTGGTGAAGCAGAGGTAGTAAAGGGTTTTGAAATTACCAATAGCTACTTAAAAAATACGTGACCTAAAAGCAGTCCAAATACACTGCAGGGAAATTGAAACACAAGCTGATGACAGACATACTTTATGGGAAGTTGCTGTCCAGTTTGGCACTGAGAATACATTACTACAACAACATGACTTACACAAGTCATGGGTGTCCCCTCATTCCATTTACTCTTCTCTTTGGATAACCCTGTACATAAACACATGGTGCCACTGGTAAAACATCAGCTGCCAAGATAAATGGTAAAAAAACATAGTATTAAATCAGCCATTTTAAGGGCCCAGATCCAAAGACACTAATCCTTTCATCAGGATTCAAACTGGCAATATTCCATATAGGAGAACATTTGTTCTCTCTCTGGACTGAATATAAAACCCATCTGTTGAAGAGAGCAAACTCTCTTCTACTCTCAACTCCACTACTGAGTAAAGGCATAAAACATTTGCCTTCTGTTTGCCTTCAGAATCACCAAAGTGACCACAATTACAATGGTAATCCAATGACACTGTTTGGGTAGATGTTGTAATCCTCTGGTCCAACTCAGATATAAGATTTTGTGTTGTATTTCCTAAAGCCCATTGATGGTAGAGGCATGCGACACGTTTCACCTACACCAGAATCAAATATACTTACCTACTGTGTTTTGAAACATGCCCACCTTTGCACATGACTTGATGAGAGCCTTGAGTATACAAACAAGCCCAAAGTTTGTATTTAGATCTGCTGACACAGCTCTCATAGCTGGCACAGCAATGGTATACTTCAAAATTTCCCATTGTTTGGAGTAGGGAAATCATGCCAGTGTTTTAGATACAACTGCTAACTTTTTTGTGGTGACCTTCATTCCCTTCCAAAACTCATCTACAGCAAGCAGCTTTCCAAAACAAAAATTGCCATTCTGATATTGAAAGATGATCTGGTGATTTAAGTTGAACAACATTTTAAATGAGTTGGAACTACTTTAGAAGATTCAGTCTATGAGCATTTCCTTGAATTCCAGTTTTCCCATTTTGTTCATTTTTGAGGCTGAGCCTGAGAACTTATATCCATGCTTAGATCAAATTGTACGTTGCTACTTTGGGCAACCCACTGTAAATGTCATTGTATGTATAAGTCAATAAAGATGTCTTATGTACTTCTCTGCTTGATTCCTGTAACATCCTAGGATGTTTACAAGATGACTGATTTACTAAAATAAATCATTATTTTTTGTGATAGGAATAAAAGTCTGATTGTTAACTTGGGACATTCTATTTCACCCTAAAAACACGGGACAGGAGTGTGATACTACCACTGAGAATAAACAAGAAGCAGCAGCATTTCAATGATCCAAACAAAAATCCCAGTTCCAGTTTACTTAAATGCAGAAGGTCCACAGAAGTATTAAATGAAACGTTAAAATTAGCATCTACATTCTCTCCCAGGTAGTTTATTTAATTACTATAAAGAAATTCCTCCAATTCTCTGTTGGCCACCTTATGTAATAAATGAAGAACCTCATCCTGTGGATTCCTATATGTATAAGCAGAGTATTTTCAAGGCCAAGTCTTTTCTACTAGTATGTGTTTATGCATCTTATAATGTGTGAAATACGGTTCAGGCAACTCAGTCTGAAAACAAATTCATTTTTGCTATACATACTTGCCATGTTGAGATGGAAAATTTTTGGATAACAAGCATGTTTTAAACATAGTTTTCTCTAGCTTAAAAATAAAACCAAGGCTTGATAAGCTGTTTCAGCAACTTCTGTAGGAGAAAACTACTTCCTAGAAGCATGATATAAAATATTACTTAACAGAAACTATCAAGGAACTCTCTGGTTTCCCAATGCTTTATAAAGCACTTTTGTGCACAATACCTAAAAATAAGTTCTTACTATTATCATGAACTGGTAGAACTCATGGTCTTAGGATATAGTGTAAAAAGCACCAAAATCCACAGCCCTTATAATTTTCTGTTCATCAGTTTCACCTCAGAGAAAAGTCATGGAAATACGTTACAAGATTGTTTTCTGTTTCCAAAGTCAAGTGATCCCTGCCTTTTCAGGTATTCCTCATGTTGCTGTGTAGATGCGGTTACCTTGTCAACAAAGTATCATAACATTTCTTCAAAATACTTAAAAATACTTTCTAGGTGTGTTCTTTTAGGATAGATTGAAGCATAATAAGAATTCCAGTGTCTTGGAAAGATTATAAATAGCTTAAACCTGCCTAAATATTGATTTAAGTGCTAGAACAAAATAACTCTCTTGAGTAACCCTGAAAAAGGATTTAAAATACTTACTAAACAAGTACAATCCACTGGGTAAACATGACTGTGGAGAAACCATTTCAGTCTCTCAAACAAAACTTTACATATTTTATAACTTTACAGGGAAAACTTTCAAAAGTTCGGTAGTTTATTACATATTTATTTTTAAACTATACTAGGGATCCAATTTGAACTTACATCATGTGAGATCGAATTAAGATTGCTGTTGTTTCCCAAGCTTGTACTGTGTTTGTCCTGGATCCGAGCACCAGGAATGTGAGCACCTTGCACCGATGATGTATTTTACCTCCAAGTTCAACAGCGCTAGGATTTTAGTCTCTGAATTAAGACTGAACTTTGACTTCTTCTGTGGGCTTTCCTTGCTACTCTTTTTCAGGGCACAGACTTACCAATGAAATATTTCCTCATCAGTGGAAAGAAACCGGGGAATAATAATGCTCCTGGTAACATTGGCTAAACAAGTACGAGCAGGCTGTGCCTTCAGATCAGACCTGCCTGCAAGTGCAGGCTACCAATAAGCTGTAAGCGAGACCTAGGTCACTGGGTTTTAAAGGCTTCTGTCTCTGCAAAGGGATGCTGAGAGGATCCTTACACTTTTTGCTCACTCGACTAGAAAAATAATTTTGCTTTATAATTAGAAGAAATAACTGCTCTAGGTGAACCTGCTTTAGCAGTGGGGTTGAATTAGATTATCTCCAGAGGTCCCTTCCAACGCCAACCATTCTGTGATTTTGTGAAATACATTTGGATCTATAAACAGTCACCAATTTTCTTGGATGCAGCAATGCATGCTTTGAGCCTTGTCTTCTGCCCAGTCTGAAGTCCTCATGCAGCCCAGACATTTTGTAAGAAAATCACAGGGGTGGGTAGATGACCCACTTCATGAGATGAGCCACCTCTTAAAATAGGAGTTCCTGTTAGGAGACCAGGACTTCCCAAGTTCTTTCTCCTTTAAACCAACCTCCAGGGGAATGATGTGCCTAATTACTGACTTTTCATACACTAGAACAATTCCCTGTCCTTCATGAAGTATCTCTTACTGACCAGCACATAACCCAGGTAATTAGGTAGACTCCTAGATGGCAAATACCCAAGATCAGTCTTTAATCTCAAGGGAAAGAATAGTGACAGAGCTTTTAAAAGATTTCCAGGTAATTCACGCAGACATTACATCCCTCATTACAGTCATCTTAAATGCAGCCGAACTGACTGAGTTAAGTTTCTAGAATGAAATGAGAGACAACCTAAAGCATGCTGAACAGCCCTTTCCTAGGCATCTCTCCTGTTTTCTACTCAGTCTCCTCAGGCAGGTGATAAATGCAGTCTCTCCATTTACTGGATCATATTTTATCAAACACAAATGTATGCGTCACCATACATCTGTGCACTTTCTAGATGGCCTCTCCAGATTGTGCTAATGGGGCTGCAGCAGGACAGAACTAGGCTCAAGTCCCCATGAAGCAGAACTGAGGACAGCAAGAGAAGCTGGCACAGGGGAACAGTTTAATCTGGGTATTTTCAGGACCTATATGGAAAAGAAATGATCCATTTATTTAGAGGACCTCTCTAATTTATTCTCAGCTAAACAGCAAAACAGTTTCTGCTCTTACCTGACCTAAGAGATCCTGGGGTGAGCAAATCCCCAAGTAAGCATTTAAGGAAATTCACCCTGATGGAAATTCACTGAGGATTGGTTCCAACTTGGCTCAATTTAGGGCTAAATGTTAGAGAATGTTCCCAGACAGCAAGATTCAAAGTGTGATGGTCATACCAGAAACCTAATATGCTGCACTGCTAAATCAACCCAGTTGAAGTCACTATTATTTCTTTTCTACTGCAATTGCCCTTAAAGGTCCCACATGGGGACCCAAAACTCATCCTACAGACCATGAAAAAGCAAGTCATGAACCCAGGAAACCAGCTACTGATAACACCTGAATTCTGAATTAAAAATCCTCAAAATAAATTGTTTATAAATTATAACAACTCAAGAATTAGCTATAGAATTATCCAAACAGTTATAACAAAATTATAAATATATCAATAACAAAATAAGCCCCCCTTAAGCAATTTATAAAGGAGAAAAATAACATGTCAATTATTTTCTGTTAAAAAAGGTCTTCTATTTTAGCTTCTACTTATGTAGCTGCAAAAATAAACAGTTTAGAACCATGTTGCTTTGGCATAACTGCATTTGAATTTAACTCTTTACAAAAAAACAGATGATTTTTAACATTCAGTTTCGTTTCAGAAAAACAAAGAATATATACTTTTTTAATCTTTATGCTTATAAAGTACAGGCCATGGACCTTAGAGAGAATAGGTTATAGCATATAACATCTAGACTGGAGGACGTGCAGAAGTGCCTTTGGAGGTCCTAGGCAGATCACCAGGAATCACTGAGACACAACACAGGATTCAAAAATTCCACCTTAACAAGGATGAGATCCTGCAAGTTCAATAAACATGACCTATTTCAAAGTTCAATGAGGTTCAGATACAAATATAAACATTTTCTCAATTATGAAGACACAGACTAAACCACTAAATCCAACCTATTTCACATCTGGTTAAGTTTAGGGTTCCAATTTGGGCCCAACCACAAAAAGGTTATTCTAGAAAACTCTTGAGAAAGAAATGCAAAACTGAGGCAGTATTATAGGATTGAGTGTTCTGATGAACAAGGAGATTGAGAAAATGGAGACTGGGAACAGCTGAAGAATTACACTGAGAAGTAGCTGAGCTTCACTTAAGAAAAAAAGACATATAATTGATTTCAAAGGGAAAGAGACAGAATGATAAAATGAACTATGTGGGGAAACCTCAGAGGCCCTGAATAACTTTTGACACGTATGATGCAGTATCACTTGTCATGCAGATCAACTCTAATACTTTAGCCATACAAATAGAAAAATTCCATCCAATATAAAAAGGAGTCAATTAATTATCTACACATATTTGTATGTAAAATAGATGAGTGTGTGGTAATTTTTCAGAGTATGGTCACATCTATACTTCAAATTACATAACTGCTAAAATTTCCATGCTTTAGATATGCAGTAGGAAACATGTGGGCTGATTTCACTTAATCAAATAATTTAAAGTTCGAACTGCTTTCTTATTTAGCTAACAGCATATAATAATCATAAGAACAAGCCATAAAGTTATCATCTTATTTGCATGAATACTGTACTAGAGTCAGTGAAAGCATTCCAGATTTACACAGTCATTGGAAGGAAGATCAGGTCCACAGTGTATAAACATTAAAGAGACCTTAATTAGGATCAAGTATTTTTGACAATTTTATTTCTAGCTAATTAGCACCGATGTTTTAGTACTGGGACCTGACTGCACTGTATTCTGCAATAAAGAATGATTCATATCTACATGCAAATAAATAATTCAGCAAAGAAAGATGCATAGATGTGCTTTTGTTTATAGTGCTGTCAAAATGAAATACTTGGGGAAAAACGTTAATAATCATACACTTTTAACAGGTTGAGGCTAGACTAAGTGCTATTTACAGGGAGTCAGAAACCACCTTGCAGACTCAGGATAATTAGTCACCAGAGCAGGCGTCTTGCAATTTGGCATGTAAGGGCCAATTTCTGGTGTGTCTACACACTCCCCCATCTGTAACAAGAGGATGGTTCTCCATGTACAACTGGGAGACTGCAGCTACAACAGTATCATTAAGTAACATCTTGGGTGGCTTCTTTTCTCTAGACCTTACAGGGACTGTGGAGTCTGGGGGGCTGCTGGCTGTAAGGGGGAGAGCCCTGCCCTACATCCTGTGCAGGAGCATAACCATGTGCTCGCATAACCCAGCACCAGAAACTAGAGTGAACTTCCAGGACTGTGCTGCACCCTGGGGCTTGAGTGACACTCCTATGCAGGTCAAATTGCTGCCAGAATTTCACATACCTGCTGTATGAATGTGAAGGTACACTGAATCTGCAGGTACAAGCCCAAGAAAATGGGATCACTGCACATGGAAACATGTATTATCATGTATAAAATCTTCTGTACACATGCAAAACTGTTAAAGTTGCAAGTACAAGCCTCAATAGTTAATGCAGAATCTGTAGATGAAGCAACCTGGAAATACACTAACGAACAAGAGAGAGAGGCTTCACAACCAAACCACAGAAATATATTGACAGTAGTAAGCAGAGAAACCTGAAGCACTCCTGTGACACTTGTGCACAAAACAATTACTTTATCCAAGGTGATTTTAAGAAAGAAATGATCTCTAGGCACAGCTGCTATCGAAAATGGCATAGAGAATAAGAACAAAACATCAGAACAGTCTCTCTAAGATTGCTGCGAAGGAGATGACACTCTTGAAGTTACAGGCCATTCAAAAATTGGAAGACATCCATTCATCTCTCTGCTTCACTGCACACTGCTCGAACAGCCTGGCTCCATCATTCATATCATCATTTATAAAAGTGTTCACCCTTTGGCAGCTCTTAGCCTTCTGTAGCAGGTGCCCAGGCAGTTCAAACATGTAGTTCTAGTGATTCAAGCCACAGGAGTAAAATGGGATGAATCTAGGTTTTTGCCCCATTTTACAACCGTGTTGTTGAGATCAGGTACACTGGATCAGAAGGTGCCGAGGTGCTACAACAGGCAACATAGGTACTTAAGACATGCAGAGAAGCAGCGGTGCATTACAGTTGTCATTTATTTAGTATGTTAATAAAATCAGTTTAATATGTAACTAGCAGCAACTGAAAAATGGAACCATATTTTTTACTCCAAATTTCTATCAGTGTGTATAAAACATCTCAATGAGTATAAATAATGTTAATGACCTATTTTGCTCCTCTAAGTGGCAAATCATTGACTTCAGCCAGAGTAACAATCCTATACATGAACACCTTGTAGGTGACACTTCTTTTCCTTTGTCTCAGCCCTGCTTTGGGCCAGATTCTCAGCTGGTGTAGGCTAGCAAAACTTCACAAGACTAAAGGAATGACACTGACTTAATGGTAGCTAAGGATCTCTGTTTTGTTAAGTATGAGGAGGAGGGAGAAGGGAAATTTATTAGTGTAGTTACTTTAAAAGTCCAATTACAATTTTATTAGAGGAAAAGCTTCAGCAGTTTCAGTTATTTACAATTTAACAACCATGCTATGAATTAAATTTATATGGAAATTTTTTTTCCAACAAATAATTAACACTATAAACAATAAAAATGAATTGAGTGTTGATCAAGACAGTTTGGAGTAGACTGGTGGTATTTTCCATTTGTTGAAGCCTTTATTATTACCACTTTAACGACCAGAGCTAGACATTCTGCTTCCTTTTACTATATGTCACTTTTATTCTGCCCTTCTGGATACATGTGTGAGAAGGAGTGGGACTGATGTATATTGGAAAAGTTACCTCAGTCAATTAATTAAAGCCTTTATTTTTACATAGCTAACATTCATGAAGTGGGAAATAATAAATTAATTCAAAAACAATAACAAAGAATCAACAGCATTAATTAGACTTTTAATAATGAGTGACAGTAATAACCCCAGAGAATAAACTCCATTTTAACTGTGGTAAATAAAAGCTGATGCAATGGACTTGTGTTTTTTGTTCAGAAGCTAAGATTCATTTACCTCACCTGGTACATCACCCGAGGACAGTGAAGTCCTTGCTGAAGTCTCAGACAGATCCTGGATAGCATGCAGTGACTGATTCTGTTGGATGGAAGCATTCAGTTCCTTCCTTACTCCCAGGGAGCTGACACGAGCAGCTAGACTCTGATTTCACACCAGTTTAACACATCAGTAACACTTCAGTAGTATAATTAAATCTCTGAAACTATGCCTTGACTTACACTGATATCCGGGCAAGGTGAAAAATCAGACCAAAAGAACAATTCCAGAAGTAAGGTGGTTATTGCCTGGAGACTGAAACATGTACCTCCCACATACCCATTCTCCACAGAGAGAATCAATTCAGTCCATTCACCCAGAGCGAGCAAACCCAATAGAAGAAATGAAGCATTCTCCTTTGTGCTTGGATCCACAGCATAATGAACTAAGATCCATCCTCTCTGTCATGTGCATATTAACGAGCAGCTCCTACTGCCTCAAGAGAAGAAGAAAAGGGGGGATAAGACAACTCCATCACGCCCACATCTACCTGCTGCACCAGCAGGACAGGCAGGACTGAGGCACAGCAGAACTAGAGTCAAGAAATGAATTGGTTCTTCTCTACCCAGCCAGATACAACCACTTCTCCTCCCTCCCTTCCTTATTTCTGTAGCTGTTACCCTAAGCTGCTAGCCTAGCCTTGTACTTCTGGTAAGTACATCATGGATCGGAGGGAAGCAAAGACACCTCCATCCTGTGGCTGCAGTTCCTCCAAGTACAGCCCTTCCCCGAGCTTCTCCTGGCTTGCAGCAGTCTTTTCCCCTGGCAGTGCTGCCACAAAGCAGGCTAATCCCTGAAGGGAAGAAGAGAGTTTGCAATCCCCAGTTCTAAAGAGAAGGCATATTCATTTGAAGCAGGCTCCAAATGCAGCAGAGCTGCATCCTTTTTCACGAGAACCAGTCAGTCATTAAAACTGACTGGGCCTGACTGCTGGATTCTGCTTGCTTGCATTTTACAAAGCAGCTGTGACAGCACCTCATTTGCTCCTTTGTGCAAATGTTAGCAATTACAGCTCACACAGACAGGAAATGTAGGTATATGGGCTTAATTACAGCTGAAAAGATTTAAAGACAAATATTTTCCTCAGAGAAAACTCATCTGAAATCATACTTCAGACACTGGCTCGGACAGGTTCTTTGTGCTAAAAAGTTATCCACATTGCACTGTGCTGGAAATCTTTAAGGAGAGCAAAGGAATCAAGAGCTCAGAGCAAGCTTTAATTCCAAATGCACTACTGATGTCTATATTCCTGTGATCCCTTGACACATTTCTTTAACCAGCCAGCTGGGATTGCAGCCAGGCCAGTAACATTTAGTTCCAGAATAGAGGAAAAGCTATTTGCACATTCAGCCCTCTACCATAGATCAGCAACCCTAATAGTTATCACTATGCTATAGATAACAATGAATTAGAGTTCAAACATAAACTAGCTTTTAGAAGATGCTTTCATTAAACCAGACTGCAGTGAGTCTGAAACCAAGTAAATTGCTGTCACCTATCTCATTTGAGTTGCCTTTTACAGCTCTATACAGTCTACTGTCATTTACAGTAATAGCAGAGATATTTTTAAACACCTTTGATCAGGCTTTTTTTGTGGTAAAAGCTGAAAATAAGGAGTGTCTGGTGCCACATCATCCTGTCCCATCTCCTACCACTCGCAGCGACTGATTCCAGAGAAGCGAATTCCTTGGCTGATGGCAGAAATCCTGTGGCTTCATCAAAGTCGGTGGCACAATGCAAGTTTGCATGCTTGAAAATTTGACTCAGTAAGGATTTATCTACCACACCAAAATGTGGTCCTGCATAGCAATTTGCTTCCTCCAGCTAAATTAAAACTCTGAAGCTATATTTGTTTAAAACACTAAAACAGAAAATCTATTTTCTTCTTGAACAGACCCCATGTTGAAAGTTTAGAAGTCTGAATCTTCATAAGCAGATTAACTTTGGCATCTCCCACCATGAAGCAGGAATATTTAAATCTAAAAATAGCATACTAAAGCTGTTTTAAGTTGGATAATTCAGCCAGAGGTGGCTCTCATTTCATCTAGCTCTACCTAATTTGCTACAGCTAAAATCTATTTGAGACATGCTGAGCAAAAGGGACAAGCAAAGCATCCCCTTGTCCATAGCTTAAAACTCCACATTAAATCTTGCAAGTCATTGCACACATCCTGTCCTATATTTAAAAGGTCACATTTGACCAAGCTATCATTAATCACACATCCGCACAATTTAATCAGTTGGTAGAGAGATTATATTAGTAGCTTCCTACAGCAGCATGCAAATCTTTTTGCCCTAGTTCAGCTTCTTTCCAACAAAGCCAAGCCAGTTTACAGCAGAAAGGTGAAAAGCTAATGCTTGTCTGTTAGAGGAGACAAATGTAGGAAATACCTCTTCTTTTCGGTTTTGTACTTAAAGATCAAGGAGAATGTGCATCCATACGGGGAGGTTGTTGTTTAATTATACAATAGCTGTGGAGAGATAACAATCTCTTTGAAGTGCTTTAACTTCTGTACCACTTTCTCAAGTGGAAAAGGAAGAAAGATACTCATCACTTTGAATGCTGCCAGCTTAGATCTGGGGGAGGAGACAAGGGGGAAGAATGTCACATTGAGAAAGATACATATTCAAACCGATTAAAAAATGTAAACACATCATTAGATTAAATAGCAGGTTAGTTTCCTGACAGCTAGGTTGTCAGAAGGAGAGAAAAGAAAGAAAGATAGATCGCAAAAAACCAAACAGCAGCTAAAATGCTAGAGTTACTTGGAGCTTGATGCTGTTTCTATTTGAGTGGGTGAGAATCCTTCCATCAACTGGATGCAGCAGGATCTAGCCCAGGGTGGTTTCCTAAGTGATTCTTTGTGTCAGTGTCAATTAACTGATTCCTACTTTATTAAGCTCATGCATGATTAGAATCTGATTTTTAGCCACATAGTGATTCCTTCTTCCCTCTCCAAGGCTAGGACTCAAAGTCCTTTCATGGGGAATTTCTTCTTTTAAGGAGGTTATTCTGGCCTGGGGTAGGTAGATATACACTCCTACTAGCTACAGAAATATTATCTTTTCAGCTACAGAAATATTTAGTGGTTGGGAAAAGAAAAATTCTACAAGTCTTGAACTGATAAAATCTGGCAAAACCAAAAAGGATACAATTTAGGTAGCTAACTTCTTGAACAAGGAAGGCAGAGTACACTGACGACATTTTTCCTTCCACTGAAATCCTTTAGAAATGTGTATTTTCAACAGGCAAACTATAAACTTTAAACCAAACCTTTAGAAAAGAAGTACATCTAGAACAATAGCATGAAGAACAAATGAAATTCATTCCACTGTCTCTGTTAGTTACTGAGTGATGAAAAATCTCCAGCTGTGAATCTCTCTATTCAAAAACTCATAAATTTTTTAGACATAAGGATGGCTGAATATAGTAAAAAATATGGACTGATAACCTAAGCAATTAAAGTTTTGTCAATTAAATTACACAGCTGATTAGTATCCAGTAAAGCAGAGGGAGAAGGGAAAGATGATCATTTAAGCACAATATGTGAGAGGACATTAAAAGTGATACCTTTTCTTGAGGTCTCCAGATTTGATTGAGTAATCTTCAGCTGTTGCTTACAGAATTTTGGCCCTTTCCTTTCCATGACACTTATTTTTTTATTCTCACATACAAGATAAATGCCTATACAGGGTTTTAAATGAAATGTTGCTTAATTAAAGAAAGAAGGGGGTTTATTAAATACTATATCTTTTCTATGTGCCATATGACACACATGGTTTGATTATCATAGCAATAACTTCCATTTATCTCTGTGTACTTGCAAATACTCCCTAGAGATCAGTAAAAGGGCATATGGCATAATGGCATCTCTTCAACTGTAATCATTATTACTGGTACATATTGCAATATTGAAGGTGAACTCGGGGCTTGTAAAAGATGAGCCCTTTAATACAGATGCTTGCTTTTTTGTTTGAAAGAAAATCAGTACTTCAAAAGATGTTACCTTATTCATCATTTTACATTGAGGGTGCAGCTTTAGGAAGCACTTGTTTTGGCAGCAAAACCTTAAGAAGTTCTACCTTCCCTTTTCTTGTTTCACAGCTCAAAAGTCCTTTTGTGTTAAAAAATCCCTCCTATTTGGAGGCACAACAAAAATTTCTTCTCCATAAACATACTGCTCCAAATGTACTCTGTCCCTGCCTTGGAAGGCTTACTTCTAGACATGGGAAAATATTTCTCGTAACTATCCAATCCCACTGCAGCAGAAGAACTGGTTGCATCTTATTTGGACAACAAGGCTTTGTTTCTGTGGCTCAGAGTCTGGCAAAGCCTGTGAGAGCATCTAATAGGCAATGAAATTTGAATCCAGAATTAGATCTTCAGTTAAATTTTCCCAAAATTTAAAACGGTGTCTGGATTCAGGGAATTATGACTGAAGGCCAAACACCAAGGTTCATTGCCTAAACTCACATAAGGGATATGTTTTTGTTCAGAAACTGGGCTAACATCCTATGATGGCAATGAGGATGCTCATTTCTACTCTCCTTCCCAGTGAAGGACCAGTGGTTGTAAATATGAGAACTATTTTTAAACACACCTGCAAAAATTGCTGTCTGATGCAATGATGATAAGAGGTCACTATGCTGTGTCTGACACCAAGCAGGTATAGTCATCACAAAACTACACCCTTACGTAGTAGCTGAAGGTCTCCAACTTTCATCCTTGTAAGTCAGAGGCATCCAGACCTCCTGAACAAGCTGTCCAGACTCTCCTTTTGGCATTACAGATACTGCATAGAAACACAGACACTGGGTGGGGAATGGAACTTGAACAACATCACACATCTCATGGGAATTCTAGGCTGTGTACTTTCCGATATAATCCCAGCATCCAAACACAATCTCAAATAGCCAATGCCTCAGATTTTCTCATGAGCTGTACTCAATACCCAGGCCTTCAGAAATGCCATTCTATAATTTTCCTTAGGGCTTGGTGGTGCATTTGTAAAAATATCAGACAACCTTGATGTTTATTACTTTCCAAACAGGAATAATTAGGATGTGTGTGACTTTTCCTCATCAAGAAGGTGCATGCTAGTAACTCCAGGACTTTATCATGTGTACCTATGTGTCTATACACAAAGGACGGGGTTTGCTTATCACTCCGGATGTCTGCTGCACAAAACAGCTGATGCCCACAATAACAAAAAACCTGGGACATTAAACGTACAGATGGAACTAACAGTTTTATACCATATTCTACTTCCCCTCACAATAGAATAACTCTGTATTACTTTGAAACAGACCAACATTAACAGTCTGTTAACCCATACTACTGGCTCCAAATTTACATCTCAACAGCTGTTTAAGGAGTACCTTATCGACTCCTTTTCATAACTTATCCACTCTCTCTAATGAAGAGAAAACTGAAAACTTGCTTCCAGTTATTTTTTTACAGACTAATGGAATTAAATAGCTTTTGAACTTTAGTCTGTCTCAGAATCCTCAGTTAAGGAATGGTACCTCCATTTTATTTAGAGGTTTTCCATTTTTAATAAACAAGTACGTCAAGACATAAGCGAAAGTAAACAGCTGGAGATTCCTAAAATGATCAATGGCTACTGAGGCAGCAGCTTTCAGCTTAAGTTGATGAAGAAAAAAAATTAAAGCAGCATTACTCGGGAAGTACACAGGATACACCACACCAGTGCCACAAAGGCTGAGTGAAATGACCTGTAGGCAGGTCACCGCAGTGCCACTGTCTGCAGCATCACTCACATGCCACCATGACCCCATCGTATATACAGCACTGTTACAATTAGACATAGTCACTTCTGTAAGTAGTTCATAGACTGAATAAAAGAGGCATGAAAAGAAGGGAGGTAAAGGAAAACAAGTTTAATTACTTTCTTAAGGTTGTATTTCATAAAAGTGACAGAGACAGAAGAAAATCTTTTTCTCCAAACCCCCACTTTGGTACCTTGTTGCCCACCAAAGTGCTGCTTATGGCAGAGAAGAATAAATGAGTCCCTCCAGCCTTCTTCCTCTGACCAACAGGAGACTCCCCACACTTTAACCTCTTGTCTTACTTAAAAAGAGATGAGGATTTCTTTACATCAGCTCAAGCCCTCCTATTGGAGAATTTTGAAACATGTATGTAATTTCCAGGAGATCTTTTTTATTATTGTTTATCTCCCTGTTACATCTCCTACTCCCCACCCTTTCTCCCTTCCCCAGTACCCTGCTTCCCTGGAAACAAGGTGAACCACAGTTTTCATGAAAAGGAAAGCATCAAAATGCAAAAATTCAGGGCTGGGGGCGGGGGGGAGGGGGGGAAGGGGGGGAGTGGAGCGGCATGAAGAAGAGAGGACTAGTTAGGCATTTCCTGAGAAAAATCCATGGACAACTGGATGACACTAGGAGTTTGGACTTACAATCCTTAAGCAGAGCAGGCAGAATAGACCCAACTGAACCATATCTCTGTGGGCTTCTGCTTGAAGATGTAAGCAGCTACAGACCCACCAATGCTTTTGTGCAAAAGCAACGATGGCAAAGCACAACATAATTATTTTTTGTCTCATACAGGAAATGTACTCCATTGGTTTTGGGAACAATTCAGTGTTCTCTACTACCCTCTAACTTAAAAGTTGTGTGCAGTAAGAAAATAAAACCATGCACCATGATCACATACTAAGAATAACAAACACAAAACAACTCACGGGTACTCTATAGGCTGAAATTTGTTTGCACAAATTATTCAGTGAGCACTTATGAATAATGAATGCATTGTGGAAGTCACAATCAGCTTATGAATGATTTATGAACTGAAATATGGGATGAATTTGTCAGATAACCTTATTTTCCACAAATCACTCAACCATCTCTTACATTAAATGGTACCAACTGGTTTCCAAGTAGCCCTAACTGCAAAATACAATCTCTGCTTTCTGTGGCATGAGAAGAACTTTTTTATACCCAATTTCTGGAGACCTTCCATAATATTGTCTGTCAAAGCTTTGCTCAAAAAAAAACCAAGTGATTACCCAGAACCAAGAATAATGCCATCCTATATTTTAATTACCAAAGGTTATAATGTGACAGTTTGGCATCTACCCTATCAATCCCAAATCTGCAAAGAGAATACGTGTGGAAATTACCTACCACATAATACTTTCTAGACTAGGCATAGTCCTGCCAATCACAGTGCCTTTAAACTGAGTCATTATTTTTGAGTGAGTTGTCTGGGAGAGAAAGAATAACTAAAACAACCACAGTAAGTGAATGAATATGACCAGCAATTTAAAATATTTAATTCAGAAGTATTTTAAAATACTTAGGAATTAATTCAAACTTGAGAGTTTATAACATAGCCTCATTTCTTGAAGATTTTGCTCTTAAAGTCAGTTTAACCAAGGAATCTGAAAGTAATTTATCAGTATATACAAAAGACTTCCACATGGTAGGTAGCATTGGTACACAGAAATTGTCCTGCTGGATTGGAGCCAAAGTCTAGCTAGCCTGTTCTCTTTGGTGGCACCCAACGTTTACAGAAAGCTGTAAAAAACCTGCAGTAAGAAGTAAGACCTCAATCATGCTAATAAACATTAGAAGGGCAACCTGCTCCTTCTGACCCAGTTCCTTCTTGGTACCAGAGGCACGCAGAAGGCGTTATCCCTGCATCCCTCCAGATCCCAGGCAATGCTTATCCCTGGCCCTTTCACAGCAGTCACGAGGCACAATAAGAGCCTCTTAGTGCCCTTTTTTCCCCAAGCATTCCCACAGAGCCAGGAAAAACTTGGCTGAGGGTGCAGGGAACATCCTTTCAAAAAGCATTGTGATTTTAAGGGTAATCCCTCTAATGTACAGACAGCAGCGGGTTTAACACACCATTACTGTCAAGCAGCGCCTACTGCCTTAATTTAATGCTCTTGATTTGCTGAGTGAACACCAGGATGCAGAGAGCAGGCTAGCCATCGCACGCGATGTCAGCAGCCACTTCAGCTGTTCCTTCACACCCTGTCACACCTTCAAAGACAGGAGACATGAAACAGCTGGCGTACACAGCAGCTTAAGAAGGAACAACTTCTCAGGTGGGATTTCATCTCCCTTGGGATGGAACAACTCCACATGGTAGAAAGCCACTAATGATCATGCAGTGCCGAGATGAGAAAGGCAACTTGATTGTACTGTATTTGTTGCTTGCTTATGCAATTGTAAGGAAGGATTGCTGCAGTATTTCTAAAAGACCTGGAGTGCTTTGACCTTTTGTTTTGCTTACTGCAATATTTGACGGTTTCAGCAGCATGACGGTTCATAGAAGCAGCAAGTATGGAACTATTTGAAGTACAAATGAATAATGAATAGGAGCAGAATCAGGACCCCTACATTCTTACTCAAATAGTGCCAAAATGCAACTGGTGACTCACAAATAAATCATAAAGAAATGAAAAAATTGCATTTCCCCAATAAATTATTGCAAATAAATTTCAGAAAAGAGTTAATTCCAAATGTTGCTCTAGTAAACAAAGGGAGCTGTATTAGATCTGATGTTAGCCCTCACTGCTTCAGGACAAATCATGGGTTTGGGGAAAGGGGAAGAACATATTAATTAAAGATTTTTGGAAACAGTTGGAATTGATTTCCAGCTTCTCATCTGGACAAATACAATGAAATCAAAGTGGAAGCAAATGCAGCATATTTTGCAGAGGTGCTTCATTCTCTTTTTGTTTATAACTACTATCCCAAATCAACAGGTATTCTAACATGGACGAGACATGGTTATTGTAATAAGATGTATTACTAGTGTGGTCAGGAAATGGTTCACTTGAGGTCATTAGGAGAACAGACATACAAGCTTTCATTATAACTACAAAATCATGAGGGCTTCTGACCACCCAGAGCTTTTTTCCAGTGTGGGTATAGTATGATCTGGCCATAGACCCATCACACATTCACATTAAGAAGCAACAAAAAGCCTATCAAAAGCATCAGTCTGCAAGGAAAAGGATAAAGACTAAACTGTCTTGACTGTTTCCTTCATGAGTAGGCATAAAGGACTTAAATGAATAGCAACACAGCTGTTACAAGGAGCAGGAATACCATCTTATGAAACATGGTCACAGACCATGCCTTGTAGAGAAAATCTCTCTCCTTCTGTTGCATTGAGGCACTTCATAAATACAGGGGGGGTAAGGGTGGAGAAGAAATGCCACAGAGTGAGAACTCTACTCCAGAAACCTATTTACTTTAGGCTGAAAACTAAATTTTTAATCCTCTAAGAATGAGTTTCTAAAACTCCAGTGGAAGAAAACTGGCTACTTTTAAGATTAAGCTCAATTTGTTCCTGAATGCTTCATCAGCTTATAAGAGACATTTGTTCAAAAGAATGCATATTCCCCTCTATGTTCAAATGAGTGGGCTTAGAGTGGGGTCTGAGCACATGTCATAAAAGCCTTAGCCACCACAGGCTCAAAAATGCTCAGATTATGAAACATTTCTCTGTTTCCCATGCACAGACAGAAAGATGAAAAGAACTGAGAAAGGTGATTTGCATCACTTCTAGCAGAAAGTATTGCAAAAAGACAAATGAGGACATAGCAGTGAAAGCAAAGCAACTACAAAGCTTTAGATGAGGCAATTGGAGAGTATGAATCATCTAAGGAACTTTGTCACTGCTTGTCAAACAAATTATTCATCAAATTACTTCTGCTAGTCTTTGACTGGTTCTAATAAATACCCTAAGCTTTAAAAAAAACACAGTGGTAAAACAACGAGACTAGATATCTTTATATCCTGAGGTTTCATAACCGCAATGAAGAAACTGAAAATTCTTGCAAATTGAAGACACCACTGGGAAGGCAAAGAATCAATTTTGATTAAACAACCTAAAATTTGTTTTACTTCAAACTTAAAAAGAAAAAAAATTAATGTTTTGACTTCATGAAGAAGGAAGAAGACTTCATGAAGAAAAATAGCAGGCAGTATATTTCTTTCTCAAGCTGTCATTTCATACTCACCCTTCTAAACAAGTCCTACTCACCTCAGCCACCCTCAGGCTACCGCAGCCTTTTAAACCAAAAGCTCTGGCAAGTCTGCACCACACTGAGACTTGCATCCCCTTGCAAATTCTAATACTAAATTACTTACAGCTGTACCATAAACGTTCCGACAATCCTGCTCATCCAGACACCTTCTGTTACAACTTTAACACCTGGGTCATATAGGTGGAGGCATTTACATTGGGATATAGTTCAAAGTTAAACCTGAAAATGTCTGAATCTGAACACCATGTGCTCACAGTTGCAGCTGTGGTTTGCAAAGCCAAGAGATGCCCAGCTTCACAAACCAAAAAGCAACTGTTTTGTACTGTAAAACCTTGCAGTCACTAGGACTACAACTCTCACTACACACATAAAACCGTCAACACAACAATCAGTTCACTGGGACACTGAAGGTGGATTTGCCATGTTTTGCCTTTTACAGGTGGAGCCTAAACTTTGCAGTCAAGGCTGCAGGTCTCGAAGTACTGGGATTGTGCAAAACCAGCCTGTATAGGAAATGGCTCCCACTAGCAAAGCAGCACCTCAATTTTCTGCATGTGTACATCTGCTTTCCTGCTTTGATCTACACAACCAAAAAATGGGAAAAATAAACAGTCAAGTATGTAAATAATAACAGTAATATTAACAGTCTTGGACTTAACTGAGGAAAAAAGGCAAAGCATTGAAAATTAAATGTTTTAATTGAAACAAAGTTCAATTAACTCTTCCAATGAAATTAAAAGGCCTTCTTCAACGCACAGCCTAGCACTGTAATTTGCTAGAGAAAGATTATATTGTAGAATACACATGGATTCATTTTTTTGTGTTACTTTTCTGTCGTCATTCCGTAGAGCCCTTACCTTCTCTTCTTTGCTGAAAGTGAAGGTTTCCATATACTACAGAGCACATGAGAGAAAGGACTTCCAGTTCCCAAACCAAGTAATGGAAAGGGTGGGTTGTGGCACTGCAAATCACCAACAGCACATAATTATGTCTGACCACTGTGCTCCTTTTGATTTGGCAGAAAACAGCTGAGAATTTCAGTTTCTATGCTGGCTCTCTTTGTTCTCCTACTTCTGCTTCACTGATTCTGGTGGTGAAGAGTTTCTTCTACAAGACTAACAACATGTACTATGAAACAAGCGGCACTTGAATCACTGATGGTTCATAAAGCACATCAAAATAAACATAGATCAGCTGCTGTTGACCTTCACACAATCCTAGTCTCTTAAGTGTATACTAATTCAGACCCCCTATTGCTGCCTCTAGACTTTTGTATTGGATTAATCTAAGAAAAACTGCTCAATTGCTCTTTATGCACTTCACTGAAAGCCTACACAGTCACATTTTCTTGCTGGCACCAGCACAGGAACCAAAGCAAACCCACAGGACAGAACAAGCATTAAAGGGATCAGCAGTGCCACCTCACAGGGAAAACAGATACAAGTGATTGTTTTAAGCAAGCAGAATCGATGTTTTCAATAATGGGGGTGGAGGTGACATCTGCTGAGTATCACACACACGTTTATACCAGAGCTTATCTGGAATCTTCTGACAGGATACTTCATGTGAGAAAATCATAAAGGATTTTCCTGCAAGCAAGACTTCCTGCAGCCTATGCCACTTTTGATAGTTTTATGTTGTAAAACAATAAAAGTGAGCATATCCACTTAATCAGTATTCAGTAGTAACATCTGAACATTAAGATGTTTCAACATGAAGTGACCTTTAATTTCAGTATTTTAAAATTATAAATAGAAAAATAAAAATGTGGACCTTGCCTTTTAAATTCATTTCACAAGGGGGGTTGACAGATGACACACACAAAAAACCAACAAAACCAAGCAACTCTAGTTTAGGGTTTTGTTGGAAAAAGAGTTTGGAAGATGTAGAATTTCCTAAAAAGCAGAATTTTGAAAGTCTGCATAACACTTTCTCAACTGAAAAAGTTTTCTCCAACTTTTGTAGGAGGAAAGCATGACTGTGGAGTTGAGAAAAAAATTCTCATGGCAGTCTTAATTACTAATGATCTGTAGAGGGAGAAAACAGAAGGACAATAGATACTGGGTTATTATTTGCTACATTTGGTGATATATTTTTAATTTTGTGTGATTTATCTTGTGTGGTTCTTTGCCTTGCTTTAATCTCAGCTTCTTCAAACCACCATTTTTTCACCATTCTTGAGCTCTGTTCAGTAAGAAGGGAAAGTTGTGGGGATCGCTACCTGCAGCTTTCAAAGCCCACAGATCTTAACTATCAGCATGCTCTTGCTGTCCTGTTAAGATTAGAAGTGGAAAAAGCAACTTTATGCAATATTCTGCCATAGTTGACAGGAACATGTGTGGGCCTAATCCACATCTCAGGCCTGATAACCAAGCAGCAGATAGGCTGACAGAGGTTTCTAGTGGAGATAGATTTCTGTTTGTCTGAAAAACTAAGAGAGGAAGAGATAAATTAAACCAGACTCCCCGGTGTTGTGCCTGCACTGCAACATACAGGCATGCACCAGTATATCATTAATGTGATCTTTCCTCTATCAACAGGAGGAAAGCAAATGGTCTCCAGGTACTCACTTGGACAGAGGGCAGGTCTAGCCATCTGTAAAGATGCAGCCATGCCGCTGGTGAGTTTGGGCAAGATTTAAGGCCTGTGAGTGAAGCAGGGTGGGTATGTTAACAGGAATGTTTCCTGTCATTGCCTTCAGAAAGAGCCACAATAAAGAGCTTAATCTGAGAGTCTGCTGCTTTGTTCAGCATATATTTTCTTGAGGTGTTGGCTTCAAAATGGAATTGCCTTCACCTGAAATTTTCTGTTCCACTATTTGGCTCTGCTTATGACTTGTAAAGTCATTGGACTAATTCAGACACTATAGTAAGTGTTTCAAGCAGTATTTGTTTTGAAGAACTAAAATACTGTGTCCTTGCATTACAGTACTAGAAAAGACAATAATTTTCCCTACGATCTCTGATTACATTTGGGAAATACTACTGTTACTGTAAAAATCAAGGCCATGAATCTATTCCTTTGAAATCTATACCAGCCAGAAAGACCAAATAGATATGGTAGAAAGAAGACAGCACTTGCATTTTTACTCCTCACCTAGTACTCCACAAGGTGAGCACAAGAGGTATTCACCTGCCCCCAGCTGGATTCCCTAATGTTCTCATCTTCAGCTTTCCATTGCATATCAAAGCATAAAAGAGCAGAATATGAACAAGCCATAACCTTCTGTGAATACCAGTCCTTCATACAACAAGCAGATCTGAGTTTCTTTTCCTTTTACATAGTAGTTGAATTCTCCAATGTATTCAAAGGCTGATAGGCTGAGAGCCATCATGGTAAACAAAGTAAGGATGACTGTGCACAACCTGTGTACAAACATTACTGTAAGTAGTCGGAGCTATGTTCCAACCACAGCCCCCACCCCACTCCAACACCTGTAGCTGGTATTTTTACTTAGTTAAATAAAGGAGAACCTCACATCCTCCAACAGACACCTAGACTTAATTGCAACACCTGTTCTGAACGCAGTTAATAAGCATCCAAAGCTCCTGAAGCTACATTCTTATTTGTATAAATCCCCTTTCTCGGGGGCTGCAAGCTGTACCAGGTTGGCTATAGCACAGAAAAGCAGCTCAAATTTGTGCCCTGGGTTCATGCTTAGGTGGGACTGGCAGATGCCACAGAGGAGCTGAGCTGCAGAATTGCCATCCAAGCCACCTCCCCACTACACTGCCTGCCCACGACACTGCCTGCCAGCCTCCTGCAGCCCCCAGCCTTCCTGTTTTCTGGCCGAGGGAGCAGGAGGCACCGCAACACTGTTGATACACAAACTGGCTACTGCACAAGCAGTAAATCCAAGTACTGAGCAGCTGGTCATTGCTCTGCCCACTAAAACTTAACGTACTCAGAACTTAACAACTTAACAACTCAGAGTTGTGCCCCGGTGGACTCAGAAGAATGACTGTCAGATACAGTGAGCATGAAGTCTTGAGCTGAGGGAAGCACCTCTGCAGATCACACGGAATTTGACCACAAGCCATAGAAAGGCTCAAGGCAGGTTAGTGAAACCAAGCAAGTACCAAAGTACAACACGTGTCAACCATGTTAAAGGCCCTCAGGTATGCTGACAGCTTTTTCCACCAAAAATAATTTTATTCTGCCCTAATGCAAAATATCATGGTATAAATGAATATATGGAAGGTTAAAAGATTTTTTTTAATGATACAAAAAATTGATGGTGAAATATTAATTTTCACTAACACAGAAGGTGTACTACATGCCATTTAACCAAGGAATTGACCTTGCAGCAGGAGGTTTAACGTGACTGCATACAGCACTAGGGGACACACTAGAAGAAAACATGACTTAAATTATGCATTATCTCTTGAACTAGACTGCTGGAGTTAATGTGTATATCAAATTATGCATTATCTCTTGAACTAGATTGCTATAGTTAATATGTATATCTGTAAACTAACTGTTCATGTGCATGGAACAATTATTTACATTTATTTAATTAAATAAAAATACAAACAGTATATAGTCCATAAAAATGTATAGGTCTCTTTTGCAAATAAGTATGAACTAAAATGACTGGTTCTCATAATAAAATTATAAAAGGCAGGATTATCAGCAGTATTTCAAAACAGAAAACATGCCAGGGAAAGACCATTCTGCAACAGTCATTCAAAGAATTTCAGTATCAAAGACATTTAGTTCCTTTTTTAGATTTTACTTATACTATCTCCATATTGCAACATGAGGGTGGAAACTTGTTGATTATACACAGCAAAATTAGAAATTGTGTAGGAAAAGCTGTGTACCAAAAAAACAGCAAGGTACACATAGCGTCACCTTATTCAGAGTATCAACATCAATAGAGTGTTTATCCCAGTCTTTTAAAAAACACTTTACATTATGAGGTCTACAATACATATGCCATTCTGCTGACCTTACGATTAAAGACTGAAAAAAGCTTTTTCCTCCCCCTTATTTGCATGAAAGAGGCAAAAAATGTTGAAAATAATCATCCTCCCTTTCTGCTTTTTGTCACTGCATTTCATTCACTCTCAAAGAACACCCCAAAGGAATTATGAAAAATGTAAAGGAAAAAACTTAGGCAATTCTGACTGCTGTACAAATAGGGGGGGGAAGTTTCAGATTTAATTCTTTTTCATCTTGACAGTTGTGGATCTAGAAGTTGAAATGTGCTACCAGTGGAAGTGGAAGAGCGATCACTGGTGAAACAGGCCAACATGTCTGCAGCTCTGTTACTGATGCAATCTTCAAAAGATGAGTTTCATCAGAACTTAACCAAGACTCCTTTTGCAGCCACAAGGATTATAGAATGAGCTAGTGACACTGAGGGGCCGATACCATCTCCCTAGCACTGGCTTATGTCCCTGAAGAGGTAGCTAGGAGGTGACAGGTTACCTGCATCAGTGAAAAAAAAAGGCTTGGCAAGTAAAGCTGTTCTGGGACAATTTTTTCAGTGGAAGCGACCTGCAGTTTGGCTATGATGGAGCTTGGTGAAAACACCTACTTTCATCTGTCCTGATGAACTTCAGTGAAAAGGATTAACAGCCCTTACTGGGGCAAGGCGCAGAGGCCAAAAACCACACACCAAGACAACCTTCTGCCCCAACCTCCCTGGAGCAACATCCCACAAAACAGTAACACACATCTATGGACATATTTTAGCACTACTATGTCAGAGCTACTGACTGAACACCGGCTCAGATTTGGCTGGTCAGAAATGCTTATTCCTTAAGTATTGTGGTGAGTTCTTCAATTTTACAGCTAGAGTTTCACATTAGCGAAAAATGAATCTTTATGTCCATTGAAGAAAAAGCGATGGAAGATGTTACCATTGTGAAAACAGAGTGAGAAACATCTGCTTCTCTCTTTTTATTGCCAGTACTTAATTTACCAGATGCATGCCCTTAAAACCAAGAAAATGAATAGCTTAGGATGGCATAAATCTTATCTTGTCTACATAATAGCCACAGTGACACAGAGAAATGTAAATTTCATTGTGGCACAAACTTAGTTTGCACCCAAAATAAATTGCAGTACTTACCTCAAAGTGCAAGCACAACACAAAACATTTTAGAAAAAGAAACATACAATAAGTCAATGACTCATGCTGGTCAACTGTAAATTAACATCACCACACATCAATAATGGAACCATAATACAGGAACACTGTTACTATTAAAGCAAGAACATATCATTTTCAAGAAAGTATAACCAAAAGTGTTTTACTAGAAAAATTGTATGTTTCTATACATTTCATTTTTTCCATTTTCTGTACTATCAGTTAAAACACATGCAATGTATGTAGATTTCAAGAGTGAGAGGGAAATGAAAACAGCTGATATTATACATTTAGGAAACAAAACCAAAGGTCAAACTTAAAGCTCTTGTGTCATTTTCAAATGCCCTTCTTAAAACTGCATTTACAACAAAATGCATTTGGCATATTTTTTGCATAGCTTAGAATTCAGAGCAGTCCATAGCTCTTGCCCTTCTAAGTGTTTGAGAATGGTAAACAAATTGGCAGATAATTACATTCTGTTTCTTAGCAACCTTAACTGTCTTGCAATGAAGTTACTGGGCTTTTTTTTCTGATGTATTCTGGTAACAAAATTATTTCCACAAATTTTAGACCCAGTCTGACAAACCCCTCTTGTACAGAACCTCCTGGATCAGCCCATCATTAAATGACAGTAAAGATCAACTAGTGAAAGCTACCATCTTGTTTATAATCTCTTTGGAAGACAATTCACAATAAACATATACTGAGGACAAACAAGTGACTAAGTAGGAAGAGGCTAGTCATAATATTTTGTCAGGAGCTGAATAGCCTTTCCCACTGCCATAACTGTAAACAAACACAACACAGAAACCTGTAGTTTAAATACAAACCTTTAAATAGCAAAACTCCCAATTATTTAACCGAAGAAAAGGAGTTTGAAATTCTGGAATAGAAGAGAGGTTTGGCCCAGTTTTTCAGAAAATATTTGATTTTGGTAATCTCTTTTGAACATACAGTCCCCACTTGCAGGCATGAAGGAATTCTAAAAATCCAGTTCTTTGACTGCACATGAAAGGGGAAATATTGCTGCCACTACTCCACATCTGCAGACCTAGCATAGCACAAGTGGTAGCAGACTGCTAGAAGCAGTTGTTAAAATTGTCACCACATTTCAGTGGTGTGGGCAGGACCTTCATTCAGTACCTTCCTATGAAAAAAAATGATCCCTTAATTCTCTTTCCCTCTTAATTGTGTTGGAGCAGGTGTTAATAACAACGTAGTTGGAGATGCTGAAAAATCGGTACTGTCATAAAATACAACTAAAACAGTAACTTAAAATACCTGTTCCTTGCAAAAGAGGTTCTATTACACACCATTTAAAAATGTCTTCTCACTGAAATTCTGATTTTTCATTAGATTCCTTGTACAATCATTGGCAGAGACGCACGGATACACACTTCAGAAAGAGCACCTTTCTTATCTCTGTCCCTAATAACAAACAAAATACTGCTTCTCTGTTTAATGGTCAGTTTATGTACAAGTACCACTCTAAATTAATTCCTAGGGCAGGTTATTGTTCCCTTACTGTGGACCATCTCCAAAATGGTAACCAAACAATAAACTGATTTGAAACAGAACAGAAGGAACCAGCAGTCCCTCACTGAATACTGTTAACTATAAGTATTTACACCTTGACTGATTACTTGGGAACTAGAGATGAAAATTGACAGACTGGAAATGCACATTGAAAGATTTTCCTTAAGTTCAAAAGCAACACCATAAATCACAGAAATTAATAATTTCAGCACATGGAACTGAGAGTTGGTCTCTCTGTAACTGTTGGTAAATGCACCTGCTCAGCAGACATAAACTAAATAAGTTTTTTGGGGGGCAATTACCAATTAAGACTAATACAGTCTTTTCTCAATGTTTTGTTGTTGTGCAGAGTGTTGTTCTCCATTTTAGGCAGGCACCTGGCCACGTATCTGGGTTCAAATTATGTGCTTGCCACAAAAACCTCAGGTTCCAACTAGATGAGAAAGAAAAAACATGCCACTTCAGTCAGGCATCCGAGAGAGGAAAAGCGAACAGAATGGGATAGTGATTCCCACCCATTGTGTGTGCTGTTTTGGTAAAGAATCCATTTTCCAGCAGCTCCTCTCTGAGTATACTAGTGTGCTCCTCCTCAAGAACAGTGCCAGTGGGCAGCTGAGATGACACCACGGGCAGCATATACTGCGCCTCCATTTTAGCAATGGAATCAGGGCAAGACTATTTCTGCTGTTCTCCTTTCCTTCAGGAACATTAAGGTGCAGACAGACATACTTACTCAAGTCCAGCCCCACCTCTTAACTTCTTTTTGCTCACCACCACTTATTCCCAGTGAGGTTGCAGCCCCTCAGATTTGCTAATCAAGTAACTTAAGCAAAGTTGGGAAAAACTTCTATCAGGTTACATTTTGCTGGGTGAGGAGTTAAAGATCATTGTCACCATCATCAGGTCTAAAAGGATGTTAAGCAGCAAGGAACAAGGGTGGGGTTAGGCAAATGTTTTGAGAATGCTTTGTTGTTACTGGAATGGACCAGGGATTTTTTTGCCCTGTCCTCATTTACTCTCCTGAAATCTAGTAAAAGCCCACAGGAGGTGAAAGCAGGAAATGTGTCCATAAACGCAGTATATTGTGCACTCAGCTGCACCAAAGAGCCCCTTAATTTCTAATTAAGCAAAAAATAAAATTAACCTCCACCTCCCCTTTATTTTAGCTTCACATATAGATTCTTTTCCAAATGAAAGACAGAATACCTATAAGCACAGTCTTGTCAACCTTCATCCATTTTTTACAAACTCAACACAGCATTTAAGAGGAGGGGAAGGAATTTGGGCAAGATGGTGCTGATAAAAACACTATGATGCTCAAATACAGTTTCCCTTTAAAACGCTGCCAGGGCCAGAGCAGTCACATAGCAAAATGGTGTGTGTCTGGGTCTGTGCCTGCCTGTTTAATAAGCCATGAAGCTCTTTGGCTGAACTAGCGTGTGTGTCATGTGATACAGGGGTTGCCATGGCAAGTACATATGCAGTTCTTGACCTGCTTCATCACAGCCATAGCAGAATTCAGATTAACAATGCAGAAATATGGTTTCCTAGGAAAAAAAGATGCACTCTGCTTAGCCTAACAGTTGGGTGTAAAGCCAAAACAATTTAAATTATCTCTTAAATGGTATTTGTGATATGCCGATTAAAAACTTGTAATCTCAAAACAATAGCCATGTAGCACAACATTATCAGTTCAGTCTTCAAAAGCATTTATATTTGGCATATGTTGTAGTACATGATTTTTGGTATACTTTTCCATTTAGATACACAGAAAATTGTATTTCTGCTTCAGCCCTCAAAACACAGATATAACTGGTAGAGAGAAGAAGTGGGGACAATAGTTCCAGTGAAATAACAAACAACATGTGGAACCACTATAAAATTCAGTCATTGCTTTTTTTCATGTGGTAATCCACAAGCTGACAGTCAACGCAAGAGATTCCTATGAGAGACGTTCCCGACACTGAGGCAGAAAACATATCATCAGAGTTTTAACATTTCATACCAAAACTAAACAGCCTGCTAATACAACAGATCTGCATCATATGGGCTGCCTTTCCTAACCTGGTGACAGAATACGGCTGGAGGTACTGGCAATCCAAAGCCAGGCTCATAAAGTTGATTCTCTTCCTGCAGGGGAAGCCATAGGACTGTTTCATCTGACTGAGGCCAGTTCCAGTGAGGCACACCGCCCCTGCACTTTCAGGAACATCACTGTGGGGCCAGGACGTAACATGAAGTGCCCAAAGAGCTTTGGCATACCTTGACCTTCAGCATTTAATACATGTTTAGATGATTTTCATGCGAGCTACTGCTCCAAGAGAAAAGATATCCAAGTCCTGAAATAGTTTTTGATACTACGGAACAACCAAACTTCAAGCAAAAAATTACAAGGAACCTAACCATAAAGAATAAGTGCCTGGGCCTCTAAGCAATTACATAAAAGCAGGCAGACCTCAATGCAACTGGAATTTTTAATAAAAGTTAGCCCTTTGTCTCCATGCTTTCTGTAGAAGTGCTTGAAAAGGGATAACCTGTATTGAAAAGGCAGTTGAAAGGCAGTTGATTCTCTCAATGTTTCCTTCCAGCAAGAAAACAAACAAACAAAAAAAAAAACCATAAAAAAAAAGAAATTTGAATTACAGCCAAATGGATTCCCCCCCAACCCTACACTGGCTTCCAAATTCTTCCCATCAGTTGGGAAGTCTGGTCTCTAAACCTATGGCACCGCTCATGCCTCTAATTACTACCAGCTCAGGGCATCTGGAAGTGCAGAGGTCTCCCAGAATGTAAAGAACAAGATGTTGCTTTTGTTCTTTCCCTTTTTTAGAAGATACTGTGTTGGAGCTTCATGGGTTAATTTCAGATCCTTCTCTTTTTTAACCTTATGCTTCTTACTTCAATTACATTCTTCATGTCCCCATACACAGCTCATTTCCACTGTGTATCATAGGTTTTTCTCCAATAGCAATAAAAGGAAAAATCTCCATTGCAAATCACTTGCTGATTTAAAGGAATCAGAATACTAAAACACAGAGCAGTGTTTCAGGATTTCCTCTCCATTACAATGGGCTGCATTTAACGTTGATTGTTATTATTTTTAATCAGATGTCCATAAAATCAAAGACCTGCATCACTACTGATCCAATCAAGATGTTTCTCCCATAACAAAATTGCTTAACAGATTATATGGATTTTTACTGAAACTACCTTGAATCTCTCTGCTTATGGGAGAGGAATATCAAAATCTAACCACTAAAATATCAGATGCGGTTTCAAGATGCAAATAACTGATTTATGGGTTTTTTTGACAATTTATGACAAAATTGCTGACATCTCTCTCAAGTTCATCTCATTACCAAAAATTAGAAAAATGAGATCACTAGTCAGAGCTCCTACTAATGTGATTTTGGTGTTAGCAGACTAATTTTTTAATTAGCCTCTCTTTGGTTACTTATTGAGACTTGCACATGGTAGAGGGCTGCAGGACTGTCTCATGTCAGAGTTACAAAGCCGAGCCTAAGATAAATAACTTCTCACATTCCCTGATACCTCTCTTTCAGCCATGAGCTTTCTGCAGACAGCAGGAATTTGCTTCTCCATAGCTGCATGCAGAGAAGCAAAACAAACTTTACGTTTAATTATAGAAGATTATTCTCTAGATGGGCTACATTTTTAAACAATCTCTTTTGCAATACTAAAGGACTCAGCAGTTTCCTTTTGTCTTTAAAGATTCAATTAAAAGTATGTTTCAGAAATTAAATTACAGCATGAAATTAGCTAAGGGTATGAAATACTGCATTTGCCCTAGCATTCAGGGAAAGGCTGTAAAAAGCAATTCACTTAATGGCTCCTAACATGTGATCTCAACTTAATAACTAAAGTGCCCTCAGCTACCAGAGGATCTACTGGTAAGATACGCCCTATATAATCCACCAAAAGGAGAAACGGATTAAACTCAGGTAAATCTTATTAATGTATGATAAACCCTACAGTTACTCTCATTTGTGATCTTTTAAAATGTTACAATTTTGTCAAGTAACACACTTGTTGGCAGGAAAATTTCTGTGGGTTTTAGCTGGCTGTGGCCTTCTCAATCTTGACATGTTCCAGAAGCATCTGCCAGAGTCTATTGGAAGCATTTGTTCCTCTCCAGCTTTCAGAGAGTACTGCTGGATGTAATTCATCACAACCACTGGGGATACACTCCAGTTTATTCTTTGCTGTACTAATATAGGGAAGGAAACGAGCAGTCCCTGAACTCTTCAGTTGTCCCTTTAGTCACCTGTTGGGTACAATTTCAGCTCATGCTGTGAGCCGTCTTTGTGCTGCATGCATGCACTGGGTTAGTGTTTCATAGGAATCTAATTTCCATTTGGGGTCCTTGGGTACTGTGCAATAAAAATAAAATACAAATCTATTCCACTTATGACTGCCTTCTACAGGACCAAACCAGCTCACTGCTCATTTGCAGGCTCCCAGCAGCTCACTGGGGGGCTGCAGCATTCGCCCCCAGCAGCACCTCGGCACTGCCAACCCCCAGGTGCGCAGGGCTGTCCCAAGGCTGAGCAGCACCCACCCCATGGCAGCTCTGCCATGCCTGCTCGGCACAGGAGATGGCAGCTGCCTCTACGTCTTTGATGAAGGCCCTGTGCCAATGACACACCCCACATGGTGGAGATTTTTTTTTTTCTTTGGTTGGTTTTGGGGTGGTTTTAGGGGGGGTGGTTGTTGGTTTTTTTTAATATTTCTAAACTGACGTCACTTAGGATTACAAGTCAAATTAGAGTGGAAAGCCATGAGGGAAAATAAAAGCAGTCTCAAATTAACTATAAAATCTACAGCTAGTAATGTCTCTACAATTCATTTATTTTCTAATCTCTCCTTACACCCGTTTTAATCCAATCGTGTAAAAATCTAATCAGTACACATGCACATTCCTGTTTTCATATAAATTTTAGCCACTGATCTAGTGCAACTCAGCAACAAGATACCCCATCACCAGATGCTTCTGTTGCAGAGATGGTCTGTACTGACATTCTCTGCTTTCAGGGGTATACCCAGGAGCAGACTCTCTTCTTTAGCCTAAGAAAATACACATCCCAATTAAATTATCAAGCACCATATTATGTTTGTGTTTTCCCATAGAGGAAAATAAACAAATAAAAAAGCATGCATTGCTTGTCAGAAGGGTGCTGAGAAGGAGAATATGCAAAGGGAACAAACGCCTGCCAGCTGGGTCAGGCATAAAGTAATCTTTATTATTATTTAAAACAGACAAATACAGCTGTGATTTATGGTCCCTGAAAGAGCAATGCACTGAGCTGTTTTTCTCAAAGAACATGTTGGTTTTTCTTCAACCTCATGAACAGGTATTGTTAAACAATGGATTTTCCTGAAGGCACAGAAAGATTCACTCATATTACTCAATGCTAGCAGACCTTCAGTTCTGCTGGGTTCTCAGACCAGTGCTGTATGCTCCCAGTGTTTATTATAGACTGTTTTGGCAGTTTCCAAAGGGCATGTGGCTGAATGTGCATGTATGCATGTCTAGGAGTGTGACTAGCTGCAATTTTGCTACTTATGGGTCATAAGACTACTTTCTGCGTGTCTTCTGTATGAGTATCCATCCTTCAGGTTGTAACATGAATTCTTAATTTAGGTCACAGGCAATTACAACTTTTGTCAGGTGCAGTGAACTTCAGCATGGAGTACTTTTTGGTTACTGGAAGCCTTGAACCAGAATAGATCAATGCTTCAATTTTGCCAGCAGTCCTGCACTAGACTTTATTAATGTTACGTGGTGTATTAATTGTGCTGTTCTACTGAATATATTTCTCCATTAATTAAGTCCATCCTAGATTAGTTATAAAGACTCTATCTGAACATGCTTGAAAACAGTCTTCCTTTTTTAATCCATTCTTCACAATAACAGTTTATTTATTTCTGCTCTACTCTATGCAGTTTTGTAATATACTTGAAGACCTTTTCCAAACAAATGCAAACCTTCGACTAGAAATAGCAGCAGCACCAGAACCCTAGAGGGTTATGCAAAATATCTACCTCCCCACAGCTCTACCTGCATCTCTATCTTGTTAAGAGGGCCATTTTGCTTAGACATAATGCTGGATAATTTTAACTACCAGATTAAAATTACAATCCCACATCCTATAGTTGAAAAGTAATAAAGGGGCAGCAAGAAAAAACCCTGAGAAATAAAAGTGGAATGAGAATGAATGGCTAAAAACTGGACATGAAGATCCACACACCCCCCATCACCATCTTTCAGCAGTGGGATGCCAATAAGTGTCTCCCAGGGGTACAACAGACCTCCTCCAGAATGACTCGGTCTGCCCAGGAGGCACCAGCCTGTGGGCTGTACACGAACACACCCAGGCAGAGTTGGAGGAAGGACAGTTCACTCATTTACACAGGTGGTCAGACAGCCCACGAATACCAATAGCATGGAGCCACTTAGGCTGGACTTTAACAAGAAGAAGAAAAGGGGTCTGTAATCCTTTTAGAAGTCCTCTGGGCTCCCTATGACCCCATACTTCTAATTATGCTTTTAAATATAGCAAATTAACCCTGAGCAAAAATCTACCCACTTACATAGTGGGCCAGTATACGTCTGAGCGATTTGTGAAATTGTGAAGTGGATGAGATACAACTTCCCTGAAAAAGAGTAAATGTTGTTGGCAGGAGCCCTAAAATCATGAAAGATTTATTGAAAATAACATCAAGATTTAGATACCAAACTGATAATGATTTCTGCTTTATTTCCTTGGTACTTGGGATTACCGTGCAGGCTATCAGCCTCTATGGTAAATTTTAAATTACATCTGTTGCATGACTGTCCTAAAATAAAACTTGTCAGAATAACAGCCACAGCAATATAATGTAGTTTACATTGTGTCTGTTGTTTATTTTGCGTGGCAATGATACAGGCAGACATATGGATTTGAGCATTTGGAAGGGAGGATTTGTTGGCCAGATCATCACATCTGTTTACTTATAAATGCAACAAAAATACATTTGGAGGTCACTGACTGCACAAACATTTTACTTACTCTTGGTGAAAAAAAAAGCTATCAATGCTACTCTTTCTACATCAACCCAACATCGAAAGAGTTTCTATGATATTTTCACGAGAAAAAGGTTTTGAAATCATACAAAAATCAGTCTCTACCAGACCTCATCAGTAACTTCCACCATAAAGATGGTATCACAGCAATAATTTAATCAAGGATGAAATAAGTGTGCAATATGTCCAGGAGGTTGATAACGAAAACTACCAGTGCCACAGTTAAGCATCCTCATAACACGTACCCATTAATTAAAGGGGCACATACCACTGACCTCGTATCCAAAACTCACATTCACTGAGTGAACTCAAGATATTGCAATTAAAAGAAAAACTACATAAACAAACAAAACCCAAAAAAACAACAGAAAAAAACCCCAACCAAACAAAATAACCAACACACCAAACCAGTAACAAAAGGTTCACAAGCTTGTAATCTATAACATCTCAATAATGTCCTTGAAGGTATTTCAACTAAGCCCCTCACCATGATCCAAAATATTTATTGCATTTCCTTCACCTTTTTCTTGAGGTCTGGCTGTAAGCATATTGCAATCTAGCAAGCATAGGTATTCCTGTATAGAAATGTATAGTTCACTATGCAACATTTCAACTGCAGACAAATGTTCAAAAAAAGAAGAAACAGTACTTTAAGCTTTCTTTTACCTAAAGTATTCTTCTGGTTCCAAAACATTATAAACAGAAAGTTCATAATGAAGTTATTTCACTGAATTTATGTTGTATTCTGGTAGAAAACTTTTGGTAGAAACACCTCAGCACATCCCTATACTTTAAGATTACATGTATTTTCTCAGCTGAACAGAGCTTTTTGTAGTGAGTAACCCCATGCATAGACATATTTTTATATTTGCTTGCTGTTGCCCACGCTTGATAACACTTAACTCTTAGCTGAAGGACACATAACTTATGTCGTGTTCACAAAGGAACCTAAAGACAGGAATTACAGAAAACTACAGACAGATAATACCTCAATTGAATTACTTCCACAATCTTAAAAAAAAATAGAGCAAGAGGAAAATATGATCTTACTTTTGCCGATGGGTTAGTCTTCAGTATTTGATTTGCCAAAAGAAAGAGAGGTTAGGATGACAGCTGTTCATTACAATTCCTTTTTTATTACAAGAGCTTAACTCTGCCACTGGCTGGCTGGCCCATTTCTGCTAGCTTTAGCACACAACAGTGCTCCTAAAAGCTCCTCCTCTTAACAGCATCTGTCTGGATACTTCCCTCAACAAGCAGAAACAAGGCTTTCCACAGAGCCATTTAGGTGCTGAGAATGAGCTACAAGTAAGGGAAACCATTAGAAGTAGAAATAAATCTTTTGATGGCTAAGTCCAGGATTTGATAGGTAGAAATTCGTGCCCACTAACACCATAAGCTTTACACCAGAGCAATCACATCTTCATAGTGTTACAAATCAAAATGATGACCTCCCCAACAGAAACAGTAGCTTGAATAACACCTAAAAACTAGAAGCCACAACCCTGAAAGCATACATTTCCTATGAAAATGTGCAACCCCAGCCACTCCCTATGATTAATACAGTATGTCTCAGCCTTCAGAGAAGGAGGAGGGTTCATTATTTGTTTCTTACCAAGATCGTGTATTTATACAACTAAAAAAAGCACTGGTGAAGTATCCACACATGACAATATATAATAGATAAAAAACATCTAAATATATGCATTTCAATTATGGATGAGTCAGGAATCAACTGCTCATTCTAACAGATGCCCTATGTAAACTCAAAATACTCACCTTTTCCCTGGCACCCATAACAGCTGAGGCAAATCTACCTTCTGTTCCCAGAAACGCTGCCCACAGCAGATATTGTATCATGGCAAATGTACATCTCGCAGTACTGCAACTTTATTGCCAGTGAAAATGATACTGCTTCGTAACTTTATTTGCAATTTATAAGCTCTGTGGGCAATATGCCAGTCTGTTCTCTTGGTCTGGACACAGCCGGCTGAACAGACAATGATCAAGTAGTGAGACCAGACAAATAAAAGATGGGGGGGGGGGGGGGGGGGGGAAGGTCTAAAAATTAGGCCCAAAATATATATACCAACATATTTATTGTGACTTACTCTCAGCTACTGATCAGCACATTAACCTTATTTTCTCTGCACGATTGCTAAGTACCATACTAAAATTAGGTCAGAAATTCAGATCAGCTGACTCAGCCCAGCAAGATCAGACAAAGACTAGCTGCTTTTTTTTTTTCAATCCAATATAATGAGGTTTATCCCCTGCAATGTACAATAGATCCATACACTTTTCCCCACAATTAACCTATCAGAAGTACACACGACAAGCCAGGAATCACACTGAAGATACATCAGTGCTACTGAAGAAGCACAAATATATCCTTAGGGAGGCAAAATGTACAATCAAATGGCTTTTTTTTTTTTTTTTTTTTACATCTTTTTTCAGATCTTGTTTCCAAACTGCTCAGGCTAATACATTTCAATGAACTTTTAAGTCATTCAGCATGATTATGAGATGATTTAGGTAAATAACAGCTGCTTCCAAATAGTGTTGCATGTGAACACCACCACTTTATTAGATAATAAATTACTCATTATTATGTTGTTAATATACATGATCACCCTCTTCTAAAAGAGACCATCTGAACACTAGAATTGAATAGATTCTCAAAAAATTCAATAATTGGACTATTAGGTAATTTTCAGTAGGTGCCAAAGACTTACAGCCGCTATATTTTAATTCCCACAAGCAAAAGCAGAGCGTTTGCTGGAACCCCCTCTCCTGCTCCAAATTTACCCATAGTTAATCACAGGGGATGACCCCCTTGTTGCTAGGGAGATTGTTTTTGGCTGTTGGTAGTCCCTAGACTGGTAGTACTTTTACAACTGCACACATGTACCACTTGCTATCTAGGCCACACTATCAGGAATTGGGGATAATATAAATACCCACCAAGATAAGATATAGACATAAGGAATATAGTACAGAACAAAGAAGAAATCAATAATCCTACTTTACCTTTCCCCGACTGCTGTGTTTCAGTAGACAACATAGTCTTGAATGAATCTCTGGAGGTTACTACAGGGAGAAGACTCAATTGCAATCAGCCTAAGTGACTTCAGACATCATGGTTCCTTTAGTCAAATCAGATGTTCTCCCTTGGTCTGCCATAGCTTTTAGTTTTCCTAATCAATGACTGATCACACATATCTAATTTTCCCTTTCCAAGTTTACAAAGGAATGAGACAAAAAGACTCGAAGACAGTGTTTTCCAAGATTTCCAAAGGTGTTCTTCCTACCTTGTTTCCTCAAACAGATATTGTTTACCCCATTCAGTGTTACTCAGATAAACCAAGTGGGGAGAGAGGAGACCACTGCAAAGATGGTTTCCCAGAGAAAAGCACTGTATTCAAATAATGTTGATGACTCCAGCCCACATACATATACATGCTGTTCCTCTGGTAAAGCCACTATATCGCTGGTAACCTTCCTTGTGTCTTCTGACTCTGTATCTGGAAAGAAAAGCTCTGTTCTTAGTGATCTCAGTTTAGCATAAGCAAGAAATTCATGGTTTGGCTCAGCCCTAAATCATCTGCACTCATCCAGAACTCTTCATCAAATCACTTTGCCAAGATCAATAAATAAAACCACACAAACCAACCACAACGTAGGAAATATTGTTACCGCCATTCAAGTTAGGTAGACAAGCCTGGCTAGAGGACTATGAAGAACGAAGTAGCTCCACAACTTACTCTCTCATGCCCCAAGAAACTTCCTCATAACAAAACCTATTCTGTCACTTAGTGACCTTTATGGTCACACATACATAAGTGTATGTAAACAGGTTAGCCACAGCACAACATAATGAGCTGTCATGCCTGAAGACTATATTCTAAATACATTTGTATACATTGCAGTTTAATATAGCTTATCGCCAAATGAAGAAGTTGCCACACAGGCTAGGGAATTTATTTTTCCAGCCAATGCTAAATTAATGAAATAATGATGTTTCAATAAATACAAAATATTTGCAAATTTTTAAAATTTTATTTTCATCAGTGAGGAAGAGCCAGCAATGTAAGATGAGAAAGTATGCTTCATCTCACTACTCTTAAATTTATTGACTAGCATAGTTTTATGTGCTCACTTCACAGGTGAGAGAGATTAAAATCCTTCCTCTGCTTAATGTAACTGGAACTTAACTTCCCTCTCCATCATATTAAGAAATACTTTCAGGTGGGTCTCTTTACCCTTTCCTCTCGGAAATCCTGCAGTTTATGTAGCTGCTGAGTAATCAAGACAGAGATGAACACTAAACGAGGATGGCAAGAATAAAACCAGATGTGTATCCAGCATAAAGTGAAACAAACAAACAAAAAAACCCTCCTGCATTAATCTGCTGCAACGAAAAACATTTTTTCTCATGAAGGTGTGAATAGTACAGCTCCTGCTACAAGCAGCCTATGCCTTTCACTCCCCAACAGTTTGAATCCCCCTAAAGATCACCCAGAAGTTGAGCTGACAAGATAACAGTCCAGAAAGTACCAAAATGCACATTGCACGGGCTGTCATTAATCACCTTAATTTCACATTATTTTTATCCCCCAACCAAATTATTAAGAATCCATAAAACTGTATTTCCTGGAATGTGAAGCAGCCATAATAATTTTGCTTATATAATTTTATATAATTATGTATTTGCTTATATGCTTATAATAATAAACATTGCTTCTTTTCCCTCTGTCAAACCGTATGTGCTGCTCTTTTCCTTTTAACAATTCATCAAAATTACCAGACTACCGAGGAATTGCTGGAACGTTCACAGCACAGCATGTCTGTTATACCTGGATGTACAGTACCCAAGATATAGCATAAAATGTAATCACTTAAACTGAAATACAGAAGATTCATGCTGGGGGAAAAAATTCAAAGGACCTCCTATCAGGTTTTTTTATATGCCATTCATTTGCATATAAAAGTTTAACATTTTGATGGATGATTTACCTGTATTGCACAATTTTTCCTTCTCCTTGAGAAAATGCAATTTTTATATGCAAATATGTACATAATAAATATTTATATCTAAGCCATTCAACCTTCTTTTCCTCTCCAAAAGGCTGCAGAGTTTTCACTGCTATCCATTGGCACAAGAGGACAGGTCATGTGAGTGCTCCTCTCATTAACTGTCAATTAAAATCAATGGAATTGTTCAAGGAGAGCCATTATAGGGTTCTGCCCATCAGGGGCTTGATCCATTTTCCTTTAAATGATTGCAGTATTTTCACTGACTTCAGAGCATGCAGAATGGTGAGGAAATCATAAATAACAGATATATTATTTTGTAAAACCTCAGACAGCAATTTGAGACCTTTGAAAATTTACTGGATTTAAAATATCAACTCCAGGAGAGTCTACTTTGACCTGTGAGGCTGTCCCTGTCTTGCAAGAGCTCACGCACAAATACATCTTTGCAAAATACACACTGTTCATCTAAAAGCATCTAAAAGCACTGAGTGAATAAGAACCTGTTTTCCACTAGATCCAGATCTCCTATTCCAAACACCTAAACTTTTTATTACAAATCACGCCTGCTGAAGATGCCACACATGCTCAAACTGAATACTTTTGGAAGGGAATACGCTCTTCCTTTGAGCGATGCAGAACCATTCAGTATCACATCTACACAACGTAAAACATGTGCAATTTGCAGCCTGACATGGGCCAATGGTCTGTACTGCTTTAACCAGCAAGCTGCTTAGAAATCAACTGGTCTACACACATTTATCAGAGAGCAAGCCCCTCACTGTTCATTCACTTTGCCAGACCACTCATCTTTTTATCAAAATATTTACCGTTTTATTGCTTCTTCTTGTTTTCGGCGTTTTTCACTCTTTTCTTTCAAGTAAGCCAGGTTTGTTTCATTCCTCATGCGATCATTCTCTCGAGCAATGTCTGATGCATTCTGTATAACCAAGCCATCATAGGCCTTCATCCCCAAATCTTCAATATACTGGAGAAAAGCGCCCAAAGTGACCTCCTCCTGATTAGAACTCATCATCTTGCAGGAGATAATGAACAAAGGAAAGCAACGTTTCCTGCAGGTTGAAAAACACATAATACCTTAATCAGTAGGAAAATAGCTTATGGTTTATGACAGCGAGATTGTGTCAATTGTAATTAACATCTCTGTAAGAGACAATTTTTTAGACTTTCTCCTGTCTAAAGGATAATAAACAAAGCAATTCAGAACACAGAACATTACTTGAGATGAGATAAAACCCAAGTCTCTTCTTCCTAGCAATGCAGATCCATCGAGTTATACATTCTTCAAATCCCAAACAGGTTTTCTCCCACCCCTTCCCTTTTCCTAATACCCTTCAGTTGCAATGACACTGCCTTCCCTGGATCTCGGTTTGGATTGGACCGAAAAGGCTTCCATCCCAGGACAACAGGTCCTTTTTGTAGTTTAGATAAAGCTGCACCAAAGCAGATCACCAGACAAAATTCCTATTCTGCAGGATATTCCAAAGTTCAGATGAAAAATACTGTTCCAGTTCTTGGAACAAAAAAGTTCACAGTTTTCTTCAGGTTCAAAATCTGGAAAGAAATACTGTGGAATAGTTTCCTATATTACTTAGTAACATAGATATGAGCCCATAAAACCTGCTCAACATTGTTCACTTGAAGCTCCAAGAACGGACAAGAAATCCCAGCTGAGCTGGGACCTTCAGAACTCTAAAGGCTTTGAATTCTCCAAGCTTCCATACTTCTTTCACAGGTATTACAGCACCTCCAGCTAAGCAGCATGAAGCACAAACACACTTAGATCCCTAAGTCATTCTGCTCCATGGCAGGCAGCCTAAAAGCTCTCAGAAAGGCCCCAAAAGTTTTCCACTCAGCAGAGACCCCCGGCAAATTGTGAGAACTCTGGTGTATAGACACATCAGTAAATACTACAGGCAACTGAAGTCAAGGTATAATTTCAAGAAACATACTATGTAAATTATATGCAACTGGATTAACTACTTGTTAAACAAGTAAAATACAGCTTTAATAAAACAGAATTGTGACATCTTATTTAAACAGTCATTATTGAACGTCCTGAGACATTATGATTTTGCATGGCATTATCCTCACAGAGCCTTGTGAGGGGGGTCTTCACCTTACAAATGCTGAGTTGATGCAGAGAGTGACCGAGTGACACACCAGCAGACCTGGCAGCAGAACTCAGACTCTCTAAGGCATGTTTGCTTCTTCACTACTACAGCATCCTTCCCTTCCCCGAAGAAGGATGGTGTGACTTCTCGGAATGAGCCTGAGAACCATGCCAGCACTGCACCTAAAAGTGATCTTACTGAATAGACAACAAGTATCCTGTCTCCACACAGATTTTAGGGGCAGAGTTCCTGTGTAATCAGCATCCAAAAATCTTTTCTCCATTTCCTAATATATGGCCATAATTATAATGTATTACACTGCTGGGCAAGCAAAATTCTGATAACAGTAGGCAGTGATTCTACAAAAAAAAAAAAAAAAAAAGCTCTTGTAGATTCTAGTAACCCACTCTGGGCTTTCAGACACACCCCTGAACACGAGAGTGAAATGATTTTACATCCATAGAGTAAGCAACCTGCCAGGGATGAAAAGAGAAGAGAGAGATATTTTTCTACCCTTTAATTTTTTTTTCCTGTTTTTGATCACTTGAAGTGGCAATGGCAAGAAGCAGCTGGTTTCAAGCAGTTAATGCTTAAAAAGAACACCAATATTTTTTTCCTATTATTCTCAGTGTCTCTATACTGAAATTATTTCTGTACAATGGTAGCCTCACTGTTAAAATCATGAAGATTCAGAGGATGCAAAAGATTTGCTCCTATCGTCTCTTCTACCTCCCAAGACAACCTTTTCTATCAGCTAAGCCTGAACATGAGTGTAAGGCTGATGTTCAGGGTCACTAAATTGATCTTTAAGTATTTTCAGGCATGGGTATCAGTATCGCCTACTAATCCCTGCAGGGTAAAACCAGTGAAGGAGGTCTTAGTGCAGCCCAATGTGCATGCATGCAATTTCACAGAGCTTTCACTTTGGAAGTGGCTAGAACTCCACTGGGTTGGAATATGCATTGAGCCATTCTATATATTCACCAATAGTGGTACAGCATCTGCAAAGGAGTGAATTGTGAAGCTGACAATGAGCTAAACAGACTCTATCAATGTTACTGATGCTTCAGTAGACATTTTAGACCAGTTCCTAACTTTTCTGATTAACAAAAGTAAGTCCAGATACCATAGTCCTTCCTAAGAATCTCTGTCTACAGCCTGATTGAAGCCTACCTACCTGATTAAAAACAATGCTAACAAAATAGACAGCTCTAACTCCACTGTCTCTGAACTGCGCAAATGATATGTGCCTTTTGATGGTTAAAGTCTGGGTAGTTTCCCCAGTAGATGGCTATTTCACTTTATTTTCCATTTTGGACTTTCAGTAAAGCCTAGTTTCTGTGTATGTTGAATTAAATTCAGATAAACCTGTACAACAAAGAACCCCCACCCTAGCCACCTTAATGGCAGTTTTACTACTGATTTCTCCAGTGACTTCTCCTGAAATATAATGTGAAATTTTATACTGAATATAACTTCATCAGGCTTTCAATAAATGCAGTTCTGATCCATTTTTCCCTGAGACATACAGAGCTTGATCTGCTTCATAGTTTATTTTAGGACACCACCACCACATATTTTTTCTCATTGTTTCTCTTTCTTTTTTGAGGTCAAAATTGAGCTGACATTGAAAGATATGCTGAATCTCCTTTTATTATATTTACTTTTCACACGAGACGATAAAGTCATTCCAATTGCAAAAGGACTGAAATAAAAAAGCCTTTATTCTGCTGCATGCACTGACCAGATACTTTATATGCTTGTTTATCACTGATGTTTCCTATTACTAATCTCACGCAGAATGACAGACTATTTAATAAACAGATCAAGTTATATTCTTTGTCCTAACAGGGGTCCAATCCTGCAACAGTACTGAGCAACTGTAGCTACTGAAGTCCCACTGTGACTGTTGATGCTTGCATGCTCATAACACCAAATTCAGTTTGGGGTACTCCTGGAGGGGGTTGCAGCTCTCCCAGGTATTTCAAAACCTTGAATCGGCTCTTATGGCACTAACTCTGAAAAACATCTATACAAGTCACAAGCATTTTTTGGATCAAAACCCATGTACCTCCTGCATGCATGGTATTTTACAGCCACATTGCATTTAATAATATTGGATAGTTGTGCATGCTATGCTTAAACAGGGAATAAAAATGCAAACAGCTGGAGCAAAAAGCCTAACTAATTACTGTAAACATTTTTACAGTATTAGTATTCCCTATACAGCACATTAGGACCAATTTTATTTACAGGTATTAATGCCACTTCAGAGATACTATCTTACCTTAATAAATGTGCTTTATAACTGCAACAGGCTGCAACCAATACATGTGGCCCACTGAGTCCCATGTATTGCTTCTTGTCACCCTCCTTGGAAATTGTGTGGACAGCACTGATCAACTTTTGATCAAAGGTTCTGCTGACTGGTAAACTCAGGCAGTGAGCAATTCCCAACCATCTGCCAGGGCAGATACAAGTACAAGCATGCGTTCTGTTTTGAGTACATTTATAGTTGATTAAAAATATGTAAATGCAAGTTGTAGGTGAGGCACCACCATTTTGGTACTCCTGACATGCATACTGTGGTCAGGTATTTTGTTAGCTGATAACAAGGACCATGTAGAGTCACCTGTGTATTTGCAATCAAATTATTTTCAGTGCATTTTATTTTCTGAAACCAAGCAACCCTAGAAAATTATAACTGGGAGTTGCTCTGTTTGGGAGGTTCTTTTGACACTCCTTTCTCTTCTCCTCCTCATTGTGAAGGAACAGAAGGAGACAGCAGGGAGGAGGAAAAGCCCTGGATTTCAGCTATTGAAGGCAGCATACTGAGAAGTCAACAAAAATTGATTGGAGGAACTTTGTGGCGAGTGTTCACTGAACATGAATATGTTTGGAAATTCACCTGAGTGCAGGGACATAAAGAAAGAGTTCTCCAACATGTTCACCTTGCCTCTTGAAGGTCAAACTAACACTACCTGAAACCTCATTGAGGAAAAAAAAAAATAAAGAAAAGAAAACAAGCCAACCATGCTACTGGCACCTGCCCCTCCAGGTATCCCCAGATCAGAAGGATATTGGCAAAGGAGCACAGAGCAGCTCGCACTGTCGTGGCCCAGGCAATCAGCTGTCAGCATGGGAGGAGTAAAGCAAGCGAGAATAATTTTTTTTTCTTCCCTGCCAGTGCATCTGGTTTACTGGCAAGGGCAAGCAATCCCTTTACTGGTTTGGCTAGAAATATTTACATAACTAAATTCAAGATCTTTGTATCATTCAAACAAAAATTCTGTGGGAGAATAATGCATTGTGCTTCACGAGACTGTTGCATACCTTACTTCTAATGTAACTCTTTGCTCTGATGCCAAACACATAGCATTCTTGGTCAAACCCAAACCACCTCCTTTTCATATGATCAGTGTGCAAAAATATTGAATTAAGAATGAGGACTAATCGACCCAGTATCACAGTATCAAAGCAATGCTATCCATTCATATTCAGACATGCAGTTCTCCCTCTTACTCACATGAGGATCCCCAAAATATCAGTTGCTTTTCAGCATGCTTGACAGCCATAAGCTGCAGCTGTGCTGCATTGAAAATTGGCAATGCTGAAATTAAACTGAAGGAGCTTTTAAAAGTAATGACAAAGGCACTGATTGCCTTCTTCCAAACCATCGTGATTTTTTTTTTTTTAAATTAACATAGGAGAACACAGCTTGGAAACACAAGAGTGGGGTTGCCCGTAGTCCTGAGTCCAACCCCTAATTTATAAAGGTCTACCCATCTCTCCAGTCCTGCCAGTCTCCCTTCCAAATACTGTCTCCTCTCTTTAAGAACACATCTTCTTTCACATTACCTGTCAATTTCCTCCACTAAATTCAGTATATCGGAAGGATTCTGCACAAGTCAGGGATGCTAATCAGCCATTCAACCCTTGAGTTTGAGCTGTGCATTCTAGTTGCATGCAAGGCAGTAACAGCAAAGTAGGCAGACCAGCCATATCCAATTTTCATAAACTGCTGACCACAGCAGCACTAATAAGGACCTAATGGTATTGGATGTACAAAGAATACTTTCACTGCAACCAAGAAAAAATTCAATGATGGAAAAACGTACTAGAGGCTACTTTGCAGAACTCTGTCTCTTATCATAACTGTGCCTTACACCAAGCGAGCTTTGAAATACCTAAACAGTTGAATGTGATGAGACAAATTACTAAGACATGCTTTTTAGAGTTGCATTCCCTGCTCATTCTTAACAATGAGCTGGTATAACTGTTTTCACACACAGTGATGCATTAAATTCTAATGTCAAAGAAGAAAGACCTTCTGAAATAGGCTGCAGGTTTCCTATTATCTATCAATTGACAACTTTTAAAGCAGATATTTAAAGAAAAACAGCCATTACACTCATTTGAAAGTATAAAATATACTTTGTATTTTGACTGAAATTACAGATTATATACCTTGTCCTCATTATACTGCTCTAGCACTTGGGTGAAATCATTGAAGCTAAGCCATGCCAAGCCCTTCACTTAAAGAGGTTAAAAGTGGCTCCTTCAGTAGAATGGAAATGTTATTGCATGGGTTTAAAGAAATAGTCTGTTTCTATAGACGACCCACCCTTCATAGGGAAAAGTTATGCTCCCTGTAGTTTTAAGAACTGAAAAAAATTCCCTGAGCCTTGAATTTTGGCTCCCTTATTAGTGCCTTTTGAAAAGGGAAAAGGTCTTTGCTAACAATGACTCCTCTATGACTCCAGAATGTAGAGAGCTGTTGTTTACTTTGCAATACAGTAATACTTTTATCACTTTTATCTCCTGAAGAAAATAATGCTTCCTCCTAACCACACTGATCTTGTACAATTACAAATCTAGATTCAGAATAGACAACACTTAAAAGTGCAATTACGACATTATATCATCCCAGTATTATGCAGAAGGCTTATGAACAACAAGAAAAAATAAAACCACACAACACACACAGACATACACACACATTTTATATGCAAACAGGAGTGCATTTGAACTCAGAGGAAAGAGTGAGCTTCTTGCTGAAGGATGTATTTTTTCCCTCCTCCTTAAGAAAATGAAATGGAGATTTCACTACCACCAGCATCATGTTAAGATGCTGTAAAATATTAATGGTGCAGTGGGTCTGATAAGTAACTAACACAGATGTTGGAAATTATTTCAATTAATTCATCAGAAAATAGCAAAGAATGTTTTTTATTATTTAACAGTGCTTTTTACAAACAAAAAAAGAAATCCAGATGCAAAATGTCTCTATTACAAGCACAGTCAACATGTGAAGTACACAAAAACAGTCAAATAGACTTCATCTTTTACGTTGGCAATGGCTTGATTAATACCTTCTAAAAATACATGCAATTTCATCATTATGCATTCTGACTACTCATTATTTCATTTTGTAATATTATTTTTTTCATTCTAATCAGCACCATATTTTATTAGCATGCTTATATAATGTATTAAAATATGTACGTACCAAAATTTAAGTCCACGGGGACTGCTAAGTGCAATAATCAAAGGTGACTTTTGCCTGTAAAAGCCCTTTCCTGTGGTTATCTCAGTGCAGTTGGAAGGGATATTTCAGCACCATAAGAAATAGATTTGCAGTTAGGTTCAGTTTTTTCTTCAGTTAAAGTGCATTAAATCTTGTTGGCAAAATCGCCCAGATTGTAGAATTCGACATCACTATAAGTCAGTGTGTTACATTACAGATCTTCTTAGCATACAATTAAAATGACATGGAAAGTTTGGCTTTTAAAAAATGCAGTGGCAAGAGAAGACAGGTGCTTGCTTCTTTAAATCCACATTCAGAGAAGAGAGGGCACAGATAATGGGAGGGTAAAAACAACACCCTGCTTGGAGGTCCAGCAGAGAAGAAACTGGATGATTTTTACCCACTTTACAACACAGAAGATTAGAGCACCATCATATGCACTAACACAGAGATTTCTAAGGTGCCTCATTTGAATATGTTCTGTGGAGACAAAAAGAAAGGAATATAAGGAATAGAAAACATCCTATCCAAATGGCTTCTTGCAGCAGGAAAGATGCTCGGTCTCTCATTGCCACTTAGATACAGAAGGTCTGAGGCAGTCTAGCTCGTGGCATCGTCTCTCTCTCTCTCCCCCGTGACTACAGGCAGGCTTGCTCTCTCCAACTGCCTTAGTCTGTTGGTGCTGCTGTTGATTAATCAGGGATTCTCAAACAAAGAGCAAGCCTACCTTCGGGTGCCAGCAGGACTGTGGGGCTCCTCTCCTGCCGCAATCCGGCTGCCCTGACCCCCCGCGCAGCCACATCCTAGCACCTCGGACAGCTCCCCCGCGCTAGGCCCATCGCCGGGGCGGCGGCGGCGGCGGCGGCGCCCGGAGCGCGGCAGCCGCTTCGGTCCTCGGCGCCGGGGCTGGGGCGCCCGGCAGAGCCGCCTAGCTAGGCACAGTCTCTGAGCTCCACTGCACTGAAGTCTGATTAGCAAATAATCCAGTGGGAAAAAAAACAATCTGCATGAACGGCACTGTACATCACATTTAGGCTATAGGTAGGAACGAATATGAAACAACGCCCTTCCCCCCTCCTTCTCCCTTCCCAAAAAAAGAGATTGTTCTTCCACGAAGAATGTGTCAGTTAACCTTTAGCCCATGTTATGGCTCAAGAAAATGAGCAGCCACTTAAAAGGAAGATCTAAGCCTCAGTTTGATACCTCATATTGATGTATCTTTTGCACTCACCCTCACTGAAAAGCAGTGCAAGGCACACAATTACTGCTGACGCAGATTAGACTGCTGCTTGGGGAAAGAGGGGAGGAGCTTCTTAACCTCATCAAAACAACCTCCCACCACCTGCTCCCATTGCACGAGAACAAAACTATGCTACTCGGACAGAACAAGCGTGACATTTACGCTGGTTTACTTATATTGATACGTGCACTCTGGAAAGAAGCATTCTGTTTTGAAAAACATTCAGGGTGAAACTACACAGTTTTACGCTCATCCAGAATATGTGAATGTGATGGTTTGGAAGAAAACGTTCCCTTTTTTTCTGAACTGAATCTATCTGTGTTATAGCTCCTCCTTGCAGAGTATGTGCAGTTTTGCTTTCTCTCCCCCAAACCTGCAGCCTGGACACAAAGCAAAAGCATTCACTCCCTGTGCAAAAGCCAGTAAAAGCGGCGATGTCTGAATGCTCACAAAATACGTTAGCTTATTGTTGCATGCCATTTCATCCTTCCTCCTTTAAGTTAGAGACATTTTTTTTCTTGCATAAATCTTGATTCTGATGCTACAACAACAGCTGAATTTATTTCTAAAACTAATAACAGAAATTAACGTCATGGAATAAAGTCCTTTCAAAGTAATGCGTGTTCCCACGAAAAACAGTGCTACTACACCAGCAAGACCTTGCCTACAGAGCACAGAACTTCCTGCAGATTTACTAACCCCTGACTGGAATGTCAATATTACCTCACATTCAAGAGCGTTCCAGATAGCCACCTAGCCACACTGCAAAACATGGTGACCTCCTCCAAGCAGCAGTGGCCAACACTGACATTGGAACTGCAGCCTGAAAAAAGCCTGCTCCTAAAACTCTCTCATATTCACTAGCAAATTGCTTACTGCTCACTGTAACAGCATACATACTAGCACACCTCTTGCAAGGTGAGACAGGGCAGTGAAGCTCCACAGAACATCACCGAGAAAGAGACCTTTTCAAAAGGGTGCTTTAAGAAGGATAACAAAGACAGAAGAACATGGTTTGCAGATATGGAGGGTTTTTCTTTTTGTCAGGGAAAAAGGTCTGGAAAGGAAGTATCTACGGTGTAGAAGAATTAGAGGCAGTCCTGGGAGGAGACTTCTTTCCCTAGCCCAGAAGCTAGCCGACTGCTTCTGTTTTTTTCCTTCCTTGAAGGATACCTAAAGAAGAGCTGTGGCTGTGTGGTAATTGGGGAATTCTTTGATTTTCATCAATTGGAGATTCCTGACACATAATAGCCTCTTATTTCCGATACTCCTCCAGAATTAAAGACCTTCCTTATCTTTGCTCCAAGTCATACTCCAAAAATAGAGAAATTGCCCAGTCAGATTTCTTTCCATGTTTCTTTAGCATGTCACTGTAGTCATTACAAATTCATAAGCAATTTGAAGAACTACAAATTTCAAGCCACAAGTGAGAAACACTTGGCTATGCCGTCACCACATGGTTCATCCCAGTAACTGAACTCACTCAGATACAATCACTTTACAGATTACCTATGTTATCACACCTTTGGGCAATTTCCATATCTTATCATTCTTGCACCAAGGTTCCTTGGGACCATATCTCTATCAGCTATGGAAGGAAATGTCCATTTTTCCTTTCAATAGCACTGCGGGGAGGACACTGGGGGATATCATGACCTCTGCAAGGCTAGCTGTTCCATTCCTGATTAAAACACAGAAAAGTCTCTCATCTGCCTCCACAGCCAGACAGCATCAATCCAGGAAAAAAGCACCTACAGAATCAATCATGGGACTTTCTGTGTGGATGGCAGAAGAACTGGATCAAAACTCAGGTAACATGTTTTGTTCTTCCCCCACCCCCACCCCCCACCCCAAGCTTCTTACAGAACAGTGCTATGTCATCTTTAAACATGTTTAATGACAAACCTAATTAAGCTGTGAGTGGCTTTCACTCCTTAGTTATAAAAGAGGCCTAATCAGTACAAACATTGGCACCTCCACAAATTAGTACCTCTGTTCTCATGTTGCACAGGTGCACACCTGGCTTCCTGGTCTCTGAACAGCTAGCAGTGGAAAACCATTCATTCCTCACAGTAGCTGCCAATCCCCATCTCCTTTGCTCCACATCCCTCCTGGAGGTTACAACTACACAGAATTCTGGCAGATGTAGATTATTTTCTCTCACTTTGAATTTCTTAAAAACTTGTGCAAGGCTTCATTACATAGCATGTAGATGAACCCATTTTATTTGTTTATTTATGTCTATGTACATGCTCACAAACACACATAAATATACATAAAGACAGGGAGAGACATTACTTGACCTGTGGTTGGCATTTGCACATTGGGAAAAGAGAAGATGAACAACCTGCTGTGGAAATGCACCCTGGCAACTACTCAGTCTTGAAACAGTTACGCTATACTACAGCCTCTGCTTGGCCATGCTGTAAGTAGGCTGGAAGCACACACTATATAACAAGAAGGCAGCAGACCTCTGCAGGAGGCTCCTTTGCCAAGGGGATGACAAGCCCCTTTCAGGCTCAGAGACAAGTGGATTTATAAGGCCTGAAGACTGCAGGCAGCAGAGACAAAGAGCTTTCAAGAGGAAGAGAATATTCATTTAAGATGTTAACTGACCTTGGTGACTGAGAAAGACTGCCTGCCTGTCCCTGAAGTAAGGGAAGCTTGAGGAAAAATGGATTAGGGTTCAGTGCTAAGTGCTACTGACTCAGTCTCTGCTTGGTTGGTGAACAGAGGAGGAAGGCTTTCCAAGAAAATGAAACACTATTGTTTTCAAGTCAGCCTTGTAACACCTGACTTGATGCAGGGACCTTATGATTTTTTTTACTTTTATGAGGGTCAAAAAGGAAAGGTTTCTTCACTTCAAATGCACCACCCCCCAGATAATTTGAAGCTTCTCCTGAGAAGGCAGTCACATGGTAGACTTTTATATATGACCTCCAGGCTGTAGACAAAGAGTTCTGTGATTGGAAACTCCATAAGAGCTAGAACCCCTGAAATTAAAACCAGAAATTAAGGACTTAAACCTAGGAATTCCTGACATTTGATGAAAGGGAGTGTGATATCTGTGTACCCAAACTCCGCATCCCAGTGAATGGGAAGAGAGGGGCTACTGAACAAGAACTGTCCACACAGCAACCAAATGAGACAGGGTTCCAGGTTTATCAAGCCAAGCTCATCACAGGGTAAGCTACAGGTTGGCAGTTTACTGACACTTACAAATACAAGACCATCAAGATGTTGACTTTGGCTAACTAACACATCCTATGGCTAAGATAAGCTAAACTTGTTGTGCTTATTTCTCCTTTACTCTGCCTCCTTAGCTTCAATTACTGTTTCCTGCCCCCTGTGTGCTTAGCCCTGATTCTTAGTTTCTATTATCCCAGGCTGCAATTGCTCTAGCCACTTCTTGCCCCTTGCAGTATGGATCCCTTGCCTGATCTGGCCACATCTCTTAACCTAGGCTTTGCTACTATCCTTGACCTTTCCAGCAGTTTTATTTGGCTTTTCTTGACTCCAACACCTGGTATCTCATTCTAATCAGTCCAAACTGATTAGGACATGCAAATCTACAGGCTTGGGGAAGTGGCTGCAAAGCTGCCTGGTGGAGAAGGACCCGGGGGTGCTGGTCGACAGCCAGCTGAACATGAGCCAGCAGTGTTCCCAGGTGGCCAAGAAGGGCAATAGCATCCTGGCTTGTATCCAAAACAGTGTGGCCAGCAGATCAAGAGAAGTGATCACCCCCCTCGATCAAGAGAAGTGATCAACCAGTACTTAGCACTGGTGAAGCTACATCTCAAATACTGTGCTCAGGTTCGGGTCTCTCACTTCAAGAGGGACATGGAGATGCTGGAGCATGTCCAGTAAAGGGCAATGAAGCTGATGAAGTGTCCGGAGCACAATTCTTATGAGGAGCAGCTGAGGGAACTGGAATTGGTTAGTCTGGAGGTGAGAAGACTCAGGGGGGATCTTATTGCTCTCTACAACTACCTGAAAGGAAGTTGTAGGTGGGTGGGTGTAGGTTTCTCCCAGATCACAAGCAACAGAACAAGAGAAAATGGCCTCAAGTTATGCCAGGGGAGGTTTAGATTGGGTATTAGGAAAAAAAAATTTGACTGAAAGGGTGGTAAAGCATTGGAACAGGCTGCCCAGGGTTGTGGTGGAATCACCACCCCTGGAGGTATTTAAAAAATACATAGATGTGGTGCTTAGTGACATGGTTTAGTGACAGACTTGGCAGTCCTGGGTTAATGTTTGGACTTGATGATCTCAAAGGTCTTTTCCAATCTAAATGATTCTATGACCAAGTTAATTGTCTTAATTTCATTGTAAAACAATAGTTTCCTCACAGAGATTATCATCATTCTCATATGAGTGAGGCAAGTGAAATTTTCAATGACAGTCTATCCTATGCTGCATCTTAAGTCGTGGTTTAGCAATCACTGTGATGAGCCTTTAGCACTGAATTGTGCACGCATGAAAAAAGCTGCTTAGATTTTTATTTGGTTTTAAACCTGAGTTAATAAATATGTTAAAACAGCAGTGGGTTAATTCAAGAAAAATGTATAGAAAACAAACTACATGCAAAATCAAGCAGTGCTCACCATAACCTTGACCTTTAAGCAGCTTTCTCAGATTTGGTTTGTTTATGCTCTTAGTATCCAACTATGATCATAGTAAGCGAAGTGAAAACCTAAGGATCTATTTGCTAGATACGCTGAAATACTAAATTAAGCATTCAAGGCCAGTTTTCCCAAATTATTCCACTCCATGCCCCAGATAAGCTTTAACATTTGTGTCTTTTCCCCTCAAGCGTTCTTAAATCCCTGGAATTTCTTCTCCTTCTCTCAGCCACGTTTGGCTCCTTTTGCCCCTCTCTCCCTTCTTACATGTAGAATGTTGCCACAACAGGTAAAACTACCCACAAGGTAACAGTAAAGGAAGCTCTCACTGCTCCTTCTCCATCTTGGCATTTGATTCAGCTGTTTCACACCCCTCTGTAGCACCCTTTCACTTACCTGGAGCACAGTGGCTCTATCCCTCCCAGCAACTGACTATCCACAACTGTCACACATATTTCTCTTTTCAGAGTACTGAGGAGGAATCTTCTAAAGGTACAACAGTAGAGGGGTCCCCACTCACGTAAAAAGCCAATTAAAGTTAAATGCTTAACTGCCATCTGTGCCTTTAAGAAAAATCTCTTATTTTTCCCCAGTGATCAATTTTTTTCACATGGGACCAATTTTGCTGTTATTGCTTAGGCAAAATTCCCATTGAAGTCCACAGGGAACTTCGCCTGAATACAAAATGTGGAGCAAAACCCTGTGCTTATTTGCATAGACCACAAATCACAAAGATCATGTCCTGATGAAAGTGATTTATCCTACATGACAGCTGGTGCAACTAGGCTATTTTTAACCATGATTTGTTGTAAAATATTTCATGATATTTACCATTCAAAAAAAGAGTCAATTGATTCTTTTTTCTTAAACTGGATTAGATTGAAAGATTCTGGCTGCTTTCCAAACCCATTAATTACTAAATGGTACATTTTCAACAGAAATGTTAAGCTATAAGTAGTTCTTCTGGAGCCAGTTAGCTCCTAGCTAAAATCAATTAAAGCTGGTAAAGATATATTTCTATGGTCAGGTCCCAAACACTGACATCTGTATTTATAGCATAGTGGATGCTGGCAAATCCTCCAACATAGGTGCAGTTGTACTAGCAAAACTGTGCTTTTACTGTTTAGCACATACAGGGGGTATTAGGTGGGTGTATTATTCCAGGATAAACCCAGCTGTGTCAGTATGCTTGCATTCACACTATGCTCTATTTCTGCTAAAGTAGCCTCGATTTTCTAGCCCCGAAGAAGCACTCTTTATCCTATGAAATATAAAGGCAAGGCGGTTTAAGCTTGCTTGTCACCCCGCCCCAACGCTGCTGCTCATTCCCATTTGTGTGGCCTTGCAGGGAACTGGGTCATGGAAATGATCCAGAACAGAAATAATTTTGGGTGGGAATGAGGAAGAATAAAAAAAAACAAAACAAAAAAACACAAAGAGGAGAGTGTTCTTTTCAGCCAAATCACTTCCTTACACTACACAATGCAGAGGGCACTTCACAGCGTGAGAATGGTACCCCTGCCAAAGTGGTCAGTGACTTTTAAAGTGAAAAGTCCTTATGCTACAGACACTACCAGTGTACTTAAGCTTCTATCTGAATGACTCCAGTGCCCAGGCAGCACACATGCCAAAGCTGTTGCACTGAGACTTGGCCTGCTGAAGCCTACAGGAACATAGAAAATCCTGCAGGCATTTGGGGAGCTGACAGGCAGTCCTCCCTGCCCTAGAAACTCCACAACTCTGACAAGCACATGCAACCACTCAATTACTTTAAAGCAGGCAGAGAAGGGTACATACACAGCATACAAACGTGACTGTGTAAGCAAGTTGCAAAATGCTTTACCAGAGCACTTGACAATCTCCAGGCATTTCAAATTTAAGCCAGTACTGCAGCTAAAGAAAACCAGAATGAAGAACGCAGCTCTGCTCTTCTCCCACCCCCAGCTATTCCTCTGGCCTTATGCTGGCACAAATGCTGCCTGGCCGTGTGGTGAAGCAGATTGGGAAACTGATCAAGCTGAGAACTAGCCTGGGATTTTGGCACCACATGGATGTTATTATTTGTGAGAGGACCACCCTGCCTATGTAATCAGTGGGCAGCAGAAACCCAGCGCAGCCCAGCAGATGGAAGGCAGGTCAGTTGGGTCTCATTCAGGAGCAGCCAACTTCTTGCTTTCATGTGAGCTACTCAGAGACTCAGCTGTGAACAAGGAGCTCCAGTGAGCCCACAGCATCTCTGAACTCTGCAAAAAAAAGTGCCTGGGAGCCCATAGAACACAAAATCTGTAAAAGTGACCAACAATGAAGTCTAGAGCAAAAGGTCTGGGAATGGGAGTTAAGAAACTTTCTCGAAACTTGGAAGTCTCTCTGCAGTCATTAATACAATCTGATTATTTTTTTTCCAGCACTCCAGGCAAGTCAGTCCCATCTAGTCAGGAAATGAGCAAAGATGGGGAAAGTCAGAGTTGCTCCCTTTCATCAAAAAAAATCATCAGGACCACTAAAATAAAGGTATGGTAAATACTGAAAGACCTAAAAGACTCAGGGAAGAAATCACAGTTTGTACTTTAGACTAACAAATTGGCAAATTCCTCTATTAAATAATGTAGTTGTGCTACGTAGATGAAGATGGTATTTAATAGCAAATTGTTGCTGTTGGCTAAATTCTTTAAGGCATTTACTTTATAAAGAAACTAAAAGATGCTATTTGTTCAGCAAAATACACTTCAGCTTTATAAACACCACAACTAGATCATGTATTTTCCAAATGTGTTTGTTTTCAGTACTTAATAAAAACTCAGATGAAATCCTTGTTGCTACACACTTCAGGACAAGACAGGAGGGCAAGTGAAGTCTGGATGAAAAAGCTGTTAGACCCCTAGAGAGAGCATGCACAGCTCAGTGAAGGCTAGGGGAAAAAATGGAGGAACAATAGGCAAAAAAATGAAATTGGAAAACGTGGGGAAGGTGACCTCATGCCAAAGAAGAGATGGCAGTAGCAGAAAAGAAGAAACTGAGGGCATGGGTGGGTGTTTGTTTCTTTGTTTGCTTTTCTTAATGAGACAAAGATTGTCTCATTAACTCCAGAGCTGAAGAAACAAATGATCTATTGTGGAGGAGGAAGGCTTCATATGAGGGATTCTAAGTGATGAGGGAAACCAGTCACATTGTCCAAATCAGCAAGTCACACTCAGAAAGGCAGTAACTATCTAAGGTGCTGGGTAGGCTCTAAGCTTCCTTATGATCCGTACGCAGCCAGCATTAGGAGCTCATCTGTCCCTGGAGCCCAATCCAGGTGTGGAGAGTGATGGGCAGAGGATGGAGACTGGCTGTTGTGTTGTCAGAAGTCACTGCTGGAAGCTTGCCCTGGTGGCATGTGGCCAGGCTCCCCCAGCCCTCATTAGCTGTTCCTGCCTTAAGCCCTGTGCAATTATCCAAGGTTAAAAAGCATGAGGGAAGACATCATTGACAGAACAGGCTGGTGACAAGGTGAGAGATAACATGATAGCCTCGGCTGGCATCAGCTGACCAGTTCCTCTGGTCATGGACCAACTAAGCTCTTATGAGGGAAACAGGGAGCAGAAGCCCAATTTGTTCCCATCAATTTAGAGAAATAAACCTCATTTTATATGTCCAAGTGCCTAAATATAGGATGCTTAAACACTTCCCTCACCACCTGAGACTAAGCAAAAAGAACAGTAGCTTCTTGTACATTCAGAAAACCCTTATCTCCACACAGAAAAGGTTGAAGTTTGAAATATGTAAGTCATGCTAAACACTTTGACCAATGTGAGCTTTTTTTCCCCATGCTCGGATATAAAGCAATTAAAAAAATTAACTATTCTAATTATTACAGAAACAATACTTTCCTGCAGGCACTTTTTAAATAAACTCTTACAAAAATCAGTTTGCTCCACAGCTATAGCTGGCTAATCATCACATGTCAGTTAACAGATTTCTGGTTTTCCCTCCTGCTTATTCTCTTAGAGAAAATATTGTGATCCTTTATATTCTCTCCGTATAATAGCCATTGCTATCAATGGATGAGCTCAAATTGCCACCACTCAGGAAGAAAGGAATGCAAATGAGGAATACCAATTAACCCCTTTACAATTAAAAATATCTCTACCTATTATAGCACCCATTAGTGATACTCTAGTTAATGGTCTGTCAACATTTCCATTAGACCTTTTCCCCCTGCTCCCACACAGAACTAAATCCTAGCTAATCACCTTGAATATACCTCTATGGATTTACACAATACATATAACACAGTTCAAATGAGGCAAAATGCAGATTTCTTTGTTATCTTGAGCCATTACATTCTCCTAAGTATCTGTTTTCTAACATATAATTCTAAATACTCTGTACTCTACATACACTGAATAATGTCTCAGGATAATTTTTTTCAGTGTTACAAATACTTCATGTATGAAAACCACCAAGTAATTGCAAAGACCTGTCCTAAACATACACTGTGAAAACTGTAGAGTGAAACTCAGTTCGCAGCAGATTCCTTCTGCCCAATATACCTCACATTATACCATCCTGTTTTTTTACACTAGATATGAGACAGTGGGTTACAGTTGTTGCCATGTACCATAATACCTAGAAATGACAGGGTGAATTGAGGACAAATCCTCAACCTTAATAGCTTAAGATCCCCTGGTATCCTTATGGTCAAACCACATTCTCCACACTACTATAATGTATTTTTGTGTGTGTGTCAAATTCATTACAAATGTATCACATTCATATATATTGCATTTGTTAATACTTTCAACTCTTAAAATACACTTATGCATTTTATAGTATGCTCATCATTCGTACCTGGTTAAAGTGCTGGCATGCTGGGAGAATAAGAGCTCTGTAACAGATATCCAGACGGATAAAGGGAGAGGTATACAACACGAATCCTAGGCGATAGTTTAATGCTTATTTTAACCACAAGATTTCTCAGTAAATTGACAATGGTATTGTTCAGTATCTATATGCACCTTGGCACCACTTTGAGCACTGAACTTGCACATAGCAATTCAGCTATGCCAGGTTTCCCTGGCTTGTTTATAATCCTCAAATAGGGGACCCATAGCTCTGATGAAAACTCACTACATACATATTGTACACAGACCACCCTTCAGAAACAAAAACTGCACTCTGTGCACCCGAGTTAAGTGTTTAATACAGCATGACTGACTTTTGTTTGGAATGATTGTTTGCAAACTCTAAGTAGACCGACTGAAAATTACTCACATTTTATATATTACATCTCATAAAATACTGGTTGGAAAAACTATGATTTTCATAGTCAGTCTATAGGCATACAAACCAATGCCACTGCATACATAAGTGCTAGAAATACTGCTTTCTGGCAGCCCTGCAAAGATGTCCTTAGTTTTAAAGATTGGTTGAATTTACAGTTCCCTGAATTCATGAGGATGCTCCAGTTCACAAAGTCAGAAACAGACAGAACTACCTGTAAGACCAGGTCTTATCTACATTTGTAATACCAACTTTGCTCAACCTATGTTTAAGAATTCCATTATTTGTGGGATATCTTCAACATTCAAGTGTTTTTCTTTATCATCTAAATTGCACCAGGTACTTGCTAAACTAACCCCATCCAGAAAATAATAAGCAAGTTCACTTTTTCCAGTATAGAACTCCCATAAAACTGAACATCCTGTTTCCTGGAAAATGGGGCTGGCACCACTTGAGGCAAACCACAGAATTACTTGTTTCTGTAAAATAACCATCTGTCCTTACAACAGCCCCGTGTGGTGGGTTGACCCTGGCAGGATGCCAGGTGCCCACCAAAGGTGCCCTATCCTTCCCCTTCTCAACTGGACAGGAGAGAGAAAATACAACAGAAAGCTCATGGGTGAAGATCACTCACAGGGAGAGATCACTCACCAATTACTGTCATGGGCAAAACAAATTTGACTTGGGGAAAATTAATTTATTAACAATTAAATCAGTGTAGGATAATGAGAAGTAAAACCAAGCCAGAAAAAAACACCTTTCTCCCAGGCTCAACTTTACTCCCAAATTCTCTACCTCCTCCCTGCCAAGCAGCACAAGGGGGACAGGGAGTGGGGGTTTCAATCAGTTCATCACACGCTTGTGTCACTCCCTCCTCTTCACGGGGAGCGCTCCTCCTCACACTCTTCCCCTGCTCCAGTGTAAGATCCCTCCCATGGGAGAGGGTCCTCCATTAACTTCTCTAGTGTAAGTCCTTTCCATGGGATACAGTTCTTTGTGAACTGCTCCAGAGTGGGTCCCCCACAGGGTCACAAGTCCCACCAGCAAACCTGTTTCAGCATGGGCTCCTCTCTCCACAAATCCCTAAGTCCTGCCAGAAAACCTGCTTCAGTGTGGGCTTCCTGTGGGGTCAACAGCCTCCTTCAGGCATCCCCCTGCTCTGGTGTTGCGTCCTCTGTGGGTTGCAGGTGGATGTCTGCTTCATCATTAACCTCCATGGGCTAAAGGGCACAACCTGCCTCATTGTGGTCTTCACCATGGGCTGCAGGTAAATCTCTGCTCTGGTACTTGAAGCACCTCCTGCCTCCTTCTGCACTGACCTTGGGGTCTGCAGAGTTGTTGCTCTAACATAGACTCACTCCTCTCTTCCACTGCAGGTTTTTTGGTTTGGTTTTTTTTTGTGCAGATTCCCCCTGCCACTTTCTTAAATACATTATCCCAGAGGCGCTACCACCATTGCCGATGGGCTGGGCCTTGGCCAGCAGTGGGTCCATCTCAGAGCCGACTGGCATTGGCTCTGTTGGACATGGAGGAAGCTTCTGGCATCTTCTCACAGAAGCCACCCCTGTAGCCCCCCTGCTACCAAAACCTTGCAGTGTAAACACAACACACCCCAAAACACCAACTAGCTTTTTGGCCAGCCATACCAATAAGTATTTTTTGTTTCCATAAATACTCAGCATTACACATCATATCAATAATGGCACATCTAGCATTGTTTCAGGGTAAACACAAGAAATAAACAGGAACAACCTTTTCTGTCTTGAGCTAAGGCCAGTTACTCTTATTTTCTCTACATATTTCAAAGCAAAAACCTACCAAACAACTAAGACACAGGCTAGGGAAGAAGGAATGGACAGGAAAAACAAAATAAAATAAATTAATTTTTTTTTATCTTGGCTCCATCACGCACAGAGACAATGATAAACTGAATGAGATTGAGACTTTTTTCCTTGCATTTTATTTGTGTTGAGTGTGGGATGAATAAACTACAGGTGGCATTAAGAATAAAAAATTGATGCGACTTCTGTTAACGTATCCAGGTGTGAAGAAACAGCAACATGACCTTATTTGTGAGAACAAGTCAAAGGACAAGTGAACATTAAGGGGGCACCAAACAGAACCACATCAATAAAAGATTCCATATGTGAAAATGTGGAACTTGTGAAGTGGGAAATGGCCTTATTTTGCTCCTTCTTTCTAAGCTAAAAAAAAAAAAAAAAAAATGTAAGAGAGAAGACATCAACACTTCCAGGAGTGTGCTAACAGGCAAGAAATGAAGTGCAGACTTTATATTATTGCACGTTTGACTCAGTATTCCCACCTTTCTTAACACACAACTGGTAAAAGGAAAGAAGAGTTAAAGCTTCTGCCCTGGAAGGGGAGAGGGCTGGCAAAGCACAATTTGGAGTATTTGCTGACTTGAGACAGAACAGATGACCCCATAGCAAAATAGATCCTGTCACCTAAAGACAGCAATGAGACATTTCAAAGACTGAAGATTAACCTTAAATAATTAATCCTTTCTGTAATCCCTAGGAAAGAGGATCAAAAGGAAATGTGAAGTAAATTTGTGGTTTACCTGAACTTATTTCTGGTTTCTAAGATCCAAAATAGAATCGTTTTTGAAAGCCAGACAGTCACCCTGATGAAAGAAATTACAAATCAGCACATTTCCCAAAAATGTTTTGGCTTCTGTAAATCAACATTTTCCAACTGAAAAAGCATTTAATTAAAATTGCAATCAGATCAAACTTAAGGGAGGCCCAGGAAGCCAGGAAAGTCTCTTGAGCCAGGTAAAACCACATCTGAGGGACATCTTTCATTTAAAATAAAGGGTGACTGCAGAGCAGTGGGCAGAAATTACAGGCATTTCTAAGCTTTTTGTTCTCAGGTGCCATTAACCATTTTTTAGAACAGATCAAAACCAATGATTAAGTAAGCAGCACAGCCCAAAAACTAAACAGTGATATTTAGCCTTTTTATTTTCTAGATTAAACATTCAAAATCCTTTCAAAACAGATGGCATTGTGTGCCTCTACCTACAGATCTACATAGATCTATTCTGATTCAACACTTATACCATGCTTTTCTTAATGGAAATTTCAACCTAACTTATACATTTTGCAGGAACGTAATGACAGTGCTTTTCCCTCCATTATCAGGAGAATCTCATATTAGTACTGTTTCAAGGCTTTCTACTGACCAAATTAAAAATTAAATAGATGGATGTTTTGCCAGAACTCCATTCTAAAGAAAAAAAAAAAAAATAAAGGCAGGGGGGCAGGGACAGTGGATTTTGCTTCTATTCTAACCCAAGAACAGCAGCAACGGCATAGCTTTTAAAATGTTCCATTATATAGGTCTCTTATATTCCAGTTACTCAAACTATAACACATAGTCAAAATAAAAAAGCCTTCCTGGTCATGGAAAATTCAAAGGTCGGTACCCTGTTATAAGCTATGCAAACAACGTGGCACCAGGCACTGAAATTGTTGTTTTCCTTTGGCTTTATTTATAAAAGTGAAAAATGTTTACAGCACATTTCCTCTCTTTCGCAACTTCCTTGAACAGTGTCATTCCTTCCTACCCAGCATATCTGTTCTCAGATTATTCACCATTGGCCTCTGCCTTTAGGGGAAATTATAAAATTTGGAGTTATTAGAAAAATGGGTGACTTGGACAAATAGAGCTTCATCCAGGGTGTACTGAATTTGAGGTACTGTCACTGAGACAGATTTGCTGACAACTGGATTAAACAGTTTTATCTAGGTATGTAAGAGGAGTAGAATTGCAAGTAGTTTTCCTTTACACCTTCTGTAAGTGCAAGTAGGTACAGTCGTGGGTCAGTAGAGAATGATCTGTGTCAACTAACACTAGCTTTGTTATCCATCCAAACGGGTAGATCTCACTACACGCTTGTCTAGGATGATGAAGTTGCCACTACAAATCCATTTCCTGAGATGCTACTACAAGGAATTAAGGCTATTTTCAAAGGGTCTGCTGCAGTCCCTCTAGAGGGGGCTTCTAGATGTATGAAGGTTTCTTTTCTACTTGAACAGAATAGTTACACTGTAGGTCTCCAACACAGAACAGATGGAGCCTGCTTTCCCTAGTGCAGTACAGAGAACAAATGTGAAGAGCTGGTATTGTTTAAAGGCTCCATAGCATACAATTTGATTTCACACAGAAAGAAGAAATACATTATGAAAAACCACCACAAATTCATTTTATTATCTGAGTTTCTTTTCAATTTTGAATACCTTGGTTAATGGTCACTACAAGTACTTTGTGGATACTGATGAAGAATTACTCAGACATGTTCTGACAAAGCTTTCTAAAAACCAGAAAACAGCAGCCTGTTAAGAGAAGAGCTTTTTGAGGCAATATGAAAGTGCAGTAGAAACCTGCCAGCTATGGCAAGCAACAGGGCAACCCAGATCTTTGAAAAAACAGCTTTGAGGTCCACAACAAACTATCAGGCATACTACGACACAATTTAAGGGACTCTAAGGGCTCCCATCTCTTCTACTACAAAGATCACCAGAAACCTTTCTGGGCTGCCTTATAGCCATACACAGTAAACACAGCACTTGGATCAAACTATGTGCTGATTTATCTACTCAATCCCACCGCATGCTGGGAGGAATAAAAACCACAAAGCTAATCCCATGCCATGTTTAACTGATAGCAAGAGGATGACATCAAGTTGCAGTACTCTGCATAATTGATCAGCATTGTGCTAAATCCTTCAAACTTTTCAAGGGATTACATTCTCCTCTGCATAAGACTACCCTTTTGCTTTTGGACCTTTGCATTATACCTTTACATTGGTTTTCCTTAGAAAGTTTTGCCGAATATCTCTGCACTACTTCAGTTATTGATAATGTTGAGAAGTCAGACCTAATGCCTCCACATTTCTCTCTCACTGCTTCTCTGTCCACACTGACTTATGCAAACTTACCACTTAAGCCCACCATACAGGAATATTTAATAGTAATTTTATTCCTGCTTTCCATATTGTTAAATACAAGTTTAAATAAATAAGACCTCTACATAAGAAGGACATGGACCTGTTGCAGCAAGTCCAGAGGAGCCCAGGAAGATGATCAGAGGCTGGAGCACCTCTCCTAGGAAGACAGGCTGGGAGAGTCGGGGCTGTTCAGCCTGGAGAAGAGAAGGTTCCGGGGAGACCTTATGGCAGCCTCCCAGTGCCTAAAGGGGCCCACAGGAAAGCTGGGGAGGGACTTCTGACAAGGGCATGGAGTGACAGGACAAGGGGAATGGCTGGAAGCTGGAAGAGGGCAGATTTAGGTCAGATATTAGGGAGAAATTCTTTCCTGTGAGGGTGGTGAGACACTGGCCCAGGCTGCCCAGAGCAGCTGTGGGTGCCCATCCCTGGCAGTGCCCAAGGCCAGGCTGGACGGGGCTGGGAGCAACCTGGTCTGGTGGAAGGTGTCCCTGCCCATGGCAGGGGGGCTGGGAATGGATGATCTTTAGGTCCCTTCCAACCCAAACCATTCTACGATTCTAAATAGCACAAAATTGATAACACCATGTATTCATGTATAGAATGAAACTCCTAAATAGTGCCTAAGATCTTTGTCATCCAAACAAAAAAGATAAGTTTGTGAGCCTTTATAAGTTGTCAAACAACACAGGACTCAAATTTCTCACAGTCGTGAGAATTATCAGAACATTTCACTAAAAGCAAAGGAGAGACATCTGTATAAAACTCATGTAAACAAGTAGAGAAACATGTCCACTGAGTTTTATACCTCTAACATGTTTTTCTCACATAAAAAAATAGTACAAGAGCTAAGAAAGCTGTAGGGGAAGTCTCCAGGTCCCTGTGATTTCATGGTCAGTGTTCTGAGCTTTGCTTTCATACTTATCACAAATGTACATTATCCATGAACACAGAATTGTCTCAGGTCAGTATCTGGGAAGAAATAAAAAGGAAGCAGCTTATGATGTTGTGTCAGCCATACTCATGCACAGCTCTAAATAGTCATATCCATGAAAAAAACATGAGAGTCTCCTTCTTCCTTTATCCCCACGCTTCTCTAAGTTCAAATGCACTAGCAATCTCAGATAGATACTTCTTAATCTTTAGCAAAAGAGGCCTTGAAGTTTCTCATTTCCATAATTTAAACAAATCTGTGGACTGTTCTTTGGTGAGATTTTTTTTTTTCTTAATCATTCCTGTGACTCATAAATAGGATATGAAATAGTAAAAGGTGATGTGAACTCTTTGCCAGAATAGGCACTACAGAATTAAAGTGGCATTACTGCTTCTTATCTTCTGCTTCTCATTACTCATCTGTTTCATGCTTTTTCATTGCCAAGATAGTTTAACATTTCTGACGCTTCATATTTTACTGAGGTTTAATTGCAAATAGCTTCAAGGGAGGAGAAGAAAAGGCAATAAAGACAGACATGGGCTAAGGGATTTTTGTTTAAACAGTAAATGTTGTCAGTGCACAATTTTAAAAAAATTAACTGGGAGGGTGACACAAAGGATTAGAAACAGACTTGACTGTTTCTTGATCTCTAGTTGATGAAGGTCAGCATGACAAGTGTTAACATAACCACTGCAGATTGTGTCCCTCTCTCAATTTTTATGGTTACAAAGATCTCATTCCAAATAGTAAGAGATATGTGCTTTGAAACAGACTGACTTTCACATTAAATAAGAGTCTCTTAATACATTTTGATCTGTTTAAGTGGAAGAGGTTTAGCAATGGTCTCAACAAGCGGAGGAATACAGGAAAAAGTTCTGCATCTGGATTAAACCTGAGCAGTGGGAATCAACTGAAAGTTACATGATGGATTCATGCAGAAATGCTAACAGCTAACTCAAGAAAGCCCCTTTTTCCTACCACTGGTCAGTATGATGTACTCAAATAATACTACTAGCCACTTTAAAAGCAATGCATGAGATGCTAACAGACATTGGTGTTTGATGTGGATAACTATGATACTCTGCCCCGTAAGTGCTGTAAGCAGTCTAATTTCAAATCAAGTTCTATGGATCATGATAGTATTGACTCACCTGAAGAGCACAGAAATCCTTTCCCTGCTATCGATTTCCCACTAAGCTCGCCTCCCTCTGAACAGTAATGTATGACTTGAATCTGCTTTATAACATCTTAAACTTCCTTGTAGGCATACACGCATATGAAAATAATCTCACAGGCATCCCAGTAGACATGTGACACATGTCCCTATGCACTCCAGCATGAAACAAAGTGTTTTCTATCATGTGCCTTCTTAAGAGTTTTGTTTCCAATTAGCCTGACCATCTAACCCAGCCCTCAATAAGATCCACTCGCTGCCATAACTGCATATTCCATGAGGAACAGAAGTGTGTAGATTGGAATACAACTCTCCCTGTGACCCTCCACTGCTGATCTTGCAGATAACTTCTTGAGATCCTCTTTCACCTGTACAATAAACCAAAACCTAAGGAACAGTGAGATGTTCCTAACAACCTCCGATTTCCTGGAGATTTCTCACTCTTGCTGTGGAACAAATTGCAGAGGCTTGGAAGAAAGGCAGGCTAGCAGTAGGAAAGTGAGGAGGTCTGTTTGCCAGACCCAGGTTTTGGCCAGGTTTTTTGTGTCAGGCCAGGCAGGAAGAACTACTTTTCCAGCAGATCCCTCAGGGAAACACTAACATCAAAAGGGACAGAGGAAAGAATGAGGCTGCTAGCACAGACATTGTGCTACACCTCACGCAGAGTACAAATGCGCATGATGATGGGTGGTATGATTACTGCTAACATTAGAACTACAATAATTCCTACATAAATTAATCCACTCTGTCTCAAATCAGACAGTTGCTTTCACTGGATTCAAGAAAGGACCTTCAGAACTGTAACTTGCCATCCCAGAAACAAGACCCTAGCTGTGGGACAAAATTATCCCCAACCACTGCATTTACAAAAAGGGTTTCAGATTCCTTGGGCAAACACAAGTTATTTATTATTTGGAGTACTGTTGGTCAAAGGATACCTAATATATGGAACTTCAAGTATGTGTAGTTTATTTTCCCCTAACCGGTGGTAACATCTTCTTGTGGTTTAACCCTGGCTGGCAACCAAGCACCATGCAGCCACTCACTTACTCTCCCCACAGTGGGATGGGGTAGAGGATTGGAAGAGTAAAAGTGAGAAAATTTGTGGGTTGGGATAAACACAGTTTAAAAGGTAAAGTAAAAGCCATGCGTGCAAACAAAGCAAAATGAGGAATTAATTCACTACTTTCCACCAACAGATATGTGTTCAGCCATCTCCAGGAAGCAGGGCTCCATCACATGTAATGGCTACTTGGGAAGACAAATGCCTTAATGCCAAATGTCTCCCGCTTCCTCCTTCTTCCCCAGCTCATATATACTCAACATGAGGTCATATGGTATGGAATATCCTTTTGACTAGTATGGGTCAGCTCTCCTGGCTCTGTCCCCACCCAGATTCTTGTGCCCCTCCAGCCTTCTTGCTGGCACGGTCTGAGAAAATGAAAAGATCCTTGACTTAGTATAAACATTACCTAGCGATAACCAAAACCATCAGTGTGTCATCAACATTGTTCTCCTACCCAATCCAAAACACAGCACTGCACCAGCTGCTAAGAAGAAAATCAACTCTACCCCAGCTGAAACCAGGACACTTCTCTAACAACAGCTTTTGTTTAAGGTATTGTCTGTTGTCCCAGCAGCAGAATCCAGTTATTTCATTTTATTTTTATATATTCAGGAATTGTACATGGCTTCTGCAGCTAGATGTTTTGAGTAACCAGAAGAGATCAAAATGCCTAGTAGCTGAACTAAGTCCAAGTTATGAAACATTATCAGTATTTTAACACTCTTAAAATATTTTGCATTTATTCATCTATAATTCTGTTATTTATTAATATATCAAACTTGACCTACATTTTCTGTACATCAGATGTCTGACCTTGTGCTAGGTGTTTCTGTCAGTCAGGTGTCAGATACAAACTCAGTCTGAACTTCCATTCATTTACCAGGCAAGTGGCATTTGTGACTACAGAACACTTGTGGAAAGCTCTGCTGGCTACTGCTGCTGGGTGATAAAATTGGCAGGAGGTTAAGAACCAAGAGCTAGAGAAAACTCTGTTTGTGCTGATTTAAAAGTAATTTCAACATTGAACAATTTTTAATAACCCCTTATTTATTTGAAGGATAAATCTAAAGCTTTTAGATAGGCCTCTTTCTTTCCTAATATTTTCTCAGAGTTGTGAAACATTCCTGTACTGAGAACAAGATTCAGATCTTGCATGTCTTCACACAGATTTAGTTATTTTACAATAAACCTTAATTTGTTTTTCACTCTCCCTATCTTCCTTCAGACCCAAAGCAGCATCTGGTATTGCTGTAATATATAACTTCTCTAAAAATATATTGCTGTAGGCAGCCACTCTGACAGTGAAGACCTGATGGAAAGCCACCAGTCCAGCCCCCGCCACTTCTCATTTCTGATCATGCCTTCTTTGCTCTCTACATCAACAGAAGCAAGGTGTATAGAGCTGCACCCACTCACAGCCTTCCCTAGATACACAGGGACTTGCCAAAATGGTATTTACACTGTCTCCAATGTCACAAAAGTTCATAGCACTCTTGAGTGGATGGGCCAAAAGACAATGGTGGCAAGAAAGCCTGAAAGAGACTATGCAGAGGGACATGCAACAGTAATCCACGCCGATTTAAATTTACACCATATAGTTTTCTTCCCACACTTTGAATCTCAAGTGCCAACAGTTTGGTACTTTAAACTCACTTATTTGTCTCAAAACAGGAAGGAGTGATGAATTTCTGACAGTAGCAATGTGACTCTGCAAGCAAGTCCAGGCTAGGACTACACAAAAAACAGAGCTCACAACTTCATCTCCAAACTGAGACAGAGTTAGGAAAAACGTAAACAGGTCTGACTGGAATGAACTGTAATCTTTTCAGCTTTCTCACTCAACTCAGAGAAACATACACCATGCACATTTTTCTCAAGGGCCTTTTCAATCAAGACAGTACAAAAGAAATGGCAGGTTCTGTTTAGGCATCATTCACAACACTGGATATCTGGTGGGCACATTTTCCAAAATTGCATATTTTGGTGGCAGTAATTAATGCTACCTCATTCTTCAGTCACTGCCTTCAGACGTGTGTCCTGACTATTAAAACAAGAGAGTACAGGAAATATTAAAGGAAAATTTTCCACCAAAGGAAGAGCTTGGCAATGCAGTAACAATACAATTGTTTTTCTTTTATGTATCAGATGAAAAATGATGGATACCTGCAGGTAATTTTGTAGATTGCTCCAGGAATTGGCTGGGCTCCTATAGAAGAACTGAGTTTTCATGTCTCCACTATGCTTTTCAGTTTTTGGTGGTGACTACTTATCTACACACATGATATCCTAAACTGTTGCTCATTTTGCACAACATGGTTCCAGGCACAGAACATCACTAGAATGTCACAGGACACCATCACTATGGATTAAATTAAAAGATATTCAATACGAGCAAAACTACATGCAACAGTGGTGTTACCAGGAAACGCTGTGACGCGTTCAAAAAGCTGCTAATGATAGCCCTGTCCACATTCAGGGCTCAAAAAAATCCTCAAAACTGCCAGGCCAAGGTACCAATACAGAAAAAAACTCATTTCTTCTCCTGTCCAAAATAACCTCTGGCCAAAACCTGACCTTCCATCTTTGATTTGAGGCTGGAACAAATAAACACAAGATCTTTCTTAACCACATTTTTGCTCGACTTTGATCTACTAAAACATATGCCAAATAAGTCAAAGTTACCAATGCAAAAGCGATAGAGAAGAGAGTCTGGCTGACAAACAAAGAACTACAGCTAAGTGTATTTAAGGCACATATGTATGGCTGAATATTTTATTTTCATTTCAGATGCCAATATTCAGCCATCTGGCTTTCCTTGAGGCATTTCTTTTGTGGCTTTTTTTTTTTTTTTTTTTAATAGACACTTTTCAATAGTAAGGCATTAAAAATATAAAAGAAAAGAAAATCATGTTCTTTAGTGTGAACCACTGCAGGCTACCAACCACCACTCCATTGTTAAACCTACATAAAACACAAGATCAAGAAAGTTTCTATTTTCTAAACCAGTTCTTTATTATCTAAAATATTCATTCCCTCTTTATCCTGCTAAATGTTAGTCTTAATGGCCATATGGCTGGACATTTATAATTAACAGTTTTTATCTAAATAAATACAGTGCTTTGAATTTTTAATAGGTTTGTCCATTAAGGACCCTCAAAGAAAGGTGAGAAAAAAAGCTCTTCCTAAAATAAGAACAGAGGGATATGAACTTCATGAGTTGCCTGCAGGCAGGAAGCAGGTAGGTTGTCTGTGATACCGACCATTCATATCGAACAAGCACTGCATACTTGCATGGAAATTTCAGCATAAAGCAGATAAAATGCTGGATGAATGAAAAAGAGTTCCAGGCAATAAACAAATCACAGACCTACTGCTTGTATAGTGCAGGGGATCTGCTATCTTGAATTAGCCTTAGAGATCTCTGCACCCAAACATTAGCCTACAGCACAGCACCAAGAGACCTCACTTTTTATGTGACTTTACAATCTAACCAAGCTGATTAAAAGTGCTTTCTATTTTTGTATAGTAAGTGTGAAAAGCAGAGAACTAAAACATGGGACTCACTTTGAGAAACCTGGTCTTCTGGGAGCTGACGGGGTCCATCTGACAGGGAAAGGAAGAGCATCTTAGGTCATAGGCTTGCCAGTCTGGTGAAGAGGGCTTTAAAGTTGCCAGGGAAGAGGAACCTCAGTCCATCCCACTCCTACCAGTTTGATGCCAGTGCCAGCAAGAGATGCCCAGAGCCTGGAGAGGGATCACAGGTCAGCAGGAGAGCACCTGAAAAGCAGTACAAAGGAATTCCAGCCACTCCAGCCAGTAAGCCAGATCCATTGGAGGGCCCAGCTTAAATGCCTCTATGCAAATGCACATAGCATGCAGAATAAACAAGAGGAGTTAGAGACATGCACATGCCTGCAGGGCTATGATATTACTGGCATCACAGGGACTGTGGTGGGATTGCATTGGAATGGAATGATCGGGATCACAGGGAAGGCAGGGACCAGTGACATTGTAGTGAGGGTCTGCTACAGACCACCTGACTAGGAAAACCAAGCAGATAAGGCCCTCTACAGGCAGATAGGAGTAGTCTCATGTTCACAAGCCCTGGTCCTCACAGGGGTTTTCAACCAACCCTGTATCTGTTGGAGGGACAACACAGCAAGGCATAAGCAATCCAGGAGGTTCCTCGAATGTGTGGAAGATAGCTTCTTTCTCCGAGTGATACAGGAGCCAACGAGGAGAGGTGCTATGCTGAACCTTGTTCTCACCAAGAAGGAGGGGCTGGTGGGGAACATGAAGGTCAAGGGCAGCCTTGACTGCAGTGACCATGAAATGGTGGAGTTCAAGATCATTAAGGCAGCAAAGATCGTTAGGGCACAGCAAGCTCACGACCCTGGCCTTCAGGACAGACTGTGAACCCTTCAAGGATCTGCTTGGTAGGGTACTGTGGGATAAAGCCCTGGAGGGAAGAGGGGCCCAGGAAAGCTGGTTAATATTCAAGGGTCACCTCTTCCAAGCTCAGCAGTGATGAACAAGGAGCTCCTGGACAAACTCAAACACAAAAAAGAAGCCTACAGAGGGTGGAAGCCAGTACAGGTAGCCTGGGAGGAACACAGAGAAATTGCCCAAGCAGCCAGGCATCAGGTCAGGAAAGCTAAAGCCCTGAGAGATTAAATCTGGCCAGGGACACCAAGGGCAACAAGAAAAGCTTCTATAGGTACATCAGCTGATAAAAGCAAGACTCAGGAAAATATGGGACCTCTCCAGAAGGAAACTGGGTACCTGTCTACCTGGGATATGGAGAAGGCTATGGTACTCAATGACTTTTTTGCCTCAGTCTTACCAGCAAGTACTCCAGCCACACTGCCCAAGTCACAGAAGGCAAAGGCAGGGGATGGGAGAATGAAGAACTGCCCACTATAGGAGAAGATCAAGTCTGAGACCATCTAAGGAATCTGAAGGTGCACAAGTCCATGTGAGATGCATCCACAGGTCCTGAGGGAACTGGCAGATGGAGTGGCTAAGCCACTATCCAGCATATTTGAGAAGTGGTGGAAGTCCAGTGAAGTTCTCACTGACTAGAAAAGGGGAAATATAACCCCCATTTTTAAAAAGGGAAAAAAGGAAGACCTGTTGAACTACAGGCCAGTCAGTCTTACCTCTGTGTCTGGGCAAGATGACAGAGTAGACCATCCTGGAAAGTATGCTAAGGCACATGGAAAATAAGAAGGTGATTGGTGACAGCTACATGCCTCCACTAAGGGCAAATCATGCCTGACAGATTTGTGGCCGCCTTTGGCAGTGTTACAGTGTTAGTGAATGAGGGAAAAGCAACTGACGTCATCTACGTAGACTTGTGCCAAGTTTTTGACACTGTCCCGGCATGACATCCTCGTCTAAATTGGAAAGACATGCATTTGATGGATGGACCACTCAGTGGATAAGGAATTGGCTGGATGGTCACACTCAAAGAGTTGCAGTCAATGGCTCGATGTCCAAGCGGAGACCAGTGATGAGTGGTGTTCCTTATGAGTCAGTACTGGGACCGGTACTGTTTAATATCTTTGTTGATGATATGGACACCCAGACTGAGTGCACCATCAGCAAGTTTGCCAACACCAAGTTGTGTGATGTTGTCAACATGCTGAAGGGAAGGGATGTCATCCAGAGGGACCTTGACAGGCTTGAGAGCTGGGCCTGTACAAACCTCAATGTTCAACAAGGCCAAGTGCAAGGTCCTGCACACAGGTTGGGGCAATCCCAAGCACAGACACAGGCTGGGCAGAGAATGGACTGAGAGCAGCCCTGAGAAGAAAGACTTGGGGGTGTTGGCTGACGAGAAGGCCAGTATGACCCAGCAATGGGCACTTGCAGCCCACAAAGCCAACCGTATCCTGGGCTGCATCACAAGAAGAGTGGCCAGCAGGTCGAGGGAGGGGATTCTCCCCCTCTACTCTGCTCTCGTGAGACCCCCCTGCAGTGCTGCCTTCAGCTCTGGGGCCCCCAATGTAACAAGGACATGGGCCTGTTGGAGCAAGTCCAGAGGAGCCCAGGAAGATGATCAGAGGCTGGAGCACCTCTCCTAGGAAGACAGGCTGGGAGAGTCGGGGCTGTTCAGCCTGGAGAAGAGAAGGCTCCGGGGAGACCTTATGGCAGTCTCCCAGTGCCTAAAGGGGCCCACAGGAAAGCTGGGGAGGGACTTCTGACAAGGGCATGGAGTGACAGGACAAGGGGAATGGCTGGAAGCTGGAAGAGGGCAGATTTCGGTCAGATATTAGGGAGAAATTCTTTCCTGTGAGGGTGGTGAGACACTGGCCCAGGCTGCCCAGAGCAGCTGTGGGTGCCCCATCCCTGGCAGTGTCCAAGGCCAGGCTGGACGGGGCTGGGAGCAACCTGGTCTGGTGGAAGGTGTCCCTGCCCATGGCAGGGGGGCTGGGAACGGATGATCTTGAAGGTCCCTTCCAACCCAAACAATTCTACGATTCTATGATGCAATTGCAGTCATTTCTCCAGCCTTCTCATGCCGGCACAGTGTTGTGACTATTTCCAGTGGGGCACTGCACATTAGTACTGCCTCATCACAGCAGAGGCTCTCAGTTTTCTCTATCCATACTGCCACAATGTTTTGTGCTGTACCAACAACCAAATTCTTGTTAGATTTCCACATCCACTCATTATTTCCTTTCCTTGTTTATATAAATTACCATGGCTTGTTATTTGTCAGGATTCATATCTGTGAATTTAATGGAACTGCACTTCTCAAAATCACCCACACTGTCAACAGCTCTAATTTGTTTATGTCAAATCAGTCTTTTTTTCCCCATTTACCCTTCTGTTTCATACCATTTATATTAGCTTGTCAGCTGGGATTTTATTTATTGATTTGCTTTGGAAGGTTTGCTTCTGCAAAACCCTGATGGCAGGAGAACTGCACAACTCAAAGGACAAGTAAGATATAAATGCTTTCAACACCAAGTTGTTACTTCCAATTCTGTCCTGGTCAAGAGCAAGAGAAGTTCTGGCCAGTTTTGGCATTTACTAGAAACAGATAGGAGGTGGGTTTGTTGGGTTTGGTTTGTTGCTTTTTTTTTGCTTTTTTTTTTTTTTAACCCTGCAGATTGCTCTTTCTTAACTTCTACTAGCCACCACCCTAGAAAATGCTTAAGAAACACTAAGACTTTAAGTGGAAATGTAGGCATGTAGACATATTACAAACTCTTCCAAACACCGACACTTTAAGAACCTAGAAGGCTTGATAAGCACCCCATCTCCCATAGCAATCTAAGCACTAGGACTGTACATTTCCTCTCAAAAAGTTATCAGGTGAGAGGACAAAGAAAATAGATATTCTTTCAGTATTTCCATATACAACTTTGCACAGACGTAGCTACTAAAAGGTCAAAGCATGCATGAAATTTAATATGTACTGAGAAGAAATGGAAACCATTGCTCACATACATGCATAGTATTTGCTTTCCAGTGTCATCCAAGGTGTGATATCCTATAAAGTGCCTGCACTGTGCTTGATACTGCAGAAACCCAAAGCAGAGACAGTCACAGCTTACACAGATCATTTAGGAAGGACTGAAATAAACTGCAGCATAGCAAAGGAAAACTCACTCCATGAAAAACTAGATGAATACTTCAAAGGATGTGGTTTTGTCTAGATTTAACAGGAGTTTCAGCAAACATTTAAGGCTCTAATGATTTAGAACGGATTGGGAGGTAAGGGGAAAAATCAAGTATTTTTCTTAACTGGATCCCTGATCCTTAAAGACCAAATTATTGGCCCAGAAAGTGGTTCTGGTGGTTGTGCAGTGCTCAGTATTTCCAAGGAAAAAATACATCCAACTCAAGCCATGCTTTTGAAGGGGCTTGATCCATAACACCACCTCCTATGCCATGGAGGAGCAGCAGAGGCTCCATCACTCCTTTCAGACACTTTCCATTCTCTTGCTGTGGCCTTTCTCAGCTCTGTCACCACCCATAAAAAAGCATGCTAACAGCTCTTTGCAACAAAGGAAGCAAGCATCTGGGCTCTGCAGGCAGACACAAAAACCAGTTCTTTCTGTTCTCCACCCATTTTTGTGCTGTACCAATTTAATCAAGCAGCAAGCTACTTTTGTCAGTGTTCTTAGGCAGCAGCCTGGCACACCAGCTCATTTGCTGGCCAACCTGCTTTTTAGACTTTTGACAATAGCTCAGCATTTTGAATGCTCAACACATCATATATTGCTATTGTGAAGCTTCTGATTTCCATTTCATTTTGGGTAGTGATTTTTTCCAGTCATTGCAAGATTTACATGTTGGCAAAGCCTTAACAAAGTCATTAATGGGAAGTATTTCTGGATATTATGACAGCATTTTGTTTATAAAGAGAACAAAGTCCTGTATTTCAGTTATTATGCTGAAATCATCAAACTCTCCTATTTCTGTTAAAACACCTACTAGAATCTGTGTATTTTTCCTTTTTGTAACTTTCTCCTAAAAAATAAAACACCTTAGATTTCACAGCAATAATGTTAGAGCAACTACTGTGTCATCTGTAGCAAAAGTAGTTGCTATTTTAGGAGTTTATAGATCTTCCCAGCTTTAAAAAAGTAAAAAAGCCTTGGGCTAAATTTGGCTCTCGAGATTTTAGCATTTATGTAAGGGAAGAATAGACTCTGGAATCCTGGTGCATCTGAAGTCAGTGTTCGTACTTTCCAGAATTTAATAGAACAGGATTTATTCCATTCATATTTGCTGAGTTGAGGAAAAAAACCCCAACAGAATAATAGCAAATATGCAGGATCAAATCTTCTTGCTCATTCAAACAACATGCCTTCAGCTGCACATAAGCATAACTTGCACTAATTTTACAAACAATTTGAAACTAATTTAAGCTCTGAATGAGAAATATTCTGAGTACCTCAAGAGAGAGTTGCAATCATCATTATTCTCCTTGCAGCATACTGAGATGGGACTGATCCCATCTGCTCAGTCAACTAAGCCAGAAATCAAAGTTGAGATAATGCAAAATCTGGACTGTGTTTTTCTGCTTGTATCAAAGAGATCTAATCTTTGAGACAAACCCCAGGGTGGTTCTTAATCTTGACGACTAGTAGTTCTGGCTAAGATTTGAAAACCTGCACAAACTATTCAGCTAGACTTTGAGATCATCACTTCAAAAGGTTCCACATGCTAAATGTTTCACAGAAAGTAAACCTAGAAAAGTTACATCATCCATTGCCCAGCTCCAAGTCAATGGAGGGATACATAACCCAATGCACATAGGTGCTTTGAACCTGTCGTTAAAGGCTTCCAATGATGGAGAACAGACTCTCTCCTTGTGAAAACTGCTCCAGCCTGAAAATTCAGCTATCTCTACTCTGCTCTCAGTGGAAGACAGAGAATGTCATCTCTGTTTACAATAAACTCTAAATTAATCACCTCAATTTCTCCTCATAGCTTGTGTTATCTAAAAAGAGAACAATGATAAAACAGAGCTAGATTTTTTTGTCTATATCTTTCTCAAAACATGGCTCCCAAAAGTGAACTTCCATGACTGCAATAATGTCTTACATATGACAATCCTATTCATTCACCCAAGAGCAATTAGTTTGCCTTTTTCAAGCAGCAGCATGGTACTGAAGCTTTATGTTCAGTTTGTGGTCTGCTAATGAGTATTTTTGGCAGTACCCAATTTTTTCTCATTCTGTATTTGATCATTAATCTGCCTTTTTCTTCTTATATGCAGCATCACCTGGGTGAGTTTGGGTGAATCTGGCAGATGTGTCATCATTGCTCACTGGTTCCCTTTTAATGTTGTGTGGGGAAATTACCATTCTTGTAAATAGGTCTTTTATACAAATGGCCCGCTTTATATCAGAAGCCAATGGTCCAGACAACCAAATATACAGCAGTAATAGCTGTTGCCACAATAGCTTTGCTACTAATTCACATCAGCCTTAGTAATGACTTTTCCTTCATTATTACTATTGGATTGATATTAAGCACCCATTAGCCTCAGTTCTTCACCAACAGAACTCTGAGCAGACGGTGAGGACACATGAAGTGATAAGGCCGGAGGTGGCAGTTCTAAGACTTACAATCCATATTCTGGAATAATCACAAAAAGGAAATACTGCATTTATTTTCTATCACTTCTGTTCTCCAGAGAGGACTAACTGTAGGTATATACTGTTGGAATTGAGACAAGAGCCCATTGGAGACAATTAATTATATTTGTGTACATAACCAGACTAGTTAAGGCAACAAACTGGCACCCATGCAGAAGCCTCAAACATAAAAAAGCCTTGATTTTTCCATTCGGCAAGAACCAGAAGCATTATATGAGATTTACGAGAAAACAAACTTGGCTCATTCAACTGCCTAATTGCTTGCTACTGCTGCAGTGGAGGCTTGAAAACCATGAACTGCAAGGGGTGGAAGTATTGTAGCAGGGAGATGTGAACTCGAACCTTGCACTGAAAACCTTCCCCTTTCAACCTGGTTACAAGAGGTCTTTCAAAACACAAAAATAAAAAATGACTTGAAATGATGTTAACTACAGAACTTCTGTGGCTTCTGTCAGTTACAGACCTTGGGCAGCTTTAACCAAGAAAAGGCACAGGACCCCACCTGGTGAGGGCACAATGTCAGCCTCTTTTGACAAAAGCCAAGAAGTAGTGCAGTTTCCTCCTTCTCCTTCTTCCCCCCCAAAAAAATACAGAAAAATAAATCATTATTCTGGACTCACATTTAGACCTCAAGTAAATTGATACTGACTGCTGACACAGGTGTTGAAATTTGGAAGCTTCATGGAGTCCTTTAACAATAAAGACACCAGGAGTGATCTCAAGTATATTCAAATCAGAGAACGTGATTTAGACCTACATGAACAGAATAGGAAAGAATGCATTTTACACTTCACTGTGACTACTGAGTTATACATCCCTGCAGCATTGTTACAGATTTTGAGGACACCCAGTCCATTACATTTCTGATGATATTGTTAGCTTACATGGAGTCAAATAGGACCATAAAACAGGATGATCTGGCTCCTCATTGCAGAGATGACACAGTAGAGCTCCAAACACTTGCTTTGCTGCCTGTAATATGGCACTGCAATGAACAATTGAAGATATGTAGCACAGCTGGCAGTGAACGTTTGTGTCCAATAGCCCATGCTGGTTACATATCCCTGTATCTGTGGCAAAGGTTGCTTCTGAACTTCGGGGGGAAGGAGAGATGGGGAGGAAAATTGTGTGTTTTGCAAGAATACGTTCACCCACAACACCTCTGTTCACTTATATTCTCACAAACACCATGAGAATAGCAGCCTGGTTATCCTGCTGCTCCATGAACTTTTTTATCTAGATCTACGCTCATGCTTTAGATTCAAACATCCTCCACAATTACCACAGGACCTTAGTCTGTTTATGGGATAGAAAAAGTGAGAAGGGGGGTATTTCAGATAGTCTAGCAGTGAAAAAAGTCAGGACAAAACAGTACTCTTGAGTATTTACCTTTTAAAGTAAAAAGAAGTTGTAAACATAACTAGTTGTCCACTATGTAGTAATATTTCTTAGTGGCTTCATTTAACAGAAAAAGCACTCACCTGAAACATCCAAAACTTACATCTTGGTCCCAGCTGGGATCATTGCTTTCACTTACTAAATGTATGCAACATATTCCATTAGGCAATTGACTGCCCGTCAGTGTACAATCTGGGCTAAGATGTGGCCTCTTGAAAACAATATATTTGATAACATCATAAGGATTGATTAAATTGCCTCAGATAAGAGTATCTGCTTCCATCAGGTTAGCTAGTTATGCTAGCACCATGTGGCAGCAGTTATGAAGCAGATGAATTTGTGAAAATTCCTATAGAAATTATGAGGATATAATGGCAATCTCATTTTGACTCTTGAGATTAACACACTTGCCCCATCAACTGCTGAAAAGCATAGATGTATAAATACATTAAAGCAAACAATTTCTAGCCCCCCTTTTTATTTAAAACTTGCTTAATTAAGGCATTTATATTTCTGCAAATTACTGCAAAGTGTTTGACCTAGAGGTTGCTCTGAACCTTACAGATGAAAGAATTTACATCAACAACTTCTCAGCAGCTTTTTTCCAAGTTCATTTAGTTTAAAAATCTTTTCAAAATGCTTTTTATTTTTTGATCATTATCACTAAATGAAACTTGTTTTTTTCAGGAACAGGAAAATATTTGACCATCTCACCACGAATCTGTTCCTTAAAGCTGATTAGCTCCTATTTCATAAGATCTGTAAGCATTCTGTTATCAGCAGTGACTCCCAAATAATCACATTGGACACTTACAATGAAGCAAAATTTACTTTAAAGCACACAATTGCAAATGCAGCATGCTTCAGATTTCCTAATGTCATTTTAAGTATTATTGCCTATTAGAAACAACAACAGCACAGCTGAAGCGGTTAATAGAAATGAACACAAGTCACAGTTTTAATTGGAGCCTTAGAGCCATATTCATTAGAGATGAACATATCCCTTTCACATTGCAAGTAGGATGCCTGCATATGGGATTTCAAGAGTGTTACACATCTGCGCAGAATATGACACCTGTCTTCCCATACCTATCTGATGTCTATGATGAGGACAAGAATGCTTCTCCCCTAAACTTACTAGCTCTGTAATGTAAAACAGTGCATCTAACAAAAAAAAAAAGATAATTATACTGTGGTATTTCTTTACACAGGGCCTTAGAACAAGATACAATTTAATATACACAGATACATGGAAATGTACGGACTTGCTATTCTTGTTATATCTGTCCTACTGTAAGAAACTGTGTATTTCCAGTACCAGATCTAAGAAAACTATACCTGCCAAGCAAAAACCTCCTCAAACTTGCAACACTATCCCTTGGAAACATAAAAAGACATTATATGATGTTATTTCCTGTGCTGGTAGAGGTCAACTATTGCACAAGGGTCATTTACATCTCCAGAGGAAAATCAGTGCTTGTAGAGCTCATAACACCACCCTGTTTATGTCAGTTCATGCAGCTTTCAAGGATACAACATCTCGCATGTTTCCTCAGAAGTCCCAAAGCAGAGTTCTGGAACTACAGCTGGTAACAGAGAGGCTAACTGGGCAGAAAAAAATCCAGGGAAGACTGTATAAGCTTGAAAAGCATCCAGGAACGGATCTGAGTGACTTAAGTGGGAAACCAGTGTATTTGGCTGCTCTGAAACTAAATATGTCAGTCCATGATACCTGTCTAAAAAGGAAAATGTTCAAAATGCAGATCTGGAATACAGCATTTCTTACTGTGGCATGCTGAGTGTCTGTAAGCAACTGCCAACCTTCCAGTCACTGGACTTCAGGCAGGATAACTCTGCAGAGAGAGAAAAGCAAACAAACAAAAACCACAACAAAAAAAAACCCCACCAAAACAGACTGGCAAGCTCTTCAAATGAGAAGAAATGAAACTCTGAGAACGCCAACTCACAAGCAGAGTGGAAGACTGAAAGCAGCAGAGGGAAGAGATTCATTCCACCCCTCTAGGCTTTAAAAGAGTAGGAAGAAACTCCAGTGACAACAGGATTCCTGAGTTTCCCTTCACCATTTACCTGCCAGTTGGAAAAGCATTAGTGTGTTACTCTACAACGGTCAAATATTTCACATACTCTGAAAGTCCAACAGAAAACATTTACATTGCATGTGTAACAATGTTGTATTCCTGTATTCCTGAAACCTGTTTAAGAGGAGGTATTATATAAACAAATAAAAGGCAAGAAATCAATGCAAGGCTTTTTTTTTATAAATATATATATATATCTACAGTATATTATGCACTTGTATGCTGAAGAAGTGTTCCTCTTACATGACTTATTTTCATGGTCTACCAATAGACAGGGCTAGATAGCTTTTAAGAGTCCAGTGTAGTGTGATGAATCCACATATTACCAGTTACACTACACTGCATTAGCATGTCATCCACATAAAGTATACTTTAATGTTAAGACAGTATGGTTAGTCATTTATTAATTAGAAGATACGTTGAACAATTTAATTCCTTCAGAATGAACAAGTTTTCTTTTTGAAACTCAATACAAACATGAAAGGAAAATACAAACTGCAGAAGAAATATGCAATATATTCTGAAAATAAATTTGGCTGCACTACCAAAACATTTCAATGACTTACAATTTACTGGAGAGAACAACTGCCAACTTTAACTAGTGAAATTAATTCTTCCACTATTACTACTTCAGCTGATAGCTGTATTGGCTTCACAGGTCTTGCCTGAATCCTGCCTTTGGCTCCAACCTCAACAACCTTTAAAGGGTGGTCTCTAACGAAACAGAGGCCTTTTCCATTCTTAAACCCAGCTTTTCATCTTCTTTTATCTGTAATGCATGTCAACCTGAGCTACTGAGCAAGGAAATTATGCCAACAGTAACAGCATCACACACAAAATGGCAGAAATAAGACTGCAGCCCAACAGCCAAAGCTTTGCTCCTAAGCCTTCTCCCTATCATTGTGTTGCAGCTGCTTTGGGAAACAAAAAATAAAAAAAATTGATCTCTGGCTACGAAAACTCTCCTTGAGACTCTGACTTAATTTTAGGCTCTCTTCATAGCCCATTCAAACTCACCATCCTCATCTTTACATCCCCAGTTTCAGCACATATATTCTTCTGTTTATGATTTATACTGCCAGTTTACACTTTGCATTTGAGACCTCACACACCTGACCCTGTCCTTTCCGATTTCTTGTCCTGATTTCTCCTGAGCCAGAAAAAAAAAAAATTGTCATGATTTAACCCTGGCCAGCAACTAAGCACCATGCAGCCACTCGCTCAATCCCCCCACAGTGGGATGAGGGAGAGGATTGGAAGAGTAAAAGCGAAAAAACTCCTCGGTTGAGATAAAGACCATTTAATAAGTAAAGCAAAAGCCACACATGCATGCATAGCAAAACAAGGAATTCATTCATTCACTACTTTCCACAGGTGTTCAGTCATCTCCAGGAAAGCAAGGATCTATCACGTGCAACATTTACTTAGGAAGACAAATGACATAACACCAAGTGTCCCCCACTTCCTTTTTCTTTCCCCAGCTCATATATACTCAGCATGATATGATACATATATGGTATAGAATCTCTTTGGCTAGTTCAGGTCAGCTCTCCTGGCTCTGTCCCCGCCCAGATTCTTGTGCCCCTCCAGCCTTCTTGCTGGCACGGTCTGAGAAACTGAAAAGTCCTTGACTTAGTATAAACATTACTTAGCGATAACCAAAACCATCAGTGTGTCATCAACATTGTTTTCCTACCCAATCCAAAACACAGCACTGCACCAGCTGCTAAGAAAAAAATCAACTCTATCCCAGCTGAAACTGGGACAATTTCAGAACTCCACCTTAAACTTCTATGGAGAATTTTCCCCAGTGGCATGGACTGTACCCTGAAAGCACTAGCGCACAAATGTTTTTTAATGAAATTTAACATTCAGGAAATCTATGGAACAATACTGCCAACCAGTCTCTTTTTTCCCCTGATATTTTTCCAATAATCAAAAGTGTACTACTTACCACCACCACCCTTTTTTTTGTTTTTGTTTTTGTTTTGTTTTGTTTTTTGTTTTTTTAGGCACAATTACAATTGATCTAAGAGCAACATGAATTGAGAAAGTTCCTGATGCAGCTGTGGCCTTGCCTCCACGGTAGTGGGTTAATTGACATGGATGATGTGCAGCTGTAGCTCGTTCCTGCTAAGTAGCTAAATAGCCCTGAGGATGGTGGGATTGGTGGTCTGACCTCTGGAGGAAGGTGAAACAGCATGGACAGTAGAATCTGATGGTAAAAGTCTTGTTGTAGCCTACTGTTTATGATGCAACATGTGTTCATAAATATAAAGATGACACAGCTGAAACACAATGAACACTTTTGGTGTTCTCACTCTCCCCAGCCTTTCATCTTAGTTTCATATCTGTTTTTGATGATAGTCTTCCAAGACTGAGAATTTAGCCTTGACATAAAGCATCAGATGCTAAGTCTCTGATGCAGTATGAAAAGCAGTAATGGAAATTTCCAGTGAAGTCAGAGAAAAATCAGGAAAAATGAATTCACACAGTTAGGATATGCTTTCCAAGATGCTACCTCATCAGCTTCCAGAGTGAGCTCTGCATCCAGAGAGGTGGGAGGACCAGGCCCCCTACTGCTCCCCAAGTAGTTCATTTTGGCATTTCCCTTCTGTTCCCATTTCAATGTAATGCACAAATGCATGCTCACCAGTATGTCACCTTCCAGATGGTATGCTTCTGCTCTATATTTTTGTATTGGAGGGACCATTTTGTCATTAAACTTGAGTGACCTATAGCAACCTGATCTGGTGTCTTACTCCAGTCTGGATTTCTGGTCACTTTTCATGAAGGTTTACTTGGTATTTCAGCAAGAAACCACTACTGCTTTTTTTTTATAGACTTCACTAACACATAGCAGTACAGTCTTTGAGAAATACCAGAAAGAAGGGCAGGGCACCAAAGGGAGAAAAAATGGACAGAAACATGATGTTTACAATGAGTAATTCACAGACCTGAGGCAAGAGACACACAGCTTGGTGTTCAGAACTACTGAAAAGCAGCACAGTGTAGAAAACTGGCAATGTTTTCACTAAGCATCTCCATGAAGGCCCCAGACCAGTAAGGTAAATACAGGCAGGACTGGAAACAGTTTAGGTGCTTAACTGAATTAGAGCATAGGAATAGTTATCCTGGGTCTTTCCCAGGCAAGTCACTGTCAGGGATGTAGGTGCAGTGCACAAGTTTGGACTTCTAAGAGGCTTGGGAGACATGTTCCCTTACAGAGACCTTTACATTAGGAAATTATTTCCAACCCAGGAAATGTAGGTGCTGTGGTCTTGCTTTATGTTTTCTCAAAGAATGTCAAACCCCTAATTCTAGTCCAAACTCACCTTAAAGCTTGATTATCTGGCTTCACCCACAGGATGAAGCAAATTCCCTTTGTAGTCAATAGAAAGCCATTTTCCTGCCCATCAGAATCAGAGAGAAGGAGGAAAAAAACACTAGACATAATACACTCCTTCTTACAAAGATTTTTTTTCCCCTAAACTTATTAGGTATCATGTCCTTCCTGGCAAAAAGAGAGATGTGTTTATCAAAGGCACATGAAGAACAGGTTGAAAGGACAGTAACATCAGAGACTTCCCACTGCTTCTCAGGACACTGGAAGGACAGCAATAAGCACTGAGGTTGTCGAGACCCCCCAGGTCTCTGCAGCCTTGCAAGGAAAACTAACAAATTGCAAAAACTGCAGTTAAAGGCAACGGAGACACTCTTTCACAAAAGCTGCTAGCACCTTATTCCAGGGTCCCCTGCTGTAAACCGCTGCCAGCCAAGGAGAAGGGGCTGTTCCTTAGAGCAGAGCTCCAGCTCTAGGTGGCAAGCCTCAGCCTTTGCTACCAAAAACCACAGTCCAGAAAAGCCAGTTAGTGTTTGAAGCAGCAAGAGTGCTTTCTCTAAGGCAGCAACTTCACGCATGAAGCCATCCCAGCACCAGTGCTGTTCCGCTGTTCTGGGGACTGGGATTTTTTAACTGCAAGCCCTTCCTGCTCCCCTCCATGCTCTTACATGCTACTACATCCTACTTTTTTGAATGTAAGATGTATCAAAGAGGAAAGAGTAAATTAAGCACATAGCAATGTCACCACATGGACTCCACAAACTCTAGCTGGAGGACCCTCAGCAGTGTTCCCACCACAGCACCTGCCTGGCACCAGGCTTTCCCTCAAAGCCTCCAGCTCTGTGAAGCCTCAGCAGTGCTAACAGCCCTGCTCCATGCCCCACTGCACCTCGACAGGGGTTTCAAGCTGGCCAAGCCTTTCCAGCTATCCTCAGGCCCTGCCGACACCTCAGCCCAGCGCCCCAGCCTACCTCAATGCCACAGGCGGCCCACCACAGCTCACCAGCTGCCATCTTTCCAGCTCCCAGGGCTTAACATCGCGGGGCAGCCGTGCTGCCAGCAGGCCTCGGCACAGGCCCGCCTCAGGGGTGCACAGGGCAGGGCAGGCCTGAGGTGAAAAGTGCCACCCCACCAGTGCCAGGCAGGCATGTGACGGCAGGGAGAGTGGCTCGAGCTGTTGCCATCGCCTCAGTGGCCGCAGCTGCTGTTTGCTGTGCAGGTGCCTGCAGTCACCTCAGGGCGGGAGGGGCGGCGGGCACAGCCCTGCCCCAGGAGAGGGCCCGCTGCCCCCGGCACCCTCTAGGGCAGATCCTGCCTGAGAAGAAGCCCAGGTAAGGAGTCACTGCTGCCTGCAGGGACACCAGCTACATGTGGGCTGAGCCCTAGCTCAGCCTGGGTGGTCTCATTGCTGCCTAAGAGCCCTTGGCTGGGGAGGGGTTTTAGCAGGGGGTGGCTTGCAGGGAAGGGCTGATGGCAACTGTTCTGTGAGGCCTGGCAAGTGTTGCTTCATGTCTGTTTGCAAGTGGCTCCACATCCAGCAGGAGCAATCCCTGAGAAGCAGGAAGCATGTGTGGGAATCAGGGAGACAAGGCTTGCAGAGAGGTGGTGTCTTTTCCTAAACCAAATGTCCTGAAAGAAACAGAGAAGCTTTTAGGTACGTACACCATTCCTCCCAGTTCAGTGTGCCTGCCACCATGCTGTCTGTGAGGAATGGGGGGGAGCAGGAGACCTGGAAGCAGAGGTGTTTACCAGTGCAGAGCAGGCCCTGGGAAACAAGGAAAGCAATTGGTAAAAGACACCTGGAAGCAGGTGGTGTGCAGGTAGCTGGGTTCAGAGGTAGCTCAGTCACCATGTCTCATTCCCTCTGGAAAACACCATGGGATATCGGAGGCCTGTTTGTGAGGAGCCTGTGTTTGTATGTGCCCACTAGCCATGGCTTCACATGCACACTTGGTAATGGCTGCACAAAGGAGACATTTTTGCCAGCTGGGTACTGGCTGGTCATTTCCATTTATGTGAGGGCAGCTGGGAGTGTTCAGGGGTACCCAGACTCAAGGCCTGGCTGTTGTGCACCTCTTCTACAGCAGCCGAGTGACTGCACAGTGAGCGCTGTGTGCTGCCAGTGGGGACCTCCCTCGCGGTGGCCTGCCCACGCAGTGACCCAGCCTCACCTGGCACGGTTTGCGGGATCACAGCCTGCGGTTGTGTGGCTGCAGGCTGTAATACCAGTAGGCCACTGCTTTTATAGTGACTCCAAGCCTTCTGGCTTAGAGGAGGAAACAGACAGGTGGTGAATGTCCCAAGAGTGAATACAAAGAACAATTCACTTGCAACAGCCCCTCACTTGCTACTGAAAATGGAGTTTCTTAACGAGTGTTATATTCCTCTAAGGGTTTTTTCTGCTTCATTTCTTGGGACCATTTGAGGATATTCATTGACAAAAGAATATGAACTGTGCAATTGTTTTCATGGTTCTGTCTGCCTGGTGTTACAGTAGACGTTCTTTTATGTATTCTTACAGTGGCTTTGGTAGCATAATGGATGATTCTGATCTCCTTTTTTTTTTTGAGAACCCTACTTGCCTCTGGCTTCTCCATAGAGGTTAAGATAGAGAAGATTAGCCTTGTTTTCTGCCTCAGATGTAACGCTGCTTTCCCGTAAGCAGCTGTGGGCTGAGCTGTGGAGTCAGTATTTCAATGTGTTTAAAAATGCAGAAGCTGCAATAAATGCAGTTGAAAGGTTTAGTAATCATGAATGAAAGGGAACAAGCTTGTTACTTTGACCTGCCTGCTCAGGGGAATTGAATATGTGTAGCACTAGTTTAAGTAAAAATGTAGGGGGTTTGGGTTTTATAACACATTTTTTAAAGCAGCTGTAAAATAAATGATCATTTATAAATGACAAATATAACATAATGGGAACTCCAGGAACAGTATGTTTTCCCTGTGCTAATAAAAAAAACCCTGAACTACTATATTGGACAACAGGAATTGCTGCTGATCCAAAGGGGTTTGGACAGTCTGATATGCAATGGTCAGGACTCTCACTTTAGGGTTAAATCGGCCAAGACCACTTCCTTTCTACTGATAAAGTATGAGTTTCTTTGAATAGAGTTATAAAGAGCGTAAGCTTAGTATTCCTCTGATGACAGGAGCAATAGGCTTGTCAAAGCATTTGACACATGGTAAGCTACCTGAAGATTCTGGATATGCAGCAGTCTGTAACCTTCTTTTACAAGTATATACATGCAAAGCACTTAGGGGAAATATTTGCAGTTGTTATTTATGTATACAGGAAGGCCTCTTAGAGGAAGCATGACAAAAGAGAATCCCCTCATGCTCCATACAAACAGAATAAACTGCTGTATTAGACTTGGAATTCATTCTCTTAAACTTGCAATAAGACAAAAAGATCATGGGTATCACAATGTATAAAATATATTCTTCTGAATCCTGTTCAGTGTTCTTGCTGTAAGGCAGGTTCTCAGAAAAAGAGGGTTTTTTTGTGAAGGAGTCTTGTGGATGAGGAATTTGTCTTAGAGAGAGATGTGGAACTGCAGTAGAGCATTTTAATCAGGCATCAGGCATTTTGGCTCATGCCTGTCCATGCTTCTTACAATTTGGCTGATCAGTTTTTATGACATGTGGGACATAGTGCTGCCTGCCTTGTGACAATATTTTTTATAATTATTTATTTTAAAAGTTAATTTAGTGCCTACGAGAAGTGACACATTTATAGCTGTAAACAGAGTGGGATTTTCAAGCCACTAGGGGGGAAACCAAGCACCCAAAAATTCATGCAGCAGATCTGAAAATCTTGCCTTCTAGGGGACTGAAGATAACAATTGTGTTTTCTTTAGAGAGCCTTTGATTTTTTCAATATCCATTTCTTTTTCTGTGAAATGAAAACAGAAAATGTTAAACATTTTGAATGGTATGGTTTCAAAAAAATTTTTTAGCCAAGAGTTTTTTGACTTGTAGGTGTGTATAAGATTGAGCTCTGTGTGATTAATTCATGTTGAGTCAGGCCAAAAAGGGACTTACAGACCTACATCTAGTCTCCAAAAGGCTGTCATATGTGAAAATTTTTCACTTCACAGCAGCCTTCCAAACAGTGTGGCTTGAAGAGAGCAGTGTGTTCTGACCCACTCTTGTCTGCAGCAACTTAACCATGCTTTTCCCCTCTATGCTTTCCTTACAATTGACAATGATAATTTTCATTCTTTTTCAGACTTTGGCCTTCTTGTTGTGGCTAGCAGTAGGAGCACTGCTTGTGCATAGTGCATCTTTGTTTTAATACAGGCCTGATCAAATACTTTCAGGAAGTAATTTTATGCCTGTAGCTCTGTTCCTGCTCTGCAAAAGGGCAAAAGTGTGATCGCGTTGTAAAAACTTCTGCAATCTACTTATAATAAGCCAGTATTGTTAAATGCCTTTTGATTTCTGAAAAAACAGCATTGCGATACCAACAACTTGCTTTGTATATTACAGGTCACCAGTTTCTTGTATTAGTGAATTTACTGTTGATTTGCATTCTTGAAGATTTTCAAGATAGATAATATTTTTCACAATGAAATAACTGTGTATGCTTATATATAGTACTTAATATATAAGCATATATAGAGAGATTTAATTTCTTAAAAGAAATTGAGACACACAATTCTTCTTTATCACACAGGATGTCTTAGTAGTTGCAGCTGTTTGGTGTTGTAACCTGTATTGAGAAGGAGCACTAACAAACACTTTTGGTGACTGGGTGCGTAAGAATTGATTGGATTTTTTTCCAGCTTCATTCGTATCTGGTTTTGTTAGATTCAGATATGATGCAGATCATCAACAAATAGATGCATAGCTTTAGGAGTACCTTATTCATACTGCATACTTATGGAATGACATTGCTAAAAGAAACATAAAATAAAATTTATTTTTAAAACCACCCAAACTTACATGCCAAAAATTGAAGTCCAGTTTTAAAGTGGTTCCTTTCCTTCTCTGTAATTTATGCAAGGGGTGTTAAAGGTAGGAAAGATCTCCTGGAATATCCAGTAAAAGATTTACTTTATCAGTGTGTGATTCAAACAGTTTTTCTCAGTTTAATTCAGTAAGACTGAAGTGACTGTGTTTCAGCTGCTTCCCAAGAAACAATATTTTAATTGCATGCAAAATTTTACCTGATGTTTTAAAAATGTTTTTGTTCTCATCCCATTAGTGCTATTTATATTCAAGTAATTTTTTCTCCATAGTGTTGTTTATTTAAAATAATTAATTTATACAATGTTGTTGTTTGTTAGCCTTCATGTGGTCAAGCTGTATCTATTTAGTGCACTTAATCTTTCTTCGTTGCAGTTGAGGTATGGTATTCTATGCAGGGAAACAGGCATGTCTTTCAGTTGCCTGTCAGCATTCCTCTAGCACAGCATAAACCTGCAGAGTTCTTTGAGAGACTGCTTTAAGTTTAGCAGAGCTGAGCTGCATTATGCCTGTAGGAACGATTTTGTATCTGCTTAATACAGTTATGGCGTGTGTCATGTTCCACTCAAAGAGAAATTAACCTCTCACTCATTTCTGTTGTTAATTTTAGGAAACCTTTCTCTGTCTCACTGTTGGGTTGGGGAAGCAGTGGCTATGATTATATGATATTGTCAGTCTTGTCAGATCTGGGTCATGTGGAGCAGGATTCATGTGCCTGCCTAGTGGTGGTGGGGTTTTGCCTATGCAGCCCAGAATCACAGCTGTCTTTGCTCGTGTGAATATTGCTGCATACTCTTCATTAGCTTATAGTCCGTGTTTGCCCTCAGCTCTGCTCAGTTTTATTATCAATAAATACCCTAAATCCTTGCCTCACTTTTATACTGACAGGCAGCTTTTCAAGTGGCATAGTAATGTTTTGTCCCAGTAAGTGCAAAGGTAATATTTTTCTGCCTGTTTGATATCTATCTGGACCCCATGTAAACTGCCTTCCATTTACTTCACAAAGGAGTAATTTTCACCTCTTCTTTAAGTACAACTTCTAGTTGTTTTTTCAAAGTGTCTCAGTGGCTGAAAAAAGAACAATGTGTTATTTACAGATCTGTATTATTCCCAGATATTCTCTAAACAGTGGATTCAAGACAAAGCAGTAACTGTTGCAACTTGCAGACCTGAATGAGCAATTTAGATAGGCATTGTCATGTAAGGCAGAAAAAAATGGTGTAGGAGGAAGTGCCCCACTAACCACTTCTTGCTATAACATGCCTGTTTGTGTGACCAGTGTTCAGCAAGGACTGTCTCTCTTCCATAACCAAACCCAAGTGTTTTTAAAAAATTTTTATCTTTTTTTTTTTTTTTTTTTTTGCTTTTGGGTTTGGTGTCTATTTTGTTTCTGTGCAAAAAGGTCTTTTCTTAATGCAGGCATTAAGAATTTACCTGTCAAACAAACAGTCCAGCTTTCTTGCAAGAAGATTTGGGCATAATAGCTCCACTGCAGCTTATTAAAACACAGTCATCTCTGAGTATCATCTTCTATTCTTAGGATTTTAGAAGCTTTTGAAGCTAGTAATTTTGGAAAAGCTGCCCAGGTTATGGAGCTAAAGGAACTGTATATTTCATAGAATTTTTTAGTTCGGTTATTTCCACTGCTCTGGTCTTTCCAGTAACTGGAGCATAAAAAATCATACTCTACCTTAATGCATCAGAGGGAATACTATTAATTTACCTTTAGTTTGTCAAAAAGCAGCAATGAAAAATTGAAAGCCATGACTTTTTCCGGGGGAAAAATCCTCAAAAAATATTGTCAACAAATCATTTGGGTTTTAGCCAGCCAAAATATTCTGAATGCAGGCAGAACGTCCTCCAGCCACTTATTTCTGGTTAAGAAATGTGTACTCCCTTTTCTTCATGTATTTTTAAAGATTTTTAACCAGCTTCTACTCAGCAGTCCTCGTGATCACAAAGTCTGTTTCCATACAACTGTGAATGAAATGTTACAGCTACTCATGTAGTAACAGCAAAATGTGATCAGTAGGATTTTTTCCTCCAGCTAGTGATGAGTAGCACACACTTGTGAACAATTTTTTTTTAAGTTGCACTTTATTCCCTTCAGACAGCAAAACCCAAAAGAGCCATGATCATTGAATAATTAAGTGATTTTTAGAGATATTTAAATTCCAAAACAGAGATATATTCTAATTAAAAGGTCTTGGGACTTTCAAATTATTTTGATCTTTGTCCTGTGTTTGTAGTGTATGTGTAAGAGTCATAATTACTGATGTTGGAGGTATGCAGTTTCCTAGAAGCCATGGCAAAAAGAGACAAGAAAACCGTCCTTGGTTTCAGTGTCATCACAGCAATTGCCAGCATAGTAAATATTCATGTTGTGAGGATTTGGAATGTACTCATCCTTGGATTTCACTGTGCCCTGCTGAATTTAAGCTTTAGAGCATCTTTCAGATAATATGTTCCTGGTGAATGGAGGCTTCTGCCCAGATCAAATTAGTCCACTGTAAGGCTTCAAATTTTGCAGAACTGCCTAGAATGCAAAACTGCCTTTGGAGCTCAGTTTTACATAGTTTTGTAAATTCGAACATCCCTTGTGTTACAGAATTTACCACCAAACCTAGAGGCTGGGAAGTGTCATTGGCTTGATGGCTTGCTGATCTCCAAAGAACAGGAGTAATTGTCTATAACCCTTTGCAGACAGGTTCAGCAGCAGAAAACTACCTGTATCCCAAACAATTGTCCACCTGGGGCATTAAGATGAGTTACCTGTTTCCAAAAAGTTTTGCCTTTGAAATGTCATTATGGCCATTAAGAAGGTTAAGTTTTAGGTCAGGGGTCCTCAAATTTTTTAAACAGGGGGCCAGCACACGGATGAAGTGGCAGGAGGTCATCTGTGGCTGCTTGGTTTCCCCCCAACCCAACCCCCAGAGGGGAGGGGGGGGGGGGGCAGGGGGGTCTGTAAATACCGGGGGCTGGATTGAGGACCCTGGGGGGCCGTATCCAGCCCAGGGCTGTAGTTTGAGGACCCCTGTTTTATGTGGTAAACAGAGCATTGCTGTTATGGTGTTTCTAAAGCATGTGTGTGCTTGTGAAGTGTTTGTGATCCATCCTGATGAAGAGGCAGTTTGGGAACAATGATTAATGATCTGTTGGGATGAAATTGGAAGGAAAGATTAAGTGTTTATAAAACATCTTAGTAGTGACAAAGGGAAGGCTCTACTGTTGTCTAAGGTTGTTTGAAAGTTGAGTAAGGCATAAAGGGAAATTAATCATTTAAAATACCAAGATACTTTATTGTATGTTGGGAAAAGGACTGTAGAAAAGGAATCAGACTTCTATGAACCAATATGCAGACACAAAAAAAATTTTTATCTTAGTATTATGGGTCAGCAGAAATGCTGTAGTCCTTTACGGAAACTTTTTTCCTTCTCCATTTTTTTATCTAAAAATAAGCCATTTTGCAGTTTGATCTTTGTGCATGTAGAATGTAACAATACTACCTCTGCCTTTCTGCCTCCTGAGGCTGAAACAGACTAGAATTAGCAGAAATGTACTAGGATGATAATCTTTACTGCACTACCTTTTTTTTTTTTTTTTCCTTCCATAGGTTAGAGGAAGGGTGATATATCATGGGCTTTGGTATATTGTAAAAAACAGAATCCATGCAGAGAGCCCAATGCACAGAGAAAGGGAACAATTCTGGTCAGATTTCTGTGAAGTTCTGTCGTGTCTTTTTGAATCAAAGTCATATAGTGATTGAGCAAATAGTATTTCAACAAAATGCTGAAATTTTACAAGAGCAGCAGACGAAAATTGATCCATCAAGAACAATAATTTTTAATTTAAAGACAGTTTGTTTTGAAATTTTTCATCTTGCTCAAAGTAAAACATTTATGATAATTGACAGACGTGGAAATCTCCCCTCCTTATCTGCACTGTTGCTGTCCCAGTGGAAGGCTTATGTGTCGTTTGGGCTGCTTTGTAAATTGGTGTTTGAGCAGTTTAAACTCATAAAGCAATAACTGGTAAAATCTCTGATTCATCTGCTCCCATTTTTAGCTGTCTACAATTTTATAAAGCAGCTAGAAAGTTTCATGCAGCACTTCATATCTGCAGAGCTTCCTCCCTGGTTGCTCATGATATCCTCTCAAGGATGACAAAAAGCAGCAGAGGAGGGATAGGGCTCACTTATTTTGCCCTGAGAGGTAGAACCAGTTTATTTGGTGAAAAGCAGGCAAGTACAAAGAATGAACTCTCTTTTTCTGCCAATCTTGAAACTATACAAAACAGAGTGGTAGCAACAGATAGAGGAAAGGTAGTTTCTTTCACTCCTTAGTGTGAAGGTGTCCAGATAAAAACATATGTTTCCTGACTTCCCTGCCATCTGTTCTAACCTTCATGTGTACTTCTTGTGTCTGTAGGGAATAAAAGTGCTAACTTCTAATCTAGGTACCTAGCAGCTTTGCATATGGTGTCAAACTGACACCTTTTAACTTGAAACCTGATTAGAGGAAATGAGAAGCCTTGGTGACAAATGTCCCACTGTATTATAAAGGAAATTCTTTTGTTTTCACAGTTGGGAAATTTTCCAGGACTTCACCATGAGCTTTTGGCAGAGTAGACCATGAGTAATTACTTACTGACTTCCTCCAGTAAACTGCTGAGCTCATAAGAAAAATAATACTGTTTTGAGGATTTGAAGAAGGTACATTGCACTGCAGTAACAGTTGGGACATCAGTTGTGTTGTGTAACAGTGATTCTGAAAGATCTGAGACCAGGGACTAAATTTCCTGGATTAGCAAAACTGGCACAATTGTGAAAGTTTTTTCAGGCCAGAAAGAGAGAGCATTTTGCATTGCCTTTGAGTTATGTTTAGAGTCAGTGACTGCTGATAAGCTCCAAAGACCTGATGTTTTTGAAACTGAAGGATAGGAGGGGAAAATGGGTGAATTGTAAGTTACTAGAGCTAGCATAGGGGGTCAGAGTGAAGTGTTTAAATAATTTAAATGGTCCAAAGTCTTACCTAGTTCTGTTACCTCAAAGGGTCATGGTTTAACACATTTTTCCAGCTGGGTTAGTGCATTAAGACTTATAGGAGAACTTGAAGATTTATTTGGTTTTGGTAGAGGATAGGAAATTCCTTTTTTAATCATGAAGGATTGATGGCTTTGCATGGTTCATGTGACACGATGGATAGCAAGTCCAAGCTGACATAGTGGTTCTTTGCCTGCACGCCCTTCAATGATCTGATTATTCGATTCCTTTAAAAGTATGAGAAATCCTAGACACAGTTTATCAATAGTTTTTTATAAAACAAGATTCTCCTTTTCATTACTCAGAGAAATTATGATCTTTTCTTTTATTTCCATAGCTGCACCACTGCAATACTAAACCTATATGCTCAAAATCATTTTAATGTACTTTACAGAAATAAATAATTTGTAAATGAAATCATTATTATATCTGTCTCCTATGACAGCTGAGTCATTTGCAGCTGTGCAAAATGAGAATTGACACTAAAAGCCAGGGATGATTTAAGGCAAATGACAAATTCACACTCTTGCAATAGTAAAGTACCATGTATTTTAAGACAGGAGGGAACCTAGACAAGTGCATAGCTGCACATTTCTAATTTATTGTGAGGAACTCAAAGGCATCTGTTTAAAGTCATACATACCTGACAAAACAGTACCTGAAAGTAGGGGGGTTTGTATCTTGAATGTGAACACTCATTTTTGCACTCCATGTAAATATTCATGTTTTGTATGAGTATGAAATATCCATAATCCATATAGAAATTTTTGAACACAGAGGAGCAGAGTAAATGAGATTGAGAATTGAGCTTGAACCCAGGAGCACTGGCCCTGTCCACGCAGCAATAGCCCACAATGGTGGGAAAGAAGGAGTCAGCCTCTGAGGATTCAGACTGGTTGTCTCCCAAGTTCTCAGCTGGTGGATTCTTCTCCTCAATGTGTTTGGCTTCCAGAAAACACCTTCTTGGTAATACTGGCACATGGGGAATAGAACACTGTGGTGGCTTGACCCTGGCTGAATGCCATGTGCCCACCAAAGCTGTATTACTCCCCTCCTCAACCAGATAGGTGAGAGAAAATATAATTAATTATGTAACTCATGGATCAAGATAAGAACAGGGAGGTCACTCAGAAATTACTGTCATGGGCAAAACAGACTCAACTTAGGGAAAATTAGTTTAATTTATTACCATTCAAATCAGAAAAAACACCTTACCCCCACCTCCCTCTTCCTCCCAGGCTTAACTTAATTTTCAATTTCTCTGCTTCCTCCCCCTGAACAGTGCAGGGGAACAGGGAATGGGGGTTACGGTCAGTTCATCACACATTGTTTCTGCCACTCTTTCCTCCTCACACTCTCCCCCTGCTCCAGTGTAAGTCCCTCCCACATCTTTCCCATGGGTCGTGGTTCTTCACACATTGCTCCAGAGTGGGTCCCCCACAGGGTCACAAGTCCCACCAGCAAACCTGTTTCAGCATGGGCTCCTCTCTCCACAAATCCCTAAGTCCTGCCAGAAAACCTGCTTCAGTGTGGGCTTCCTGTGGGGTCAACAGCCTCCTTCAGGCATCCCCCTGCTCTGGTGTTGCGTCCTCTGTGGGTTGCAGGTGGATGTCTGCTTCATCATTAACCTCCATGGGCTAAAGGGCACAACCTGCCTCATTGTGGTCTTCACCATGGGCTGCAGGTAAATCTCTGCTCTGGTACTTGAAGCACCTCCTGCCTCCTTCTGCACTGACCTTGGGGTCTGCAGAGTTGTTGCTCTAACATAGACTCACTCCTCTCTTCCACTGCAGGTTTTTTGGTTTGGTTTTTTTTTTGTGCAGATTCCCCCTGCCACCTTCTTAAATACATTATCCCAGAGGCGCTACCACCATTGCCGATGGGCTGGGCCTTGGCCAGCAGTGGGTCCATCTCAGAGCCGACTGGCATTGGCTCTGTTGGACATGGAGGAAGCTTCTGGCATCTTCTCACAGAAGCCACCCCTGTAGCCTCCCTGCTACCAAAACATTGCCATGTAAACCCACTACAAACATGTAACTTTGATCTTTAAACAAGCAATGCACTGAGATTGCTTACCTCTGTATTTTTGTGGATATTAATTTTTTGGAGCTTGTCACCTGTTTATCAGGTAAAATCAAGTATTCCTTTGGGTTCCTCACACTTTGATCTTGTGTCACCTTATCAAATTGGCTACATCACTTCCTCTGAAGTAGGCTCAAGCTTCAAGTGGGAGTCCAGCCTCTCTGCTAGCTTTTTTTTTCTCCTTTTCTTCACCACCTTTGCAATCTTTGTGTATTAAAAGCAGCACAGTCGATGTTCCTTGTCAGGTTGCTTGGATACTGTACGTAGAAAATGCTGTTGCTTCTGAGAACCTCATCTGTCTTTGCTTGTTGGAACTTGGCAGTGCTAAAGGATCCAATTCTTTCTGGCAAAGTGTAAGTCAAGGGTAACTCCTCTGAGGACAGGGGTGTTAACTGCTAAGAAAATCAACACCAAGGTGCCCTGCTGCATTCACAGCTTCCCTTTCTCCTTTTGCAGCTCCTCCATCCCCTGTCCATCCAGTTTCTTTGTAACCTATTAGTCTGTAGTCCCAGGGCCTGACTCTGTCACAGAGCAAGGTACTTCGTTGTTGTGAACTCAGTCATGACTTTTTGTTTTGTTCTCAAGTTGTCGCTCATTTGTGCACTGCTTACAGAGTATGATCTGACCTTGAGAAATGAGAGAGAGGAGGGACAGCCATAGTGAATCAAAGAGCCTTAGAATATATGGACCAGAGGAAGCTCTTTGACCTAATCACTATAGCATTAGCGATTAGGGATGGGGCACAAAGGAATGTTGAGGGAAGGACTGGTTTCTCAGGGGGCTGCTTTGTAGCTCACAAGAGATTGAAGTTATAGGTAAAATCCAGTCTTTGAGCCTGAAAACAGGGAAGACAAGGGTAAATAGATCTTGTATTTCCCTGTAGTTCAGAGTGAGGATGCCTAACCTACAGCCTGTGGGACAAAGCTGGCCACTTGCCCAATTAATCTGGCTGGATTTTTGCCACGCTCTGTCCCATAGGTTTATTAAAAGTGAACATGGCATAAATCAGATAAATTGTTTCAGGAGCTTGATTCCTGCTGCCTTCTTTCTTGAGCCTTTCTGGCCCCTTCCTTATTGCTTGACTCTAGGAGATCTTAGGATGACTTGACCACTAATCCACAATTCTTACCAATTTTTCCAGGCTTGGACCCTGGAAAAAGTATATTTCTGGAGGATAACTTCACTATTTCTTTCCTTTATTTTTGACGTAGGTTATAACATTCTGACAAATTATCTCTACTACTGATATCGCTAGTAGTTATGTAAAGTTTATACCCTTACATGGCATTTGCTTGAATTCTCATTTTATTTGTGGTTGTAATGTTCATGCCAGCTTAATTAAATGCTGGTTTCCTGCTGGAATGTTACATTGTCTCAGCCAAATAATTAGACTGGCTGATGATCTGATGACATACAATTTCTTTCTCTTTGCATTTCTAGCTTGCTTTTGGTGAACACAACTTCGTTACAGGTCTGTCAGCAGATGAAAACTTGAGTGCAATCAGTGACAAATACTGCATGTCTGTGGGAGATGGTGGGCATAAGTTGGAAGGGTCCAGAGCTCCTGGTAGGGTGGGGCTTTGAAAAATGTTGAGCTACTATCATGTGTTTGACTTTACCTTTGCAAAAACTGGTGTTTCTTTCTTTCCATGTTTCTTTTATTTCCCCTTCAAAATCAAGCCCTAAATGATTTATTAAATGAAATCTAATTACTCTGGCTGAATGCATATCCTTTATTTTATTGAAAAGAAGAAAAACTATGAAAGAAAAGTAATTATGTGGGGGAAATATGCTGTGCTTCATGAGTGGTGCTGCTTCTTTCAAAGCCTGGGTGCTTTTTCTATTGTATTTCTTTGGTCTAATTCTTCTTTCTGTCTGAGGTGGACTTGAGGCAGGACTGAAGGTAATGGGAAAAAAGTGCAGATTCCTGGGTTTGGTTCTCAAGATATATAATAACCAGCACAACTCATAGCTTCCTGTGAAACAGAGGAGGAAGCCTAAAATGCTCCCAGGGCTCAAGTGCACTGAACTTAAGCCATACTGTGTGTATGCGGCAAAGCAGATGCTCTGCCCCATCTGCTGTGCTTTTCTAGTGGCATAACAGATTTGGCACAGGTTCCCTTGCGCCATGTGAAATGTTCTCTCCTGTCCAGCCTGGGAGTGAACCAGCTGCAGTGTAGGGAGGAAATCATCAATCACTATGCCCCATGATACTCAATGTGTGCGCCATGTTGGGCAGTGCCAACAGGAGGGAAAGTGGGTTAGACCCCTGCCCTCCCAGAAGACTTGCTGTGGGCCAAATTTCTACATTCTGCTTTCTCCATTAGCTGACATGTGGGTCTTGCTATCCTGTGGGCAAGGCCCAGAGTTTTCACACCAGGTACAAGCTCCAAAGGGCCCAGGCAGGTTTTGTGCATGATGGGACTTTGCTATTTCCTTTCTTCTTCAATTTGTAAAAGGATAGACTGAAGGAAAGCAGGCTTCTCCTAGCTGAATGTATGTAGGCATACATTCTGGGAAGTGGTTGTTGGCAAACAATTTTGGCAACATGTTTTAGTTTTTATTCCATCTTAATATATGATATTATCAAATCATGTTTTAAACTGCTCAAATTCCTTTTCAGGCTGGAAGAAAGGCTGCACCATTGGTTTCAGTGAGGCTTTTTGCAGCAGAAAGACATGTGGTTTGTGGGGTATTCTGTTTGGTAGGAGCTTCAGTCTGAGAATGATTTGAGCATCAGTTTCAATACGTAAGTTTATTTTATTATATACTTCTATTTTTAAATGAGATTGTCTTGCATGAAACTTAATGTCTCTCATATATAGGTTCCCCCCCTGCTGTTTTCAGTAGCATTAAATTGATGCAAATTGATAACTTAGCTTGTGTAGAAATACTGTTCAGCAAGGGAATTATTATTCATGTTTGGTGCTGGCACCAAGGTCTCAGTCCATGTACCAGTGTCAGGATTTTTACTTGTCTTATAAAGTATTCTCATGGTAACAGAGATACCTGATATTGCTCTGTAAGGCTCCAGTCTTAAAATCATTAAAATTGATGTCTTTTCACTGTGTTTTCAAAGGATTCAGAATAGATCCTAACTTCATTGGCGGCAGGTGCAATACCTCCACACAGGGGAAGGAGGAATCACTTCCCAGTCCATCAATTTATGCGTTAGAATTGAGAATGGATCAAAGGAAATGTCTAGGCTTACAGTGCATGATGAACAGTCCTATACAGCTACATAATTCACTAAGTCTTTTACATATATGGTGTAGCTAAGGAAGTCAAGCATATACAGAAGAAATACTTTTCCAAATAGCTTCACTTTGATATTTTTTTCCTGTTTATCTTCATTACCAATAAACAATATGCAGCTATGTTATTTCTATTATTAAGGAAATTCCTTTTAGAAAACTTGGCAATGCTGATTTGAATTTTAATTCTACCTAACATTATCTGTAGACCCTAAATAAGCTTTGTCCAAACATTTCCTTGCCTATGTAAGCAGTCACTTTAGATAAAGCAAAGAAATGGGTTACAAAATGAAAAAGAAACTGATGGATCACTTTGCACTTTTTTTTTCTTGAAGTACCGTTTTAAAAATATTACATACTCGAAAGCTTTCTAAGAATCATTAAATATTTAAAGTTAGTTCATTAGGAGTAAAAAGAAAAAATAATTAAGAATTTAAGCCTTTAAATCCTTTCATCTGCTCTGATGCGAACTCGAGTGTTTAATCATAGAAGCCCTTGGATGCTTGCTGATGGTGCACCTGTCAGCTTTCCTTACCAATGTAGAAAGCACAGTAAGTAAGGCTAACTTTTCAAACTGACAGTCGCTTTCAGAATCAGTTTTTGTTTGTTGGAATCAATCAACAAAATGTAAAGAATACTGTTTTAAAGGAATATGAGAAAAATAAGCTGGCTGGTATTAAGAGAACAAATTGATTAAGAAAATTTCTTAAGCATATCATCTATGGCATTCTTGTTATATTCTAAAGAAAAAAATAAAATAGAAGAGCAATGTAGAAGAAAGGTAGGGAAAGCCAGCTCCATAAGGAACTTAAGTATTGTAAAATAGAGGGCTTTAAATTGGCAGGAAGAGGAGGGATAACTTACCAGTGTTTGTTGTGCACAGGCTAGGCAAACGGGAATCAAACACTGAATGCTATTTTGATATGACACTTATAAAGGGTGAAAGGCTTTGTTGTAGTAGAGGTGAAATTCTGTTAAAGGACTGCGGATCTGTAATCCTTACACATACACAGCTGCCACTGACTTCAAGTCAAAGACGCCTGGCAGACCCAAGCTGTATGGCTGGAGTGGCCTACAAATCCTCTTGCAATGTCTGGGTGTGTCTTCCACTTTGCTTGCTTTTGTGTTTCAGACTTGCAGCTTGTCTTCTCAGCAGGACTTGCTTTACACTGTACTGCACTGTACTGCACTAGTGTGGTGATTAACTTTCTTACTTCAGAGTTTCACAGTATATAGTTTTCCAATTAAGGGCTGACTGTTAAACAGTAAGTTAAATTGCTGCTCTGACCTTGCTGTGAAAAGCCACAGGGCAGCCCTGACGCAGCCTTGTGTGCTAGGATTTGTCTCTTTGTAGTAAAAGCTTAGGTATCCACACAAGATAGTCTGTCACAAGTGTGGAAACCAGGACCAACTATACAGAATCCTCTTATCTTTTTGCCTGAAAGAATCCTAGTCTCTCCCCAACAGGCTGGGGAGCGTGGAAAACATATTTAGCAGACAGGTGAAACAGTTGCTTCCTTAGGTACCTGTTTTCTCCTTTTTCTCCACCCTAGCAGAAACAACTGGACAGACAGTGAGTGTAACTGCTTCCAACACACACACACGCCACACCCCAGAAGTACATGTATGCATTTTCTTCAGCCTTCTCTGCTATGGGGTCAGTAGTCTTCAACAGGGTTGACAAGCAGTTTGGGCCAAGTATCGATCTTAGTAATTATCTATATCAGCTAAAGAACACCCACTTGTGAATGTGAGGCAGGACTGTCGAAAGGCTCAGGACTATTTTATAGCCCATCTATTTTCCCAGGGACCACAGATAAAGTGCATGGAAGGCTTGGGGAGAAAGCTATTTTACAGTAGCATTTCTCATCCTTTTCTGAGGATATTAGCCAAATATGACTGCAGAGCAGCACTACGCCAAGGTTACCTGTATTATGAAAGGGGAAATGCGTGTAAATTTAATACAGAAACAGAATGTACTGAAAACACATCTTTCAAACATCTTTAATGTTATGTTGTTGGGTACCATGCATAAACCAGAATAGAAGGGCAATAGATCTACAACTCCAATCACTATAGAGGAAGTTTACAGAAATCTCTCCCTCCTCCTATCCCTCCCAATACTAACTTTTTCTGGGAAACAGCAGTTTCCAAGATTAGCATTATAAACTCATAAATTCTTTTGGCTCTATTTTTTTGAAGATTGTTTTTACAAAGTTTTCCCAAATTTGTTTCTTTTGTACAAGTGGTTTCCATTTTGGCCACTTTTTGTGACTGACAAAAGAAGTTTAACAGCAAAGTTTTGGCAAAGACAAAAGAAGTTTAACAGCAAAGTTTCGGCAAACTAATGTGTCACTAATGAAAAGACTGAAAAGAGAGTTTGAATATACAGTTTCCCACTAGTGTGGGGCAGAAGTTTGTCATGCAGCTCTCTTAATGTGGTAGTCAGAATTCTTTGTCTTAATAATGAGTAAATACAAACTATTTCTTCATGCCTATTCCATGTTTAACATCCTTGTGATGGTCAGACTTAGTGCATCTTCTCAACTGCATCTTTTACTCGTGCCTCCCTCCTGTAAAATGTTGGTCCTGTGCCTATTAACTATAACTGAAGATTCGATGTCTGACTTCTGCTGCCCTTGTTTGGATTAGTGTCTTGACCGTGCTTTGTACAGACCCTTCTGTGGTCCTGGCAATCTCTAAATTTGTCCTTAGCAAGCGGTGGTGGGCTGTAGATTTCACTAGAGCTGTTTAACTTTTGCTACATCATGAAAACTGATAGGTCGCTCAGATTCTTGGTTTTGATACATGGATTATTTTCAGTGGCCCTGGTTAAATGAAATGGAAATTCTTTTCAGGCTTTTATGCTGGCTTTCTGAATTTTTACATAAACCACAATTAGTAGTATAACCTGTTATTGGCAGTGAGAACTTTAAAAGACCAAACTTTAAATTTATTTTACCACACATCATTCCTGTCACAATTTTGAGTATTCCACACAGGATACAGTTCTGGAGCCATATGACTCAGATGTTAACCTACCTAAACAAAGATTTTAATATATATATATTTCTTTATTTTAGTTTTTAACTATGGAATCATTTAGTATCATTTAAAAATAGTGGTTAGATAACCTCCTATGGCACATGTGCAAAGGATCACTGTTGCTTTGGAAAAGGAATTACATTAAGCAAATGAATGTTTCATCAGAAATCCTTATTTTCCATTTTTTTATTAGGTTGTATAGATATATAGTTATATGATATGTAAAATATTATCAAATTATATGACAGCTGAGAAAAAACAGGATCCTAGAGGGTTTTGCTAGGTACTGAGCCACAGCTAGGATAAAATCATAGTAGGTGAGCCTTCAAGTGAAAGCTGATGTAAGAGGGAGGCAAGCACAGGAACTGCAGTAAGAAAACCGGATATTTCAAAAATTACAGTTTTCAAATGTTTCAAATAGAGAAGGATGCTGTCTGTGTAAGTTCCTGCAACAGAGCCACAGGCCAGTGGCTAAAAAGATACATATTATCTATAGATAAATCTATTTAATAATTCTGCCAGTCAGACAAATTGACTTCTATAGAGACTTCCAGGAATCCTGAGTGCAATAACCTTTCATTTTCAGTGGATAACTCTTTCACTCTGTATCTTGGAGTAGTTATTTCAGGCTGAGTCCTGCCAAACTTAACACACACAGTTGGCTTTCCTGTAGAGTCATGAGTGTTTAAACTTTGCAGCTCAGAGCACCTTGCTTTGTGTGGTACAGGATGGGGGAAGGGCAATAAACAGCAGACAATGGAGAAAACAGAGCTAAAAGTGCCTTTGACTACAGAAACTGCAGGATAAAGGCTGGCATGTGAAAATATTTTCCCATTACTGCTTGCTGAAGTAAACGAGAGCACTCTGGTGACAGAAACTGTATAGATTTGTGTTCTTTCCTCATTATCTGCCTCTATTTCTGACTAGAACATCCCCAAACTGCATAGTAGGCAAAACCCCTGTTGTGTGCCAGGCACTTGGAGCTGCTAATGAATGCTGATACAGAAGAGCTCCAGTAATTTTTTCATGTAAATGTGATCGACAGTAGACAAACATGAAAAGGAAGACAGACATTTAAAGAGAATGATTTAGTGAGATAATTTGTATGATATTTTATTCCTTTCATACACTAAAAGAAAAGCCTCTGAAAAATATAAATGAGTGAGGAGACTGTAACACTGTCTGGGAAGCTACAAGACTGTATAGGAAGGTGACATGTGAATCAATTAGATAACCATCACATGAGATAGCCCTTCAGCTGAGTTTCAGTGGGCAAGAGCACTGCTTCCCCTCCCCCCTCCCCACCTTTCTTCTCCCGCCCTCCAATCTAATAAATGAAAGAGGGGAAAATAAGGTTCGGGGCATGTCACTCTCACTCAAGCCTGCCACAGTAAACTGATACAAATTGCCTGTCTTAAGTTAATAACTAGCCAGATCCTGGTCTGGTACAGATTGCTGAGCCTCATGGAGGTCATGGTAGCAGGACATTGACAGGAGTGGGTAGCTTTGTCCTGTGTTATGTCCCCGATGGGTAGAAGAGATTTTTAACCTCTGCTTTGTCATTCAGTAGATAGGTAGTTCCTGAGATTACTTTCTGCCCTGTAGCTATGTTCTTCAGTGTGCGACAACTGCAGGTACTTGGTCTAAAGCAACCCAAAGGTGGATCACTTACTAAAGGAAGGATGTAGTTGGGTATATCAGTTTCGTAATCAAAATATTTGTAAAAGGTTACCTGAAAAGGGGTATGTTTAAAGCCAAGATTCTAATCTGCCTTCCTCTCTAATTAATACTATTTATGCTGAAAACGGATGGCTGTTTTTATGAGAAATTGCTTCCCTAGCTTTATAGAGATGGAAATGTCATTGCAATACTGCTTTAACATTTTGCAAGATTTCCTGTTTGTATGTGTAATCAAACTATTTTTTTCTAAACAAAACCTATATGCTTTAAGCATTGCACAAAGTAGCTGAAGGTTAATATCTAGTGCATCAGAATAAACATGTCTCCTTGAAAAAGGGAAGGTGACTAGTTCTGTGATTGTGTGTCTCATATCTGTAGCATAATACAACATTCAAAGTTATTCTGATTAGAATTTTTAATGATCAGAATAATTGCCTTTAGCTGCCTTGTACTTAATGTCTATGTTCTGCATCAATATGCAGGTGAACTAAGTACATAACTCCCTCATGCTTTGAAATGATTGCAGCCCTTAATGTATAAGAGCCTGTTCCTGAAAGATACCGAGTGCCTTTGCTTTTGTTGACTGCAGAGTGTGTTCAAAGAGCTTAGAGCTTCTCAAGGGACTCCCTCTGAATCTCACTGGATCAGGACCTAAAAACGTTCAGAACAAGCTACAGAAGAAAGCAGTCTTAGGACATGACCTGTGTGAGCCTTGCAGGGGTCAGTTCATTACGGATTCTATTAAATTAAGTGCCTGGTTCAGTGGACAGAAAGTTGAAATCAAATAAATATGTGAATATTTGATTTGAAATCCCAGTGCCCGCAAGGAATGAAGCATTTCCCCTAGGGGAAGACTTCCCCGCCCCGCCACTGCCCCCCCCCCCCCCCCCCCCCCCCCCCCCAATTTCCTCTCTCACTGAGTATTTCCTGATTTCAGTTCCTTTTTTACCCTTATCCTGTCTCAGTTTCTAGGGAGAGAGCCCTGAGGGACAGGTCAACCCCTTGGGATCACAGACTGCACTTCAAAATCCTGTTCTGCCTGGTTCACACTGATCATTTGACCCTGGGGAGCCAGAATCCAAGGGAAGGGATGGATTCTCGAGGCTGTTTCAGTTGTCCTGTGGATGTCTTCTTCAGTTTCCTAGTGGATGCAAATGAATATTAATGACATTTAGTATAGAGCTGAACATCAGCGTCCCATCTTCAACTGCATCTGGAGCTGTTCCCTCTCTTTCTCTGGGTTAATATTTATTTGTATGAAGTAGTAGAGTTCTGACAGAAGAGAAAAAACATGCAAGAGTAGTTAACAAGGTAAGTGGATAATTACTGGGATATGCAAAACAGGTCTAGATTCCCATTCAGACTCAGCCAGAGCAATCTGGGTTAATTAGAAACTAGACAAAGCTCTAGTGGTCAGAGGTATTTGTGGTCCTCGACTTAATAACCCATCAGGGATAAGAACCTAGTTCCCCTAAAAATTTGATTAAATCAATACTCCCATGAAATGTTTTCATTTCAACTCATCAGCTTTTCCTCATGGGAAAAAATACCTTGTCAGAATATTCACTGTTAGTCCTTCTCATCAAGGTGAATTTGTAAACCTTGTTCAGGGTTTGGAGCTTGATGAAGGTGATGGCTAGATTGCTTAGGTTTTTATAAGGCCAGCAGATCTTTTTCTCATACTGATGGCTCTGATGCTGAAACTATCCTTGTTATAAATCAGTGCTTTTTGGTTTGTTGTGTTTTTTTTTTTTTTTTCATTCGGAGCAACTTATGCTTCTTTTCCCCTTACCCAGATAAAGACTTAGGTCTTTTTTATAGGTTCTATTGTGAGACCAGTTAGTGACATTCACAATGGAGTGTGAATCCCATTCCCTTCTCCTATCTGTATCAGTAAAAAAACCCCTTCATTATGCTGGTATAAATTGTGCAGACTGAATAGCTGCACTGACCAAAAAGCTGAAGGCTATGCCTGAGCTCAGAAAGTCTGCTGACTCTCAGAATGATTGAAAGGAATCATATCTAATCTCTTCCTAATCTTGGAGTATAGATGAAGGTCTAAAGCAGAAGAAACAACATGAGATAAAGTAGATGAGACCACAAACATCTTTATATATTTGCTGTTATCAAAACTAACATTTTCAAAGAGTATTTAAAGTTCTTGAACACAAATATGAAAGTATTGTTCTTGAAATTGTTTTGCAAATATTTAGGGTTTGGTTTGGGGGTTTTGTGGTTTGGATTTTTTTTAAAGCTGAAGAAGCATGTGCAGAAGTGAATAAGAAACTTCTCATAAATAACTGAGTTTTATCTGTTAATAATGAATGAGAGCTGAAACCAGGCTGTATCTGTGTTATGCAGATGGGATGGTTAAGCCATTTTTATTAAAAGTCAAAACGTGTGAATTACAAATATATGCAGAGACAATCTCGCAAAGGATATTAAAAATCCTTGTGAATGTTTCTGGCATGAGAAAACTTACAAAAAATAATATGCTTTCACCCTGAGCAATAATGACAGTTTAACTTTAAAGTAATGGATATCTGAGTGAATGATCTGGTATTGCATTCAGAGAAAGTGAATAGGAGAATAAGAGGTGAATAGGAGAAGGTGATTATTTACTATTTCTCACAATATTGAGCACAAAGTAATGAACAATGATATGATCAGCTATCAGATTTAACTAGTAAAAGAAAGTACTTCTTATGCACACCAGGTAATTAAATCTTGGAGCTTGTCGACATTTGTAGACAAGATATAATGAGTTAAAAAAACGCCTAAACTTAGCAATTGGTAGCCTTCAGTCACCATGGTGCAGTGCAGAAACTTTTCCAATGGATGGCAAAACCTCCCTAGCAAGGGGAGGATTATGCTTCAATCGCCCTGCTTCTTACACTCTTTTTGAAGGACTTTGAACAACTATGGTTGACAGATGTTGGAGATAGGATGTTGAATTTGAAGAACCTTCAGTCTTACAGTCCATAAGCACTTGTTTACAGTATCTTGAGGACCTGGATATGACAGTGAATTTTTCAGTCTGTGTTTAAGAATGGTACTGTATTTGCCTGTATGATGTGGATGGGAATATAGCATTTCTATGAATGGGTACAGAGTCTATAGAATGGGAAAAAGGTGTTTCAGTGCTTGAACATAATCCTGTCAGTGAGGATATGTCACCTATGTCTCAACTTTGTGATGGGAGCCAAGCAAGTGGTGGTGTGTTCTTCTGTGTGCCTGGACTTTCATCTGCAGAAAACGTGGGTACCTCCGCAGAGAACTGGTGGTGGTACCATATTTGTTTCCAGATAGGTTGCTTAGGGGACAGGGGTATCTTACCTGCAGTCCGAGACACAGCCAGCTCACACGTCCAGTAACGAGAAGTGTTAAGCTACAGTGAAGTGCTCTTCTCCTTAATGTGGATTTAGTCTCACTATACAGCAGTGGCAGCTGGGGCACTGTGGGAAAGGAACAAAGACTGGCTCTGTTTGTGACTGCTACTGACTCCTGAATGAATTTGAGTAACTCGGTTTGGCACTTCAATTTTTTCTGCCATGTTTTTCCTGCTTTGGCTATTCAGGGTAAGCAAGATTTGTCAATTCCCTGTCTAGAAGACACAAGCTTGCATTAAGAAGGCTTTTTATAACCTTCAACACAGTTCATTAGCTTGGGTTTTGTACAATGGCCAGTTTGAAGTGTGACATGTGTTTACTGATATCCATCTGAAAAATACCACCTGTATATCCACTTACACAGGAGGCTCTTTAAGACAGACTCCCTTTTGCTCTGCATGTTTGTACAGTGCCTCATACAATGGACCTTACCATGATTGCAGGCCTCATGCACTACTGCTTATATGTAATAAATAATAAGAATTAAGAATAATCAATCTATTTGAAAAGAAAGCCAGTGTCTCTTCCTACTATCCTTTTTTTAAAAAAATATTTATTTATTTCCCAGCCAGGCAGCAGCTGAACTACAATAAACTAACTTCATTGTCTTTTTTCTGTTAGGCTTTGTGAAAGCTTTGCTAAATTTTCATTCCCAGAATTAGACAAAATGCAAATGTAGTGTTCTCCATGGAGTTATAATGTATGTAGTCCTATAAGCTCATGCAAAAGATAGTAATGTCATTGATGCTATTTTTAGCAACACAGCCTAAAATTCTATAATTTTTTAGAGACGTTATCAAACATCAGAGGAATTTTACAAGTGACACTAGTGGGTATGTTCATTTCCCAATATATTTGTGGGACTAATTCTGATATCTGCTTAAAGTATCTGGATTCAGCAGCCATTTAATTTTTCTCCTATATCTCCCTGACTATTGATTTTCAGGATGGTTTGGGGGATTTCAGTCTCTCTGTATTATCTTTGCAGCTTCATAAACAGTAGGAGACTTCTCGTTTTGCCTTTTGTACTGGTGGAAAATGCTTAGCTGAGATGTTTATATTGTGAGCTGGAGCCATAAACAAAGCCCACTGCTCACTGTTGCTGTTGACCATGTGTTAAGTTTGTGGTGTGTAGATGTACAGTAGAGGATCACCATCTTTCCTGACCCTGTTTTCATGGCATAGTTTAGAGTTATGTGTCTCTGATCTGTAGCATAGCACAGTAGTCATGGATTTCTTTCCTTGTCCTCTTGTCTAATTTTGGGGAATACAGCAATGACCTGACCTACAGGTGAATGTCTGCAGGTGAATTTAGACTCCAGTCATGCACTGTGGTGGCTCACAGACTAGGGAAGGAAACATGATGCATTGAGGGAGATTTTTTTAAAAAAACTAATTTTTGTGCTTATTTTGTCTTTCATGAGCCAGCAATAGTTCTGGCTTTTAAAATCCTGAAATTTGAAAGTCTGGGGGGTTTATTGCTTTAGCTGAACACAGCTGAAAAACAAAATATGCAAATGAAGCCCTTGAATCTTTACAACCTTGAAGTTTTAATCTGAGGCTACAGATTTTAATTTTAAGATGGTTTCTAATTTGCCATTTCCTAGGAGTGGCAGAACTTGTAGGGGTATTCAGGGATTAGAAAGAAAAAAATTGTGATACTCTCTGCCTAAGTGCAGTGATTTTCTTTAGAACCAATGTCTGTACTGCACCTTGGCCATGCAGTATGTCAGCCAAGAGAATGTCAGCCTGCAACTAGCATGACTATTTCATTCTCTTAACTAGTAATGATTCCAGATTTATACATTTAAGATGCAAAAAGCTCTAGGCAACTGGGAAATACCAAATTATTATTTTATGACAGAACAATGCCCAGATGTTTGGGTTAGAGTGGGCTAATAGGAAGAAGCAATGAGACATATTCTGAGTGTAAAAACATGGATTTATAACTGAGAGAAGTGGTAAGTGTGTTGAACACGGAGACGAGTGTGCAGAAAGGAGGTCAGAGAGAGATGTGGATGGAAACAGTAACAAAACCTTGTTGAAGACTCTGATCCCACATCTTGCGTAGGACACACATTCTTGTTTCAGTGTTGCTGCTGCTGCTGGATTGAAAGGCAGCTGCCTCTTCCAGTTGGCCTTCGGTAAAGTCAGTAGCGTAGAGCCTAGAAAGGAAGTTCTATTGAGGGTTATGTGTTGCATGTTATTTGTATTCTAGATCTCAATTATTTTCAGGTGTGTGTACATCCATAAATGCTTCATATACATCATAATTTGCAATAGGAAAGCTTGCATATTGCTTATACTTGCTGCTTATGGTAATTAAAGTTCTTATTGCCCAATGTTAAAAATATCTTATTAATCCTATATTCTTGGCTACATTACAGTCTTAGTAATTATGCTATCTATGCTTACATGAAAATTCCTATCTGGTGTCATAGCATCTCGTGTCTTATTCTCCAGCTATTCCTGACAAACTACTCATATAGTGTTAATATTAAACACCTTGTAGGTAAATTAGTCATTTGTAGATGGTAGATAGCTACTCTGGAAGAGTTCATAATTATAAAGGAATTATGTGCTATGGAGGAAGGAGGGCGTTGCATAAAGAGTTGACTTCCTGAAGATTCCGAATTTAGATCAATGTTCAGATCTAGAGCTAAGCTTTTTATAAACCCTGCTATTACTGGCATCCATTTATATTCTCATAGACGAAGTCAGATCTCGAATACTATTTCCATAAAAATCTAGATCATATTCTTGAAAATGACCTACGTATTTAAGGACTTAATTTGCATAGAAGCAGTTTTGAAATTGTTTCTGTTGTTCCTTTTAAAGCACCAAACCCCATGTTTTTATTGATGCAAGCCAAGACCAAGATAGTTGTGGATTGTGTTGTGTGGTATCTTTGCTAACAGAAATGGGTATGAAAATGAGCACTAACTTTCTGCAGGACAGAACTGGTTTTGATGTTTCTTCAGCATATACATTTGTTATGATGAGCCATTAAGGATTAGAAAAAAATGAAAGTGTAGTTCTTACTGTTAGGTTGTCATTAAAGACAATGAGGAGTATTGAAGTGTTGCTTACTTTAATTTTTTTGACCTCAGTATCTTCAAATACATAAACATTTTCTTGTCTGAAAGCTGAATCTATAATTACCTTTACTAATGAAATGTGACAAACTAACCAGAAGGGTTTATAATTTTAAAATATGCAGCTGATATGAAATCTTCTTTGAAGAGCTGTTATATATACCACTAGGGTATACATGCAATGCATCTCTTAAACTGTTATCCTTTTTCCAGCTCCCTAAGACTAGGAAACAATTTTTGTGATGCGTGGTATTATATACCATAATATTACATCATGTTATCAGTGGCTATGCATAACTGCTGCCCACTATATCATCGTTGGTACAGTAAATTGGATGCGCAGTGGACAATTTTGTATATGTGCATGAATGTGTATGCACACATACATTCAGTTAGTTTGCGTATGCTTCTGTGTGTTTATATGTGTATGTATACTCACAGATAGAAACTGTGGCGTTTGTCAGTGTGAGGTATTTTTCAACATATGAAAGAAAAGTGAAAATATTATTGCCATGAATCTGCAGTATCAATCTGTACTGTTCATTGCTTTAAATCTACATTAACTGTGGCTTTTTTGTAAATCTTTTGGTGATTTTTCCCAAGCATTTACATTGTGTATTTTAAGACATAATAATGTAATCTTCACACCATACTAAACTTTCCCTGTATATTTCTTCAGAAGAAGCAGTTATCAGAGGACTTTTAAGTTTTTAATTTCTTTTCTACTTCAAAAATATCTGACTTCAAAATAGCAACTAAGAACTTCAAACTACAACTCCTGAGTCATGTTCAAATTCTATTAGTTCTCCTAATATGATTCTGATTTACCACTTGAAAATAACACTGTTTCTTGCATTCTCCATTTAATTGAGATTGATAGGAGATGCCAAAAAAATTGTATTGTGAAAAAGCCAATAACTTCAAGATATATTCAATGGAAAATATAATCTACCGTGCTGCAAAATCCCATAGATCTGAATTCTGAAATCATCCCAGCTATGGCCAATGAAGTGTGGGGAGTCTGCTTTAATAATTTTGAATATTAACAATTACTAATTTTTGTAGAAATTCTATTGAGGTGATAAGGATTTCTTTGAAGCCACTTCAGTAATATTGAACAAATAAAATGGAGACGTTATAACAGAACATATCTTCCAGACAGCTTAATTTTTCTTTTTCTGTGGGGAAATGTCCTTCTACACTTGTGTCACCATAATAAAACTTCTCTATTCTGAGATATCCTCAGAGTGATAATGTTATAAGACTATAAAAGAAGTTCTTGCCACATGCCCCAGCTTACTGCCATTTCACCTGTCCTATTAGGAGCCAGCACTTTAAGATGGATCACAGAATCAAAGCAGAACAAAACACGGAACGCTTTCAAAAATGTTTGCTTAGCTTGTTTGTTGCAGGTTTGTGAGTGGGAATGAGCAGGTGAAAGCAAGAAACTACCAAAGGTGGCTTTTCAGCTGAATAAAGATTACTTGGAACCATACCCACTTGGCATTCTGATGGTCACCAAATGAGTTGAGGCTGATGTCTTTCATAGCTACCTTCAAAGCAATGGAAAATATTTTTGTTGTGTTGTCTTTGAGAGTCTGATTTGACAGACTTTGGAGTCTGAACCTCTGTCCCTGGATCATTTTTGTGTTTATGAGCAAAATGCAGTTTTGCACTAGAAATGATTACTGATATCAGTTAGTGGATTTGATCACAATTGTTTTAGTTGCTGGATGATAATAGAAATTCCTGCCATATGAGATGACTGTAACATTAAGTAAACTAAATATGTACAATGTCATAAATTTATGATGACAACTTAAGGACACAAAATTCAAGGAGCAGTCTGGACACTATGTAAATGCAACATGTGGAAAATGAAAATGCTAGTTAATTGTTTCAGACCATAAGGAAATGACCTCCATCTTTTTGGGCTTCAATGTATTTGGACATAGAGTGGTACATATTTCATGTTGCTGGATTTTGCACAGTCTTCCATTAGTATTTTTGCAATACTCCATCATTTTGATAACATATGAACATGTGTGCATGTGGCTTCATTCTATACTTTATTGTTTACTGGTAGAAAATGTGAAACTGATTTATGATGCTCTAAAAAAATAGTATGGCTATTATTACTATCTTCTTTGAAGTGCTGCATAACGTATTTTGCTCCATTAGCTTGTTATTGTTCTTATAGGTGCAGCATGACTTTTAGAAATACTTGAAGATCTCAAGTGATGGAACATAACAGCACATCCCTAGATAAGATAGCCATAACATAAGCCTACCTCACTGTCATGCGTTGAAAAGGCTTCTTGTTTTCTGTCGGCCTTAATTTTGTTAGGTCAGATGACAAACATCACAGTTTTGGTGTTTTTCTAGTTTTAAAACTTTTCCAGTAAAAATCAGTTCTGATTTCAAAAAATTCCAAATGTAAAGCAAGAAAAATTTAATAGTCAAAAACACTTCTTCACCAAGTGTTTGTTTAACCCTGAGAAATTTTTCAAATCACAGTAAGATGAAGAAGTACAGACAGTGCCCAAATTTCCCACAATTTGTTTTCATTTCCTGATTCACTTACGTGGCAATACTTATAGTAGCTGTTATATATATAGTGACTCAGTAAAAATGGAATTTTCATGTTTCTTTGGTGACAACTGATTTATGTTTGGGACCATAAAAATAACCCTTATGAAGTCATAGATCAGACATATGCCATTGGTAAAGACTCACAGCCATGGCTGCAAGATCTTTGATTTTTCCTGTCTTCCACAGAAAAAGCTACTTTTTTCAAACAATGGATGAGGAGCCACATGAAATAAGGAAATGGTCAAATTTTGTGTGTTCCTTCTTTGCAGCAGAGCTTTTGCCTCGAGATTTTCCTAACCAATTTTAGCTTGCTCCCTACTCCTGATTTACTAGAAGGTATATGCATTGTGTCTAAGATCCTGATTCCACTGAAGATTTTTCCATTTATGTGATGAAATTTTCATGGGTAGACCAAAGAAGCTATCATCATAATTAGCATTAAAAAGTATATATACATAACCAGAATCAGGGAATCTAAGTCATGGTAGTTTACCAGAAACGACCAATCATTCCCTTCAGGTGTATGCAATTCATACATGCATTGACTTTTTGTTCAAGCTCTGAATTGGTACACTTGTGAGTCTGATGGCTGAATAGAACTGTGGTTAAGTTCCTTGACAATGAAAGTGATCACCTATAAAAGCTAGGGTCACTTTTGCCAATCTATATCATCAAACAAGCATTTAAGGAAGGAAAAAAAAAAAAAAAAACAACAGAAAAAAACAAACCCAAAATGCTATGGCTGCTTTGAAGTCTCAAAACAGAAGGTGTCAAAACAGCATGGTTGAAGTGCACTTTAATGAATGTGAATAATACAAAACCTATTTCTGTAGACAGGCTTTTCAGCTGAATAGTCTCTTCAGTCTACTGCATTTCATTTTGTTAGCTTATCACTGACATTTTAACCAATCCTTCCCAGGGTCCATCTGGTGGTCCATCTGTCTTCAGCATCTACAGTTCACTGTGTGACAAATGACGTATAGACTATTAAAGAATAACAATTAGTTACAACATTAAACATAAAGGTTACATAAATTGCATACTTCTGTTAACAAACAGTGTCACACTACAGCAAAAAAGAATTTGGCAAGTCAGACAGTAAAAGTATACTTTGTATCATGGAGCAAAACATATTTAGGTCAAATGATTTACTGAGATATTTTTTTCCCCTACCCTTCAGGTCTTTTGAATAACAGATGTTGGTGGTACAGTGTTTTCGTTATGCAGAACCTTTTTAGTACAGTAGTGTTCATTATAAAGGTCAGATTTACATGCAAAGAAAAATACTCAAATTATTCATCAACCAAATATTTGTCATTCACTGTACATTACTTTAGGATAATCAACCTGAAGCAGCGATATTATAGAACCCTTCTTATTTAAAGCAGCATAACAGATTTCCTGTACAGCTGCATTGTGAGCTTAATGCTTGTTCCACCTCTTTTGGTTCAAAGTAATCTCTCCTCTGATATGGGGAGTTCTATATGGTCTGTGTCAAGTTGCCTGAGACCAAAAGAGGAAAGAGTTAACAACTGAACTTTGTTTGACTCCTGAATCTCTCTGCAAAGTATGAGTATATATCTATGCACAGGGAGAAGAAAACATGTAGGAGGGGCACTGTACTCTGTGTATCAGACAAATGGTGGAGAAATTGCCCAGGTTAGGTATCAGCAAAAGGTGGTACAAGGCTGGTAACATAAAGTTGAAAAAGATGAAGAAAACCAGGGAAAGCGGCAGAAGTAGTACCTTTTCATAGGACGCTGTATTTGCATCAGCATCATTTAGTAGCTCAGCAAGTCTCTTTCAGTTATTTCATGCCAAAAAGTGGCATGCATCCAAATCCCTCGTGTGTTATTGATACATTCTGGTAGGTGCAGCTTTCCCACCTGTTGACTCCCTTTAAAAGAATATTGAATTCTTAATGAGTACTTCTGACCTGATAAAATGTGACTGGACTTTGCAAGTACAGCCCCACTGTAATAGATCTTGGGAAGCAGATGGAGAGGACAAATCCCATCCATACACTCACAGAGGGTTTTGGGGTTTTTTTCGTATGTTTAAGACCTCTTCTGGCACAGATTCTTTTTTATTATTATTATTATTTTATTTTATCATTCAGGAGCCCACAATTAATTGGAAAAGAGATGTGGTACTGATAGATGAGTCTATCTTTTTACTTCTGACTGTCATTCTGGCCCCTTTCTCCTTTTGGAGGGACATAGGCTCAGCTACTGCCTCCTTAATGTCTCTCTTCCCCTCTCCTGTAGCTCACCTCATCACTGTCATCTTTATTAAGCTTTCTCATCTTGTTACAGGACCTGATGACACCCAGAGTGACATTAAAATTATTATTTCCTGATAGGAAAGGGGGGTGGCTACTGCCCTGAGTACTAGACAGAAAAGGGTTTTAACCTGAGCTTTCAGAGACTGAATATTATTATTGTTATTATTAAGAAGAAACATGTTTTAAAACCCTACTCTTCTCTAATTTATCCTATGGAAAAAAACAGAGACTTTTTTGGCTCTGCTAAATGCATGAAGTGAAAATAGTTGCACAAACTAACTCATGTTTGTTGGTGGTCAGTGGAACTGTGTATTACCAGGGTATCATATATATTTTTTTTACCTTTTCAGGGCTTGGCAAACCACCCTGGAATATGTGGCTGTTGTTTAACCCAGATTGCTGTGGTGAATTAATATGCCTTAGGGGAAGTACCAATATGACTCTAAAGAGATATGAAGCACATACAAGGTTGCAGTGGTATGTTGAGAAGCATAAAGGAGAGTGAACTGAGAAGACCAGGTCATATTAGGGGAAAGGTGACGAGGGACAGAAGTAAGGAAAAATGTGGAGAAGGATTACAAGCTAATCACAAAATTGTCATTTCCATTTCTCCTTTGGTGTGAGGCAGAAAAGAAAAGTAGGGGAGAAGCCATATATACTTTTTCTTTCTTATGAGGAGAGAGGGTGAGATGACCTGGAAGGCAGTAGAAGTAGTCATGAACACCTTCTTGGATTGAAGGTAGAGCCCCAGAGAGCAGGAGGCAGTGTGGCAGCTGCACTGGATGAAAGTCAGAGCTGTCTGGGGCGTGGAGAACAAGAGTTTCTGTCACAGTGTTGTCACTGTTATATTTTGAATTACTTCTGAGGGTTAATGCTTTCTCAGTCCCTAGCAATGTGAATATCAGATTTGTAAGCAAGCCAGTAACTCTCAGCATGTGGAAACAGCCCTCAAAAGGCCTCTGATTGTCCTGAAATAACATTGTCCTCAAAATTTTTCATTATGATATATCGTGCTAACACACTAGGTTCACCTGCAGCTGGGATGTTTCAGTTATCTGATGGTTCTGATTAAGACATTCAGAGCATTGAGAATTATGTGCTTCATCCCTTGTTGTCAAAAAGGCTTGAAAATAGAAAGCAACACATTCCTTACATGCTGATTGCTGACATCAGTTTTGGTATAGAAAGACTTTACATCATATGTATGTACCTTGAATAAAATCAGTATGTACTAGGCATGCTGCACATACCACCTTCTAATTCAATCCTAAACTATTCTGCTAAACCTTTGAGTTGCGGTAAGATGACAAAAGACAAAATGATTAATTTTGAAAGTGAAAACATAATTAAAAACTGCTTCCATAGCCACCCATGCAAACATTTAGCCCATGTCTGAGTAGTACCAGCCTCAGCTGTGTGGAACAAACTCAGCTTGGCTCGTGCTCACTTGTGGACTAGAGCTCTTGGTAGGAGTCAAATAACGAAGAAGAGAGCAGGAGGTCCTTGTCTCTGACAAGGAGTAGCTGGTCAGTTTTCAAGAGCGCAAAATAGCTACAGGGGTGAGCTATAATTTTGTGTGTGGAGTGACACTTAATGTTTTTATTGGTAATCAGGTAAAGAGGATGAGTGAAAAGGTGACAATTTTCTAATTATGCAAAATTAAGTTAATCCAGGGTAGGGATTAAGGGAACCTTAAAGAATGCTGATAGCCCTGGCAGAATGATAGTGATTGAAAATCAGTATTGATGAACACAAAGCTATATGAATTATTAGCAAATTCCACACTTTTTTTGGAAGAAGTTTATCAAAATACCTTTCTATGCAAAATGTCCAACAGCTGCACCTGTTGTTCACAGGGTACAAGTGATAAAGAATAAGTGATCCACAGTAAATGTTAATAAAACTTGGTCCAGTGACAGATAATCCAGTATCGAACTCCAGTATGTTAGAATTTTTCCATCCCCTTCCCTGTCCTCCAATATTGGAGGAAAGTAAAATTGACGCTCTCCACTGCAGAGGTGGCCTCATTCTACTGGTACATGAAATGATCTGTCTTAGTCCACTTTGTGCATTTTTTAAATATGTAAGTACTCTTGAATGCTTTAGAATGAAAGACATTCTTGAAAAGCAAGGTAAAGCAGTAGTGTAGTCTACCAGACTGTAGCAAAAATCATAATACTGTCTAATAATTCTCAATAGTATTAGTATTGCTATCGCTGTTTTTAAGTACTGAATTGAAATATTAAAAGGGTAGGTGTAGTTTTTATGATTTACCAAGGTCACATATTTCTATTCAAAACATGTGAAGTTGATTGCTGATTCCAACAAAAACTAATAAAAACCTTCATACCTTTAAGTACATACTTAATGGCGAAATACTTTACTCGTTTATTCAGTTTCTACAGTCAATAGTTGACATAGCATTTGTTTTCCCTTTGTTGATTTTTTTTAACAACCTAATGCAGAGTGCCTAAATGTTGCACTTAATTTATTTTTCTGCTTGAATGATGAATGCCAATTTGTCTTGAGGCAACGATTTCACTGTACTATCAGTATTCAGTAGTATTCCTCTCTCAGCAACAAATGCAGGATATTTTTGAAAGAAAATATGCAGTAACATTAAGAAAAACTGCCAGTTTTACAGGAAAAGTTTTAGAATAAAACTTGAAAGTGTCAGAATTACTGTAATAGCTTCTATATCTTTTTGAAGAAATGATGGTCCAACTTTAGGTTTTATGAATGAGATTTTTTAGTTTATGTTCTTTGAGAATAGAAAGTGCATCCTTTAGCATTGTTCTCAGTCTTCAATACTAAAGTAAAACAAATACTTTATATATATAACCTGCAACGATTCCTCTGCAGTCATGCTCAATCTAGTTCAGTTCAATGGGGTTAGGTACCAGTGGCACTAAAGATCTGATTCTGGGAGGGGTTCAGGCAGTGAACTGTGCTGAGCAGGGTTGAATGTAATCCTTTTCTTCTACTGCTTGTAGACCTGCACGTTGTACACAGGTTACCAGATTATCTTGTGTGCCCTATCTGAAATGCACATTGCTGCAGCTGTGTTGCTGTTGGTAACTAAACTAACTACGTATCTGCACCCCCTGCAGTCATCCTGCTCAATTGCAGTACAGGCATGGGTTAGCCTTGTTTGTTGGAGTCTAATGGACTTCTGCATAGGTCAGCAAATGTGAGAAAAGTATCATTGTGGCTAGGTGTCAAGTCTATCAAATACCAAACAAAATCCACATCAAGTCTGGTTGCCCATGTCTGTGCAAAATGCTGTGTGGTTATGAAGACTACACTGCATGGTCTATGGACAGGGCTAGAGCAAAGCAGCTTCAGCTACCCATCCCTAGCCCAGCTGCTTTCAGGTACTGCTGGACTATAAAAGGAGATGTTCATAATTTGCATCTGGATCCCCACAAGTTTAGGTCTAAATTACCCATGCCTGGACCAAAACTAACCATCACTGAACTGCTAGGCTTTTGTTCCACTTCATCAATGCCCTTGATAAGAAGGTTAGGCTGTGTGGGTTTATTTTTTTTTTCTTTGTTGCCTGTAAAGGTGCTCAACTGATAGTCTTAGAGAATAAAATTCTCTTTTGAATCACAAAGCAGATAACTGCCTGTGAAATGGCAGTGCAGGTCACAGTCTTGACCTGCAAAAAGATGCAGGAATACCAAGGACTGTAATGTTTTCAGTTTATACTTAGATGAGACTGCCATCCAAGATACTAAGTGCATCTGGCAATGATGCCATATTACAGACAACCTGCCTTCCCTGAGATAGACTGAAATTTATGCATGTATTTTCACAGCTGACAGAACATCTCTGGGTTATTCTGAAAGTTTTAAATTTGCACTTGTTTTCGATTTGAAACAAAAGGCTTCTTTTCCTATGAAAAGATTAAGAATATTCCTTTCACAAAAATATGATTTTGGGGCAATGAAATACTGCATTTTTTAAATAATTTGAAATGTATCTTTTTCAGGTTGAATGCTTCAAATTAATAATGTTAGAATATGAAGTAGTAGAACTTTCAACAAAACTGTATTTTCTGAAGGAGGAAAATATAAGCACTTCTTTTGATTTGTGGGGGGGTTTTACCAACACTATTTACTTAGAAAACCCTTTGACAGTTAGTAGTGTTCTGCAGGACCAGGATTTTGGTGCTGAGTAGAGAGGGAAGTCCATACTAATATTAAATCAGCAACTATTGCTGGCTATTGCTGATGTGAGGTAAATTTAAACTGACAAAATAAAGATGAAATGCCGTGGGCTGTCCTGTTGCCTGGTATTGTCCACTGAATGACAGGCTGGGTAAGGGAGTACCAGTTTTCCTTGTAATTCCTAGTCACTCCTGTTCCAATGCTCTGCTCTATCCTGATGACACTGGTTCCTCTAACTTAGGAAGACACTGATTTCCTTTAATGATTTAAAATAGATTGTGTACTGGATGGGTTAAACCAGCTATTAACTAGTGCGCCTAATATTTCCCTATATTGTACAATGTCTCATAGTTTGTATTTTTTAATAAGTTAAATGTTTTCTGCAGATTCAATACTCCATTTTCACAGAGCCTGCTGCCACAAAACCTCCTCTTCCAGGCAGCTTTCATATGCTTTAATCAGTTAGAAGTACTGACTATCGCTGTGGTTGCAGCAAAGGCCTTGGGTAACACACAGCAAAGTGTATATCAAATATAATTGATAATCTTATTTAATCAAAAACAGATCTCCCAGTGAAGACTCTGTCTATAGTACAAGTATTTGTACCAGCCTGGATACAAGTATTACTGTATAAAACAGTCCTGGGTGCAGTTCATTTATTTTATTCTTAAATACTTCCAGTCATTTGAAAGCTTTTTCCTTGCTGTCAGTTGATCTTGCCACTTAGCCGATTTCAGAAGTGCTCAAGACAGTTTTCTCCGATCAGTTTTGACAGCATGTCCAAGCAATTTTTTAAAGTAACAATACTAAATAAATAACATGGGGTTTGGTCATTCTGTCAGACTCGGCTCTATCTGCATCTCCTTTCTAATCACATCAAAAAGCCTTCTAGGCGTCTTGCTTTATCATATTGGAAATAGTAAGCTTCAGATTCAAGAAGTGAATAGGAACCTCACACAAGGGACATACATGGGATTGCATTTGGTAGAGCTGACTGACTGCAGCGCACAGTGATTCATGAACGAAGCTGCCAGGTCACATTATTTGTTTCCTGCAAGTATTCAGGGCTATCCTGCTACACATGGAAGTACTCAGAAACCCCTTACAATCCTTAAGAAGGAAAACCATCATCTTACTTCTTTTTCCTTGCTTGTTTTCTGTCTTTGATCTTACTACACATTGGTTTGCTCTTTTTCTTAGTAAAAACAACTACCGCATCTAACCTTGAATTCCCAGGATTCTGGCTTTGTCAGCAGGGAGCTACCACCAATATAAGAGGGAAAACCTGTGTTTCTCTGTCAGTTTGCTTCAAGCTTAGTAGTAAGGCTCTGTTTCTACAAGAACCAGTCATTTTGTTGTGTGTTTGTACACTGGGTAACAGTGGGGTCCCCATCGAGGGCTGGAGCTCTTAGATGCTATTGTAACAGAAATCATGTGAGAAATAATAGGTGTGCTGGCAGGGGACCAAACCAAAGCTCAGCAGGAAGTCTTTCCTTAGCCCAGGTCCCTTTTTAAGGGTGCATGTAAGCTAGCCATGCAGCTTAGCTTGTCCAGCTACTGGTAGAGAGGTAAAAAAATGGATTTATCTACCTTTTGCCTACTGGTGTTAATCACTGTGCGTTGGGATGTTCCCTGTGGCCTCCACAGAGTAAGGCTGCTATGTGTGTGGTAGTAGAGCTGCATTTGGAAGTGAACACAGAATAAAGTTATGTTGCAAGGGTTTTAAAAATCCATCCTGATGATGTCAAGAGTGCTGCTGTATTGAGAATGTCCTCCTAGGTGAATTATTTGCTGGTTTATATAGGAAAGTATATATATATATATAAATGTAACTTAAAAAAGGGGAAAAAAGGATATTGCACATTTGAGAAAAAAGCATGAGTGGGAAAATAATCTACTGAAAGACTAATATGCTAGCAGCAGCTTGTGTTTAAAGTTAGGGCAAACAGATCCTGCAGACCTTGTAAATGCTTTGAGATTTTCTGTCCTGGCAGAAGAGAAGAGTGCTTGAAGAGCACAGACTGTACTTACAGACTTCTCAAACAATTGGTCTGCTATTGCCTAATTTCTTGCCAAGTAGATAGCTATAAGATTGCCTTTTCATGCCTTTACATGCTTACTTAGTATGGTGGAAGACCTGAAAGTGTTGAGATTTCCAAGTACAAAGAGGAAAACAAAACAAAATCTTTCTACATTGGAATGAAACTTTCTACTATTCAATTTCCTGGAAAAAAAAAAAATCTTGTCTAAGGGTAGTAGAATGGAAGTGTCTAAAAACAATTGACTGGCTTGCCTTTGCAGCTTCAGCCTTGGCTGTTTGCCTGGTGGGCTAAGAAGAAGGTCAGAGTTCAAAAGATTTTTATGAGATAGATTCAGCCACAGCTTCTAAGTCCCTGGCACTTCTCAGCTTGTGAGAAGCTGAACTGGCAAGAAATTGAGGTTTGAAGAGTCAACAAAATTGACTCTGCTCCTCAAAACTTCTCTGTTTTGACAAACCTTCATTTTTCAAAAGAAGAACGTTCCATCATAAAATTCCCAAGTATGCTTTGGGGAAGGGGAGGAGGGAGAAGAGGTTTCTTTTCTTCCTTCTGCCTTCAAAACAACAGGCCAGAAAGATGTTCTCATTGTGTGAGCAGGGACTGAGTCATGGGGAATTGGATTAAGAAAATTATTAAGAAAGGGGGTGGTGGAGGTTGCTGGTGTGGTGTACTCTACAGATGTGGTTTGTCTGTTACATGCTGGCTGCTTATTTCTGGGTTAAGATGGAAAGCTCGCTGGTGTAGAGCCCTGTCAGTGTCCAGCCCCTAACATAAAAGAGCCCCATGCTGACAGGAGGCTCTGGACAGGCTCTGCTGCAGCACCCAGGGCTGGTGGCTGGGCTTTGCCAGTGCCTGGCTGAAACCCCACAGAGAGCCTGAAGGAGACTGCCCTGTTCGTAGTCCTGGTGGAAGTGGGTTTGGGATGCAAACTCTACTGATTACAATCCTGGTAGTGGTCCCACGTTTATTTGCTGCATGCAAACCTACGCATCATATTTAGGGATAAGGATTTTTAAAAACCATTTACCTAATGGAAATAGTTTTGTTTAATGAATTGACTGGTTAGGAGGTTCAGTAATTTAACAGTTACAGTTATAACCCATGCAATGTAATGCACAGGGCTCTAACTAAATTCAGCAAGTCACTGTTGTTGTTGACAAGTTGATACAAATGGAAGGGATGTTTGACCATCATCTGGTCCAACTCCTTGATCACAGCAGGCCACTTCTACTCAAGTCAAAAAGAACAAGCAACTTCATGAGGCAACACTTTTCAACACATGGTGAGGCTGAAATGTGAAATTTTACCAAACCTTCATTTATGTGCACATTTGATTTCCTGTAATATTAACCACAGAGTTTATACAATCATAAATATAAAATCATCAATTAAATTGAAGCCAGCAATAAACAGTAAGATGTACAGAGAAATAGCGCCCCTACCCAATACTTACATCAAGTATTGGAAGTGTTTTGTGATACAGGAGAAATAGCTCTGTCTCTTGCATCATTTTCAAAATCTCAAAGTTAGATTTCTTTTTACTTTAGCTTAAATTTTCAGGAACTTTAGGTTATTACAATTGCATTGTAACAAAGCAGATTATAAACCACACACAGAATTAAACTTAATCTGTAAAAGCATATGGTTAATATGGGGTTCAAGCATAGTGGGTGTGAAAGAGAAGTGAATTTCAGCCAGCATGTGTTTATCAAGCATTTTCATTGCCAGCTATTTGAAATTCATTTTTTGCCATTTGGAAATGTTAACATTGTAATTCTTATGTTTTTCCAGACACAAAGAGCAAACAGACACTTTCTATGTGAATTAGGTTTATTTGATTAAGAGAAAAACAAACCAAACAAAAAAAGTCTCCTTGAAAGAATGCCCTGGTGTGGTTTTCTTCTGATAGTCTGCACTGCAGTTTGCTCTGTTCCATAACTAAAGATTGTGTGGAAATGAGAAGGTGCAGTGCATAGGAACATCAGTTTTCCCGCTGCCGTTGCTGCTTGCCCCATTGTGCCCTGAAGAACAGGCAAAACGCAGTGTGGGTGAGCGTCAGTGGCAGCCTTCCCACTAGTTCAGAGGATTAAGCCCAGGAGGTGCTGCCTGCAGTCTTTCTGCCATCTGGAAATTTGTAAAGAGCAGCCTCGAGAAGGGATTAGCAGGCAGGGAGAGCCGCAGAGGGTGCTGTGGCCATGGCACTGGGCAGCAGCATGGCTGGCTGGAGGGACCTGTAAGCCCAGCTGTGCCCAGGGCACCGCAGAGCCAAGACAGCATGCGGAGGGGCACAGGGCCTCGCCTGGCAGCGGTGGGAGCCAGCCTGGTGAGCACCTCACTGGTGGGAGCCAGCCTGGTGAACACCATCAGCCACTACCAAGGTGGCATCTGTGTCGCACCGGGCAGCTCTGTGCTTACCTGGGAAAACATAACATGGGGGTTGTGTCGTGTTAGCTTTATAACACAGACCCAGGTTTTCTTCTAAATAAAACCAGCTTTTGATACTCTCTTCATACCTCATTTTTAAGATTACTTGCTGAAAGAAAGCAAAAAAACAAGCATAGTGCAGCATAAGTGGAGTTCTGCATATTTGCATAACAAAATGTCATTAGTTTTCATGTTTCAACTAAAAAAATGTAATACATCTAATTTCTCATACCACACATCAAATACATACTTTGTTTTTCTAAATATTGTTTATATTGAAGCTTTCTATGTAAAGAACTTCATATAATTGTAATTATTATGCATAATTATTGACAAAAATTACTGGGCTTTGTGCTTTGTTTTCAAATCACATTTCCTTAAACTTACAAATTTGGCCACTAGAGGTTTTTTGTTTCTTGAAGATGAGAGATGTGATGTGTTTCCCAGTGCTGGGAGTGTTCTCTGGGATATAGGTCAAACCAAAGGTGGAGCTCAGTCAACTGGGAAAGGACAGTGGTAGGCGCTGAAGGAGGGAGCCGCCATTGCCATGGGGATGGGAGTCCCCTCGCAGGGTGCTCAGGGAGGTAAACAAGTCACTCTTCTGATTGGGAAAGCAGGTTTGAAGGATCCACTCCTCAGATTGAGCGTATCCTCAAGATACAGCCAGAGATATATCAAACATCTCTCTCTGAAAATTTTAGATTTTTTACCAATGAAAAAGCTGAAATTGTTTGGTGTCTGGTCGGCAATTTAGCCAGAAGCAGAAATGCAAGATGAATGGGAGTGTCTGACCTCAGTTGTCCTTTAGTGGGGTTTGGAATATTCCTCCCCCATTTACGAAATGTCCATTCAGTTACACACAAGCTGGTTTTTGTTGTTTCGTTGTTGTTTTTTTTTTTTTTAAAAAGACTACTCAAAATAGAAATGGCACTGAAAGCAAAGAGGTCTATGGAAAAAGTTCACTGACTTACATCTGTTTGGATTTATTTTTAGAGCTCTAAAGTATTTCTTGTCTTTCTGCCTTGTGTCAATGTCAGCAAACCTCCATGAGATACCCCAGCTCTAGTTCCTGTTAGTTATTAGCATTGAGACAGGAGCATTAGAAAGAATTTGGGTTGTAATGCTGTGTTGTGTTATGCTGTCATTTGAGAAGTCTGAGGGAGTCAGAGATCCTGCAAATACATCTCCTATTAGTCTTACAGAACTATTTTCCTGTGCCAGGCAGATTAATGCTAATACTTGTGCAATGAGAAAAATAAATCTCTGAGACCACACATTCAGCTTCTAAGGTGTCTGCAGGTTCTTATTATGTCTTAGCTTATTATGTCAATTCCAAGTTGACATCTGGACTACTGTGTCCCCAGAATTGTCTTTGAGCTAGACAGCTTTATGTTGCTTACTGCATGCGTTCTATATTTATGGACATTTCTGAAGGTGGATTAGTAGTTACCGTGAGCAGATAGAAAAATATGGCAACTTTTCAATTCTGACAAATATATGCCGTGGGCCGACAGCATCTGCAGCTCTTATACTGTGATGATAGGCTCTTTGGAAATCCAGAGAGACAGAGTGAGATCAAAGAGCACATTTTGACTTAGCTCTAGTTCAAAAACCAAAATGGCACACCAAGCCTGCAACCTACAGCAGTAAAGTCTGTGATCTCATTATCAGCCTCTACAAATGTATACTCTGAGAAGCAAATCAAAGTCATGATGTAGGCACAGGGCAAGACAGAAATCAGAACTTCTTTCCCATGCTAGCAGATGTATGGGGCATTGCCAGCGTAGCATGCAGGATGTCTTGAGTTTAAATAACGAATTGGTTTGAGTACCAAGGGTTTCACCAAGTCTGCACTGAAGTAATAAAACTAGAGGGGATCCTAGAGGTGATGAAGTTCCGCTCCTGATCATTGCAGGCTCTAGTCACTGCTTTCTAGGAACTCAGCAAGCTCCTAATACTGGGGAGTTTGGGTCCGCTGTGCCTATAGGGAGGCTATTCTTTGTAGAATGTCATTCCTCCAGTTAAAAACCTTGTGTTGACATCCAATTTTCAGTTTATTCAAGGAAAGCTCACACTGCTTTACTTTTGTGCCAGCATCTTCTATTTTCACACAAAAAAGATCCTTCCCCCTCCTGGCATTCATCCCTGTGATGTATTTATAGACACTAATGGGCTTTTATGCACTCTCAGCTTTCATTTGTTAGCAGAAGCAAGTCAAGCTTCACCAGTCCCCTTCATTTGAGCAAAATTATAGGCAGTATTGTAGCCAGAGCTGTTCAGCATTGTATATTCTTCCCCCAAGCATTACCTGCATGCTTTTAATGAAGTAGACGATGATGTGTCTTTGTTACTTTCACAGGTGTCACTGTAGCAGCTTGTTGTCATCTTACATTCAGATTGTATGCCCATATTCTTCTCAGCACTTCTACCCTGATGAGCTCCTATTTTATATCCCGAGTTTTGGGGTTTTTATTAGGCTGTTATGACCTGATGTTTTATGATACTGAATTTCATTCTGTTTCTATTACTCTAATTCTTTCTGTCTAACCTTCCAATCTTCTTCTGTTGCTGATACAGCCTGAATTTGTGTCACTGGCAAATTTCATTAGCATGCTTTTTGTGGTAAGGTCATTGAAAATATTAAATAAATTTTGAGTGTAGCTCATAGTCATCTCCTATTTATCCATTTTCCTTGCTCTCTTACAAAGAGGTTTTCAGCCCTCACCTTCATCTCAGTTAATGAACTCCCATATAGTGCTCTACTGAACTCCAGATAGTCTAGATCTTTCTGAGGGTTAGAAAATCAGTTGTCTTATCAAAGAAACCTAGATGAAGTCAAAGTAATCTGATATGGCCTGTCATTTCTTGTCCAATCCACTCAGAATTTGGGGCTGGAAATAACTCAGTTCTGCCTGTTTCATTTTCTCAATGCATATGTTCACTTGAGTTTTATTTCCATACAACTCCTGGTCATTTCTGTACCCAAATTCCTTAGCCAATCTGCTTTGACTCCTATATTCTTTTCCATTTGGGCCATGCTCTATTTTCTTTACATACCGTGTGATCTATGTTTTTTGAATTAGCTAAATACCAAACTCTTCCTGTGGCAAATAATGTGGTAAAGTATAGCTGACACATAGATTTACATAGTCCAGGATGATGCTTCTTCCTAGTTGTCATGGTGTGTAGTTGTGGATAACAGCTGGGGCAGTATAAACTCCATGTCCCAGCCATATGTGAGCAGATGATGATGATAAAAGGTCACTGCAAAAGCAGTTGTGCACCATCAAAGAGTACAGAGTTTTTAATTTTCAGATAAAGGTCAAAGTCAAAGGTTCAGCCACAGTCAAATACCATATTAGAGGGGTGAAGACAAGATATGCCATTTGCTGTGATTTATGGCACACAAGATGGCAGGCAGGGTAACAACCAGCCATCTCTTTCCCCTCAGCCTTGCTGACCATGGTCCTTTTACCTATTATGGCTTTGGGGTCATAGTAGGTGGCTTCAGCTGCTGTAATGTTTAGCATAAACAGTGGACAGTCTCAGTGGACATTTGGAAGAAGAATAAAAGAAAAAAAATCTGGAATTTCTTCCTGTTTCCCCTCAAAAAATAACAGTTGTAATAATAAAGAAAAAGGCTGGGGAGGATTCTGGAAATAGCCATAAATTTGTCTACTAACAGTGAGACTTCAGGGAGTTATAAGGGGGGCAAGCATTCAGTGTATTGAAGGTAATAAACTGGGGGGTGGCTGCTGCCTTTTGAAAACGTCTGCTAGAAGAGATGAACGTTGTCTCTAGCAGACCTGACCGGTGAGCTCTGGAATGGGCCCTCAGTGCAGCAGAGAACACCCAGTCCTGGAATGCCTGCACAGTTTGAGTGTTTGCTAGGCCTTCCAAAATTGTTCTCAAACATGCCAACATCTTTTTTGAGTCCATTTTCCTCACTTTTGATTTTTGCCTTTTTGGAAGAAAGAAAGAGGGAAGGCAGCCAGCACTGCAGTTGGGATGTGCCTTGAGACCCTCCATAAAAAGCAGTGGAAAATTAGAAGAAAGGGATTGATATGGACTACATCATCACAGCCTTCGATTCATCAGCATGTCTACAAGTTTTACAGCATTACTGAAGTAAGGAATAATCTCAGTGAGTCCCTCACAAACAGAAAATTGTATGGAACAACTTTATCACTAATGATTTTGTAGAAGTTGGTTTCCCCTGGAATGAATTTGACCCAATTACTTTGAACCTTTAAAATATTAAATGCAAATTTCTCCTCTATTAGATCTTATTTAAAATGTTTATTATAGAGTGTCTTCTATCCGTTACTATTGGCTCAAAAAAAGAATAGTTCAATAGCTGTTACAGAACAACCATTTATAGTCTTACTTTAACAGCCATCACAGTTTTGGTTTGAAATTCCTGTTTTCATGGATTTATCATTTGGCTGCAAAATGTTCCAATGTTCCAGACTGAAGCTTGGCATAAGGACTCAGCTAGAGATTGCATTTATTCAATTAATCTTGGTTTCTTCATGTGGGTTTTTTTTATTTCAGAACTGCCACATAATAATAATAAAAATACTATTTTAAAGAAACTATTTTGCCTCTAGTATGAATTAATGCCACTGGGTATTTAAAATGTCAGATGCTTTTTCATTACTAACAGGTTTACTGCATGGTGCATTATTACAATTTCAGAACATATTACATGCATTTCTGTCACAAATCATGGGACAAAAATATTCTGGGCCCACTTCTGTGTGATGTTACGGTAACTTTGCTTGGGTTTTGTACTGAAAAGCTGTTGTGAAGCTGACAGTCACAGGAAGATGATTCTAACTGCTCAAGAGTCTTCAGATGGCAGGGACATCAAGGAAGCCTGCACACTGACTTCATAGCTTTAACACTGGCTGGGATCAGGGTTCATGTTGCCAGCCTCATATTTCTGTAGGTATTTGCAGCCACAAGCCAGTGTCAGCCATGCAGTGTAGCTGCTCCTTGCTGAGAAGTGGCTTAAAATCTCAGTGTGCAAAAGCAGCTTAAAATTGTTCTTAATTTGTCTTTTTTATTCTTTCTTTCCATCCGCTCCATGTTTCAATTCATGTTTTGTAACAGGAATAGGAGACTGGAAACAGTATCTGGAGTGCAGAAAATTGTTTGCAAATCTGAAGTACTGGATCATAGACTAATAAATTTAAAAAAAAAATCCCACCAAAACAAAACTTTTATTCCTGATTAAATAATTCTTTCATAGCACATACTTTATTCTAAGCATAATGTCAACAGTGTTTGCTTGTCATGGAAGGCCACAGTCTGGACCCCCAGCTCAGGGACTGACAGGATCTGTCGCAACCCTGCGTGCACAGGCACTTGTGGCATATATGATGAGCAGCACTTGAGCTGCTTATGAACCAAACACAGCACTGGGACAGCACCCTGTCTCCTTCTCATTTTTGTCCTTGGATTAGTGCAGTAGAGCAAAGGAGATGTTGTTTTTGTCTGTATCTGTAGAGATAATTACAAATCTAAACTATATATGTTCATGCTTCACATATTTAAGTAGTTGTTTATAAATATGGATTAGCCCAGCCAGTGAATATTAACAATGACAAATATCTTGTGTTCTTTGGCATTGTTTATCAACAGGTATTCCAAAATTCATTGCAGTTTTAACCTCATGATTTATACAAACTCTGAGTTATGCACGGAATTCACCCTGTGACAAATTGCAGGCAAAACAAAGCAGCAAATTAAGTGTAGCGATTAATGTATTCAGGCATAGTAAAAAGGTCATCTGAAAGTAACAGAATTTAGGGAGAAGAGTTGCCCACATTAGAGTTCAGCATGTCTGGACTACCATCTTTTTGTAGCAAGTTCACAAGTCATAGTAATACCCTGAGATTTTAATGGCTATAAGCAGTCCAACAAGGTTTCCAGTCCCACAGAAGCATTGCTTTCCAACTACAGTAACAGACATGGTACTTGGGAATGAACTCGGCCTTGCCACTGTGCCAGATATTGGTCAGTTTTGTATGACTGGTGGTCTGTTGAGGAAGCTCCCTGTCTGCTGATCTGCATGACCAAATTTAACCTACTCAATGCAATTGATCTGCAAGAGACGTACAATGAAGCATAGTGCATCCCTCTAAAAAGAGAGTCACCCATTGCTTTGCCAGTATAAATTTCACTTGTACTTCTCTTAGAGACCTGCCACTCAAGTGCAGACCCACTTCTCTTATGATTTTTGACAAGATCACAGCTGGAGATAGTATGGCTGCAGGCATTATGCATTTTCATGCAGGCTGACTACTATTTCAGGATGAGAGAGAGTGATTACAAATTTTGACATATTGAGGAAAAAATGAGGAGGTCACATGGACTGCAATTTGAAAATACAAAATAATAAAAATTAGGAAGTCATGTGGACTGCAATTTAAAAATACAAAATAGTAAAAAATAATAATAGCAGAGAGTATAAAATAATTTTTGGCCACCAACACCTTGAGCCTTTGAAGCTATTTTATTAGATGTAGTAATTGTGCTCCCGTGAGAAGTATCACAATTATTCTGCCGTTTTGCCAAGCTTCTTGTTCTGAGAACTATAAAAAGTGTCCTCTCAGATTTACTCATACATTCCAGAACAGAAGATCCATAAAGGTCAGGAGATAGATTGTGTTTGTTATAATGATATTGAACTCTAACCTTAATATTTTTCAGTAGTACCTCTTAAGTACAAATGAATGCTCAAATGGAAATAAAGGGTATGTTATGCTAAAAAGACAAGTAAAGAGACATAAAGCACAACAACGGAATAATTAAATGGAGCTGAAGAATGAACTACATCGTTCCAGGGTCATGGCTGAGTTGTGTGGTTACCAGGTTGGGTGGGAGGGACCATGTTGATTGTGCTTGTGTTGATCTCAAAAACAGAAACAGGAAGAAACATGAGGCAAAGATGTGTAAAGGGGTTAGATACAAGTCAGGTTGCATTTGTGTATCGTTCATCGTATTTGCATAGACATAATAAGTCATTCCAAGACATCCTGGATGAAAGTAAATAAATCCATTTAGTACTGGACTGCATAGGCATGCTGGTTCTGGTCTCAGGACTTGACTCCACATTTTCTAAAGCACATTCTATTTCTTTAGTGTAGGCATGCCTTATAATGATTTCTTGGCTAGCTTTTCCATCAGCTGTGAGCTTCAAGGGACTGGAAGAAGGAGACTTAGCCATGTTGTATCACATGGAGCGTGTAGTGGTTATAGTGGTAATCATATGAAACATGGAACTTCGGGAGGGTGAGGGTTACAACTAGGGAAGACAAAGTAGATGATTTTGCTTTACATTCAAAAGGAATAAATATCTTAAGGCATGTTGATATTTCATGGTTCACATAGTAGGTGTGATTGCTACACATGAAGTATAATGTAAGCTGTAGAGTTGGGACTAGGAAGTTCTATAAAGTGGTATGTTCTGTGTAAGAACAAATGAGGTCATAAATTTGAGGCAATTAGCAGAATTCAGCTAATTAGAATTTATGATGGTATAGGAGACACTTTGTGCTACTGAGAGGCATCAGACTATCTTGTGTTAAATACAGACTGTGTATTCAGTTGTAATCCAGTTTGACCCAGTAGTTTCTCCTTGGTGTAGGGTTACTTTACAGATTTCTCTATAGTTCTGTAACACCAGATGATGTTGTTCTTTTATTATCTCATGTTCTGCTCAGTATGTTGATGGCTCAGTAGTACCATCACAGGGAGACGTGGGTTTGCAAGCATTTGCTTTCCAGTTCTGAGCACAACCTGTGACAAGAACAGTCAGTCCATGCCTTTGTTTCTGGTAAGTGTTTGTGTGGAGCTGCTTAACAAGGGACATTCATTTCCAAAGAGATATTTAGAGCCTCTTGCCCTCTGTTTCTTGTTGGGAAATACTGAAGGTGAAACTCATTATTCCTCCAGAGCAATGCTTTAAATGATCCTACTATATAGGAAATGGAAGTTTGTGCCAAATCCTGAATGTTTCTGAATGCCTGGGTACTCCTGCCTCAGTTTGTTCCCCAATGACAGTTCCATGATTCAGTGTTGTTCTGAGAAATTCTTGCTTGATTTTTACATTCCTTCCATTCAGACTGTTTATGTTTGGGCTCCCTGGTTTTACAGGGACATGCAGCCTTCTTTTCCGCACTGTGGGGATTGTTGATCAGAATGCAAGGAATATAGCAATAAGGGTAGTGATTTTTTTTTTTTCAGAATCTTTTTAATATTGTCACTACTGTCTCTACTTTGCCATTGCTCTGAGGATTACATAAAGAACAGTGATGAAAACCTAAATACTGGAAAAAACACTTGGAATGCTTTAGAGGGGAATCAAGGCCTTCTACCTGACATGAGAAATTTAGAAACTGTCTTCTAGTTATGGACATTAGAGATCTGATGATAATTTTGTAAATAGAACCAAGCCAATATATCTGGAAAAGTAATCACCTACAATAGTGACTATGTCCTTTCCAGAAAAACAAATGTATGCTAACTGCAGCCAAGGACTGTTAAGGTACCTTTGTGAAAAATAATTTTCTAAAGGCTTGGGTCTTTTCTCCCTTGTTACATCCCTGTACCCCTGTATTGAAATTCTAGATAAAGCATTTGCTCTTGCAAGTGATTTTTCCTCTTATGTGTCCAAAGGCAAAAGAAAATCATACCAGTGGCAGTCAAAATATTTGAATTATAAACGGAAGATTAGCTGCCACCTCAGTAATGCCACCTATGTTCTTGTGCTCTGTATTGTGAGTGAAAGCCAAGCCAAATAATTCACTGGTATGTTTGCAGATCCAAGTCATTGCTAGTGCTTCTTCTTCCACCTGAGTTTGTTCCTGATCCATCTGTGTGAGGTGTATTGGTACTGGCTGGTCTTGTGTGAGCACTGATCCTGTACAGACAGAACATGCACCTACTACCAGTCCCCCAGTTGGTTAATAACTGAATTGAGTTAGGACTGACAGAAAACACCAGGTTTGGTTTAATTCTGTCAAGTTTTGTTAGTCCTTCTCCAGATCCACTTTTAAAGGTGTCTTTAATGATTTCAATAATTCATCCAATCTTGGTAAAAGAATTTCCCCCAGACTAGTTGTCCTGTGAATGAATCATGGAATTTTGGGTAAGGTGTTTTATCTGAGACTCTTCTCATTAGCATTAACAAAGTATTGTCTGTCTGTCAAAGGTCACAAAACCCTCAGACTGTACAGGCTGAATCAAGCCTTAGACTCTTTCTGAAACCTTTCCAGTATCAAGCTTGCTGGATTCATGCACTGAACTGGCAGAGGCACAGATTCTGATCCAGAAGTCACGATGCTTCAGGTCTGCCTCTTATCCATTGGTTGGAGCATAAGCAGAGGAAACTCAGGATTGTCTTTAAAAACTCATGTATATTATCTTCGAAAGGTTTTGGTACCAAAACCATGCTGAGTGGAAGCTGACTGAATCACTTCCTTCTAAATGACTGAAGAAAAGAGTGGAATTTTCAGTTCTTTAAAATATTATTTTTTGATCTTTGGAAGGAAAGACCTTATTTTTCCACTGCTGATATACACTGATACCTGAAGAGAAGGGGAAAGATGAGAAAAGGAAAACTGAGATATGAGTGAATAGGTGTCTGACCAGATAAAAACCAATCATACATCTCAAAACTTGCATGATATTTATCGTACCTCAGTCAAAGTTATTCTTCATGGTTAAATTAAAGAATCTAACATCACCATTGCTGTCTTCCTAGAAATAAAGCACTGCAGTCTTTTACTTTGGTGGTGGAAGCTAATTCTCCTGCAGTCAGTGAGTATAAAGAAACGGAAATCAAGAAATGTGGTTTTCAAGTGAACTGGATACTTTCCAGGTTTCTTTAATACAGCTGAAGTGAAGACTGTGTAGGACACCACTGAGTCTCTCAACAAGAGAATTCTAATGGAGCCTGAGATTGTGAGCTTTCTGTTCAGGCAGAACAGAGCAACTTTTCAAAGATTGTCAAGGATGAAACTTAATTGGTTGCTGCAAGAGACCAGGAAATAATAATTCAAACTGCCTGACACATAACTCAAGAAATAGAAAGGCATTAAAGGCCAGATGTCATGCATAATCGTGTAAGAGCTGAGAAAACTTATGTGAAGTCTAGACCAAGAAGAAAATCTAGATAACATAAAATTTTCTGCCTATATGGTTCTAGAGATCTTGGATGTGAATGACAGTGCAGTAAGAGCCAGAAAAGTAAAACCAAAAAACTCAAATTCCAAGATTGAAAGACCATGCTGGACATATGAAAACCAGGGAGAACCTACTCTGAGTTTTCAGAAAGCTAACATTTACACCATGGCAGTCAGATAAACAAGCTATTAACGTTCGTACTGCAAGAGGATTTAATGTACAGAAATACAGAACGCTGCTGCAATTTTTGCAGAAGCAGATAAGGTTTATCTCTTGTTGTTATAAGCATATGCAGGATTTTCTTACGAAGAAAAAAGAACTGAATGAAAAAAGGAAGAATACAAACCAATTTCCCAACATCGAATGGAATTTTCTCATCTGTGAAAAATGCAACCACCATATTCTTTTTCCTCACTTACTGCTCCAGCTGGTTTCCTCCCACACGTCATCAAATCCTTTTGTAGATTTCATTAGCCCAGCGTCTTCTTCTTTAACAATGTGAGAGTCTTTTTCTGTGCTAAATAAATACAAATGAATATTAATACACTCTTCTTTTGTTTGACTCTTCTAACTTAGAGCTACCGCAGATGCAAATTTTGTTCACTGTGCTAGTATTCCATTGGAAGGCAAAGGACAACAGTTTTTTCATAGACTTTAATAACAGTAATTTAGAAACACAGATTAGGTAAGGTAGGTTTCCTGCTGCACATGTGAAACAGCTCTATGTCTGCAAACATAAGATGATCCTAAACAAAAACCCTTCTCAAAACATGCAAAAAATTGTGATTGTTTTATACATCAGAAGTTACATTTGCAAGGAATCCTGTTAATAGATTACTAGATGGCATCCTAGTTCTTTTCCCATACAGGAAACAAAAAGAAAATCCTTAGATAACACTACATAATGCTATCCTTTAAGGATTTCTTTTGTCGTAGTAACATGCAAAATATTTCAATGCAACACAGACATAGTTTTACCTTAGTTAAGGCAGGAAAAAAATCCATCAAAGAAGAGTTAATCACTCCCAGCAAGAAAAACAACTTATCTTCCATACAGTTGGATTCTGTGTTCAGTAATTTTTGATTAATTTTATTTACAAATGAAAGAACCCCCTTCATCTGTGTAGCATTTTTTGTATCATAGGATTTCAAATATGAAGATGGCTTATATTATTTTTCTTTTTTTTTTCACAGCAGAAGTGGAATAAAGTTGCTGTGCTCTGATATATTGCTTTATCCAGCCATCCCAGTGGATCTAAAGAACCTGAGTTAGTAGGTCACTTAAAGTGCTGGGGAGAAGTGAAGGACACAGGAGAAAGGAGCATGTTGGAACTCAGTCATGGAGAACAAGATTTGTTAAACTTTGTAGTTCATTCTATTTCGTATTTTGATCAAAGGAGGAAAACACTGCTGGACTGAAGTGCACTCCCGTTCTTCCTCTAGCCCCATCCTAGAGGACAAGCTTGCGTGTTTTACTTCCATCTGGTTTGTGCCATGCCAGTTTGGAGTCCTCGGCTCCTGACCTGTCCTTTTTTTCCAGTTTTTCTAAAGAACCTTCTTTTCTGTCTAGCATAACTAAATGTTTCATTCCCATGCTTCAAACTTCATATGGCTGTTCACAATCTGATTTATTCTTAAAGCACCAATTCATTCCTTAATGCTTGTCTACCTCATAGTTATGTATCTGTACAAAATTAACTTGATGGTGGGAAAATTCTGCCCACAGATGTGGAAAGCTTATGCTAGGATCAGTTCTCAATTATTAACAATGATGTAAACTTGGAAGAGTTATACTGAAGATTTTTCCATTTAGGGTGGTTTTCAGTATCAGGTGGCATTTGTCATAAATTTATGCCACAGGTTGGTAGTACACTTCATTTGGTTTAAATGAATTTCACTTCGATTAGGCTTAAATAAATTAGGGACAGCATTAAGCGGTAGATACACATTAACTTAGTAAACAGCTCCTGCATTCCAAGATATTATTCCTTCTTATGTAGCACTGAACATTGACTCCACATCTCTACCAGCAGATCAGAGCATATGAGCACTCACTAATCCACTTCAGCATGAAGCAGACAGGCTTAGCTCAGGATCTGCACGGATCTACTGCAGGGGTTTTTTTTGGTCTCACATTACATATTTACTGAAGTTAGACTGAATGACAATTTATCCTGTCTTCACTAAGAATATGAAGACGGCTGAAAGAGGAATTTGATTCAATTCTTTTATTTGAATCCAGCCTGAATTGAATTTTCTTGAATCCAGCCTGAAGTTCACACTACTGGCTCAAAATAAGAGCTTGCTTTTTTTAAAAAAAAATATATATATATATATATGGGCTCTACATAGTGCACATGGAGTAGTATATTTGGCAGATTTGAAATCAATCCTGTTCAGAAAAGCTGTGTTATTTTGCACTTAGATTATTGTAAAAGTATCCTGCCAAGAGAGTATGTAGGAAGAAGATCATTCAGTTACCCTGATTAAAAACATTTGTAGATGTCATTTGAAACTTGTATGCAGAAACCATTTCTTTTGTTACCATTTCTGTAGTTGGCATTTTACTTCTCCATATATGTGCATGTTCGCAGAAAACTGCCAGGCTGTTTTCCCAACTGCGCTGCAGACAGTACAGAAACCTTGTTTCAGGTCAGCACCCCGTTGTGGTGTGCTAGGGTCATATCAGTAGCCTGGGGAACATCTGATGGTGCCCCAGCAACAGTTACCCTTGTTCCCTTAGCTCCTGGACTTGAATTGTTGAGGTTGTTGCTGCCTAATCTCTCCTGCTTGGCTTTGTCTCCAGGTGGAGCATGTGGGTGCACTCACATGAGGGTTGTGACCACTAGCTGTTAGATGTCATGTCCTGTAAATTCTAGCAAAGTCAGAGCTCGTTTCAAGAATATCTATGTGTAAATGACAGTAGCAGATCATCTACTATAACTACTTCACCAAGAAAACCAGAATCAAACACGTTGTAAATATTTTTCTTTTAAAAGCTGAAAATAATCTTTTCCATCATGTAAGAAACTGATATAATTCTTCATCCTTTCTAACAATTCACATTCACAATGGGATCACAGTGAGAAATAGAACGTGCTTTATTAAAAAAACTTGCCTTGAATCCAAGATACAACAAACTGCACTCAAATATATAAGCCCTTCCTCTCCGTTTAGAGGGAGGTAGGCCTTTCCTCAGATATGGTCCACATAGAATTCTTTTGCATTGATTTAGGATAACTGATTCCAGCACTCTATTACTCATATTGTTCAATGTCTTTTGTTTCTGCCTGCTCATTTAAAAGTGGCAAGTTCCACCATGAGAGGGTTAACAAAGATGTATCACTGTATTCCAGGGATGGATGACCTTTTCTCTCACATCATTTAAGATACGGCAAATCATTATTTTTCTCAGAGAATTGATGCTTGTTTCCTTTAGATTTGATTAAAGATGCAGATACTGGCAGAAATTTTAAGGACCCAAATGCAAATGCTGATTAAGAATCTTAGTTATTCAGGTATCAGGGTCTTGCCAGAGCTGTGGTTTGCAGCAGACAGGAATCCTGGTGTTAGAATCCTCTTTCTAAAGATTTGAGAATGGTTGAGGCTTCTCCAGCACACTTAACTTCTGTAAGTGAACAGCACTTTTAAATGTGTGAGTCTAAGATTAGCAACAGTAGGTTTTAGTGAGATATATAAATTACTGATACTAGGAGCTTTTCACCTGTTCAAATTATCTGAGTGTTCAAATACAGAATGAATAATCAACTTAGTCACTACTTTTTGAAAACTTAGTTGTGCTATACATAATTTGTTGTATTACTATTTTTTAATGCTTTGTACTTTTACTCCTAGGGAATGTTAATTATACTGTCAGATTAAAAAAAAAATCAGCTTAGCATAAAATACTCATCATTCTCCCTGAAATATCTGAATGCACTGCTGTGCTGCATTTTAACTCTAAGATGAATTGGTTAAAAAGGGAAGAGAGCACTGGGTAGACACATTTCATTAAATGTCCAATTATATTCATAGCTGGAGCTGCAGTGATTCTTCCCTGACCTTAAATAGAGAAGTTGCTCTCCCAATAATTATAATTGCTTGTTAAAATAACCTAATAGTGCAGTACTAGCCTATCAAGAGCTATTTAAACTTAAGATTCAGGTAGCTCTTTCTAATTCTAGCCACTTCTTTTGTTAGGGCTAATTGAATCATACAGGTTATTCCACAGTCCTCTAAGAGAAAGCATTCTTGCTTTACCATTCACACAAAATCTTGCCAAACAGTCATGCAGCAACATCTCCGGCTGAACTGCTGGTTTACTGATTTTAGTAACAAATGTCACTAAATCTAAGGACTGAGATAATGCAATAAATGAAAGAAAACCCTTAAAGCTTAGAATTGTTTAGAAATACTCCCTATTCTCTCTATGAAATTTTTTCAGATATACTACGTCAGCCAGTTGCCTGAATATGGAATACCCACCTGTCTTCAGTGGAAGTGAGTTCAGAGCATAAGGGAAAAAAAAAGCAGTTCAAGGGCAAGATTGCTACATTGGATAAAAAAGAGAGGAAAATATAATGCTGAGGAGGAATAATAACTAATATTAAGCTTGGAAATTTCAGAAAAAAATACTTCCTGGTTTTTAGTTTAACAGTAAAGAAAGCTGTACAGAGCTGTCCAAAGTGATGAACTTTAAGCTGGCTGATTAAGCTGAGGAAAAAATATGGATTAAATTTAAACAAACCAATCAACCAACCAAACAAACCAAACAAAAAGAACCCTGACCTTTCAGTTGAATGCATTTGTTTGGTAAAGTGTTTATTTTGGTTTTTTCCTTTTAAAATAAAATAAAGTTGTTTCCTTTTAAAATAAAAACACTCCCCCTTTTATTTCCTAAGTGTTCTTAGTTCTCCCTGCCCCTACTTTTTTTCAAAACAGCTGAACAATTCAAATTTACAATGACTTTGGCCAACCTGAGTCTGCATCTTTCAGCACATTCATCAGTTTCTTAAAGAACTTCCTCAAGTCAAAATGCAAAATGAAACACTCATTCTCCTGCTGTAAGATGAATGAAAACCTACAGACATACCTGTACTGAACTGATAGTTAAGTGTAAGTTCAGAAAGGACTTGTTCAAAAAAGATTAAGAGTTTCTGCTGAGTTAAAGGAGGGATAAACTTGGGTAAACTACTCAACAGTTCAAAGTTACTCAGCTGGAAAGCTTTACAAAGCCCTTGCTTCTTTGTACACCCCCCCTGGATACCTGTAAAATAAGGAGAAAACAGGAATACATTCAGAAGTTGGTGTTCCTGCAGGGAATGGTGAAATGAGCATCCTGTTTGAGGGAGGATGTGGTTTGCAGGTGGCAAAGAGGAACTGGAGATCTGCCAGTGTGAATACCAGCATGGCATTCAAGTTAACTCCATCAACCTCCCAGCCAACTCTAAGTAACACATGCTGCATGCTAATAAACATCATATGGCTTTTCAGTCTGTGGTGGGAAGGGCCAAAGCTGCAATTTTTCAGATAGATAAAGTACTGCTCTGGTATCAGAAGGATGATTTAATTAACAAGATTCATTGTAAAGGCAGAGTATGGACAAAGGAAAAGATTTCAGAATCACAGCAATGTCATGATTTAAAGTTTGCACTGGATGGGGGAAGAGGGAGAATTGGCTAATAAGATCTTGCCAAGAGAAGATTCAGGCTAATGGCATGCTCAATAGAAGGACCCTGGAATGTCTAGATACATCTTCTGCAATGTCTTTAGACAGTTGACAACAGCATATTAATAAAATGCAGGAAAAGGTTAAAATATCTTGTCAGTAAGACACTGTATGAAGGTTCCTTGGATGAGGTTATTTTATGTCATTTCTTATTTCAATACACAGCAGCCACCAGGCCACATGAAATTCCTAAATTAATATTATAAATTATGTAATTTTACTGTTCTGTCATGTCTGTCAACTTCAATTCTTGATGTCAGTAGAGAAGCCATAGAAGGAGATGCATGTCTGGAGGGGGTTGCTTATGTTTTTCAGTAAGTCTTTTCCTTTTTTGGATTTGAAAGGTCTGATTAGAATGTGTTGTCTAGTACAAATATTAGCTAGATACTTGGAAAGATCTTACATATTTGCCAGGAGTGTTAACAGTGGGACCCAATTACAGTAGAAAAGGTTCAAAACAAGTATGCAAGATGTAATCACCACAAGTCTCAATGACCAGTCTCTCTAATTATCAGGTGTTTAGCCTCCATAACTGCAATTCCATATAATCCTCATGAACCAGGCAATATATAGGAAATTAAAGTAGAATCTTCTTGTTGAAGGGAATGCGTCAATGTGGATTGTAAATGACAGATACAAAAAACAAGGGGACAACAGTAGGAACATATCAGTTCATCTGCAGAACCTCATCTGATAGCTATTAATCAGAGAATGAAACCTTGGGCTGGATTCTTAGGCAGCCTAAATTGAATCGTCTAGACTAGTATGAACAGAAAGGATTTACATGAGCTGAGGTCTTGTCCCACAAGTTTGAAATGTCAATTTCATTTTATAGCGTATCAGAAAGCCTTCATTCTTCTTTCTGAAAGTTCTACTGGTTATATCTGCAGAAAATTAACCTTGTCTGTCTGAGGTCATCAGCTGCTTTTACTACTCTTTAAAAAGAAAAGGGCTTTTAGTTGACTGTCTTCAGAGGTACACATTTAGGACGCAGTGTAATTATCTAGCTTGAAGCTGTGATCTGTAGCTGTGGAAATAATTGCGGAAAACTTTAGCAGAATTCAAGAAAAAGGAGCATATATGCTTTAGTTATGTGAGGGAAATGTGAATCTTCCAGATGTGAAACCATAACGTGCAGCACAGGAAAAGCCCTTAAAATTCAGGCAAGTAGGACACGAGAGGGTAATAGAAACTGTAGGGTGATGTGATCATGAAGCAATATGCTTCATGCTCAATTCACAGCCTGATCACAGCTGCATCAATCCAGATTCAAATATCTTTGGGCAAGTTGCTCAGGAATTACCCAATATATGTAATTGAACAAAATAGACTTTCTTTCATTTAATAGCAATTCTTGTACCCAACTTTCTAGGGCTTTTTCTTCAATAATTTTCCTGGAGGAAGGGGACTGTACAGAAACTAAAGCTTTATACAGTTCCAGTTTGGAAAAGCTTAGTATTAAAATCTTGCAAACCTTATTTTCCATAGACTGCCCTAATGGCAATAAAAGGAATCTAGCAGCCCCTGCAGAGCTGGGGTGTTCCAGCACACATGCCTTACGTTTTTCTAGTAACTTTAATACACTGAGGCATGTCAGTCCAGGTAGAAAACTCAGCCTTCTGAAATAAGCCTATTTAGGTCAATGTGTCAAAGAAATTAAATTAGTTTGCAATTTTTTTTGGTGAAGACCCATTAACAGTTGAAAAAACCTTCAAATTCTCAGAGTAGTGTGTTTATTTGAATTTGAGGCTCTACTGTAATAATTTTTATTTATTAAAAATCAAAAACATGAATCTTGAAAACTATTTTAATTCCACTGTTTGGTTGAGGATATAAACTCAGCTGTATAAAGATTCAGTGTGGTGGTTCCCACAGTGACTGTAGTTACACCATAGAATATGCAAATATATTTTCTTCTAAAACTGAAAATCTACCATTGTCTGTAAAAAATCTGAGCAATTTCACATGCATAGGGAGAGATATATTTTTGAAGGAACAGCACTATTGAATTTTGAGCTTCAATAGTCTTTCATTTCTCATCTATAATTACCCATTAAGATAGGGTTTGTACCACTGTATTTCTATAGAACATGACAACAATTCCTTTTACAGGCACTTATTTTTGTAGTATTTCAAATGTGAAGATCAAAGTGATTAATGGATTCCATTTCAGTGCAGAAGTACTAAAGAAAATGCTTCCTTAGATGACTTCTGTAATCAGGTTTAATTAAAACAATTTTTGTACTTCACAAAATGAGATTCAGATATTTATTTGAATGTAACTATAGTCATTTAATTAAATGATTAGCAATCACAGAGATGACATTATTAGTTCAAGCTCACTTAGCATGTATTTTAGCTTGAGGCAAAGCCATGGGCTAAATTCAAGACAGGCACCTAATTTTTTTCCATTGCATTAACATAAAATCTTGTGAATGTAACGTATTATTATTGTAGTCTGACTTATAGCAAGCTCTAAGGAATTTTACCCAAGACTGGAACCCAATGTGCTGGGCCTAAGAGCTGCTTGGAAGAGAGTGCTCCTGACAAGCTCAGTTTATAGTTCAAGTAGACGATACAAATAAATATGAAGAAGAACAGGTAGATGCTGCTCCCAGACCTGCTGCTGGTCACAGCCTATCTCCAGAGGATCAGGTCTGATGCAATAGCCAATGTACCCTCCACTAACACCACAGCAGTTGTGAACCCACTCTCTTAATTATAAATTAAGGGCTTTATAGCCATTCATTGTTTTTCTGCCTATATGTTGACTAACTAAAAGGTTTGTCCTTACTACTAATGTGAAAAGCTTGAAAGTAAGCATCAGTTAGTGTAAATTTGTTGCTTTGTCATCTTCCTTTTATTCTGTGTCCCTATGCCACTGAAATAGTCACCTGTTTCTACTGACATTTCTCTTGTTGGTTTTGGTGCAATGGGACACAAAAATCTGGAGGTGATTTGGAAACAAGTGGTACTTCTAATGAAGAGTAGAAACCTTAATTCCATTAGATAAGCATAAGACAAGAGGAGAGAAAAACCTCTTAGTGAAAGACACTCTAGAGATACAGCTTAACAAGATTGTCTCCAGCAGGGCTTTCAGACTGTATAGTACCACGAGTGTGGCCTCATGGTGTCTTAGAGCCCCCAGCCCAAAAGGCCATGTGTTCCTGCTGTGCAGTCAGCCTATGTGTTTGAAGAGGAACCAAACAAATGATTATTAGTGTACAGAAGATTTCCAAGAGAGATGCAATTATTATACTGCCACAGTCCAACCCTGATTAGTGTTATAAAATGTGCTGTCTTTGAGGTAGATGGACAGGTAAAGATATTTGAGAGATGGGAGCCAGAAGCCAAATCGCAAAGTATTAGTGTGCTACTGTGGGAATGATATTAAGACAGTTCTAAAAGCTGGAAGGATGCAAAGGGAGAAGTGGGATACTTGGCTGTGGAGGTCTTGGGCAGAAGTGTAATATGCTGGCTGTTTATTCCAGTTTTCTCATTTGCAATTTATGAATAGATGAAAAGAGCAACTGAAAACAAAATAAAAGTGTAATTGCCTTTTTCAGTCTTCATTAGCATTCTCCTCTTGAACAGATGGGACTTCACTGGATATTCTTATGTTAAGTTTTGTTCTGTTCTGAGCCATATTATGTTATTTTAATTATTTAATAGACAAATGTATAGACAGAGTTATCTGAATTGTCATGAACAAAAAGCTTAGAGCTAGGAGAAAAACAATTTTTTCATGTCAACTTAAAAGTCACCTGAAATTTACCTAGTTTCTGATTTTTCTTATCATCCTGAAACCAAGGACATGTTTAGTAAAATATTCATTGTGGTTTACAGATCACATCTGCTTTGAGACCATCACCCCTGTTAAGCTTCGTTACCAGTTTAAAATTCAGCTCATGTTTTCTAAAGTGGTTGCTGAGATTTACAGACATAGAACATGTCTGCAAACTGCACCAGATTTACTGTCTTCAGGTGCATGTGCTACTGCTCTTTACATTTTGTTGTTTGATTGATCTGTAGGCAGGAGGAAAACTCAAGCACTGAGATAGATCAGCAGTATATTTCAACTCCTTTTATTTTCCCTTGGTTTTTTGTTTGGTCTGATTGCAGTTATTTGCGTTCATATCGCATGGTGTCGCTGAGTGAAAAGTTGCTGGTGTTGTCTTAACAGGTGTAACTTTTAAATAAATACTTATTCTTAGAAAAGGAGAAAAAATCTGGAAAACCAAAACTACATTTGTCAGATTTGGCAAATATTTTCTTTAAGAAAAGGAAGTGGAAATTCTAAATGTTAAACAATGTTTCATTCTGGAGCTGACAAAAAACTGGATTTTAACATTTGAGACATCATTTGAATGTGTGATTTAAGTCATAGTATTAGGTTAATGAGCCTCTAAATTTATAAGGAAAGTATCTAATTTTGAGTCAAATTAACTGTTTAAAATGTCTTGCTTTTATTGAGAGCATCTAAAACGCTTAATGTTAAATCAAATTTCTTTCAGAGTTTTTTTTTTTTCTTTTAGCTATCAAACCAAAAACTCATTCTCTCTCAGAGAGCAGACAGATTTGTTAACCATAGAATCTTTGCTGTTGGAAAGGCAGAATGAGAAAGAGGCAGAAAGAAAAATACATTTTCCTTCCCCATTTTTCTTGAAACAATTTGACCTTTGTGCTTGCTGCAGCCCTGTTTTGTGGAGCAAATGTTCATCATCATGTGATCTGTCCTGTCAGTTACAGCAAACATTGGCTTTTTTTGAAAAAGTCCTGACAGGCACCTATAATTCAAAATATATGATAAAAATAAAACAAACCAGTACAATGCTAGAGGTTTACAGAGGTACTTGACTGAAACTTGCCAAATAAATGAAGATGGTGTGCAAAAGGCAGGATTTGGGACAAGGCGATCATTAGTCACTGTTTTAAGAATGGACATTTTCTGGAAAACCCAAATCTTAAAGTTTGGTTAGTCTCTCAAGGGGGAAGAGTAGGAATGCAGTTTGGAAAGAATTAAAATTAATTCTGTCTTAGGCCAAGTGGTTGAAAGCAGGTATCAGTCTCTTCAGACAGCAAGAGTCACTGATATGTGGAAACATGTGCAGTAGATCTCAGTGTGTTCAGCAAACTAGTCTTTCTATTGCTGATGCCATTTTCTGATTTTAATTATAGAGGCTAGTTTTCTTGCTGTAATCAAGCAAGAACCTTCAAAGAGATGAGAAATGTGTAAAGAATGTGTAGAGAAATGCTATAAGTTAAAACGTTGCAGATCCTTGCTGGCTTTGGTGTGACTTGGTCAAGGAGTACAGGTAGAGCTGCCTGCTCCAAGGAACCTTTCTGTTGGCGTGCAAGAGGTAAGAAGGAGAGCAGGCTCCTGAGATGCTGCCTGTGCCTGGCTGGCAGAGGAGTCAGGAGAAACCAGTTTGTGTTCAGTGCAGGCAGCTGGGCTGCCCACAGGCCAGGGACAGGCAGAACCCACTCCATCTAAGCTCTTTCTAACTGAATGAGTTTCATTCTTTTGTTTTATTATTTCCCATCTAATGATGTAGCATTAGGTTGGCTGTTTCTCTCATCTCCCTCTCTTGTTTTCATCCCTTCTGCCACTTCCGAGTTAATTTTCCTGTGGTCTTCCTTTGACATCCTTTCCCCAGATGACTCATTTTGTCATCTTACACTGTTGTTCACCTTTTTGAAAATAACCCAGCATAGTCCCTTGCTCTTCTGCTCTCAAAGGTAACATATTTGCTTTTAAAAATTTAAGAGAATGGGAAAAGGAGGGAAGGTGAATAACCAGAAAAAATAGAATACATCAAACACAAAAGTCAGAAAGTAGCAGGCAGATCTTTAATTAACTCAGGAAAAGACTTGGCTGAGATGAAATACATGATCTTGCCAATGTTTACTAAAAATGAGCACAAGAACAGATACACAGAGCCGCACGAAAGTTCCACCTAGCCCAGACTGCAGCTCAGGAGCTTTCCAAGGCAAATGTGGTTTCTGTATCTTTAGTTAACCCACGGTGGATTTTTCTGTTCTGAACTTATGTCTCTTTACATCCACACAGGCATTTACCATCCATAGCATCTGTTGCCTTTTGAACCAAATCAGGATCCCAATGCTTCTCTTCTGTTCCTCTTCCCTGCTCTGCTTTTGATCTTTGCACTGTGTAAGGGCCTGTTTCCCAGTCAGTTGAGTCTGCAGCTCTTGCCAACTTCAATGGGAATTTGAGGAGCAGTCAGAAAGCTCAGCAATTCAGAAGAAATTCTAATGAAAGAATAACTTGAAAAGTTAATAATTTCCTCTCTGCCATTGTGCGCAGTTCTAGGATATTTCCAAAATCTGAAAAAAAAAAACAGGAACCCTTTCAAAAGGTATTTGTAAACAAACTTTGGGAAAACTAGTACCCTCTCTCTGCAATGACTGAAATGAGAAGTATCCCAAGCACTTGACATGGGGGGTGCCTTAGGATAATGGTCATTTTTCACCTGATGTAATCTGAATAATATCAACAAACCATCAGAAGAAGTTACCGTAAATGAAACAAACATTAACTCTTTCATCATCTTAGTCTGGAGACCTTAGCGCCCAACACACACTTCCTGTTTCATGCAGACTATTGCAAGGATTAAAAAGTGAATCTAAAATTAACCCACTGGGCATAGAAGGTCTTGTATAGGATAACCCCACCTCTACCCTTTCACAACTGCATTTTTGAGGGCCAAATTAGGTAAATTCTGTTTCACCTAGGAGCACCTATAAAGATGCTCCCAAGAAGGGGAACCTATGACCCTAGCATGTATTTGGTGTTGGTTTATTTCCTAAAGAGTTTTGAAGTTGTTTTGATTTTGCAGCTGATTCTCCCATCTTCTTTATGCTGTCCTACTTCACTTTTTTACCATTAGCACCCTGGCTTGCAGGTCCACCACCTTGATAAGAATAGTGCAAACTGCCCTCTCAATGAGAAAGTAATGCTTGTGGATGTGATACATTTCACTGGTGCATTTTTCAGCATGCTTTCTTCCTTTCCCACTTCACTCATGCAAGTTTCTTATTTTGAAATACCTTTCTTTGTCAATGTCATGGTTTAACCCCGGCTGGCCACTAAGCACTACACAGCCACTTGCTCGCTCCCCCCACAGTGGGATGAGGGAGGGGATTGGAAGAGTAAAAGTAAGAAAACTCATCCATTGAGATAAAGACCATTTAATAGGTAAAGCAAAAGTCATGCATGCAAGCAAACCAAAACAAGGAATACATTCACTACTTTCCACCAGCAGGCAGGTGTTCAGCCATCCCCAGGGAAGCAGGGCTCCATCATGTCTACAAACGCCATAATGCCGAATGTCTCCCACTTCCTTCTTCTGCCCCCAGTTTATATACTCAGCCTGACATCCCATGGTATGGAATATCCTTTTGGATAGTTCAGGTCAGCTGCCCTGGCTGTGTCCCCTCCCAATTTCTTGTGCCCCTCTAGCCCTGTCACTGGCAGGCCCTGGGAAACTGAAAATTCCTTGACTTAATATAAACATTACCAAGCAACGCCTAAAACCATCAGTGTGTTATCAACATTGTTCTCACATCAAATCCAAAACACAGCACTGCACCAGCTACTAAGAAGAAAATTAACTCTATCCCAGATGAAACCAGGACAATCAGCATGCCTACACATATCCCTATAGCACACAGTATAACAGCTCCCTAACTTACCTCCCTACTGTTCTGACAAGGTATTGAAATGGAGTTAAACTCACAGTGAATTTGTCCCAATATGTTGCAAGTGTGATGTATAAGATTTGTATGCCAGCTTCCAGTTTATACCTGATATACTTGTAACTATTAGACTAAGATCTGTGGCTTTCAGCTGCTGCACATCTAATTTTCTAGATTTACAACTGTGGACTGCAGATACTGCCTTACCTGGAATCTACAACAATCAGTAAGAGCAAATATAACACTTTCTTTCTTATACAGTACCAAAATGTTTAGTAATTTTCCTGCTGTTTCTGGAGAAATAAGTTTCTTCATAAACCTATTTTTTTTGACCGAGGCTTTTTACTACATATAGAACAACGTTGTTATGTTGGGGTTTTTTATTTTACATCTTTCTAAAAGTAATCACTGCAGTGAGGACCACATTGGGAGAACCTTTGTACAGTATCTGGGTAAAAGCTATCTATGGCTGAAAGACTGTAGTATCTTCTTTTGGTTTGTTTTGCTTAAAGGCATTTGTGATTTATTTCGGTGTTCCACAGTCCAAAGACTGTAATGTAATATTTAAATACTTGTTCTGCTTCTCTTCAAGCTTTGTTTAAAGTATGTATTTGCATGGAGGCCTTAGGCTCACAAGTGGAAAAAGCCAATGGGGAATCCAAAATATCCTTTGGCCATCCAAGGACTGATCTGTGGGATCTTTGAACTGTCTGGTTCTTGAGAGAGGACACCTTACCACAAGGAAGCTCAGCACACAGTGGTTTAGATCACACTGATCCTGCGTGGGACGGGGAGGGGATTACATGCCAGATGAAGGAGCATTTTTCTACCTTTTTGAATCTGGAGATAGCCTCTCAACAATGCATTCTAGTTCAGTGCTCTGTGATTGCACACAAAGGTGGGTATAGATGCAGGAAGTGAGGCTTAACTCATTGCCAAAATTTTTCTTCTTTCTGTATGCACAAAGCAATTCCACTGACAGAGCATGTAGGCAAACAGAGCAGAGCCCTAGGTTTGGCTGCAGAAACTTGAACTCCAGCCATAGCAACTTGCTTGATATGTAAGGCAAAGCATTTCTTTGTCCCAGGCTGTACTTTCCCAGTTTTGAAAGTAATTACAGTGATACTAGTATGTGCTGTAAAACACATTTCAAGAGTAGATATTCTAAGCTAGGTGTTGCTATTATTGGGAGCAAGCTGCCAGGGTAAATGGAGTGAACTGCTATCACTCCAAATGATTACTGGAGCGAGGAATAAAATGTGGTTCACTGGGTCTCACTCCCTTTTTCCTATCTGGTGTTTTACATTTGTCTGGTTTACATTTCTGGAGCCTCCTTTGTGACCTGCACTGTTCTGTACCTGACTCTCCTGTTCCATTTTCCAGTCTGCCACCATGCAGGCTTTCTTCCTGAGCTACAGCTGTGTTTCTCCTGAGAGGCATGTGGCCAGCATAGGTCCCCAAATGTTAGTAGCCATCTTCCTTGTAACGTTAGTTCAATGTAGTTATTAAACATCAATGAGCTCAAGTTTCTTAAGGGTCTGTGTGTATACCAAGGAGTCTGAGAAGAATTACCATTGCCTGTATTGGCCACAAATATCCTCTCAGTATGAAGCTATGGCAAGTTGTTTTAATTCTGGATGGAAGGTCTTTTCTGCTGGAAATCTGGTATTAGCTGCCAGCAAATAAGACAGAAATGAGGAATTCCCAGACTGTTCCTACCATATTACAAATCTGGCCTCTTCAGCTATAATCTTGGCATTCTTCCTTACCGTAAAAAAGTGTGTGAACATCTTGTCATACTCACTAAACCAAGAATTTGAGAAACATACTGGAATATTCATCAAGGGAAACCATGTAACTTGAAAATATGCACATCTTGAATAAATCATTTATTTTTGAAAGAGATGGAATAAAGTTCTCTTTCATCTCTTGGAGTCATTTTATTGATATTGTTACTTTTTGCCCTTCATAACAAAAGGGAGTGTTTTTTTAGCTTTACATTGCATTCAATTTACCCTGTAGATTGGGGAAAATTTTATTCTTAGTTTGAAATGTGGTGCAGGGAACTTCATAATGAAATCATGTTAATAAGAATAGCTTTATTAAAGATCTATATAAAATGAAAGGGACGCTAGCTGATCCTTCTCTGTCTACTTTAAATCCAGAAAAATTACACAGATACTGTTATGGTAATCAGAACTAAGTACTCTACCAAGACTAAGTTTATACTGTTCCTCTTATTTCTTTGTCTTGTTTGTGGCTGTTGAATTTCAAGAATGTAAAGATTTCAGATGAGAGCCTCATGGTCAGGCTAATCCTTTCGTTTAAAAAAAAAAAAAAAAAAATTAAATGTCAGCATTTTTCATGCAAGTTAGACTGACTCCTTTAACATGTTTTTTTGGAAAAGAGTTTTCCTGCCTTTGTTTTCCTGTTCACCACTCTCTCTTTCTTTGTAGCCCTTTATCTACCCGAAATGAAACAATTCCAGTAGGAAAAGACAGACTCTATGTAAAGTCTACTGTTAATATTATAGTTTCCTTTCACAAAAATACATTGAAGTTATAATTCTGGTATCAAAATGTGCTTGACCATGACTTACAAAGGTCTGATATTTCCCTTTTGAATGCCTGTAACCGTTTTTCAGCAGCTAAAAACCTTTTCCAGAAGAGAGTAGTTCCTACTCCTGTTTCTGTATGGAAATGGACCATTTAATCTACCTTGAACTTAACTACATTGGGCTGCTAAGTGTCATGTCATAGATATAAGTAAGAGACTTTATGTGGTCAGGGAAATTGTGTGAATTCATGTTCAGGATTCTGACTCAAACAGAACGAGATCTGAACCTTCCTTTCCCATGTTCCTCTCCACTGGGTTATTATTTAAAGGGAAAATTCTAGTTTTGGAAAGCTTGTATTTTCCAGAGGAAAAAAAATTCTATTGGAAACTAAAATTCCATATTAGTTCTCTTAGCAGTTAGCATAAAAGGTCTATTAAAATTATTTTCTGGGTTTCAAAGAGCATGGTTAGATAATTCCCTCAAGATATATTTGCTTGATAGGTTACTTACATGTGTGGAAGCTTTTCCTTACTGGTGCTTTGCAGTCAACCACTGATCCAAACCTCTTTGGACATGAGTATTCACCTTTTTGCTATAGAAGCTGATGAAACTTCCAGAGACAGAGGAGTATTCTCTACTTTTTTCCAATTCTTGCTTCGCACAATTGGAATAACTCCAAGTGGAGGGCAATAATATAACTCCTACCATCTAAAAGTAGCTGCCTTTTTTAAGGGTTTGTTTCCTCATGTTCCCCATGTTACCTCAGCATTTAATAGGCCCAGAATGTCTTGGTGGGCTCCTGGCCAGCTTTGCCCTCTGCAAAATGCATTACTAACTAGCAAACAGAAGTGTATTAGCTTAGGACTTGACTTTTCCTCACCCAAGAATCCAATTTGAGCAGCTGATGTTAGTCTGTGCAAATATCCCCAGTTATGGCCCTCCTGTTCTTCCATGACACATGTTCAGCCCCAGAATGTACAGGAAGAAAATGCACCAGCCCCCTGACCATTTTGGTGGCCTTCTACAGGAGTCACTTCGTTTTATCAATATATTTAATTTGCTGTCATGGCAGCCACAACAACCAGCTAGCTGCAGATGACAAGTCTAGCTAACTGTGGTATGTCTACCCTCCATGCTACAATAGAAACATGCCCTGATATTGTCATATAGTCATTAGGAACAGATGTCTGTATCTGGCAGTTGCTCCCTCATGTGTTTGAAAGAAGGGCAGCCATCAGCTCTGCCTTCATTTCTTTAGTGTGCTCTGGTCCCATGCTCTGTCAGGAATAGGCAATATTGGTAGTGGACAGGTGTAATTCACCTGCTTCTGGAGGAGCTTGTATCTTTCTGTGTTTGTCTTGCTTCCAGGCAGGTGTCCATGCTGTAACACTGCTGTGTAATTTCTTGAATAGCATGGTGCACAGCAGCTCTGGTTACCATTTGTTTATTGGTTGGATGTGCCAAGGTTCCTATAAAATTATATTGGCCAGAGGCTGTATATTTTGATAGTAGAGAAGCATGAGCTGCTAAGTTTTGACCTTTTCCCTTGCAATTGAAATTTCTTTTGCCCACTGGCTTTATTGCTAGTGCAGCAGCACAGAAGTGGTGACTTTAGAGGAGGATATGATTCAGGCAGAGAGGAAATTGTTAAGAGGAAGATGCTGTTATCAGTACCAGCATGGTTATGTGGGTTTTTTTAGGTCACCTGCTGGTTGGCTTAAACTAGAAAGACCAGTAAAACTTTTATCACCTGAAATTTCTTTGTAAGAAGAGGTATCTGCCTTTGACCAGTTGCATAGTATCATTTCTTGCAATGGCATTGCTTTCAGTTTGCAAGAAATCTGTGCTGCTCATTGAAGCATAATGCTCTGGAAAGGGAGTAACTCAATACCTTTAGAGGAAGGGTAACATTCTCCTCGGCACTGAGTATTCCTGTTGTGGAATACAAATGAAGGTTTACAGCTGGTCATTCAGTAAAGCTTATTAGAGTGAGCTTCATTAGCTCTTTTGTATGATTTTGCTAAAGGCTAAGCAGTATTCTTTATGTCTTTGTTACTTTTTGCGCATGCTTGTATGCAATCTAAATATAGGAACCTATAGACATGCAATTGGTTACAGAAGACACAGCTGTGGAGTTATTATTTACAATCAAATTAGAGGAAAAGAACAATTGAAGGGAACAGAGACCCCACTAATAACTGCTGGAAGCTTTGATTGAAATACTGTTTCTTCTTATATCCAAATGTATCATCAAGAGAGAAACAATTCTGTGTGGTTGCTTTGTTATTGGAGTACTAGATTATGTTGTTTTTTCCATTGCCAGAGTTTACTTTTTAACTATGTTGTTCACCATTTTATAAAAATACTGTCTCATATTAATCTGTTGCTTTTCTTTTTCTTATTTTCTTTCTCTCATGAATTGCTGGTTTCCACTGCGGTACTCTAAGGAGAAAAGAATCCAAAACCAGCATCGCCCTTCCTTAATCAAAACCAGACTGCAGAGCTGGTACCACAGAAATGAAAGGAAACATCACCATCCCAGATCAGCGATGTCATTCCATCATGTCATTGGCTGGCAAAGAGGCTCAAAGACTAACATTGGCAGCCTAAGAAAAAAACAAGCTCAGGGTGTATGGGTATTTTAAGTCTACCTTCTTATTGTTCAAGTCTGTTCAGCAAAATTCTCCGATACCTCTATATCGCCATGTTGACTTCACGCATGTTTTGTCACAGCCCTATCCTGTGGTGCTCCCGTCCTTTAACACCCTCATTTCAGGTTGTATTTAACACTCTGCTGCAACCTACTGATGCTCTGAGGAACTACATATTAGGCAGCCCGTACTAAGCTTCTTCCCTCCTCAACCCCACCCAAGCATAAGGTTTAAAATAATTTAAACACTCCATTTTCAGCACTTGTGGCATCATTTTTTGGAGGGGAATGCTTTTCTATTTTGGCATTTCTATATTTGAAATTTTACTATAATGCAAACTTAAAATGAGTTACAGGTTCTGAAAATGGCTGTCAAGTTTGATGAGCACAGCAGGATGAACAGATTGTAAAGTCACTAACATGCTGAATTGTTTCCTTCACTGTTACAGTCTTTTCAGAGCTCCATTAAGTTGACTGAATTTATACAGAATGATTAATAAAATCAGCTTTGATAACAGTTAGTAAGCACTCACTGTTCAGGAGCATCTTCCTCTATTAAGCTGCTAAGAATAATAATATGCATAGAAGGTAGCAGAGTTTTTCTCTAGTAAGATGCCTTATTACCAAGGTGCTGGGATTGTTATTTGTTCGAGCATGGCAATTACTATGTACCCCTGTTAGCAGTTTGTCTTTGAAAAGCTGTGCAAAGATAAACTGGGATTCTCAAAGGCACATAGCTGCTAAGTCTTGTTAATTTTAGTAGAAATGGGTAACCCAACACCGAGCTGGCCTGAGAGACAAGATAACTGTTATAGCTGTACAGCTGAAATGATGGGTGCTTAAGAATGTGGCTAGTAAATGTTAAGATAAGACTAACAAGCAGAATATCTAGCAAACATCTACCACAGACACCTGTCCAGAGATGATAAGTAGATGGGGAAATATCCAAATTCAACTTTCAGAATTATACTATATGTGCTGATAGGTCCAGATGATGATGGGAGCTTGAGTATATGATTGGAAGGAAAATGTGTAGGAAAATGACATAGGGGAACTATGAACTTGGTGGTTTAGATCTACGCCCCCAGGTAGCTGTGCTTTATGGTATGCTTTTGAATGACTACACCAGCAGTCCAGTGCATTTTCTTTACATACTGTCTGCACATGGTACCTGACTGGAGTCCATCCCTGAATCAAGGCTCTCCAAAGCACTTGATGAAAGAGCAGATTCTGGAGAGGTGGCTGTTAATGGCTCATGTGCTGTGGTTTATGACCACACTTGGAAAGCCCTTGGGACCACACTTACACGGCCCCGTGCGAGATGCACAGCCTGGCAGGAAGTAATGACTTATGGTCAGTGTTTCTGCAAGTTTTGTTAGATGCCAGTCTGCAAGTCACCAAGTTGGTCTTCAGCCTCATTGCTCGTGGAGGGTAATCACACAGTCCCAGGATCAGCCTAGAACACCAGTTACTGTTCAAGATGAAATCAGTCTTAGTCAAAGAACTGGGGAGGTTCACAGTCTCCCAGAAGTTGTCTTCATGTACTTCTTTGGGATTTTTAGCATTTAAAACAGTTCCCAAATGACAGGCTAAGAAATTGATTCCAGAGGGTGCCATGCTTTCTAGTTTAGTGTGCTTGCACGAGAGCTGAGGAAAAAATTTTACATAAAAACCTAGAAAGGTAAGCGTCGCTCTCATGTTGGTGTTCTGACTTCACCAACCTACTGAGCCACCTCCAACTTCAAGCCTCAGACCTCAAGAGGGAGCTCATAAGTACTCTACTGTCTTATTTATTATGTCTTTTACATTTGAACTAAAAAATTTCCTCCTTTTACGGACACAGAGATCATTAATCTGAACTGTAGGTCTTTGCCCTGTGTCTAATTTTTACGTGTTAAATCCACCACAGTGCTACTGAGTAATGCCTGCCTTTGTGTGAAGACCTTTGGAATAGCAGAGCCAAATCTGCAGCTGATTAATGTTCCTACACACTCAGTATTAGTCAGAGAATGAGAATATTCTTCTGTATCTTTTATAACAGACATCAGAAAATAAACAGTGAAGAAGCATTTTGACGTTTAGCCTGAAAGGAGAATTCACCAGCCTGCCTCCACACCAGGGAGCGGACACAGGCCATCCCCTCCGCTGATCCTTACCTGTGCCAGTTTTCCTGGACCATCAGGTCTGTCAGAGATGAGGGTGTTCAGCATTTCACACAGGCCCAGCTCACCGTCTCCAGACCTAGCGCTCACACCCTGTAACTTACCAGTCACCTCACACCGATCAGACCTCACCGCCAGTCCAGAGCCATTGCCCAGTGAGAGCCTTACTTGTAATGGGCTTACTAGTAAATGACATTTGGCTCAGCCCACCCAATGACCCCACTCAAGATAAGTCATATAACCTTATTCCTTTTCTGAAGACCGCCTTCAAGTAACCAAAGCCAAAGTCTACCTGTCCAAGAGGCTTTATTAAGATGTCTGTCTGGCATTGTGTTAAGTATGGAAAACAGTAAGTTGCAAGGAAACATAAAGGAAGTGGTTTATGGATCATGTGCTCCACGGGGAGACCTTGTGTGCCTGTAGCTGCAGAATCATTGTGGGTCTGGAAGACAGCCAGGCACTGGCAGGACATGCTTGAAATGTTCTGTTCTCACAGTACTTCCATGCCCTGCCACCTGCTTCTATGTCTGAGCCTGAGATGTTCCCTGTTAGTTTTGGTACCAATAACCAAACCAGAGTAAACCAGCTCTTTCCCTATTAGGATCTCTAAATGTCTGTCCTGCACAGAATGGTCTGGAGGATGAAAAGCTCCTGAAGGGGAATGATCTGGGAGCAGAAGCTCATTGGGCTGTAGATGGCTTGGGTAAGGACAGCTAGGAGACAGGTATGAAATATTGTATTAGTTCTGGGGAGTGGGAACCTCTCCATGATATTCTGTAAAGGGAAGATGATGCTTTTATTTAACACTGGCAGTGGAAGATGGATTATCTGAATACTTGGAGGAAATTGTGTGAGGAGATGAGTTAAGAGCTATTAATCAACAAGGACTTCTAAATTGAAACAAATGCAATCCAATATACTTCAAACTGTCCTGGGCTTACACAGATTGGGATCACAAGAAAATAATTTATGCTGGAGAAGTTTCAACCCAGGAGGAAATTATAAGCATATGTTTTGGGGCAACTGTAACCTAAAGCTTTGTGGAATATGATTCTTACTAATTAATATTGCAAAAGCGAGGAGACCAGCGTCTGCAGTGCTAACTTTAGTATATTAGCAAATTACTCTTAGTAATAGGAGTACTCCTAGATAACAAAGGACTTTGAGCCTGATGGTGGCAAATTAATTATTGGATCAGAGAGAGTCTTGCTGATTAGACAAAATGGCTGAATAGTAATAGGATAGACAATGTATTATATAGATGGAAAATATATTAGAAGAATGTAAAACATATGGAAAGCATTTTTAAGACTGTGAAGGAGGAAAATTGCTGGATCAAACTTGTGGAATCTGAAGAAAGAAATGTACTCTGGGAAGCATAAGTTTTGAAGCTAAAAAGAGACCTTAAAATTCATGGTTTCTGCCTTTCTTCACTTTCTTATGAAATAACTGTTCTTATGGGAACCTGCAGGTCACAGCCAGGCACAGAGTACTGCCAGCCCACAACTGCAGCTGTGCCAAGTGTTACTCCTTTCCTATTTCTGAAGGCAGTAGGACTTCTCTTTCCCTCACTGTGGCAGCCCTGCACCCAGCCCAGCTTTCCCTCCCAGTATGATCTGTGTACTTTACTAGCAAAATGATATATTACTTTGACTTCTGAAAAGATGAGAAAGGGATAGATTTTAAGTTTGGAAATAAGTAGAAATTAAAGTCTGTGAAAGAAAAGAATACCTGCAAATGGTACCTAAGAGGTAAAGATGTCCTATAAGTGCAAAGCTTGTGGGTAGACTAACTGGTAATGGCTTATACCTTCCTTAAGACTATGCAGCAAATCTGGCACAGAAGGTGATGTATGCATTTTTCTAGGCCACTGACTCTAGATAGATAAATGTTCTAATGCTTTCTATTCTGAAAAAGCTGTTGTGGTACTACAAACCATTGTTTCTTTCCCATCTTTTCTTATGAAAACAGCAAGTCAATAGTTTAAAATCTCTGGCTGTTTAGGAGCTATTAAGAGTTAACAGGAGATAACACCACTGTGCCTGTTAAAATCCAAGTGGGTGGAGTTTTTCCTGGAGGGACCACTGACCATTAGTTGTGTTTGAACACAGCAGGAATTTAAAGCTGGTTCCCAAAAAGGGATTTGCCACCCATCATGCAACCAGGTGGAGCTCAGGTGATTTAAGTTCACAGTTGTGATCCTGCAAACCCTGCCAAACTGCTGCCTAAGAATCTAAGCAACACGGACAGCCCTGCTTAATTTAATAATGCTGCCTGTGTCTAATGGTACATTTCTTAGAACACACATAGTGTATGTTGGTTGGAGCAGACTCAGTTGTGGCTAAGTGTTTATTTCTTAAGCAAAAGGTGTGCAAGAATTCCTTGTCCTAAACTGTTCTCTTTAAAACAATTTTGGTACTTTGCACTTGGACTGACTGTGTATAAAATAGTAGATTGGAACAGTTTTTACCCTTCTTGAAAGATTTCAAACCCACGTTTCCCATTCCTTTGGCTATCTATACTCTAAGCAGCAGGAACTCTTCTATGTTTTGGTAAGGCCCAACCATTGTACAAAAATATTTCAGATTTCTATGAAAATACAGAAAGAGAACACACACAAGACTGAATATATCATTGCATTTTGGCATTCTGCAAGAATGCTGAAGTGTTCCATGTCAAGTAGTACAGTGTAGAGGAATGAAGCTGGGTTAATTAACATTGATAATATACAGCTGTGGGCTGGCTTCAGGGGCGGTGGGTTGGCTGATGTAGATAAGGTGCAGCTGTGGCTGGTTCTGGTAAGAGGTTGGGCAGCCAAAGAAGAGAGAGTAGCTGAGGAAGAGAGAGGAGGAAGAAGCAGAGAGAAGAGAGTAAGTGAGCAAGCGAGCTAGCTAGCTCACCAGCTCACCCTGGGTGAGGAGAGATTAGGAGAAGGCAGCAGAGAGACTGGTATGAAGAGTATGCTGGTATGAGATAGTAAAAGACCTTGTTGCAGCTGGCTAGTTTGGAGAGTGTTGTGACAGTACACCTATGTTTTTAACTGGATTTTTGGTCTAGATCAAAGTAATTCATTAGAATTTGCAAGAAAAATCCATGCCAAGGCTGGAGCTCCAAACTAAATTTGCTGCCTTCAAGTCTTCCCTCCATACCTAAAAGTACTGTATTCTCATAATGACCATTTGGGAAATTAATTTCCTGTTTATTTTTTCATATAAATCCATGTTAAGAGGAGATGCCCACTGAAGAACAAGATGCACTTGTTTTTCAGCTTGTTAATGTTATCTTCTGACTTAAAAACTGATGTTTCTCTTGCATGTGTGTGCATGTGGCATTTGTGTTTATGTGTATGTAGCTTCAGAACTTTAAAGAAAGTTTGAAAACACCAGATGAAAAGCCAAGAAGATGATTTGTTGTATCCATAGGGTGGACAACCAGTTTAAATACTACAATAAACAATATGGAGGGTTAAATACAGACTAGAAGTAGTCAAGTATAATTGGAAGCAAGCAAAGGCTGGGAGGAAGTGGGATACCATGACTAATGTATGGTATCTAGTATAAAACTAAACATTAAACATGTCACACTCTTACCAGCAAACTGATGTCCACAGGGCCAATTTACCCAACGACATGCTGAGTTTAATGCAAGATAAAGAGTCGCAGAATGTTCCAAATTCTAACCAGTGTGACTATTCCCCCCAATATTAAATGAAAGTGATGTAAAATTTTAAATTATGTGATATTACTATTTGAAAAATTTAAATTTTTTATTTATTTTCAGCATATTGTATATTACTTTACTCTCCAATGTCTGTGTTTCCTGCAAGACAACTCTTGAATGTTACTGTCCTATGTATACATAAAGACAGTGTGTGGGGGAAGGGGGTATATTTTTTGGGCTCTGACAAAATCCTTGATCCAAAACTCATGTACAGGAATAGTTAAATGTTACAGTACTGGAACATACTAAGTAAATGTTATAACACTGTAACACTTGTATGAACACTGATCTCTATCATGCCTCTACAAACTGGATGTAGTTCTCTGGCAGGGTACCTGCGCAGGTGTCTAAATCACATGATAGAAAATCTTTGAGAAACAGACCACATTCTCTCGGTTGTGTAGTACAGGATCTCACCCTTGCATTTAAGCATGCAAGACTTCTGTATTTGATATTTTTCCATCATAATTCTGAATTCTCCATTGTTAATAGAAATTGGCTCACTCCAGGCCCTTTGTTGTGCTATTGCTTTCATCTCTCAACAGAACTTTTTTTTTTTTTTTTTTTAATTATAGAAGTCTTCAACCAGCATATTAAATCACACTGTTTTCCAGACACAGAAATATAGTGTTTCTAGGAACTTGAATGCCTTTTAACTTGAAGCATTGTTATGATCAATGCTTTAGCTCTTGAGTAGCTAGGCTGTACAAGACTCCTTTCAGCCCTCTTGTGCTATTCCCACTCTTGGGCAAATCTAGTGCTAGCTACAAACTGTGGAAAAAAAAGAGTATGCAGTGTTCTCAACAGCAGATGTGCTCAGCTTTCATTGTAAAATAGGCAGACTTTGACCTTAATAAGAAGGTAACAAACTTGTATTGTTTGTTCCTTGATGCTGTTCCTTGAAACAGTTCTAAGAGAATTGTTTTGTCTGTTGCTGTATCTCTTTTGTTAGCTACTTTGGATAAGTACCTCACTGATTAGATGTTCCTGCCCATTTTACTGCTTTGAACCAGTGCCTAACTCTCTTGTCCCTCTCCAGGCCTCTGCTGCCACTCTGAACTTTTACCCTGCATTGGGAAGGATATGGATCTGACTGGGTTTTATCATTTCTTGAAATTCCTCACCCTGTTTCAAAATGTTGATTTATTGAAGTGTCTACTAAAAGCTGCTATGTGCCTCCACCAAATGAGACAAAGAAGGCACAGCATAAGAGTTTCACTGACCAGCTATGGGATTAAACAACATTTAAAGCTGAAGTACATGGCTGCTACTTACCTACAAAATTAGAATTCAGACTTTGACTCTGCTGGTCTCCTGCTGCTGTCTAAACTTGTACTGGTGCCCTAAGTCATCAAAATTTAACTTCTTGAGATGCCCTGGAGTATCTCATTCTGGGTAGTATTAAGTACCAGTGCACAAAAGTAATGCTTAAACCCTTTTAGCATTCACAGTCTGCATCCTTCTGATTCACCTGCAGAGCACAGTCTGGTAATTTCCAAGTCTGCCTGACAGATTAGGGCAGGGTTGTTGTGAAGAACGTCCCTCAGCAGTGAAAGGAAGTAGCATGCACACCTTATCCAGCAGCTCAGTGTTAGGGCACTCATCTGAAACGCTGCAATTCGCGGATCAGCTCACTGTTTAGGTGAGCTCATCTGAATCCCTTTCTCCCAGGATAATGCCCTCAATCTCTGACTGGGGTTGAGATACCCAGCCTACAGACTGGAGTGTCTGCAGTGCACCAAGACATCACAGCCAGTCTGCAGCACTCTTCCACTTTTCCTGAGGATTCTTCAGTCCTTTATGACTATGTGACTGTGTCTGTTATTTAAAAGCAGGGGGGGGTTGGAGCTGCACTTGGGCTTGAGCAGTAAGGCTGATCACAGGACATGGGAAAGGCAGGAGCCTATGACCTCAAGTCTCTCTATTTTGCTGCTGCAATAGAAAGTTGAAATACTGTTACCTTTTTGGTGTGTGCAGCAATCAAATAAGGGCTGAGACAGAGAGAGTATGAAAAACTAGAGGTACTGGCAATTACCCAGAAGAGGAGAGGCATGTAAATCTGGGAGAGGAGGGGTGTTGGGGTGTTTCATCTTGTTTCTTCTCTGTGCACTGTGTAGTCCAGATTGCCTAAGTAATAATTTGTCAAAACATTTGCATTCAGACAGTGAAATTTCTTCTTTGACAGACCAACTGGCCCTCCAGAGCAGGGTTGTGCTACATCTGATATGAGCCATACTCATAACACATTCCCACATGACATTCTCATAAACAGACTAAGGCAGCATGGTTGAGATGAAATCATTAACTGAGTACACAACCAGTTGAAAACTGTCCAAAGGTTAGGTATCATTTGGTTTGCTGAAACAGGAGGAAATTTCAAGAGAGCACTGTCCTCAGCCTAACTGTAATTAACATTTTCACTAGTGACATAAGAATGGAACAAACATTATCTGTTAACATTTGTAGGTGATGCTGTGCAGGGAAGGTCTGCAAGTGCTTTGATGCAGAAGGCAAAAATATTATTTAGAAATTTAAGAACTGGTATGAAATTCACCTCTTGACATTCAGTCCAGGTCCAAAATTTTGCATTTCAGAGAAATCAAACGCAGAAATATGAAATAGGAGAGTAACTAGCCAAGCAGCAGAAAGATGCAGGAGTGTCTGGCACCTAGATAGGAGCACCAAGATGATGTTACTGTGAAGGCAAATGTCTTGGCGATTAGAAAAACTAGAGAGTTTAGATCAGGAAGAAAAAAAGGCAGGGGGTATGTGGAGGTAAGGACATAATACAAAGCCTTGGAGATATCCTAGACCCTGCCTCCAAAAAGGAAGGTAACACTAGATGAACTCTTATGACCCCTATGACCATACACGTCTTTCCTACCTAAAGACTTCCTTACCTAAGCTGAGGCAAGTTGAGGAAAAAAGAGAGAATGTAAAATGGAATAAATAATTACAAGTGACTTGGAGTTTTAGTGTTAATGGATTATTATTGTTTCTGGCTTAATCATCTAATTGTAACTTAGCCCTATAGGTGGGAAAGCATTTACAGGGGCAGAGCTTATCTCCCACCTGTGACTAATCAGCTGGCAAAAACTCAAGTGTCACCACCCCAAGTGAAAGCTGGGTAGGGATAGAGCTTTGAAAAGGGACTTTATAGTGTGAACCTATGGAGAAGGGAGAGACAGGTAATATCCATGCTTTTGTTTATGGCATGTGTTATGCCTGATTTGCATGCATCATTCCACTTCTTTATAAGTGTAATGTGATGAGAAATTGGGCCTAGAAGTTTTAAGCTGTTGGGGTCCATATAAAAACAACATTTAAGGGCACAGTCTGGGACTCCCTGCATGTTAAACTGGGAATTCAGAGAACTATAATTATTAATGTGCCATTAGTGACAAATAATTACATTCTAGTCATAAAAGTAATCTTGACGTTCGCCCCTGATGCTTTTCTTATTATCTCTCAAAGGAGCTATTAAGTGTCACAGATCTGTGTCATCTTGTGGCTAAGTGAGGAGTAAATGTCTTATTCCAAAGAGAAATTGAAGAAATGGCCTTAAGGAAGACCAAGCAGCTCAGAAAACAGAGCAGCAGTCTAATTGTGATGGGCCCAGAGGCACAGCTAAAGCCACCTGGACAACTTTCCATATAGGCAGATGCTGATGCAAGAGACTTTAGAATTTGATATCTGGCTACTCAGCCCACTGATCTAGGGGAAATACACAGGCAATATATGCCTGCATGCATGGGCAGTGTCAAATCCCAGGTAGTATACTAATGTAATACTCATGTTTTCTGATATTTTTAGTGTTAAGACATTCAAAGTTGCATCTTTTTTCAGCTTCCCAAATGTAGTTATCTTTTAAGAACAATTGTTTATGAAAATGGCACCTTCTCAGCATCTAGGTCTGCTTTTTACACTTCTGTGAACTTCACCTGCTGTCTGCAGTGCCAAAGCATTTTCATTTTCCTAGTCCCATCAGCTCTCCAGGTGTGGTTAGGAGAGAAGCATCTCATTTCTATTCCCTTGTCTCTGATCTACCCATGAGTCATTCCCAGTTGATTGTCACCTTATAAACTGCTGAGAGACAGTGGGACTGTAGTGGAACCTCATTTAGACCTGGATGTTACAGTGATTTGACCTGCTGGGAATATCTGTCACAGTTGATAATAAAAGTTGCAGTAAGTAAATGTAAAAAACAGGTGGCTTATTATCATGGGTGCTGAGGGCAAAAGCTGGACCAAGAACATTCTATGTGACTGTTTTGATTACAGCAAGTAACAGTGAAGGCCATCTTTTAAACTTACTTTGTTTTCTGCACTTGGGGAAGTGAGGGGCATTATGTTCCACTGCACAGATGGCAAAGCAAAAGGTAGCATATAGATAAGAGAAAGTGGTAGTTAGTATAAAAATCTTCTCTTGAATGGTATAGCCACATCTTTCCCCTGCCACATTAATTTAACTTCTATAGAAATTGAATGAGAATGCATGTGTACATTTCAGGAGAGAGTTTTTCTCTCATATTGAAAATGTATGTCTGTGCTAAGTTGGAATCCTTTTGCTTATGCGGGGGAGAATGCCAAAGTCCAGTAAAATCAGTGGATTTAGTCCCATTAATGAGATTTGAGCAGTCTCAATAATGTGTTGTGTCATTACTACCAACTAAAATCAAGAATCTGATAACGGCTTTAGAGTACAGTTGCAGGAGTTTTTTAACACTCTTCTCTAATTACATGAAGTATATAGAGTTACCCTAAGCAGAGTACTTCTTAATCCATCTTGTTGAATGCTTTTGAGTACAGAGAAAGGAGAGAGATGTTGGCACCTGCCATTGTTGCAGTCAGTGGGATGGAATAATTTTGCATTGACTGACGTTGGCAATCATGTTCAGATTTTCAGTTGGTCTCCTTGGGTAGCTGACTCCATAAGAAGTTATGCAGATATCATGCCCATCTCTGCTTTCATTTTATATCAGATCACTTCCTAGTAGTCTTAGTATTTTTGTTCTCTGTTACTGTATTAGCATTTCTATTTATAGATGTTATCATACACACCCGAAGATTTAAGAAATCCATCAGAAAGAAGATATTAGATTTTCCAGTGTACAATAAGCTCACACTACCTGCTGCTTTCATTTACATTATATGAGTTACAATCTCAGCTTGACCTCAAATTGACCTTGTTGCTGCATAGGTGAAAAGGATTTCTGTTTAAAATACATAATAAATTAAAATGAGCGATTGTATCTAAATTTAAATTAAAAGTAAGATTATTGCCATTCTAGTGTTGCTGTTTTTAAATAGCAATTGATTGCTCAAAGGCATACAAACTTTAAATATTTATATGGTGCAACCAAATCTGACACAGAGGCAGCTTCTAAACTCACAGAAATTAGATTAAACTCCAGATTTTTAATTACATAAATTAGTTATAATCAACTGCTAGGCAAAGAGTTTGCTCTTCAGTGAGGACCTTTTCCCCTGTTTCTCTTGCCAACATCCTTGAGAAATGTTGAGATTTTTTGTATTTTTGACCTGTTTGTAACTGGATATGAAGGAGACAGGGATGATAATTTGATTATTTCCCTTTTTATTTCACAAGCTCTCCCATTAGGGAAGAACAAAGCAGCAACCTTTGACAAAATAAACTTCTAGGAAGTAAATTTCAGAATACTTGTTTACATTTTTTTTCTGACACATGTTTATAGTGTAGCACTTTGTTCAATTCGTCTAACTCAGAAGTGAGGGTGAGCCCAAGAGTCTTCTAGCTTGGCAAATGCAGGTGTCTGGTTGTTTTACAGAGTGCTAGATTACATCAGTTTGCTCTTCAAAATTATTTTGTTTTCCAAAAATAAGTCATCTCTGGCAAAGGCATTTTTGCAGTTTCCGGACAAGATTCCAGAGGGGCTGTGGGAAGCACCTTAAATCTTTTTGCATTTTGGTGGTAAAGTGAGTGGGGAGACTTGGTCTCACAGCTAGTGTTCGTGCATGTAACCAAAAGTGGTTCCAAACACTTCGTGTGAGAGTCAGGAAGAGAAATAGAGAACAAAACTTACCCCAAAACCACATGTGGCCATGTTTTTGCTTTAAGGAGCGGGCTGTAAGAACCCACCACTGTGCATGCTGAAGGCAAAAATCCCTGCTATGGCACAGCCTGACAGTCAGGGGGCTTGGGCTGGTGCTGTGGGTCCTAGTTGCTTTTCTAGCATGGCAGTAGAACAGCAGTCTCAGAGGGAAGGCCTCTGCTTTTCTTGTGACATTTGAGGACAACTTTTCCACACGTGCAGGCAGAATTTACCAATGGGAGACAGGGGAGAAAGGCAAAAGGTAAGGGGAGAGGCCACTTGCTGCAGTTCCTGGCTGTAGTTAGGGATGCACAAGCTGGTGGGATGCATTCCCTGTTTAACCTCCTCCACAAGTGAAGTGCTCTGCCTGCAAACTCTAGCAGGCAGATTTGCATCCACTCTTCCATATTTTTTTCTCAAATGGAACAAAAAAAATTCTTACCTTGCCAAAAGAAGGTACTGAATCATGTCCCATAAATTTATCCTCTTCACTCATGTTCTGCCATGCAGAATCTGCAGTCTCCAAGGAAGCCATTTCCCACCGCTGCTGCTGGCCCTGGCAGCCGTACATTGCTATAGACATCTTTCTGCACCGCACCCAACCACCCCATGAAGGACAACAGTAGGCTCAGGCTTTACTTTCTACTGCTTTGAACTGGACCTGTACTCTATTGAAACCTGCTTCCACCTTTTTAAAATGACTGAGCTATATACTGGCCTTTCTGCCTTACTTGTATTGCCTGCTTTGTTCTTTGGTTATGGTTATTGTCTCCCTTTCCAAAGGAGTTGACTGCATTTGTGTATGTGCGATGCTCAGAGGCTTGGCAGAGGTAAAGAGAAGTTGGCTGGTTTTGCTGTTTATTTTTATACCATAGACTTTGTAGTCTATGTGCTCTACATTTTCATGAAGGAAAAGAGATTTGTGCAATATCTGCTTGTAAAAAGGAAAACGTCCAGCTTTCACCGAAGAGGATTACCCATTACATTGTGGTTGCATTCGGCACTCACCCCAGTTCATCTCCATTGGCAATTTGTACCTGTGAGGTAGCAGGCTGAATGAATTTTAAAACAAAATTTAGAGGTCGTGAGACCCTTCATATTAATCATTTCTGGCAATAGAAAAATCAAGCAGACTGTGTGTTTAGAAAAGAAAAAGAAGTCTCCTGGAATGCAGTCCTCAATGCCAAGTACACTTTGTATAGTGTACCATGGAAAAACAGCACTTAAAAATGGAAAGGTCAGGTTCTTGACCTGGTTGACTTCCACAAATGGTAAAATATGCTTACTGTGGAAGAAGAATATGTGCCATCGAGGTATGGGACATGAAAGTGAGAATTAATAGCTTGAAGACAATTAATCTTGCCTTTAGTATCATCTATAAGTATAGTGAAAATTTTACAGGTGGAGCTCTTACTAGAAGTTTCAAGATTCTCTGAATATTCCTAAATGAAGATTGTGGTTATGTGGAATTACCTTAAGCTTCTCTTATTTCTCATTTGATTTTTCTGCTTGTTTTTCAAACTAAAGAGATAGTTATCATGATGCACACTTGCCAACTGCTACATGGAACAGGTAGAATTTCTACTTTAAAAGGTAAAGCCTGCTTGATCTATAGTTCTGTTTGTGTGATTATATGCAATTTCACCAATGCAAAATATGACATGGATATGTGCATGTCATGACAGCTGACCTCAGTCTATTTACAAGTGGCTTGGTGTTGCAATTAAATCATGAAGAAATTGTAAGGGTCATACCAAATAGTCTCTCGGCAATGTATATTTAATGTAATTGATAATGGAGAAATATTTTGAAATTGAGAACATATCAGTCATCCAGTGATTAAGATAAACTTGAAATTGATTTGACGTGATTTCTCTTGCAGCTTCCATGATAGAATTTTAAAAGAATTTTTTAAATGGACCTAATGACATTGCAGAGAGAGGACGTGAAGAATGAATCTTAGAAAGGCTCCACTTTTCAGGTGTTGCAGGGTGAAACATATAAACACCAAACTTGTTATTTTCTGCATACTTAAGAAAGGCATTCTGTATTTAAGGGTGTCTGTACCCCTGTGGATGCCAAAGCATTTGCAGGATAAGAGATGAGTGTCTTGTGAATCACTGAATAATGCTTCTGCTCCATAAAGGTGCATGAATACATGTGTGTATCATCTCCTAAGAGGCTAATACTGCTGTTTCAATTTCAAGGGTTTACTTTTGCACAGCTGAAGTGGAAAGCACTTTTATCTTCTAGCTAGGTATTTATAATGTTGTTCTTAATGTAGTGTCTGCATGTCTTATAAACTATTGATCTTGCACTTGTACCATATTGAAGGAGAAAGTATTGAAACCTTTTTACTGTGGAGAATGATTAATGGGAATTGTACAGCTGGCCAGCAAATGGAATATTGTATTTAGATGAACATTTTTAGTGAAACTCCAGATATGTCTGAGACTGATAAACAGTTTTGAATAATTAACATTAAATTAGGACTAATTTCTTTTTTTTTTTCCTAAAAATATTTACTTACAGCCATATTTAGCCTTCTTACTCATTTGGACCTTGTGAACTAAACATTTGAACACCTTTAAACTACATCCATGTTGAGGTAGCAAAGTGCTATTTTTTCTATCTTTCAGAGGAAAGTCAAAGAGAGTAAGATAAATTCTGCAGAATAGGAATCAACCCAGATGTCCAGACTATTGCTTTAACCATTACGTAGTGCCCCCTTTATGTTTAACATTATACAAGTTTAGGACCATGCAAATGCTGCTGCATAAAAACTGTCAGTAAATATTAAATCTTCAATAGAAGCAGCTCTAACATTACAGCTTCTGTGGGGGGATAGCTGGAGGCCATATGCTGAATGTGCCCTCTTGTCATTAAATAACTACAATGCAACCTCGCATTTTACATGTCTTACACCAAGTACAATTGTGAGTAAAAATATTTCCCTTAATTTTTTTGCTTTCCTTGTTTATCCCCAATGGTAATTAGTTTTGTCTTTTAAAATAGCAGTTCCACTTGTCCCATGAGGCACTTGTAAAGGCAGACTTAGGTCACTTGTCATGTTGCATCTGTATCTTCAAGTAACAGGTGACTTTTCTTGCTGTGTTATTGCAAGAATATATGTTCCTCAATGGAATAAGAATAATTCCTGTTCTTTTCTGGGGGGATGCCTGCTCTTAATCCAACAGGATCAAGGATTTTTCTCCTGACTTCAATGCACAATTTATGCCTCATTCTATTCTCAAGGAAAAAAACAAGTTACCCCAAAACAACTGGTTTGGATGAATAAGTATTTCTTGTAGTATAAAATTTGGGCGTGTGGTAGGATTGTATCTTTACTTTTCAAAGGTATGGATGAGGTCAGATCTACACGATATACTCATTTTTCTGGTCACTTATCTAATTGCATTCCTTTGTCAGACATACTGTTAAATACGTATATTTCTTTGTTCTTATTGAAATTGTGTACTTGAATACTACAGTATCCTTTCAATACAGCAGATATTTATTTCTGCAATGTTCTTTTCTTCACAACATCTTATATTTAGCACTCTAAAAGGACAAGAATTTTGATCCAGCAATGTAACTAACTATGAGGTCAGATCGGATATTCCATAATTAAGGGAAAATACTCTGACCTTGATGAGCCTGTAAAACAAGTACAACGCTTATCTTCTAAATCTGTCTAAATCACACAAAGCAGCGTGATTTCTAGTAATAAGTCCTTATAAAAAGGATACATGTTTGCCTGGTGTTTGAGATTTACACTTAATTACCTACTTGATCCTGATTATTAAAGATATGCATACATGTTAATTGATTACTATTAATAGCTCCACTCTTATCAGTCAGTTGTAGCTTTTAAGTGATCAGCCTACATCCTTACAAATCTAGCAGAAATCGTTAAATTTGTATAGAACCTGTACATGGGGTAGGCCATAGGAAGAATCTTGAAATATCTAGAGCCACCCTGTGGCCCTCTTACCTGCCTTGCTAAAATAGCCTTACTGATGACAGCGATGCCTCTACTCAAGCAACTACACTGAAAAGGAAAAGCTAGCTGAAGTGTTAGAAACTTACTTCTCTTAGTAAATATCTTTTAAGCTAAAAGCTGTTTTTACAAAGTATAACCTTTACAGTAAAGTGGACCTATAAATGTAGATATTAGAGGCATTTCCAAGAGTATTACTTCTGTAGTTTTTAAATTTGAGCGTTGAAGGAGATATCTTGTTTACATATTTTCATTTCCTTCTATTATTATTTTGAGTTATGACATTATTGGCTCTGCATTAAAACTCCAGATAGATGTGTCACCTTGGTAATTTGTTAAGTTCACCCACTGTCAAATGAAAATGCCAAGGGAAGTCAAGTCTTGGAAAAGTAACCCAGACACAGTGCAGGTAGCAGCTACAGAGGGAGAAAGCACTCAGTCCTGTGAGGCTGTTCTGCCTTGGTAGATTGAACTGTGCTCAAGAGCAGTTGTAATCCTCCTGTAAAGGGTAGGTGCCTGCAGGCTGGTTGTATGCCATGTTCTGCAGGTGGCAGAATCATTAAGGACTGTGCAATGTTGTCATTTGTAATAAATCAGATGGACTTGGAACTAGTTGGGAAGTGAATAGTGCGGTCTTACAAGTTTCTGAATTACTGAACCAACTTAAAAGGCACTTGCATTTAAAATCATGTTAAAATAGTTAACTTTCTTGTGCTATTAATAGTGATGGAGATTGCTAAATTCCATGTTGTGCAAGCGGCTGCATCAGCAGTTAGTGACAACTTGAAATTATTCTAGAAGCTATGGAAAAGGGCACGTGGACAGGAGAATTCATTTCGTTGCATGCAGGAAGAAATTCAAAGCCAAAAAGAAAATGAAGCTGTATTATACAGTATGTTTACGTCTTTTGCAGCTCAGATAATAGAAACTCGCAGCAGTGAGTTTCATTTTGTAGTTAGTGTGTGCTGAGAACGGTACAGAACTCAGGTTGTGAACAGTGACAGAAGAGGCAAGGGGCTGAGGGAAGGCATTATGTCAATGGAAAAAAATTTTTGCATTGAAATTTGTGTGCTTCATCTTAGAGATATATGAAACAACTTTTTCACTAATCAAATTAATGACCATTTCAGGGACAAAGAACAGACTTCAAACTCTTATTTTAAGAATTACTTGTTTCTGTAACTCCGGATCACCAGCCTAAGACTTACTGAATATCCAAAGTTACAACTTTGCTGTTACTGGTGTTTTACTAATGCTAATTATGTGTTTATCAAGCTAACAGTTTTTTTTTAAGGGTGGAGAATCAACAGGATATACCATACATACTTTTTTTTTAGCAGTCATGCTAGAACTACACTATGGGATACCTGAAATCAAATGGAAAGACTCTTAAGAAGTACAGTGGCCCTGTGTAACAACTGGTCGAAATCTGAAAACTAAAAAACTTCTGAAATAAAGAGGAACTATGAAAGAAACCAAAATAATTAATTTAGCATAATAATTACTTGGTAAACAACCATTTGCATGTAAAATCCTGGACACCTGTGCTTTGCACTATGCATGACAATTTCAGAGGCAGTAGACTTGGCTCATCATTGACAAAGCTCCTTGCCCAGACTATCGCTGAATGTTTACTTAAGAGGATTATATTAAAAAAATGTGTTCTATTTAATCAAACTGCCTTTTTTGCTAATTGTTTCAGTATTTGTGGATATTTCTTGCTTTCCTGCAGGCTTGAAAATGTTTCTGATGCAGAAACAGCTAGCTCTCTTATTTCTTGATGTCTAGTAATAGATTTAAGCAGCCAGCTGCTCACTGACAAGTATCTGCACATTTGCTCAACCCTTAGCTTGCACATGCATAGCTGTGAAGAGAGAAGCAATGTGGAACACGGGCTGTCATTGCCCGACCACAGGGCTGACCACATCTGAGCAGGGGCAACAGTACTGTGCCTAAAGGCAGAGCTGGCTGCAGGTTCCTGACCTGGATTATGGTGATTATTTTCTTAAAATCATTTGTCAGAATGTACATGCACATACTGCATGGAAGAAACTGTTAATTGTCATTCTTTCTCACAGATGCAATGTGTTTTCTCTGCTCTCTGCAACAAATTGCAGTCAAATTTATTGTAAATTATAACTTTGTGTTGAGGCAGAATACTTTAGAGTCACTCAGGTTACAAACTTTTTTTTTCTTCTTCTTTGCAACATCAGGCTGCAGTTTCTTATAATGAACCTTATCTGGATTATCTGCAAAGTGAATGGAGTCTCCTTTTTCCATCTTTCAACGTTTTCTTGTGTCACATTTATCAAGAGCAAGAAGACTTTCCCAATCCAGTAGTACTTTCTTACTGAGCTTTAGCTTCAAACAAGTATAACCTCCAAGACATTACAAGGTAACACCCATTGAAAGCTAGAAATATTTAGAGTAGTGTCTTTAATTGTTTTAAACCAATTCTGGGGCACTTAACACACTTCAGATAGTTCACCTTACTGGGTAATGTTTCCCTTGCAGAGGAATTCTTAAACTCTGGACTATGATGCCTACTTATCATCGCTGCCTTTGGTATCTTTAGTAAGTTTTGGAGGAGAGAACTAGGAGCTATGCAGTGGTTGCAGCTCATAGCACACAGGTACCTACAGAGACTTACAGCCAATTGCCTCAAACTAGCGTGCTCCTCTGTGAGGATCTAAGCCAGGAGTTGTTGCAACATTGAACTCTAAAACAGTCTAACTAGCTGTTAACTCACTCTGTTGGGTTTTGTGCCTGAGCACCTTTGCAGCCTCAAGTGTTGCCCTCACCCTTCTGTAGCATCATCGCCTTGTCGGGGAAGACACCTAAAATTCCTTGGATTTTATTTTGGTTTTGTCTTACAGGGACTGGCATGCACTCAAATGTGCAGTCACTCACAGGCGCTGCCTGTCACCCACCGACCAGTGTAACTGAGTGGTGAAGACTCTGCATGGCAGAGGAGAACATAAGTGTTCTTGTGTGAAGAAATTCAGACACAGCTCTCACAGCAATCTCGTATTCTCCTCACCACAGCTTAGTGTTAAGGCATAAAGCTCTATTCCTACTGACAGGAGATAGGATCGCTCTGCTGGGGGAAGAGCCGTGACTATTGTGTAACTTCTGTGGGCTTAAATGGCTAAATTTGTGTATGGGCAGAGTTTTCCATAGTGAAGAAACACAGGGATGCCACGCCAACTGGCAGAAAGGCTGGAAGCCATCCAGCCCCGCTTGGTGCAGGGACCACAGCACCCATTGCGGCTCGGCGAACGCTCCCACCAGCTCGGAGCCGCGGGGCTGGCCAGAGAGTTGGTTTCTCGTGCGACCCGGCGGCCCGGCTCCGGGGCTGCCCGGTGAGCCGGCGTTCCCACCCCGGCGAGCGGCAGTAGGTAGCTCTCCCTCCGTCGAACCCGTCCCAGCGGCCTCCCGAGGGAGCATCCCTCGGGGACCGCCGCCCGCCCGGAGGGCTGCCTCCGCCGCCCGGGCTCCCCGCCGCACCCCGGCCCCCCAGCGGGCCGCCCTCGCCCCCGGGGCCCGCCGCCGCCTGGGGGCTGCCGGGCGGGAGCGGGGCCGTCCCCGCGGCGCCGTGCGGGGCGGGCTCTCGGCCGCGGCGCACATGGCCAGCGAAGGCGGCGGGGGCGCGACGCTCCCCCGGGGAGGGGCCGCGGCCCGGGCGGCGGCGGCGGGCGGCCCCCGCCCCGCACACCTCCCCCGCGCGGGGCGAGCGGGGGGGAAACCCCCAGTTCCGCTTCCTGACGGCGCCCGGGCCCGGGCGGGGAGCGGCAGCCGCGGCGCGGGGCTGCCGGCGCCCATGGCCGGCGAGCGGACGCGGCGCTTCACGCGGAGCCTGCTGCGGCCGGGGCAGGCGGCGGAGCTGCGGCACAGCGCGGCGGCGGCCGCTGCCGGCGGGCGGCTGCAGCAGCGGGTGAGTGCGGCGGGCAGCGGGCAGCGGCCCAGGTGCGAAGCGCGTTCGGGGGCCGCCGAGGGCTGCGTGCGGCGCGGCCGGGGCGGGGGGCACCGCGCGGGGTCGCACGGCCGAGCCGCCGGGCCGGTACCGCCGCGCCTGCCGCCCGTGTCCCGCCGGTCCGGCGCTACAGACGGTAGCCGGTGTCCCTCGCCCTTCTCCGGCGCGCTGCCTCCCGCGGCTTCGCCGCTTTGCTTTTCTTCGGAACGCGCTTTGCACGGGGAGATGAAGTGACACTGAGGGCCTGGCTGTCGGTGCCGGGGCGAGCCTGGCGTGCCCGGTGGGGACGGGACCGAGCGCTCCGGCTCGCCGAGTAGCTGTCAGTCACGTGATTTTTAGGTACTTCACCGCCCACATGCTCGTATATAACCGTAGCTACCCAGATGCGGGTGTGCTCCTGGTGATTTCCACTGGAAATCCCATGGAAGGGGGCCCGAAGCCCTGCACAAACACAGCTCCTAGCCTTTAGTAGCGACGCTTCTAAACTGCATTGCATAAGGCTTCAGTCCCCACGTCTCTCCATCAGTGGAACAGCGCAAAAGGGCTGCAAGCTGTTGCCACCCTACCTGACCAGCATTTTCCCTTTGCATGGTGGTATGTAAGACATTGTTAGAGTTCACAGAGAAACGTCCAATAGACTTTTCAAATCACTAGCCATTTCTGAGTCATTCATTAACCATTTTAATATTGAGATCCCTTTGGACTTAAAGCTATGTGTTATGAGAGATGAATGACTCCTTCTTAGATGATTAAGCATATCATTTCTGTGAATCATGTGGGTCAGATAAATATTTTCCTTTTCTAGTAGTAGACTAAAAAGTAGACTAAATGAAGTAGACTGAAGTAGACTAAAGTAGACTAAAAAGCTGAAACAGGGAAAGTTGTAAGTGAAATGTCATTGCTTATCAAAGTTTATCCAACGCCCGTGCCTAAGTGCAGTGCGTTCTCACTCTGCATAAAACGGGAAATAATTCTGCAGCTATGTTCCTGTAAAGTTTGTGGGTTGTTTCCATCTTCTGAGAGGTCTTGCCCACTGGAAGCAGAGAGCAGTGAGTGCTAAAACAGCTGCTCTACTTGGAGGCAGTAGCCAGTTCATGCTTCCTAGCTATCTGTGCACCAAATGCGAGCTGTTCCCTTTACCCCACTAGACTTGCAGTGCTTTTGCAGTCAGTTTTGACAGTCTTCATAAAGCCTTTACCAAACTTCTGATATGCGAAAGCTTGGTAGAAACTTAATTGTCGCTCCTGGCTTGCTGCCAAGGTTGTACATGGTATCAGCTCTTGTCAAAACCTGAAGGGTCTCTACAACTGAACCACCAGCAGATTTGCTCTCTTGGCACAAAGAGATCAGAATTTGGCCCATTGCCAGGCAGTTAATTGCTGATGAAGTTTTGGTGGAAATGTTCTAGGAACTATCACAGTAGTTTGCCCAGACACTGTGCTGAGTAGCTGTCCCATAAGAGAGTGTATTTAAGTCCATATACCAGCTAAACTATTGTATTGTCTCCTTGCATCTTGAAGTATTAGAAATGAAGTTCTGTTACAAGTATATTTTACTCTGCTGTGCCTCTTGCAAAGATGCAAAAAACCCCAGAGAATGAGATTGATGAAGCAAATCTGAATTTGATGGTCTGGTTTCCTGGAGGAGAGTATTTTTTTAGAGTGTTGCTAATAGATCTTACACTGCTAACTTAATAATACAGTATTTAATTACTGTTCATGCATTTCAGTTGCATTTTATTCAATCTGTCTTCAAAACATCAAGACGTAAGTTGTGGGGCAGCAAAAACCGTCCACCACTTCTGTGAGTCTGACTTCCTGTTGACTGATGAGACGTACTGGTGCTGTATTTCATCAGGGCTTTGATTCGATATCTGAGGCAAATGCAGTCAGATCTGCAAAGATGGTCTTTTAAAGATACTGCAGTTAAGATTGCAAGAGGCCAGGCCAAATTCTGGTTTCAGTTATACTGCGCAGTGGGAGCGCTTAGGGACTTCCAGATGTTACGTTTTATTCACCAGCAGGCACAATAGTTCTGAAGTCTGGATTGCTTGCTGTGTTGAATATGTATGGCTCTGGGAAACTTAATGAAGATACCATCTTTTTACCATCCTTTTTTGGGTTGCCAGTAATGTTGCCTGTGAAAGGCAAATTTTTATAAGATACCTTATGCCAGAGTACAAGGCAGTTATCTTCAGGGTTAAACCTTTTCTAGCTACATTAACTAAGAGTGAGCAGAATTAGCCAGTGTATCCTGGCTAACAGGCAGAGGAGTCCTTGGCAGCTGTAACTGGGGTTGCTGGTTGTCCATAGCCAGGTTTGGGGCTGCCGCATGGAGCTGTGATGTCCTGTGCTGGCCAGCGACTGGTGTTTCTGGATCCATACCACGGAGTGTTGGGGCCAGCAGGTCTGTTGAGGCACATTTTCCAGGGAAGCTCCTCTGGCCTCTGTGCCTTGCACATGTGGAAGCTGGGGTGACACAGCCGTTGAGGTAAAGCTGTTGTGTTGCTACTGTAGAAAAGTCCTGCAGGACCTGAAATTTCTGGCTGAACTTGTACTGACTTTTTTTGTACCATAAGTGAATATTCTTGCAGAAGAGAAAGACTGTGTGTATTCAGTGAGGTGCACTGGGTCTTGTCGCATCTTGCTCTGGGTGTATCAGTACCTTATATTCCGATTATACTGAATCTGACTTGTGTTGGAGTACCCTGAAAGCTAGCACAGCTGCTGTCAACAGTCTGCAAATAACTGCCTGCTACAGACTAGGGAAAGACGAGGTGTAAAGAATTAAGTAAGTGTAGAGGTGTAAAGTGTAAAGAATTAAGCCTTCTGGTATTGTTTTTGTGTCTATCCTGTATTGAATTGCAGCTGGGCTGTCAGGATCTGTGACAGCACCTGCAGTAGGTATCATTTGTGTCTCAGCAGTCTGGTAAGAGCCCAGGGATCAAATGCCTGTTTGACATTAAGTGTCTGAGAGAAAAGTGGAGTGTTGTGTCTTTTAGCTCTTTACTGTTTTCAAATATATTGCTTTTTCTTTTGCGTACTTTACCTTTCCTTTTGCTCAGATTTATTCATTTAACACAGGAAAACCCATTGCTAGCATTCAGCACAAAAATCTCTTGGTAGAAAGAAAGAAGAGTCAGTGTTAATCAGGGGAAAAGGGGTGGCAGAAGTACAGGTGTTTATGATTTGATGTACTGTGTAAGAGGAGCTTTGGTAGCACCCTGAAAGACAGAACATGGAAATGGAGTTTGAGGGTGGAATATATGTATGTATCTAGTTGGTAGGGGGTAGTAGCTGCAGGGGTTTTGGCACAAGTAATACATTCTGCATTAATTACACAACTCTTCAGCAGATGGAGGGAGGAGGGGCACTATCAGGTGCTAACGGTATGTGGCAGTGCTTCAGGTTGTTTCCCTAAGTGCCTAGTTAAGCTTCCATGTAGAAAAGGAAATTCACCATACTGGTCAGTGAAATATATCAGCATCCTCTAGAAGGTAAACAATTTATTGTATTTTGAAACTTTGTTGCAAAATTCTTCGTTACTTTTAATAGAAGAGTCTTGTCTGAAAGTTGGCGTCTGAATGCTTGCTGCCAGTGCCCAGGAAAAGTGAATAGCTTGCCCAAGAAAGAGAAATTAATCTGTTGTTTCGTTTGTGCCTGTAGCTGCAGCAGTATTTCACTGGAAGTTTTGAAAATAGGGATGGGCCGGTCAGTGCTCCTAGAAATCAGCTTGCTGGTTGCTTAGGTAATGCTAAACTTTTTGTTAGGTTATTATTTCCATATCTCAATTAATTTGGCTAAAGTACTGCTGGCTGCAATACTCATCCTTTACATAAAGTATTCTGACAACTGTTTTTATAAAAGAGCTGTGGGGGGCCTTGCTCCTCATCTCTCTTCCATACTTAAACAAGTTAATAGCAGTCTGGAACTGGGCTGCTGCTCCACGTGTCTTTTTTTTGGCAGCGGTTTCTTTCCATCACGCTGCAGCCAAGCACGGAGTTGTGGTGTCCGATGTCCGTGTACTGGCTGTCTCTCTCAAGTGGAAGGCTGGGTTGCATGGCTTTCCCTACCCCACAAAATAGGTTTCTCTCCTTGTTATTTTACCTGGGGCTGCTGTAATTCCCCCCTGAAAGAATAGGTTCTGTTTGTTTCCAATGTGTATTTTATGTGGTATGTTCTTTACAAATATTAAATTCTCTATTGTAGCTGTATATTTCTAGTTTTGGGTAGGTAACAGACTGTTGTGGCACTTTTTTGTGACTCCACAGGTGTGTTGTGGTCTCTGAAGAAGAGTAATGTATATTGTTTACATCCTCACAGAGCACCCACTGCCTTGGTACCCTGGATAATAATAACAGAGCTTTGACTGTGCTTATACTGTAGGATGGTGTTGTGTGGCCTCTTCTTGTTACATGGCCATGCTTGAATTGGACTTCCGTGTTGAGAATTGGCTGATGAATGGAATGACACTGAAAACTTCATCTGTTGAGGAGGTGCAGTGTTAACTGAGCTATTCCAAAGACAGAAACTGGCCTGTGAATGGCTCCTGTCTTCTGAGGATATTCTGATGTCTACTGTTTGTCCACGGTGAACCAAAGTAAGGCATTTATACAGACAGTGAATATACCATGGTGCTGCATACAAAATAGGCTCTGTGTGGTTGTATGTATGTGTACTTGTAAACTTCACAGACCAGCTAATATATTTTTATGAAGCACTGGGGATGGTGCTGCCCAGCCTCTCTTCCCCAACTTGTACTCTGGGAGTTAACATGAAGACTTCTTAATGTATTGGCTCTTTCTTATTTTTGTGGGGTTTTTGATTAAGGCCAAGGTGATAGCCTGGTGAAGAAATCTTACAAGCATTGAGTGAAAGCCTCATCCCATTTTGGTGGTTGAGGGAGAGAGAGTTTTTTCATGACACAGGCATAATGGAATATTATCTACAGCCTAAAGCTGGTGGTTCTGCTTTTGCAAGCCTTTTCATTTGAGATGTTATGCTTTGGTCAGGGCAAACCTGTCAGGCATATTTAGAATGTTAGCAACCTTCTGTGAAAGCAGTGCAGTACTGAAGTACTGAACAAGTTGTCTGTATTTGTATTTAACATGTGAACCTTGCTTGTGAAACTATATTCCAAAATTTATCTTTCATTACTATGCTATGCAACATCCCTTACCTGTTCAAAGATCAGACCCGCGTTACTTGCAAGTAGTCTTAATTCTCAGCAATTTTTTTGTTTGTTTTGAAGTGTCTGATGAGTAACTTTGTAGCTATTCTTCAGTTGGGGTATCCCAAGGACACTTGCTGTGGTGTGGCCCTGACAAGGATCCGATCGTTTTCAGCTGGCTGCTGGAGCCCAGATGTAAGGGCAAAGCAAGCAAAGGGCACAGGCAAGAATGCGCTGCTTGCACATTCTCCAGCTGCTGGGCTCCCTCCTCTGCATGCTGACAAAAAGGCCAAAGTCTTCTCCTGAGCAATTCTAGGAACTTCATCTGAGACTGGCACCAGGGATTAAATTGATGCAGAAATGGGGAAGAGGAGATAAGGGAAGAGAGCCTCAGAGAGGGTGGAGACAGAGAAGGGAAGAAAATGGTTTAGAAAGAAGTCAAAAGCCTTAGAGAAAATGGGCGAAAAGAGAAAAGACTTTGTGGGGAAGGAGAGACTGAAGAAGACGATAAAACGAAGGAAAGAAACGAAGAGAGCTGCAAGAAAAATTCATCAGGTTGGTGAATAACTCATGCAAATAAGCCCTTAATATGAAACCCCAGACAGTCATCTAGTAGGCAGGGAAACCTAGGCACTCGAATTTAAATGCAATTTTTACTGTTGTTTTGCATCTGTCACTTGACTAACGCTTTGTTTTAAATTAGTGGGAAGTGAGTCAGCTTGAGTAACTCAAAATGCTCTCAGTTTATAGAGGCCACATAAACTTTTTTCCCTTGCTTACAAGGTTAAAAAAGGGGCTTGAAGAGGGAGAAAATGAACAGTAGTAGAAAAGAGAAGGAGAATCCAGAAAATTAAGCCTTATGTTGGCTTTGGAGGAGGACAGTTGGGCAGAGAAAAGGTTTAATATTGTTGTGGTTTATAACAGGCAGTTCTGCAGTGTGTATGTCACTGCCAGAAGTCAAAACATGTTTGTAATTTTTCTAGCACAAGGTCAAAAGCCTGTAAAATAGTGACACAGATGTGATTGTTACACAAATAACAAAGACTTACTTGCAGGGTGTGTAATATTTCCAGTTTAGGGTTGCCTGTGTTTTGCAGAACTCGGCAATAATTTTCTGAAGCTAGATTGTATTTGCTGTGTGTTTTATGCCAACGTGTGTTCTTATATTAGCAAATGCCAACTTTGTCCCTGGTTTTGTTGACAAGAAACAAACACCAGGAGGTAACTGCTCAAGATTATGCAGTAAATCTATAGTAAAAAACTTAGAATGATATTCTCAGAGTTCATCCCTGTCATGGGCTGCCCAGCTCCATATGGCTGAATAATTTGACTGGCTGTTAAGACTGTTTCATAGTCTGCCACACTATTCTCATTGCTGAAATAGGCAAATTTTCCCTCTCCTGTAAAATGTAAAGAACTGAGAGTGAGCTGCCTGCCCTTTGTGTGCTTGCTTAGTGTAAATGACTTCTGCTCACGTTGTTCCTTTCTGGGCTGAACACAAACAGGCTCCAAATAGCAGTGTAATAAGAGGGCACCAAGCTGCCTTAGTGCTAAATGGTAATGTGTGTCAGTGAAGCCTTCCGGAGCTGCTCTCTTACAGGAGAAACTTGGGAGGTTTTTGTCTTTTTATTTCCCACCCCTCCCCTCTCCTTTGTTGTTTTTTTTTTTAGGTTGGGTTTACAAATGCAACAGTCAGTTATTTTTTCCCCCTCCATGTCAATGATGCTTAATTACAACCTAAACACATCACTTAAAGATATATTTTTAATAATTACTTGTAATCTCTGGTACCATTTTTCCCCCCATGACACACACAGGCAAGAGGTCGATGTTGCTTTTTTGTTTTTCAATTTTACACGCTGCTTTACAAATACAGGGAGAGAGTTCCCTTGGAGCACTGGGGATGGTGCTGCCCAGCCTCTCTTCCCCAACTTGTACTCTGGGAGTTAACATCCACCTCTTTGCTTGGGTGCTGTAATGCTACTTCTCAGCTAGAACCCAAATATTACATGTTTTGGAACACAATGTAATGTTTTGAGATGACATAACGTAGATGTGATTTAAGCTTGTATAAAAATACATCAGATGAGGAAATCTGGATGTGCTTGTGACATGCATGCGTTCATACTGTGCAGACAGCAATGTGAGCTGTAGCTACTGTAATTGGGATCCCAGGCAAATTTAGAGAAATGGAGATGGATGCCTACCTCCAACAAGAATCTTCTGCTCCCTTTGTGAAACAAGGTTTTATCTCTGCAGACTGAAAAAAGCCCCCAAAACAACAACAACAAAAAAACCCTCAAACCTCAAAAATTGAAAAACTATACTGTATCACATTTAAAATTACTAATTAATTCATTATTAATTACCAATTAGCTCATTACTAGAGTTTCTTCCCACTGTTGCTGTTGCGCAGTTGGTAGTATATGCATTGTGCAGAAATCTAGTAAGCTGTCAACACTGTAGTGATTTTCTTAATTCTGAATGTAGTTCTCCACTTCCATCTTCATGCAGTGTGGAGAAAATACAAGGCAATTCTACCACTGAGTCTGAACTGGGCTTTTCAGCTTTGAGAGTAATGTTGGCTGACTTAAAGCAAACATGATTCTAGGTTACTTTGACATGTTGACCTAAATTAAATGAGGTAGATATAATGAAATTTAATGAATGCAATGGAGTTGGATATGATAGTGGAAAAACCCCAACTTCCTCTTTTTAAGTTTTACTGTTTATCACCAAAAGTAGTACAGAAATGTTCTCTCTGAAACTGGAATGACTAGGTATGTTCAGCATAGCAAAAAGGAAAAAAAAAATTTTGGTCTTGCTTAACTAGACCAAATTTTAATTTTTAAATTGTCATTATTGAAATGCCTTGTTTGCCCATGTATGTTTTCTGCTAGGTGTACCTGCTTTTGCAGCTGTGAGTAGGCTGATGTATGTCAGCTAATTTTGAGGAGTGCACTTCTAATTTATAGGCAAGAATGAATTTCTGGGCTCTCAAATGTCTCGTAACATGTGGCTTTGCTTTTCCTAGGACTAAGTTAAAGGCTCACCATGTGGGGAGCACAATGGCTCTGCAGAGACAAAACCTAGAAACATCTTTTATTCAAAAGGTGTCTGGAACACTAACTATGGGTTTAGCGTGTCTGTGTGTTGATGCAAGTTCCTCAGTGAGCTTTGTTCTAGATTGATCGGGGGGGGATGGGGGTGGGGGTTCTTGTTTGGAGAAAGAGGTTGGCATGGTCTGAATAAAAAATACTTTCAAAATGTGAGAAGCTTATCTTGTGATATGAGTTTTTGCTAGGCTCTGGGACAATTTTGAGGGGTTTGTAAACCTTACTGGATTTCAGTTCCTGCCCTCCCCGCTCAAATTCCTCTGAATCCCTTAGGAGCTGCAGCGTGGTTGCTGGCAGTTTTTCCTGTGACATCTTTACCAATTTCTTTGTATTTCTTCTTGGTATTAAGATTAAATCCTCTTGCCTTTCTCTCTTCTGGTCCATTTTCTACGTTTGCTGCATGACTAGAATTAATGCAATATAGAACCAGTACAAAGCTTATCACTTGAAAGCTCTGAAGTACATCCTAGTTGGGATTAACATGGGCCACTGTCCCTGTACGCCTGTGAATGCTGGGCACAAGCCCTTGGTTTTCTTGCACCTCCCTGTTTTTTGCCCTGATCGCCCTCGCTCCTACCCATCTGCTGTTTCCCTGCTGGTCCCCTTCTGCCCCAGACCCTCCGTTCTCTCTTATATCTAGTTTGTTGGATTTTTACACATACCCTCTCCACTGTGTGCATGGTTTGAAATTCTAAAAAATAAAAAGTGTCATGTTTCTATTTTAAGTGCAAACTCCCTTACTGCCTGTCAGCTTTGATGCAGGCGTGACGCACGTCTGGTCTTGGGGCACTGAGGTTCGTGTCCATGGGGGATACTAGAGTTATTTCATCATTGGTATCTACGATGGCATTGTTTGGTAATAAATGTGTTCATAGAGTGTTTATTCTGCTTTGATACTTGTGCAAGTACTTGCTGGGGAGTGGGGTGGGGAAAGAAATTGGGGACTACTTACTCTTTTGCGGAGTGTCTGAACAGGAGCAAATGTCTTTGTCCTGACCCTTTCAGGCTCCTGGCTTAGTACTGTGGGTGTGCTTGGTGCTGCTGCAGCTGGGAGGTGGAGGGGGAAATGAGCACACTGGGGTACTTTGGTGTGCAGATGTTGTGTCCCCTAAGGTACATGACAGAACAAGTATTTTGGGAGAAGGCATGTGAGAAGAGGCAGGGGAGCGACCCTTATGGTGTCTTCTGGCCACAGTGGCATGTAATGGAATCTCAGTGGCTTCTAACCCTGAAACTACTTTTTCTATCCCTTTCTTCTGTGAGGTAGTTGTTGCTACTTCTTCCTTATCCTCTCTCCAACCCTTGCCTTCCTGCCCTTTTAGCCCTGCGCAAGCGCTGGCAGCCCCGATGGATAGTCCAAGCCAGCAGAACAGAGAAAGGAAAGGCTGCTCATGTCCAGATATTGTGTAAGATATATTTGCAGTTAGAGGGAGGGAAGGATGCCCATTCTCCATACCCCCCCCTTTTCCCCATTGGAAGCAAATGCAGCACTCCTTTCCTTGCTATGAGTAGACCTGGACAAAGTATTCAGACTTTGTTGAATATTTTAGAGTAAAAGTGATGGGCTGAAGTCAGCCTGGGGACTATTAGTTGGGCTATGCTGGTTTAGATGATAAATCATCTTTGGAGTCTATCCTGTGAGCAAGCTTTGTCTGTTGCTGTGCAAGTACCAGTACCATAGCATGTGCCAGGCTTGATGTCTTTTGTTAGGAATGCCTCTTGTTGCATTTCACAGCCTATAAATTAACTTGCAGTATTTGTAGCAATATCAGTCTGTCTTTCAGGATAGACATGTATGGCCTTTTTCCTGGCTGCCTTTCCCCACCCCCCACCCCCCCACACACTTTTTCTTAGTTAGAAGAGCCTCAAAAATGGTCTCAAGTATCGAAAGTGGTTTAGGGGCCAAAATCTGGACATCCTTGGGGTGGAACTGTTTCGTGGTGTTGAACTTTTAAGCTATGCTGAACAAAAAACAGGAAAGTGCATGGTATAGAGCAACTGTGTATTGACAGGGAGAGACCTTGGGAAAACAAGTCCTGGGTCACACCTCTGATTCTGCGTGCAGAGAGAAAGGGAGTGATGAGTAAGTATTACAAACAGTAATGAGCAGACTTTGATATTTATTCCAGAATATCATGTGGCCTGTATTTTTTGTAGTCACATATTTGCAATGCATACTGAAATACGTGCTGAGCTATCACGTCTCCATTGTCAGTATATAGGCACACTTTTTTTTCCTTCCATTCATGTGTAGCAGGTGGACTTCCAACAGTGGATAAAGAGCAATTACAGTAACAATGCAGAAGTGCAATATCATACACAGCTCTCATCTGAAAGCAAGTTACTAAAAGCATCTCCCTGTTCCAAAGCTCACATCTCACTGTAAGCATCAGTTGCCTTTTACATGAGTAACAGTTGTTTTTCTCTGAGCTCTGGGATTGTACAGTGCTTCTGTTCTGCTGACACAGTTTCATTAAACAGCTAAAATTGCAAGCAGTGGTGGAAACTAAGTCATAGAACATTAAGTAGAATTCAATTCTACTGGTCTCTTCAGTACTGCATGAATTTATCCTCATAGCTTCCTCGGAATCAATTGGAACTGTTTTGGAGGTTAATTAGGAGAACTTGCCAAACAAATTGAGGAGATGTGTGAGCAGAAATTTAGCTTATCCTCTTTCCTGGTCAAATAATAACCTGTGGTTTAACAGCGATGTTAGGAAATCCCTTATAAACACAGGAAAAGCTGCAGTCTAGGTAGGTGATAACTTTCCATCAGGTGTCCTTCAGAAACCTCCTGCTTCTTCTTTTCATATTTCAAATACATACCCAAGTGTTCACATGTTTCTGTGGCCTTTAGAAAAGAATTGGAGCTCATGAAACGTGGCAAATCAAAGTGATTTAAGTCTTCTCATTTTGGAAATGAAAGAAGATGGCATGATTTTTTTATGTAGGAATGATAGCTCCAGCTTCATGTGGATGTTGGCAGTAAAATACTTTCCGCCTTCCAGGTATCCTTTCTCCAGAAGGGGTAAGGGTATAACTATTTGCAGACTGGTTTCAAGTGGGAGTTACAAGTTACTTGCATCACAGTAACATGGATGAGCATGGACACAACTGCCATGCCTTGATATGAGGTTTATTTCCTTTTTTTTTTCCTTTTTTCTTTCTTTTTATATTTGCCCTTAAAATGAGAACCCTTCAAATTGACTAGGCATGGCCTGTTTGTTGCACTTAAATGTTATACTACTCGCATTTCTTCGTTCTTCTGTTTACCCACTCCCTGCTTTGCTGCCCTCGCCCCTTCCAGTCCTCAGTCCTTGATGGTCTTTTTGTCTTCCGCTTGTCTCTGAGCCTCCGTTAGTGCTCCTGTGAGAACAAGGAACAGTATATCGGTTGTCTGTCAGGCACCCTATCTTTGCTTGCCATTCAGGCCATCTTAAAACCCATTTGTTCCAGGAATTCTCCTTGCCGGTTTTTCAAACTGATAATCTCTCTGCTCCTTGGCTTCACTGAGCAGCTGTCCTGTATTGTTCTGTCTGGCCATGCCTCTTACCCCCATACTGCCAATGTAAAGTCTTTGGCTTTGGTAATATGCCTTTCTCCTAGCTTTAAAGTTTCACATTAAACAAATGGGTTTGTGTAGATAATTGCTACTTGAATTACTGTTTATTAGATAAAATATAATTCAAATAATAGGTACTGACTCTTCTGTAAAGAACCACTCTGCTATGTCTCTTTCCTTAAAGAATTTCTGTATCAGTGGTTCCTTGTTCAGTACGGCATAGAAGACAGTGCAGTGTCTTGATGTGTGAATGTATCAATAGATTTATACATATTTTTAAATAGAATTACGTAAATAGGTAATTGCCAGGAATGACATCTGTTTCCTTGGAATAATGTGATATGCGTGCTTTTTGGGGTTTTAAGCAGAGATACTTGGCACTTAAATTCTGTGCTGGTGGATACTGAGATGTGCCAGAATAAGCTGTAAGGGCCACTACACTGCTCTTTGTGCCCTGCCACTAATTTCCCAGTGTGTTTTTTGCAAGACTCCTAATCCTAAAGGATCTGGCAGGGATTTGGATTTGAAAAAGTGAGTTTCTTTATTTTGGGAAAGTGTTTGTGTGATAAAAAATGGGAGTCAGCAAATGACTTATGACTGGAGCTTGAAAAACTGAGCTATAAAACCTGCATGCTGCAGCAATGAGAGGTTGCTGCTCAATGTGGTGGCTCCAGCCAATGTAAGTGGCTCTAACATCACCCAGCAGCACCTCTTGAATCCATCTTGCATAGTTTGCATTGCATCTGGTAAGCCTCAGTTGTGTTACCGAGGGGTGCAGAGGTGAAGGTGGATGTGCTTTAAGAGTAGTGGTAAAAGGAAGATCACTGTCAAGGAACAGCAGCAAAGTGGGCCTTGCCATTTTACAAAACAACATGTAGCAACTGACTGTTGACAGTTCAAGGGATGAAATCTTTAAAAATAAGGAGGCATTATATGTGTGGTTGGATTACAGGAATTAAAACTAAAGAAATGAAAGGAAATCTGAATCTTCTCTCTCATGTCAATCCATCCCACACCCTTTTTTTTTTTTTTTAACTACTCTGTCCTTTTCTTCCCTCCCTCTTTATTTGCTTAGAGGCTTGAATCAGTGGAACTAGATAGATTTTCTTGTAATGTTACTAGTACTTAGATAGATGATGCTAAATGGGAATATTTCATGACAAGATCATCATATTTTTCTTGTCTTTCAATTGTGGCTGTTGTAAGGGTGAGCCTTTGGATCACAAATGTCTGGAGCTGCCTGAGAAGGTGCCTGTTGTGTTTCTTTTGCTGTTCTTGGCCAAGGAGGGGGGGAAGTGTGTGGTGGGTGATTTACATTTTGGAGCTGTCTCTCACTTTTCTTTTTTTTTTTTTAATTTTATTTTAAAGTCCAGTTAAATGCTAGCTTTTGATTTAACAACTTTGTATACTGGCATAGCTGTGCCTCAAGGGGCACCACATTAAGATGGGTGCCTTCAGTACCAAAAGCCTAGCACATTAGCACACCATTCTCCTCTGATTCTTGTTTATGAAGATTTTTTTTCGTTTCTTGAAGAAAAATACATGGAAGTAATAGGCAGCTTGATTTCATTTGCTTAATTGCTGTTAACATATATAGGGCAAAAAAGATAAGGCAGAATGACAGTGGTCTGATTCTTTTTGCCTGTGTCAGAGCTCCAGGTGTTCTCCATAACCAGCATGCCAAACAGATCCTGTTATCGTTACTAAACAAGGACAATTTAAAAATATATTTATCTGTCTTAAGGGTATGAAAATAAATGAAAATTGAATCGTGACTAAAGAATAATACTTTCTCATTGCTATTATCACAGGCACAGCTTACGAGATATTTTTTTGTGTGTGTGTGTATGTCTGTGAGATAACAGTAGTATAAACTGGCAAAGTGCAAGTGCTAACGGTACGGCTGCTTTTAGACAGTTTGGCAGGAAACGCTATTTCCTGTTCTGTTGACTTTCTCATAAATATTAACCCATCTGGAGCTTCAACATTTGTTGCTACAGTGGGATAGACAATGGCAGTAACAGCCAAATTAAAATGTATTTGTTACTTTAAATATATTGTGCAGATTCTGCTTAAAAAATACGGGACTTCCCATTCTTTTGATTGCAGTGTAGCATCTTCAGATTTCTATCTGCATAGTTGACTTGGAAAGTGGGATTAGATTTACTTTTAAAGTATGGGCTCATGCTGGTGTGGTTTGCTCTTCTGGATCAGGTTAGAGCTTTCAGAAGTCGCATGTCACAGGCAGATGCTGGGTTCCTCAGCACTTTTAAGTCAAATAGTAATTGTAGTGTTTGATGTGCTTCCTGGATCACCAGATAAATCTACATGTGGAGTAGGATGATGGAGCCATTATCTCTGCTACTTTCTTGAAAGGAATTGTACCCTTGTCGCTTGAAACCCCAAGCAAGTGTTGTCCGCAGTCAAAGGGTAGCAGCATCACCAAGATAGAGGTGAACCTCCCTCGACCTTTCACTGTGCCTGTTTCTCTCCCCTGACAGTCATGTGAACAGGATGTTCAGCCGCATGTCTTTACTTAGAGTAGTACCTCCTACTGGGGAGCAGCAGTCTTTTATGGCCAGCATTCAAGCTTCTGGTTTTTTAAAATCAGATGCTGATACATAAGATTTGAAAGCCAGAGGGTGCTGCTTCACAGAGTGGTGAGATCTGCTGATAAGTTTGTGCTGGGTGGAGGACACGTTCTCTAGGTGTCTCAGTTGAAATGCTGTGGCTTCCATTTCTCGGTGCTTATGTATGCCACCAACAATCTGCCCCAGCAGTCTCCTTGGTAAATTGCCAACCTGATCTTTTGTGAAGAGTAGTCATGTTGAATTTAGCATCAACAGTAAGACACTGATTTTGAGAGAGTAAACAAGTCTGCCCTTATGTCTGACAGTGTGTGTTTAGTTGCGTGTGTATGCCTTCATTTAGATGTAACTGTTCCTAATCTGCTCAGCTGTTTGACAAAAGTATAAATGACAGCAAGGTGAGAGCTCTTCTGGTGGCTGCAGCTCTGTGTTACCATGAAGTCATTGTAATAGTACATATAAAGTGATAAATGATAGTTAACTTCTGACTTGAATCTAATTAGAGCACTAATTTTATGTTGGAGTAAATTTCAGCAGAAGTGAACAGTTGCTGTCTCTGTATCTTAATGCCTATCAAAATTTTAAGAGGAAGTTGAGAATCTTTTTCCTTGGTGTGAAAAAGGGGTATATTTAAAGGGGATCTGTATGTATCATCATATATTCACTTAGATATGGCATCCTCTAATGAAAGCTTTGGCAGCACAGACAACCAGAGTGTTTACTTCCTTAAAAACCAACAATAGAACAGTCTTTGGGATTAAAATTCCAGCGTGTAGTCTGTAATATTTGATTTATTTACTTATGCATTTGCACTTTTCAGCTGGAGTTACTTAGGAACATAAGGCTGTCAAATGCCCAGCTGCCAGCAGAAGGATGAGGGAGTGGTCCAGGAAGCTGGTCATCTATTTAAAAATCTAATTGTGTTCAGTACAATTAGAGAATTGCTTGCTTCCCTGAAATAAATCAACACATTTGCAAGCATGAATAATTACAATTTCTTGAGAGGCACTGTCTGGCTGCTTTGTTCTTCGCTTTCTACTGGGACTGAGAAGTCCTGGAAGACTAAATAGTGATCGGGTCAGTGTTTGGGTTTACTACCTAAAAATTACTAGGATCCCTTGGAAGTTCATTTCAGATGTCATAATAAATTAGAGAATTTATATCACTTCTGTTTATATACTAGATTAAGTTTTTTTAGTAATGCTTTGAAATGGTTCTACAAGAACAGGATTTTTTTATATAAATATCAGTTAATTAAAAAAGTCAACAACAGTTACAATCAAGGCTTTAATAATAAAACCAAATGACTTGCAACCAGATATTTCATTCAATGAGAATGAAAACTTTTTGCACATATGTGTATTTAGCTCATAGTTTCTACTCGTATTTTAATCTCCTTTGGAGTTCAGTATTAATCTTTCAAAACACACATGTTACTAATCAAAATATTATTCTTCTAAAGATTTTTGCCTGAAATACCAACGAGAAGACTTTTTTTTTTTTTTTAGAGACTGTGTTACAGCTTAACAAATACAGACCAAACAACTTATAGTTGGGCTGGTTTTGCTAATTTTATATTTAGTTGAATAAAGAGCCTCGTGGCTGTGAATGTTAATTTATACCAGCAACACAGGTTCGTTGGTTTTGTATAATTTTTTTTCTCTTCTGGAGTTCAAATGAAAGAAAGGGAGTGAAACCCTGACAAGAGACATGAAATGAAAAACACATGTTGCACAGAAAAGCTGTCCAGGGGACAGAACACCACAGTGTTGCTCGTTAGATGCTAAAATAGCTATTATTTGGTTTGATATAGCGAGCATGTTATTGTGCTGTGAAAAAGCAAAGCAAGATAATTTCTTTGAAGTGCAGGATGCTGTTGTTGTTCTGTTTTGCCTTTTGGGGTGCTTTTTCCTTTCCATGGTGATAAGGGCAAACCAGTGGTTTTCAAGCACTTTCTTAGGTGGGGCATGAGAGGTAGCAGAGGAGCTGTGTATGAGTTGCTCCAGGTGTATCCCTTCTGAAAGGGCTATGACATCTTGCTGAGAACTGTTGGTCTGAGGAACCTTGTGTTTGTGTTCTTTGCAAGCTACTATATGAGTGGTCTCACTGCTCCATTACGCAGCTTGGACATTCTGGCTAGTGTTAAAAAAGGAGGGACAGAAGCCTCCTTGAAATTCTAGATCTGCTGAGAAAGGAAAGGGTTTGGGGCTAATCGGTCCCTCATTGTGATCAAGAGGATAACTTGTGTTGTGTGATAGTAGCTGGCGCTACATACCCACAGATCCCATTTCTGCCAAATGTCATGTCTTGTGGAGGCTGATATTTATGCTGATAGGATTCTGCATAGGTGAATTTCTGTGTAGAAATTCATAATTCGCCCTGTGTGCTTTAGCCCCCCGAAAAGTCATGGTTAGGAGATACATGACATGATGAAATGGGGAAAGGCTGCATGGTTTGCTCCCCCTGGACCTATCACGTTTGGGTTTGGGTGGTGGTTTTTTTGAGCAATATTTAAAAGAACCAGCCAAACAAAAACCCCAAGATCCGTCCTTAATATTTATAGCCTGAAAAACTTTCAGAGTCCTGACTCTTAGCTGCTTTATTTTGGGAAAAACTGCCATTGGATTCTTGGCACTGATGATAAAAAAAGGATCTAAAGCCACGTTATTATACTGCTAGTGGAAGTAATCCATATTCTTCTTGTGGGATCTTTCCTGTCAGATAAAAAGATAGGTCTGCAGCTGCTCAGTCTGGAGGAGCGGGGTAATGGGACATCAGCACTTGAGCCAATGCAGTTTTACTGGCCCCTGTATGTACACATTTTACCTTCCATTTCCTTTCATACTTTATCCACATTTTGTACCTCATTTTCTATTTTGCAGCTGTGGAAGCTTATGCTCAGCGATTGAATGAGATTGTTCCTTGCTCCTGGCTGAACTCTTTGCATATGGAGCCTGCCTCAAAGTGAAATTGCCTTGAAATAACGAGCAGCTGACTTGGAGTGGAAAGAAGCCTGACTGGGAGGCTCTTTTGCTCTGTGTACGTTAGAAACAGAGCCTTCTGGAAAGTGACATTGTATGGCCTAAATGGCCGGTTTATAGCCTCTTGTTCTTGTCTTTGTGTTAGCCCCTGGCTGAAGGAGCTCTTCTGCCTTGGTTGGGTTTGGGGCTCTCCCAGACAGGGCACGAGTTGGGGCCCTGGTTTGCTAGGCTGAGTAAGCTGTGTTCTTTCGCAGTCACAGGATAACTCCGTTCAGAAGGAACTTCTGGAGGCTGTCAATTCCAGCTCCCCGCTCAAAGCAATTCCAACTGAATAAAGTTGCTCAGGCCCTTGCGCAGTCAAGTGTTGAGACTCTCCAAGGATGGAGATCCCACAGTCTCTATAGTGCCCTGTTCCAGTGGTTCACCACTCTTTATGGTGAAAAACTTGCTTTATTGTATTTATTTGGGATTTCCCCTGTTGCAAGTTCTGTTCCTTGTGTCTCGTCCCCGGCCAATGTATCTCCAAGAAGAGTCGGTCTTCTCTATTCCCGCCTGTTAGGTAGGGTATAGACCAGCAAGATCTTCCATTGGCATTCATTTCTCAAGGGTGGACAAATGTATTTTTCTTAGCATTTCCTCATGCGGTGTGTCCTCCAGCCTCAGTCTGTCTCAGTGACCTTGCACGGGACTTGATCCAGTGTGTCAGTGGACTTGTACTGGGTATTTGAGAATTGGACACACAAACCCAGATACTCCCTTTAATGCATTCATTCCCTGGTCATGTCAGCAGGTCTTTTCTGCAACTGGTTCGTTCTTCAAGGTGGCAGACCTGTTCATGTATTCTCAGTGTTGTCTCACCAGGGTAGTCATGTCATTACTGTTAAACATAGTAGTAGAAGTGCTTCCTTTGCTAGGGACATCTTGCATTATACCCAGGACTATACTGAACTCTGTTTATGTTGGCATCATATTGGTAGTTGATGATCATTTAGACATTGGCCACTGCTTCCAGCTCTTTATCCCTTTATTTTCAGCTGCTGAACTTCCAGCTCACAGTAGAAATTTGTATCTTCAAGGCATTTGACATTTTGAATTTAAAAATTTATTACGTTAACCTGGAATGCTTTAGGCAACTAAACTCCTGGCTCCCTGGGACAGTCCATCATTCTTGTGAGTTTGGAAAGGGGTTTCTTGGCTTGAAAATCCAAAAGCCGCCTGTGAACAGCATGTGCAGAGCCAGGTGGGAATTGCTGCTGATCTTGATCACGCATGTAGTCTAGCTCAGAGGTAGAAGGTGTTGGATACTACTCTTGTCCTGTCGGTCTGGCTTCTGAGAGAGAAAGAAGGAAGAGAGGAAGGAAGGATACCACAACTGGGAGGCAGAAGATGAGCCAGTGTAACCTCTCTGGCCTGATATCATACATAGAAAAAAAAGTGGCATTTTTCCATTTTTAACACAGACAAATTAAAAACATGCTGGGCTCCCAGGTGGTTATTCAAAATGTTGACATGCTAAAGAATGGGAGACTGCGGGAAAGCTGTGACCTAGGTGGAGATGCTATCAGAGTGCATAAGATGCAGTAACATGCTGGGGAAAAAGTTAACTGCAATCCCTGGTAGAGACTGAGACCTCAGGTCTGCAGAGCTGGTGAAACATTGTGTGCAGATTTCAGGGTCCCAGTGAAGGAGATGGAGGACAGCAAAGCCTTGTGTCCTCTCCATCTTGCTTATGACCATTCCTTGATGTGTGCCATGCAGGCTGCCACTGAGTCCCACACTCCAGTTCTCTAAATATTTTCATCCTATGTTCATTTGCAATCAATAGAGTACTGCTTGTCTAGCTTATCTGGTAAGGCCTGTGTTTGTACCTGTCTTGTGTAGGCAGTTAGGATTTGTGTATGAAGCATGAACTGTTCATTTAGTATCTGGTGCAACTCCTTGATGGTAAACTTTTTTCTTTGTTTAAAGTTTTTCTTCATTAAGCAACGTAAGAAACATAAGAAATAATTCATTTATCTCATAAATTCCTACCTCAAATATTAAGGCGTGTGCATTTTTTTTTTCATTTTGAGTAAGTTGTTTGAACAGTAAAGGAGCATATGAGTAGACAGGAGCGGGCCAAGAGATACCTTCTCTCACAAGCTCTTATGTGAGCTGAAAAAGAGATACCTTTTCAGACAGTTAAAGGCTGACAGCCTTCTGATTATGGAGCAGTTCTATTTTTTTGGTTACCTGTTCTTAGCTGAGCTGTCAGTACAGAGATGTCATTGGCTTGGACTAAGAAATGCATTTTCTCGCAAGATAGCGCTGTCCTTAAATTGTGCTTTACCTCCAGATTTGGGTGGCATCGTTTTGAAAGGAACTCTAGTCTTGCTGTATTTGTTCTTGCTTTGTGTTTCCAGCCTGTATTTGAACAGAAATAGCAATTTTCGATTGCGGCACACTGTGGCTGCTACAGAAATGCAGACTAGGTTGCACATCCTGAAGATGTCATGTCAGCGGTACAGTTTTTTATGACTTGTCTGAAGTTTGTTGATATCAGTGAGAGTTTTTACAGTGTTTTAATAGGCTTTTGATCATGTTGTAAAGGAGAAGGGGTAGTTCATTAAACCACTGTGCTATTCAACCCATATTCAGGCCACTTAACATAGGGAACATTGCTGTAAATGGCACCTCATCCAAACCCACATGTTATTTGTAAAACCTCATTAGCAGACGATAACTTCTCTTGGAGCCATGCAGTGTGCCGTGGGGAGAACAGGCTGAGTGACACTTCTCCCTGGTCTCTGGAGTTGCTTGTTTCATTTCCCAGTATTTCCATAAGCGGCAGGGCTGGTGCCAGGGCAGCAAGCGGAGAATGCATTTGCTCTTGTGTGGGAACAGTGACTTTCTATGTAGCTCACTGTGTTTCATTCTTGCAAATTGATTTGAGAAACATCTAGACAAAAGTCTTTGGAGTTTTTGCCTGTCATGGAAGTCTTGGACACTGACAAGGTAACAGACCACTTGTACTCTGTTACAGCTGTACAATCTGTCACAAAAAATAACATGTTAGAGTGAAAACAGACTAGTGTGGTGGTTTGGGGTTTTTTTCTTCTCTATGCCAAATTTGGTTTCCAGACTCTCTCCCATTGGGTTAGTGAAATGGAAGTCTTCTGGAAGCAGGGCCCGCTGCTGATAATGCCATTTGAGGGCTTGTGTGCAAGCTGAACATGAATCTTTCTGAAAGAGGGGAGTAATTTGCTACTAGATCTTTTTGGTAACCAATGGAGTAGTGCCTGGGTTTTTTCTGCTGTAGCTTATTTGTAAAATCTTCACTTCAAAAATATGAGCCTGGCCTTAGTCGTAACTTCTGGTGAAAATTCTTCCCAGAGTTTATCTTAATACATGTTTTTATTTAACACTGCCAGAGAAAGGATTAATTTTGGTACCTTCAACTAATTCTCCTCCAGTTTTATGGGATAATAAAAATTCTTCTAAAAAACAAATAAACATTTGCTTTATAAGTTAAATAGCTATATTTCCTGGTATTAAGTTATGTATTTATTTTTCCTGTTACAAGTTTAAGGAAACCACAACTGTGCTCTTAATCGCTCTTTAGAATATTTAGTGCTAAATCCAGAAGCCACTGAAGTGCATTGAAATAAAGAGGTTTTCATCACTGCCTATAGACTACAGTTCTCCTGTTTTCCTTAAATCTAAGATGTGAGAATAATCCCATTGATTTTTATGGAGGCTGTAGTTGTAGAAAACTACCTGTCAAAGTGAGAAATTACCTGAAGATCAGCAGGGTGCTTCACCTGAGTTGAAAATAAGAATGTGGCAACTGTTTGCATACAAGTTATAAATTTATTTCATATTTGTACAAAGACAATATTCTGAGAAACTCCTTTAGGGGTTGCAGCTCCAGAGATGTGGGTTCTAGCCGAGCTTCTGTCGTTAGCCTGTTGAAAATCCTTACTGCAGTCTTTTTTTGTCACTTTGTTTCCTTGTTTGTTAAATGGTTGCACTATGTTGATGCCATTGGTAAACTGCTATGGGATCTAACAGGAACCCCTTGTATTTTGGCCATGTACAATGTGGTAGTAATTAAGAGTACTCCACAGACTGTATAATGCATGTTGATGTCTGGTGAAAAGTAAGACAAGCAATACTGAGAAGAGAAAGGCAGCGTTAGCACGTGCAGTCATGGGGAGCCTGTTTCTGTGGTTATCAGATTCCCCCTCCCCCACACCCTCACATCCATTCGAGCTGGTTTCTGGTTTCAGCAGGTAAAGTCAAGGAACAGTGGAACTGTAAGAATATATTTTCCAGCATGAGCTTCCATGAGCTTGCCAGTTGTCCCGCAACCCCATGTCTGTTGTTGCATCCCTTGCTGGGCTCCCTGTTCCAGGTACGCGTCCCCCGTTGAGCAGCCTGTGTTGTGGTAGCACACTGCCATGGTTTACACAAGGGTGCTCTTAGAGCAGACACAAGGTTTTGTAGCCTGCTCTTTCTGTGCTACATGTAGTAGTGCTGCATAGGCAGCCTTCAGGTGGTCACTTCTTTATTTTTAAAGGTAAGCCTGTGCATAACTTGTCATTCAGTTTGAACTATGCAATATTTCTGAAGGATAGACCAAAACAGCAGTCCTAATCCTGCAGCCCTTCCTTTGGGCTGTCTCCATAGCTGTGGTGGAGAACATCTGACGCATTTTTAAAAGTTTTGGACAGTGCAATTACTCTTTTGTTGTCGTCGGGTTTTGGTTTATTGGTTGTGTGTGGGGTTTTTTGTTAACGTAAAGAGAAGATTTTATAAACACAGTCATTTAATTTACTTGTCATACCCAGCGAGGAGAGGTGAGTCTGGTGGTGAATTTGTCTTTCATGTACTACTCCCTAGAGGGTGCCATACACTTACTTTCCGCAGACCTTATGGTGGCTCTGTAGCTGGGTGTCATCGCAACACTTTTGTGGCAGCGCTGGGAAGGTGCCCCCGGACTGTTGCGCTAGTGTAAGCCTTGCTTGCTGCCGTAAGGTACAATGAAGAGAAATGAGGTGGTTGAATGATTTGAGCCCCTCTCGTATATTATAACTATTCTACTAATTGGGGAGTTTGCACTGACTGTAACTTAGTGTGGTTAAAAATTGTGTTGGTCAAGGATAGCTTCTTGAGAAGGAAATACAATTTCAAGATGAAAAAGCAGCGTGTCATTCAGGAGCTGGACTGCCCAGTTACTGTGTAAATCCCTGCTTTCACAGGTCACTAAGGAGCGGCTGGTGGAAACTAAAGAAATGCAAAGCCTGTGTACGTCTTACTCTCTTAGCTACCTTTAGCAAGACCCTTGGACCTGCTGTTTGAGACCTCGGTGTTCCTGATATTCAACTGTTCTGAAGCAACACTTTGAAATACAGTGCATGAATGTTTTTAAATGACTCTGAGAGGGCATGTTATGAGTGGAAGGCACAACTGCTGTTTATGGCTTTTAGCAACTGCAAGCACATGAGCTTTCTTTGAAATAAGTGCGTGATCACTGTGTATGCTTTAAAGGTGTTTTTTTTCCTCTCAAAACACGTGATGGCAGTGGTTCAGCATAGCACTGCGTGGCCTCTTATAGGACACTGGGCTGGATATGAAAGCTTTGGGACATAACTGTGTTGGAAGAGAAGACAGGGTGGCTTCTGAAGATAGATTCTTACAGTCCCCCATACCTCCACTAGCAACCTGGCAGCAGACAGAGAACACAAGGTGATACTGGAAATCCTGCCTCTGTGGCAGTGAGAGATGCCACTATAATGTGGTATTGGCCATGGTGCTTTAAGGACACAGTTGTCAGAAAAAGCACTGTCAGAAAGATCAGAGCTTACACTTTTCCTCAGGCATAAAATGAGCAAGGAAAGGAGACACATTGGGGAGGGTTTCTTTCATCAAGCAGACTGCCATGAAGACGCTTCTTGGAGTACTTCACCTCCGATCCAGGTCTTGGCGTTGGTTCCTTGGAGGCTGGGTAGGATTAGATTTGTTTTGAAGTAGCAGAGCATGAAGAGAGACTTTCAGACTTGGGTACATTTTTTCCTTCTTCTTTCCTTGCAAATGCCTTCAAGCCTTTATGAAAACAAACACTGGAGACCAAGAGCCTTTTGATGTCTCTGAGGAGAATTCCCTTTGCTAAGAAGGTAATGTCTATCAGCTCTTTTTTATTTTGGAAGGGTGATGTGGGTGAAAAATGATAAAGTGCTGAGAAATGGCACAGTAGCTTACCAAAATGTGAGTGATCCTCATCTGCATCAGGGTAGAGACTAATTTTGCTGGTTTATCTTGCTTCAAATGCTTGCCTGCTGCTTGTATAAGCTTAGACCTTAGCAGAAGTTTTACTGTAACTATGGGTCTATGTGTGGAGCTGTAAGTGATAGCCGCTGGCCACATTGCTTATGTGTTGTTAGGAGCTGCTCATCATCTATAGCAGGATTATGTATGTAGAATAGTAACTTGTGTAGCGTAGTCTTGAAAAACTGAAAGACCTCCCAAGAGAATGATTCATGGTGTAAAATGGTCAGGGCCTGCAGGGGGACTGAGTCCAGATGTGCCCAGCTGAGTGTTGTGTATGTCTCTGTGTACCATCACCTGCACTGGAACTATGCCAAGCTATCTCTGATTAAGCTGTGCAAGTTAAATAGCTCATCTGGCAAATTTTTGTGCTCTCTCTGATGAATGATTTTCAGTGAAGGGACATTGTTTTGCCAGTTTATTAACAGCTGACTTTAGGTAAATAGTCCTGTCAGTCTGCCTGAGAGTGACAACAAATTGCTGTCTCTGACAGTAGCTTTGTATAAACCCACTTCACACCAGCGAGTACCTTGCTAAGCTGGATACTTGGGCATCCTTTGGTAGGTTGTAATAGCGGTGTGACTATTATCATCACTGCTGTTGTTTGTACTACGCTGTCTTTAGCTCTTGTTAATGGCTTTGGGCCCAGATGAACAGATTGTCTTAAGAAGTTCTAGGGGCATTCCTAATTTTGTGGGTAGTTCTTGCAGTCACCTGTCACTGCTGCTTTAGGATCATCACACTTCAAGAGCTTCTGTGTAACTTCTCAGTGCATGATATGCAAGCATCTTGGAGAGGAGGGCTGGTTTTCCAGAGAATAAATAAAAAACCCCATGCCTTTCAAAAAAAAAAACCAAAAAACAAACAACCAAACCAAAACCCAAAAAAACGCATTAAAAACCCAAGATGGTGAATGCCATCATGACAGCTGAGCAGGTGTTGGCAAAGGGTTCTTCTAACCTGCAGCTGTCCTCTTTGCCTGAGGAGAATGCACCCTCCTCAGTGTTTCCTTTGGAAAGTCATCCTCTCCCTAAAGGATGTTCTCTAAGATCTGCCTTTCTATCTTCCTGTTTACAGCCCTGGGCTGAAGACCAGCATACCAATAGGTTATGTCCTGTTGATTCAGATGACATGAATTCAAATGACGCAAAGAGAAAGGAAAGTTAATGGAATAAAGAAGGCTGTGGGGAAAGGAACAAACTTTTAATGTGATGTGCTAAAGAGGTATGAAATACGAGTGATAGAAGATAGCATCTTCAGAAAGTCTTGCAGCCTGCAGAAACAGAAATGCAGGAATGTTGCAGAAGAGAAATAACTCGGTGCTTGGAAGATGAGGGGTTTAGTCTTTACTGCAGGCCTCCTGCTAGAGACAGTTTACCTCTTCAGGTCCTGGCTGCCCATTTGCAGAGCTGGCATCTCTTGTGTGGAAGCTGAGGCTGGACGATGGCTAGCTGTTAGCTCGAGGATCAAGATGCCTTTGAACTTGGCTTTCTTATCAGGGATTTTATAAGATATAGCAAGTGTGACTCCTGCTCTTGCACAGCTTTGTTGCTGCATGCACCCGGTTCATAGAGTTGTCAAGGTCTGGGTCACTGAAGTCATCTGGGTTAAAACAACTGTCTGTCCTCTCCGATTCTTTTTTTTTTTTTTTTTTCTTTCTGTTTTTTGTTGGGTTTTGGGTGTTTTTTTTTTTCATTGAGGTACCTTTGGTTGTCTGCTTCCCAGCCTATTCCTGTAAACCATCATGCACAGCTACTTAGCATAGCTGAGATGAGCGGTAGTTAAGAATGGAGTGAGAGTGGGAAGCAGGTGGCTTCCAATGTGGATATTCCTTAGTCCAGCCTTACTGACAGTCCTTCTTAATGGGGAATTAAGGAGTTGCTTGCACAAAGGAGCATTTTGCTTCCCAGGGGGTGTCACTGAATTCAGTTTCTGGATTGAAGTGTTAATTAACGCAAAATAGTGCTTAATGCTTCACTGTAAGAGTAGGTAACTGTTGATACTTGGTGCATAAACATAATGTATGTTAATGAGATCCCTACATTTGAAAAACAAAGCTATGGCTACTGTGTGTGTCCAGGCACTTTTAATGGGCTGGGAGGTTTCTCTTCCAATGATAGCTCATGCTTCTGTGGGATTCCCTTAAAACAGAAGGGGTTTTTTAGCGCTTCATCCATTTCTTTTCCCTGGTGCATTAGCTGTTTTTTCAGTTCTTGAATTTTGATCAAGGCCTGGAGGCTACTTCTAGCTGGCTTTGGCTTGTTAGTTTACTTGTTTTCAGACTAAGTGTAATTTTTCTCTCCTAAGAGATGAAATTCCAAGATTATGTCATTCCTGCTTCTAGCTAATATTAGCTTAATCCACAAATAATTGTAATGAAGTCAGTGGGGCCACTGGCAGAGAATAGTTTGATCCAAAGACTGCTGAAATGAATGGGATTCTTCACTGAGACCAAAGCAACACTTTAGCACCCTAGGGCTTGACCCAATTCATGTATGCGTGCATGCATGTTCACATGCAACAGTGTTGGGCTGTGCTATGGAAATCAAATTTCACAAAAAAATCCCTGCCGGTTTTCCCAGCTGAGCAAAAGAAGATGCTATACAGACAGACAGGAGATGCGTTAGCAGCCCCCAAGGTAGCACAGCAGTTGCCATAACAGCCAGCACTGGACATTATCCAGGCCTGTTTTGCTGCTGCTGGAATTAACAGTAGGAATGTAGGTCTCGCAGCTTCCAAGTGCATCTTTTGTGTGAGCAAAGTGTCAGCCGCATTTGCAGAGTGAGCAGGGAATTGATGAAAACGTAAAGAGCAGCCACAGCAGGCAGGATTGTTGATTTGGTGCACAAATTACCCAGCTTTGCCTCTGCGCTCTTGTAATCGCATTAGAAAAGTCAAACTAATAAGCATGCTAGGAGGCCTCCTTTGTCGGGCGTGCTGGTGGACAGGCAGGCAGGTCACGCAGGCGTGGGAAGTCTGCGCCCAATGAGGTCCAAGGAGGAATTGCTGGGTGGGTGCATGGACAGAGCTGGGGGTGAGTTCGGTCGGTGCCTGCCGGTGCAGCTATTTCCCTTATGCACTCAGAGCAATTTACTCTAAAGAAATGAAGGCGAGAAGTAATGGCAATTGTTGCTTTAAAAGGACAAAATTAAAGGATTTAGCTTTTCTGGCAAATACTTTAATTAAAATGGTGATGTCTTTTGCTAGATCGCTGAGCGTTTAAACCCTAATCAAGCCCAAAAGTATTTCCACAGAATGTTTTCAGTGCGATTCCTGATTGAGACTGTGAGGAGGAGTATTATTTACAAAGACCTTATTAATAGACATTACCAGGTTGCTTATGCCACCGTGGGAATTGATGGCAAAACTTTCACGGCCTTCATTAGAAATCAAAGCCTTTTGATGCAAGGTAAATATGATTTTGGGTGCACATATAATAAAGTTATACATATTAGCTTAAAAGCAGCTTCTCTGGAAACCCTATTGGAATTTCTTCGTTTTCCTAATGTGTAAGAGAAATCCATTTTCTGTAGATATTTTTAGTGCTTAACTTCCCCTCAAGTGCTATTATCTTACAGTCTGTACCATTAGCGCTTGCTGTGTTTCCAGGTCAGCCATGTGATTGCTAAGCATCCCTGCCTGCTCTTTGAATGACTTGTTAGGCAGGAGCCAGGAAGGCAAGTTGTTACTGCTGACTGCTGGCAGCTGCTTCTCCCTGCCTGGATCCTGATTGATAAAATAACATTAAAACACTTCCCTCTTACCCTTCTTGGAAGGTCACCAGCGTTCGGTTCGGTGTGAAACCCTGTCAGCAGAGACCCTTCTCAAGGCAAGCCTCCTATGTAGATGTAAAAATGTATTACTCTGCTGAAGGCATGCATGTGTGGGAACACACAACAACTGCACTATTGAAAGGCGTTTTGGAGCTGCACACTGCTGTATCTCATTGAGCCACGGCTGTTTTAGCATGAGCTGGATGAAGCAGTCCAGCTTTCTGCAATTTTTTTACCACTTGTTACATTTACAACTCAAATGAGCTTGCTGTGCTTCAGAAAATTGCAAGTGAAAAGATTACAGCCCAAATCCCTCAGTGAGCTTAAATATGTCTCTCTTTTTTTTTTTTTTTTTTTTTTTTTTATTTTTTTTTTTCACCCTAAGGCAAAGTATTTTAAAAACAGCAGTGCTGAATAATGAGAGCTAATAACTCTCCAGATGTTTGCTATTTTGCTACATATGACTTTTTAAAAAAGGTATTTAAACTGATCTTGCCAGTTGTTGTGGATGCCTCTGTGTGTGTGTGTTTAATGAACAGCTGGCTCTTTTGAACTAGGAATTTTAATACTTTCAGTTCCATGAAACTGGAATTGGAGGCGGCGGCTGATTGTACAAGAGAGGGACCACATTTTCTCATGTGAATTCAGAAGCAGGGAGGGAGGGAGGGAGAGAGAAAAGCATCGTAATAATGCATGTGTTTCAGTTTCAGTGGATCAAATCTTTCCTCTGTCTGCATCCAAGCTATTTGGTTGTGATCAGATGATCAGAGCTCAAGGAAGCGATTGGAGAGCGAGCTGGCTGCAGCTGCATTGTAGGCTGTTTTCAGGGACAAGGAGCCACTGTTTTTCAAACATAGCATAAACATAGAAGTTATTTTGTAGGCTTCAGGATGCAGATATGGGTTGTGCTGCCAGCATTGTTCTGCTCCAAGCTTTTCGTTCTGTGGTACAGAGGAACTGTCCACATATCTGCAGACGACGACGACGAGAGGAGTTGTCACATGAAATTCTGCCACTGGATAGCGATGATGAAATGAGCAGACCCAGGACTCTCATCATAATGGTATGATACACTTGAATCGGCAGAGAGGTGTGACAGAATTATTACAGATGTTATGTGATTATATTTTTCTTTTAACTATGTATTCATAGAGTAAGGCCATTGACAGGCTATTTTTCACTGTAGGTTAGTTAGCTGGTAGATTTGCTGTCTCTGTCAGACAGCTGAAATGTTACTTTACAGGTGAAGCTGTGAGCTACTAAGTTCTATATAAAGTAAATGTTCTGTTATTTAATTGTTGGTGTGTTTTGTTGCTATTTGCAAGATAGTCAGCCCTGGAGCCAGTAGTGTGGTTATGTTTTATTTCAGACTTGGAATTCCAAACAGCAGACAGCTTAGGAAATGTTTACTAAGTCTGTTCATCATAAAAACAAACCCAAAAGCCAAACAAAACAAAAAGCCTTTACTTTCACCCAGGATGCAGTTGGAATTTATATCAAGTTATATGCAAATAAACTCCTATATATCTTCACTACAAACTGTTTGCAGCAGTAAAACGTTTGCTGGATCACTGCTCACCGGTTTAGTGAGTTGCCTCTGTTCTTTAACGAAGGGGGTCTTGAAAGGCTCTGTGTCTTCAAGAGTCATTTTCTTTCTGAATTGAATTAGATTATTTTTGTTTTGTGGTGGGAATATAATAAGCACTATAGGTGTATTAGGAAGAAATGATAGGGTTGTTTCTCATTGTAAATCACTACCAGAATGAAGAATACACTTCCTGCTTAGTTACTGCTGCTTTTTGCCAAATACGTGTATGGCAACTATTTCCAGAACCCCAGAGTGGCTTGGGTCTGAGGTGGCAATGATTTAGTACTGTGTGGCTCTCGCTTAATAACAATATTACCAGGGCACTGCAAATAGTATTTTTGCAAATTTGTCGGGGCACTCATCTATATCATTTGAGTGGTAGAGATTGTTTTTCTTATATAAAGTATGTTATGATGTCCAAAGTGCATCCCCCTGGTACCTTAGTCCTAAGTGGGTGATGGTAACATTAAAGAATTTAATAGCTGTCATGAGATGTAACAGTGGTTTGAATAGAGCGTTGCTGCCCATAGAGAGGTGTGTGGTGCAGTCATGGCAACTATAGTAGCTAGGACCCAATCCAGTCGGTGCTTTACGTATCAGCTGAGGGTATTACCCACTGCATGGGGGAGACTAATGGTCATAGGAGGAAGGGGATGGATTTTGTCATTGTGAAGCTGGTGTTTAAGCTTCTTTTCCTTTAAAACACAGTATCTATAAAAAAAGCTCTCTTTTTCTTTTTTTTTTCTTTTTTCCCACTTAATGGTTAAACAAACAACCTCAACAGCATTTAAACAAATAACTGTCTCCTTCCTGGTAGTAATTTCAGGGATAAGGAAGTGAGAAGGGTCTGGAAGAAATTGCAGCATGCCCAAGGATGGATCATCTGTGCAACTTGCTTCAGTCCTTGGAAGAAAAGGGTAGGCTTGGGTGTTAAGGCAGCAAATGATGTACCAAGCTCCCCGAACCTACATGTAGTTATTGGCAGCTTGAGTTGCAGTTCTTTGTGCAGTAAATCCTGGGAGAGTGGGGGTCTGAGAGCTATGGCAAAGGTCCCTGGACTCTCAGAGAAGTGAGGCTTTATTGCAGCGTGGAGGGAGCCGTGGAAGCTGTCCACCACCCTGCAGAGCTGGGCATACCCAAAAGAGAGGCACGTTGGCCAGGTGGTCCATTACCTGTTCCTGGATGCGGGCTTTCAGGGATCCCCTCCTGGTCTCAAACACATCCACCCATCACAGTAACTGGGCCTTTGTGTTTCCTACAGCACCAGTTAATGCACTGGTATTTGTCCTGTCAAAAGGCAGCCTTTCCCCAGGAGATCTGTGAGATCATTTTCTTCCCCTCGGTCCCCTTGAGAGGAGGAGGATGAGTGGTTCAGCCCTGCCAGGAGGCTGGTGTAGGTGCAGGCAGGCACTTGGGAGTAAAGCTGCTGGGCAGGAGACAACTCAGGGAAATGGTATTCCCTTGCACATCTTTCTTTCTCTTCTGATTGTGTATTATTGTTGTGCCTTTTTGTGTAGAAACAGTTAATTATGTAACTGTGAAATAATTTGCCATCGAGCTTTGCAGTTAGGCTTAGTAATGTTGTGGAAATCTGGCAAGCTGAGAAGGAAGCGCTGCTTCAGAACACTTCTGCAGCAGAAATGGGTGGTCCTGTTTCCACCAGTATTTCTGTTACTTGAAAGAGCAGCATGGTAAAGAGGAGTGGAGGCTACTGGACCTTAAGAAAACATGTGTTATGGTCCTAACAGATTATGGTTTTTTCCCCTTGATTTGTTGTAGATCATTGAAGTCTGCCTGGATAATACAGTGGACAAAACTACGTAGATAAGCAAAAGAGTCTTTAGTTCACAGTGTCATTATGTATATTGTGTGGATGCCAGGAGCTAGACTGATCCAAACAAGATTACTGAGTTTTTGTGTCTGAGGGCAGCGAGTGATTGGGGTGCCCAAAGAAGAGAGGTGAGGAAACCCCAGAATGTAGGATATCTGAAATATGCTGATGTGATTGGGTGCAATTGCCGGAGGCTGTGGGCTCCTGTCAGCTAAGATCTGGCATTTTATCTTTTCACGCCTTTAGATGAAGTGGTCTCCCTCTTTGTAGCTTGTGTGCCACTGGCTATATGCTCCCTACTGAGAGTGTTAGTATTTGGTATTGATTTCAGGACATAAACTATGCCTTCTTTTTGAATGGCTTTTTTAAGTCCCCAGGCTCTGCTATGTGTTCTTGCAAGTTTGACTGACCCGTGTGAACCAGAAGTAAAATCTCAGTGTTGCCTTTATATGGGAAACAGTCCTGAGGCAGAGAGAACAGCAGTCTACCCTAAAATACTTCCAGTAACTACACAGCTCTATAGATGTGCCCCATTTTTCTTTGTTAATCCCCGAAGGGGAACATCTTTGTAGGATATTCCTCTAGGAATTGTGCCTTTGCCAGTAACACTCCAAGCAGGAGATGCTCTGGGTGCACTCCATGGAAAAGGAAAGGGAGAAGACCTGAGCACAGCCTCTGGCTATTGCTTAATGGCCACCTACTAATCACTGTATGAAACCTTTAGGCATTGCAGCAGGTATTTCTGGTGTTCTAGTCCTTGTAGAAAGTGAAAATTGATGTTTTTATTGACAAAAATTTTTTTCCTCTTCAGTTTGTTAGTTTAGAAATCTGGTTTTATCCTTGGGAAAGACAGTTTAATAATAATTTTAAGATCTTGGCTGGATCCACAAAACGGAGAGATGCCAGAAAGGCAAAACTGGAAATTCTTTGTCAATGACTATTTTGTCATCTTCTCTTGGACACAATCCTGGGAGTTGCCAGAGACATGCAAAATAAATATCTAAACAACCTCTAGCTAGAGGTAAAAGTTAAATACAGAGTCACTGAACACATAGATTCAATAGACCATAATGTTGTTTTCTGTACCTTTAAGAATATGTAAAATCTGGTTTTCAAAATAGGTCCATGAGGTTTGAGATACTAAAAACCTACTCAGAGTGAATGCAAATGATTGTACGTGCTGTTTCTGTAAGAAAAAGGAGAAGAGGAAGATGTCTGAAGGAAGAAAATTTAGCACGTGGGGTTACGTGGAACTGTTTGGTGTTCAGAGCAGGGGCACTAATGTTTAGGATGATGCTTTGCATTTGGAACTTGTGACTTGAAGAAAAGTTGAGCTCTGTCTTAGAAGGTCATTCTATTTTTCATGTGATTTATTATGAACTGTGGCAGCTGAGGTTTGCTTGGAAGATAAGAGCAAGGCATGATATTTGAGAATGTGTCCTTTTCTCCACCCCCACCCCCCAGCTACACAAAAATGTGGTAGAATGTTTTGCATGTTGAGTAAAATACCGTAACTTGAACTGATGTGTTAGCTTGAAAACAGCAACAGCAAGGTGACATTACTACTCTCTATGCAGTTTTTCGTCTCTGAAAAGCAACAGCTTGCAGAGACTTTCTCTTTCCAGTTACAGAAGAACTAGGAGAACCTCCCCTGTGGCACAGATGCAGGATGGCTGCTCTGCTTTGGCATACAGGCAGGGCTGGAGCACTGCTCGAGCTACTTCTCAGCTCACTTGGTTTGTAAACAGAACCTTAGTCTTTCAGAAGCTGTAGGAACCATAAAAGCATAACTTTGAGAACTTTTCCTCTTCTCATACTGAAGTTCATCTCCAGAACTATGTTCCTGAAGTTCTGTTGTTAATTTTATGTTTCCAGTGGAAATAATTCAGTGCAATCATGTCCTCAATTTGTATGCATTTATCTACTGAAGATTTGTGCCGTATACATACTAAGTGCTATCAATAGATGGCAACTCGAAGAATTGCAAGATCTCTGACTCGTGGCCTAGTGGTTTTGAAGGTGGGAATGTATCTGTGTGTACCCAGATGAGGAGAACTTGCAGTGGCTTTTGGAGGTTGGCATGAGGCTCAGCTCTGGGAAGAGAAGGATGGATGTTCTTCCTCCAATGTCTTAGAGGAGGGATTGTCTTTGGAAAGCCAGACTGCGCAGGTCTGTAAAGTTCAAAAAATCATTCAGAATGTTCATATCTTTTAGTTCAAGTCAGAAGCTTCAATGTGTAATAAGTTTTTAAACAACGATAAACATGTAGCTTTATTTGATCTTATTCAACTTCCACTTCAGCACTTGGCCTCAACAGGAGCAGGAACAGGCCTACGTGTGGATAAATGAAGAGCGTTAGGGTGTAAAGAGGAAAAGTAGTAGATGCACAAAATGCAGTTTTACTTGAACCATTTTTGCAGCTGTACTTGTTATCTTTCTGATTTCTCTGCCCCCCTGTGCCTAACGCGCAGCAGCCCTGCTGGTGAGAGCAGGTGGCTTAGGCAGCAGCTATGGCTCTGGGTATAGCTTCTGAAATGCAGAGGAGCATGAGCCCAAGATGTGGATCTGTTTTCATGTTTCATACTGCTGTAGTAACATCTAAAGTATTCACACGGCTGAAAAAGAGGTGGTGCTAAAAGGGCCTTTTTCCACTGAGCAAATCTTCTCCACCTGACGTCAGTACTTTGAGCAACAGCATTTTAATATTGCCTTCACTTATTAGCATTGCAGCAAAGTGTAAAACGACAGTATGTGGAATGAAATTATTATAAAACTGTTAACCAAATTGTTGTGGCAGCTTATGAAGACCATGGACTCAACATAAAGTGATGAAAACATCCTCCTACGTAAGAGGAATTTATTATCTCTTTTTTTAAAAAAAAAAAAAAAAGAAAAGAGAGAGAAGCAAGCTATTTATTTGTAAGCAATGCATACTTGAAAGAGCAGAATATAAATTAAAGGGGTGCAGAAAAGTCTCTGTAAGTAGCTGTCCTTGAGAGTGCTTTTGGAAGGCTTTGGGATTTCATGCAATTGACAAAAATCACTATTTAAAATTAATATTCAAAATGCTTCTTAGGAGAGAAGAAAATCGACCTATAGAAAGGCAAAATAACTTGATTAAAACCAAAAAGGCAAAGAGAGAAACACACACAAGGGGAAGAAAAAAAAAAAAAACCAAACAGCAAAAAAAAAAAACCACTTCAGTTTTTTCAGGCTTTGGCCATCTGCAGCCACACTGCTTTGCATAATAAGCCCATTTATAAACAAATTATGAACATACATGCTTGATTTGTGGCAGTTTTGTCTGCGATGCTCTGTCTGCAGTTCTGCTTGGCTCTAGCTCTGATGGGCTGTAGTAAATGCCATCTTTCAGTTTCCCTTGATTGTTTTACTCTTTGGATATTCCTACAGAGGAAGGTAAAAGAGTTAATAAAAAATCCCAATGATCTGACTGGTCTGAGATTTTGGAATTGGGTGAGCTATGGTTGTAGGAACCTTAGGCTAATTGTATGGTGTGGTGCCCTCACACCAAATCAGCCATGAGTGCAGATCTTGCATTTATATTTGTCTGCTTTCCTGTATTTATCACAATATTAAAACTTGGATAAATTACAAGGAAAATATAAACTCTGGGTAATAATAGACAGATGTACATAGATTTAAATGCCAAATGCTAGGCACAGGATGAAGCATCTAAAATAACCACAATAGTGTCTTTTGAGTTCTGGAGACTTCAGTAAAATGCCTTGAAATGTATTTCAGACAGAATTTTATAGAGGTTTTTTGTTTCATGATGTCAGTAAACAGTGTAGTGTTGGACAGAAATATAAAACTTTTTTTTATGTACATCTATGTATGTATTTGTGACCAGCAGCCTCTAGGTCTATTTTCAGAGTTGTTCTCTGGGTTTTTTTTATGCACATCTTGGCCTGCACAAGCAGTTCCAGGCTCAGAACTCAGTTCACATCATTTGGTCTTTTGCCTCCCACAGTGAGATTTTGGTAATGGGATGCGTGACTGCGCCTGGCCCTATACTGACTGACCAGGCTGTATGGGTGGGTTAGGTTGACGGTCAATATCTACAGAAATGGACTGGAAGCAGTGATACTGCCTGCTACCATATCTTGGCTGAGGAACGGTGCTGTCCCATGCTCCTCAAGCTCTGTTACAGGAGCACGTCTCCATTAGCGGTATCACTGTCCATAGCTCCAGGAGACAGGTTGGGGCAACACAGGCAGCTGTGCAAGCCAGAAGGATGCAGAAATCCACCTGTGATGCTTCATGCACATGCCCAGTACATCCCAGGTGCGCTGCATTCCCAGCAAGCATCCACAGCTGGAACCCAACCTGCGCTGCAGAGGGCAGCTGGAGAGCTCAGGCTGGGAGGGCGAGCGGCGGCATGGCACCAGCAGCACTTGTTGTCTTAATGTGTGTGCACCACCCTTGGCCCAGGCTCTGGTAGACTGGTTCTCCTCTGCCAAGAATGGTGAGCTGCAGCTGGTTCAAGAAGTGTACAAAGAAATAGGAAATTAAACTCATGCTTTCAGAAAATAATATTAATGCCAGTCCTGAGCCCTTGCCTCTCACTGGCATTAACTCACTGCTGGCTGCAGCACTGGGAGCCAGGCTGGGCTTTCTTGTTCGTGCCGTTGTAGGTACGGAATCCTCCACTAGAGCTGATCTGGATTTAAATGCATATAGCAGAGTCCATTTCAGGCCTTTGGCTGCAAACACGGGGATATCGATTTAGCTTGGAAAAAGCTATGCTCTGTAAGAGGTCTGACTGAGGAAGGGAGCCATAAAGAAGCCAGGGCTCTTGGAGAACACCAGCCAACTGGAAGTACTGCCAAAGTAAAAGCTGCTGGGAGAGGCAAAGGCAGGAGGGAGAGTGTGTAAGAGAGGAAGAGTTCAGTGATGAGAGAGAGAATCCAAGTAGAAAGTGCTGTTTCTTCTCATCTGAAATTAGTTAGGCACACTGCTGTTAAACTTTGGTAAGGTTTGATTTCTGAGGGCAAGCCACCACTGGTCATGTGTTGACACATGAGGATATTTTGATGCTTTTTCCTCCCTCCTTGTTTTTATCAAAAGCTCTGTTTTTGCTTCACAGTGAGATACCTCTTCCTACTGCTGTTAATCCCTCCTCCCTTGCCCTTCTTCCACCTCTTCTTTCCCAAAATGGAAAACCATCTTCTGCTTTGACTTCAGTATAAATGCACTCCATTCCCATCCTAGGTGGACTGGAAATCTGAATGGAGTGTGACAGACCTGTTCCTGATACTTCTCACTTCTATGAAGTTTCTTCTTTACAACAGTAACCCTAATACACTTGATTTAAACCCACTTTAAATCAGAATTTTAGTTCAGTGCGTTTCAGACAAAAGCCTTATGCAAAATTTCATTGCTCATGGCAGATGAAGATGTATATCTCTGAGGCTTTTATCTCCACGCTTCATACTCTTCCATCTATCAGAAGCATTTGGTTTTAATGCACATGGGAAGTCTTCATTGCTCCATAGCGTCTCCAGCAAAGCAGGGTAACGTGGATGAGTGCAACAGGAGTCATTGCACTTAATAGCAGCTGCTGAACTGTTCCACCATCAGCTACAGCAGAAAGATAAATTGGGGAGCAGATACTCAGATATGAGTGCCTCTACACTGATGTGTGTAAACAGAAGTGTGATTGCTGTGTACTGCAAAACCTAGTGTGGCTACTATTGGTGATCTGATCTTTTTTTATGTATCCCAGGGGGGGTTGCTACCTGATTTCTAAAAACTCTCAAGAGAATCTGACTTCTAGATTGCATTTCCTGAATCATACAAGGTTTTGATGAAAGGCATCACCACTTCATGACTATTAGATGACTACTACCAATGTGTGGGTGAATACAGACTAGTTCCAGGTTGCGGTACCACCTGTAGCTGAAGAGGGGCTGGACAAATGCAGATAAACAGTTTTGATGTTCCCTTAACCAAAGAAAGGTTTGTAAAGGCAAGACTTTAGATTTCCTTTCTAAGGCTAAGCAGCATTTCAGCATATTTGAGCCTGGCAGCTCTGCTTTTTTGTGTGAAACAAGAAATGAATTTGCTGCCGAAGTACTCAAGTAACTGAACTCTTGCTCACTGGAGTACTGTTGTTTCAGGAATACAGAAACAGGTGCGGTGTCTCCATAGTGTTTGTAGCTAAAGAAGATGGAGGAAGACAGTGCCTAGGAAATGCAGGGACAGTTCCTGGTCTGTTAGCTTTTGAATCACTTCCTTGAACAATTAAGGCTTCCAGCTGGGGTTAGTGATTGGAGTGAGGAATACTGCAGTGGCGAAAGGATTAGGATTCTGCACCAAAAATCATGTCACATGAACACTTCAGGATGTTTTGGGTGGCAAGGTCTGACATCATCTTGGGTGCTATTGCAAGTCTAGTCCAGCTGAAGCTGGCTCAGACCATGGAGCATGAGCCCCTACGCTGTGGGAGCTGTACGTACATGTGCACATTTACACTGGGAAAGAAACAGATTCCTTTGTTATCCTGGGGCTCAATCATTTCAGTTCTGCTAGGACTCTTATTTTAAACTCTGGGAACTCTGTAAATAAATACATATCATAAAAAATGTGCTTTTTTTCATCCTGTTAATTTGGTGCCTCTTCAGAACAAAATGTTATGTTCTGTCTAAACAGAAAGAATTTGTGTGCAATATCTTACTTCTAAAATTGCACTCTGTTAATAATTATTGCCAATTTGTGGTTAGCTTAAAACATAATAGATTCTCTGTGTGTGGTTTTCGATTAGCCATTGTAATGTTTGTCAGACTTCTTACTGTCTCGGGGATTATTCTGAATACAGTCTATGGAAACAATTGAATTGAACACTTCTTGCCTTTGGTGTTTGTTTTTCCTCACTTCTCATCTGTCAACTGCTGTGCTCATTTTCTTTTCATTATTATTGATACTTGCTTGAAGATAAGGCGGACGGATTCAGTTCTTAGTTGTATGTGTGCAAATCCAGTAGAATAGGGGTTTGACTTAATGCAGTAAAACAGTTCAGAAGTGTAATTCTGTGCTGCTTCCATGTTTCTTCCCACTTGCACCATCTCCCCCACCAAAAAAAAAAAAAAAAAAAAGCATGAATTTAAGAGTGGAAAATGTATGTGGCCTTGCTGGATCAATCAGTGGTTAGCTATGAAACTAGATGTTAGGAGTTGAGCATCATGTCACCACTTATAACTTTCTTTGGCATTTTAATAAGGGTTTGGCATTACCTTGATGTTTTCCACAGGCTGTGACTTCTGCGCTAAAATTAGCAGTTTCAGAGGGTAAGCCTTAACAGTAAAGAGATTAATTTCTGATATGTAGATTCCTGGAACCAGATGCTCTACTGTCCTTTTTGAAATGTTTCTTCTGTTAGTAAATTATGTGCAAACATGCATTGCAGCTATCTCTATAGGAGATTTGATCTTAGTGGGATTACAGAGGAGGACAAGTTCTTGGGAGAGACGGCTTGGAATTGGGCCTATTTTTTTTTTCGCTTTTGGATGCTTGGGGCTTGAAGGTAAAGAATAAAAAGTGTTCACAGAGATGATCTGCACTTCTTTCTTTTCAGTGTCTTAGCTCTTTCCATGTCTTTAACTTGTTCTCCCATGTTCTTGAGGAGCTTTTTCTCATCTCCCTAGAGCTCCATAGAAAAAGCAAGCAGAGCGTCCAGCTGCCTGTTCCGTCTTTCCACCTGCCAGCTGGCACTTGTGCCTGAATTTGCTTATTCAGGCTGTGACTGTTCTGGCTTTTGCAGTGCTTGAGTTCCTCCGGCTATTGACCACCATTAGCTCTTTGGTTTTAAGCAAGGGCACAGCCCTTGATCGAGGTGCAGTGATCTAAGCAGTTATCTAAAAGCTTGTTTGTTGCTAGGAATGTCCGGTTTCTTTGGCCTTACAACCTTGCAGTTGAGTCTCCTTTTGCCTTTTAACTGGCCTGTTACAAGAGAATGCATATCCCTTATTGGCTGTCTGCTCCCAGGTGTTGGGCATGTGCTCCATAACACGTCCTTCAGATGAATGCAAGCAGCAATTGTATGAAAGATACAGGGACAGTGATCCTAATCTTGAATCTGCTGCATCCAGGAGGAAACATTTACTGTTTCTACACAGACTTGATTTATTTTCTAAGATTAAAGATATACAATATATTTTGTTGCTGGTGATGTAACTTGCTTCTTCATGATAACCATTTGCCCCTTGTAGCACCTGATTTAGTTTCTGCTGACAATGTAGTAAAGACATCAGCTGGGGAAGGACTCATCATTGGGGTGTTCATGCATCCATCACCTGCTTTTGTTCAGAAATCCTCTGACCAAGCAGCTCTGATAGATAGCATGCTCATTCCTCAAACACTTGTGTAAATACAACATATTTTAGCGGAATGTATGGAAACATAGAGAAAACTCATGAATGCAGTTTGAACTGAAGAACTATTTGGAAATAATAGAGATGTTTACTAAGGCATGCATAATTCTGGTTTTTATATAAAAGATCAAAGTAAATCCAAGTCTGGAATTGTACCAATCTGTTTTTGCCTTACTTCTCTAAATCTAATTGAAACTGTAAACATCAGTTAATAAAATGTAATTCTAAAATGTTTTCACTATATAAACATATCCTGAATAATATACCAAAAAGGACCTGCCCAAATGAAATGTTTGAGAGATGAGTTGACAAAAAGGTTTGTACCAGCTCCTACTGAGAAGTTTCTTTATATAGTATTTTTAAGGTGCCAAAAGCTTTTGTACATACAAAGGGCTTGCCAATTTTCCTTTTTTAAATGAAATCAAAGGCAATTTTAAGTTACGTGAGCCTGCAAAAATAATCTGAATTGGTGGCTAAACATTGCTTTTTGTAGAAAGCATTCACAAGACAACTGTATTTCTTGGAAATATTTTCACAAAAGGATTTGCTCCTTGAGTCAGACCATGTCTGCAGTGTTTCAGACAGAACAAGGAGCTGAGTGAGGAGGAACTGCAGTAAGCTCTGCTTTATTTCCTATCCACATCCTTTTCTGGCACTTGTTTAAGCCTGGCTGGAGCGTGTTTTTGTAGGAAATCAGAAGTTAACCTCTTAGCTTCTGATTTCTGACCAGTTCTTTTGTGTCCAGCTCAAGTGGTGCTTAATAGAAATGAGTCAGGATGTTCCAACTATTTCTACAGTAAGAGGGAATTTTCTGGACTTTCCAGAATTTTCAAATCTAAAAAAACCCCAGAATTTTCAATTTATTTATTTATTTTTTTAAAAACAACACAAACAAACCAAAACACTCTTGGTACAGTCAGGTTGTCAATGACCAGTTTAGGCTTGATGATAAGGCAAGAATAAAGGTCCAAGAGCTTGTCTTTGCACATTGGATACAGGGAGCAAGATGTGAGAGTGGGGAAAAACACAAGGGCAGGAACTAGCTTACACTCATCCCATCAGAGAAAATCATCTGGAGAAAGTGAAGGAAGAGGATTTACTCTGATTCAGCTCTCTGCTTTGCAGAAGGAACCTGGGAGCTTAGAGCAGATTTACTGTGTTAAAAATGACATAGTTTTGGTCTTGCTTTTCCAGCTTGCTGGGAAATCATAAATAAATTCAGCTTTTTGATCTGTCCTTGGATAGCAGAGTTCCATAGCAGCTTCTTGGGTGGGCTTTCATACCTCGTACAATTCAAGATAGGCTTAAAAGGATTGGAAAATCACAGAGAAGAGTGAGGGGGGTCAGCAAAGTTAGTCTGTGACTGTGTATGTAGACAAACACTAGACCTGGACTGGCCTGAAAAATAACTATGAGGGGATATGGTGGAAGTCGTAAAAGTCAAGAATGGTCAGAGATATATAGATGGCTTGCAGTTTCTTCTTCAAGAAGAGAAGTAGGGATTGTCAAATGAAACTAATGAGGGGCATGTTTGGAGGAAAAAAAAAAAAAACAAAACAAAACCAGAATGAATATTAAAACTGGATTTCCTTGCCACAAAATGTTTAACATCTATAGTGTCTGTGTAGGTTTTAAAAATGGCTGGAAAAATTCATGAGGGAAGTCTTTGAGAATTAGTAAATATGCAGGTGCTGCCTCAGGCTTGGGAACCTGCGTGAGTGGAAATTGGAAGAGTATTCAGGAGAAATACTAGTATACTGACTGTTTTCTGTACTTTCACCTTAGCAGCTATAGATTCTCACAAGTGCAGAAATCTGGGTTAAATTAACTTTCATCCTACCTGGTATGACCATGCTTACATAAAATGGAATTTAGCATGGCGTCCAGGTGAACATTCAGTACTTCGTTTGCTGCTGAAGGAGTATTATACCTGGCATTCTTGCCTCTTAGACATGCAAGTACATCAGCTTGATTGACTACGCTCCCCTGAATTATTTTGCATTTGTTGCAAGTTACTGTCCCTGTGCATAGACCTGTATTGGCTGGCGCACGGTACCTTGTCTGTGTGTCAGGACCTGCAGCACTCCGCTGGATATTCCTTGCTGTGAGGCTGGGATAACTGAAGGAGTAGAACTCAATGGATTATATTATATTTCTTTTTTTGCCAAGGTTGGGGTTATATTTGGTTAACTTTACACAGGCTTTTACAAACTGTAAGGCTCCTAACCACTGCCATTTCAGTATTTTCCTAGTTTTTTACCTTCTTATTTTGGTAATACTGAGGACTGCACATTTGTTATAAGTCTAAATTAGGATTAGAGGTTTTAATTAAGAAATTAAAAGCAAAGCCTGGAAAGGTGAGACAATTCTCTGGGTGTACAGAAAGTTATGCCGAAGTGAGAAATACTGTATCAGGTGTTGGCACGATCTATTAGACTACACTGTGTTGCTTTCTGTGTACTAAGAGATCAGTAAGAGAAGGGGAATGTCAAAAAGATGCAAGTTGTCTTTTTCTTATTTCTCCATACCAAACTCAACTAATGTAAATCTGACTTGCACGGTTTTATATTTCACTCCCTTTCTACTAAAACAAGAAAATAATCTTGCATCTTTGCTTTTGAAATTTATGTGCTTTTTGCCTCTTCCAAAATGCCATTATTTAGCTTTCAATTATATGATCCAGATGATGAATTATTATATGCAGTTGCTTTTTTAATTGCTTAAGATGCCTACAGGCACTAAAAGAGAGTATACAGGAATTTATGACGTTGAATATATGTAAGAAATATGAGATATCAAACACAGTAATGGTTGTACAGTCAGTTTGCACACGTATGGAGGGGAGTGTACTTTGTACTTAAAAAAAAAAAAAAAATGAAGAGGATCCCAGGGTATTTTACATCAATATTACAGCATTGTAGATGTTGATTGTGACCTTGAGTAAATGAGTGAGTTGCCTGACCTCCTTTTGCTTCAGTTGTTCCAGCTGGAAAATTGGGTGAAAATGTGGATTCTCTTTATAAACCAGATGTTGTCTGATCTGAGCTTTTCTTGTAAAGAAAAAGAAAAATAATTTCTGCAACGTAGCATAGACATGAATAGCAAGTATTAGATTTACAACCAGAAAAGCATGCAGCGGAAGCCAAAATCACAGCGGTATCGACATATCTAGAGATAGTAAATTTAGATTATTTAATTATTTAATCGCCTTTTATGGCCCTTCATCGCTGTGTGTTTTGTTATCAAGGACTAATTCCAGTCCAAGTAGATGAAAACAAAAGAGTAATGTTTGTTTGAAATTTCCCAATAGATCAAATTAAAGAAGAAATTGAAGTAATTGCCTATTTTGCTTTTGTACGCATCAGCAGGACAACATTGCTAATGGAAAGTTTAATTCTTCCAACCCGATTGCTGATATAGGAAGCGGCAGTTTGTTTGCTAAAGAGAATAAGCGTAGCTGTTTCTATCCAACCTGTGCAAAGATACCCAGCACTGAAGCCCGTGACGACTGCGCTTGGTTGCACTGTGTGTGAGCCTGCAGCTCCGCTGTGCAGCAGGGACCCTCACACTTGCAAAGAGGACCGGCCAGTAGCACCGTGGTGCAGTACTGGTGCCCTCCGCTCTTCTTGCTCCCCCACTAGCTACTGTCTCCAGAGGGCTGGTAGGGTAGATGAGCAAGGGCTGCAAGTGTAAGATCTATCATACTGGTTTTCTGTAAATGATGCTGTGTGGCTGTAGCTGGAGGCATTTGGGGTTGCACCATCAGGTGCAAAGCCCTTCTCCGCCCAGTGGCAAGGGAATGTATTCTATTCATGCCAGGTGCAGGTGGGTTTCCAGCCTAGAAAGCTGCTGAAATGATGCTGGTGTTACATCTGTGTTCCTGTGGGGTTAGCTGGTAGAAACATCGCTGTGGCAAGGTGTGCATGTGGAGCAGTGTTCCCAGGCTGCAGGACAGGGAGGGACTGCTGCTAGCTCAGCTGAGCCTGCTTCCCAGATGGAACAGTGAGAAGTTTTTTTTAGGAGCTGTAAAATCAGCAAAGGGCTGGTAAGTGGCTTTTGGACAATGGGTGTTACCAGCAAGCTCTTGTGAGTGCTTACAAAGGCTATTTTGAGGTGATGAAATACATGTGCTGGAAGGGCCCTTGAGGGCTGCATGAGATCTGGCTGGGAGGTGCCAAACTGCCCATCCCGAGGTCTTCTCCTCACCCCCTGGGGACACTTTCAGCCACAGATGAACCTTAGCAGCTCTGGCAATGCACGGGGACTGGCAAGGGCAGCCTGTGGCCAGCTCCTGACACCACCAGTTCAGCTACAGGGTGTGTTTTAGCCTCTCACTAGGGCGAAGGAGCACAGCAGCCTCTCACAGATCAGTTCTGCGTGAGTGCACTAATATCTGGGGCATGAAGTGAAGGCAAGGAGGAAGGAATCGCTGAGATCAGCACGCTGGCAGGCTAGAAAGAAAAGAAATGGCTTGACATAGGTGGAGTCACTGACATCGGGGACTGTTGTCTGGAAAGATCTGTTAGCAGGGCTCTGACAACACTAAGGGGCTTCTTTTCATGGGTATTTATGTAGGCACACTGTCCCCCCGCCTTGGAGACCTCACCTTGTGTGCCAGCGTCACTTTAACTGTGATGGATTCCCAGCCCTTTGCCTGGTCAGAGCTGGATGGATGTGTAGGCAAAAGGCGAGCATCAGTTATTCTAATGGCTCTGTGGAGTGTTTGTTTTAGCTTGAGTTGTTAGATCATAGGTGGAATCATATTTCTCAAAAAAATCACTTCCAGTTGATTCAATACCAGAGTGACTTTGCAAAAGGTTGCGTCATATGGAATTTTTTTTAACTGAATTTTTTTACCTTTCTGTTTAAAATATTTTGGGTTTATATTTTTCCCTCCCTTTTATAAAAAAGGACATTTTCAAAGCATGGATCAATACTGAGCATTTCATTCCAAAAGACGATCTCTTCTTGAGTTGATTTGGGGTTGTTTGGTTTGGGTTTTTTTGGAGAGGGGAGAAGATGGAGGTGAATATTCAGTCTTTGACAAAGGAGTTGGGATAGAGGTCACTAGGGCTTTCCATCTTCTTCGGTAGGTGCTAGTAAAAAAAAATCTATCTATTTCTGGTCCCAGTGTAGTAATCTGCTTTACCTGTCTGACACGAAGCTTCTAGGAAACACAGTTTTAACATGCATTCACAATCCACTACAGAGCACATGCTATTCCCAATGCCTGGAAGATGTGAATAAAGTGAATGTGTGGTGTCCAGTCATTGTCGCCCCAATTTTAGTCTCACAGTCTATTAGTAGATTTTTGGCAGTCCTATCTGCAAACACATGCAGTGTGTTACCATTCACTAAAATCAATTTTCTAGCAAGCACTCTGACTACAGAAAGGGTGGCAAATTATATCTGATGTGGCTTGATTTGCCCAGATGTGCAGACAGCTGACTCCGAGCAGTGCTGCCCTGCTGCCCTGTTCAGGGTACGGCAGCCAGGGATGCTGGGCTGCCTGGGGGATTGCAATTGAAGACCAGGTAAGGAATATATGAAAAGCAGCATCAGTAAGTATTAACATAGCTTACCCACTGGCACCGCCTGCATGTTGTGGGATATTAACTGTGTTAATCTCCTCGTTACTGGCCTCAGTAGTTGAGTATACCAGCAAAGTCTCCAAGTTTTGTGAGTTCTGCACCCTACATCCATAATATGGGACAGAGCAGGCTGTAAAGCTATGTGGTGTACATCTTTTTTCTTCTTCTTTTTTTTTAATAATTAAAATAATTTAAGTGTGGTGGTTGTTTTGTTTTAAAGATAGGGAGCCCTTTGTGAGCCTCTCCAGGTCTTCTCACCAGTACCTGAGCTGACAGCTGCCTGCTAGCCGTGTGCCAATGTCATGGTCGTAAAGTGCAGAATTGTTTCTGTTTCTGCTCCAAGGGCTGAGTGTTGGGCATGGCTGGCATCCTTTGGTTTTTCTTCAATGACTTTATTGCTGTGGTTCTACCAGGCACTCTGACATGCTGGAAATGCTACAAGCCATTCAAGGAAGGTAGGCAGCTATCTTATCTGCACTCTGCCAAGTGGTGGAACGTTAAGTTTGTCAGCCAAATTTCTCAGCACTGGTCTATGCTGCAGAGACTGCCTGAATGGTAGTGTCACTGTTATCACAGTGGTATTAATTTATAAATGAAGCAAGTGGGTGTTTTTTGAGAGATTTGTCTTTCATTTCAAAACAACATAATGCACAGTTGATGAAGGTTGTTCCAGCAAAAGGAATTTTCTTACTTGTTAATAAAACTGTGTTTCTCAAATCTGTTAGACAAAAGGCCTGAGTCAGGATTAGGTGCGTAATGGCTGTGGATGTGCAATTATTTACATATACATGGACATTAGTCAAGACTGGTTTTGACTTGCACTCTGTTTGTACGTGTCGGCGTTGCTCCCGGACAGAAGCCCTGAGCTGAATGGAAGCATTCATTCCCTGAAACTCGCTATGAATTTGATCTTTGCATGTGATTCCACACCCCACCCCGCCACCAAATTTGGAGGCGGGGGAAAGGCAGCGGTTAACTGATGCATCTTTTCTCGATCATTCTTGATGGGAGATGTAGATGATATTATTTTAGAAGGACAGTACAGTGAATTCAGTATTTGCTACACAGCAAGTGAAATATTCAGCCTGTTTTGGAAGGTCTTTTATGTTAGTTGAAGATACACACTTCAGGAACTGAATTTTTATATGGCTGCTAGCAAAGCACTAGTGAAATTCATTTTCCAATGATTGTGTGATACACTGTAGCAGTGAATTAGTGTTGTCCAGTGGTACGGTTTTACATATTGCTTTCAAGATCCAAACTGAAGTCAATGACACGTGACAGTGAAGGGATCCAAGATCCAATAAGTTGGACAGAACCTCTAGAAGAGATGTAGGAAAAGAGAATAAACAAGTTACAGAATTGTGACCCCTATCAGAAGACTAAATGCTAGTGGTTCTGAAACAAAGGGAATGCCTAGCTATTCCTTAACAGGGGTAGAGGTATCAAATATTATTTTTCCTATCTAGATATTGATAAGTTTCTTCAAAATACTGGGAACAAATGCAAATGTTCAGCAGAGGCAGCAGAGCAGAGGGTGATAAAACATTGAGTTGACAACTTTACATATTTTATTATTTTTTGAAGTGTTTCAACATCCTTATTTTTACTATATGAATCTAATAGAGCAGTTCACAAATGGAAACCAAGGCTTGTGAATTTCCTGTGACCTAGTAGGTCTTTCCTCGGGATAATTTAAGTTATGGATTATACATAATAGTTCTGAATTTAAAAGCAGTGCAGGCGCTTGATGATCACCTTGAAGTGCCTGTTATCTTTATTCAAAGAGGTAGAGAAGACTTTAAGGAAAAATTAGAGAATCTTTTACAGTCACACTGATGCTAATGAAGTTTCTTTTGTATTTCTGCTACAGGACAAAGCATTATTAGACATTTGACTGGTGATGTTATTCCCCATTACAAGTGTTAGAGGAATTTGCATTCAAAACAGATCTAAGAAAGTGGAATCTTTATTTGCAGTTGTTTACTATTAGTTCTGTTTATATCTCTGTGTGAATGCTGTAGCTTATTTGTATTTCATTGCTTCAACCTTTTGATGTATTGGTGTTGAGAAAATTTAATGCTCAGCATCTTTAGCATCGAGTCTGAAAAACTGGCTGTCAGAGATACAGAAATTAGGTTTAATAATACTAGGGATTAAAATCTTGTGGACAAAAGATACTCATGGTGTATGTTGAATAAGGAGCAGCTGGAAACTTGAACCAAAGTTCATCTTTTGTATTATTTGGGAGTAACACAAGTTCATCAAAGTTTCAGGAAGCAGCGGTGACCCTTATCTCAGTGGAAAGAGTGCCCTGGAAGGGCTCCTCGGTGCTGCCGGAGGCTGGAAGCTGGGACAGAGCCATCCTGAGGAAAGGAAAGATGGGGATCGGCTCATTCTGTGTGACAGTTACAGGAAGGACTGGATGGGTGAAGCAGCCTCTGAGAGGAATTGATACCTGCTGAAAATTAGGCCAGCAGAGCTGATGGATCCAGGATTAAATTTAATTTCTGGCAAGGACCACTTGTCTTGGCAGCTGCGTTCACAATGTTATGTGAGAGGCACTTGGGACTCAGATAGCATGGTGATTTGAGAGAAAACAAGGGTGATTCCAACTTGGTTAACGTTGCGGTGCTATACTGGTAGCCACTTGAAATGTCTGCATACCTTGGCAAATGGTTTCTGTTGTCTTTTCTGTTTTCTAGCGCCAAACACGGATGCTTTTCACCACTAAGTAGGAGTACAGTGAAATTTGTCTTAAGCAGTCACACAGCAGGCTGGCAACACTCAGTTTAAAGGAGTTGATCTTCTTAAAGACAAAGATAATGATGAGATGGGTTTTTAATTCATAAAGTGACACCATGTTTTAACTGAGGAAGATGAAAGCAAACTGGTCAGATTGATGCATTGATTTGTAGTGCTCAGATCAGACATGCTGGGCTCATGTGACTGCGCTTTTGGCGTGGAAATCCAGCATGTGGAATAATCATGTGGAAATTCTGCAGAGGTTTGTTACTTTGGATCAAATGTTACTAAGGCTGAAAAATGCGTGAAAGAGTTCATAGAATTCAGAATTTTTTGCTGGAAAGAAAAAGAAAAAAAAAAAAAGGCACTCAGGGTAAAGTTGCAGATCTCAGACAGTACTTAATTGAAACAAGTTGTAAAAAAATGCTTAGCATCCAATTTGCAAAAAATCCAGAATGAAAAAGCAGAAAAACTATCAGTTTGTCTTGGTTATGGACACTGATGTTAAAATAAAAAAACCTAATGCATGCCCCATAAAGACTATGTGCATAGGGGAATGCAGCTTTGCTGCTACAGCAGGATGAATCCTCAGCTGGAACAAAGGAGAAGAAAGGGGTCTGTGTGTGTGTGCATGCACATGTGTGGGCACTGAGGGGGTTTGTTCAGTTTTAAAAGACCTTTGTGCCCTGCCAACCTTCAGACAGCTGACCATTGGGTGAGTCTCTACCTTAATTAGGAATAATTTGATTGCCTGTGTCTCTGTTCCTGTTGCCTCTGTGGTTCTGAGGCACCAATTGAGGGGCTTCTATCCTGTCGGGGTGCCACTGTGATTGCCACTGCACGGGGTCGTGGGGTAGGGGAGCTGCTATGGGGCAGCAGCTGGGGAACAGGCTCCGTCTGGCAGCTTTACTCTCACCTGAGGTGGGAGCAGGGTTGAAGCAAGCACCAATTTATTTTTTTCTTAGTTGGCTCGTGACAGGCACTTCTAAACCTAGGTTTCTAGAAGCCAAATATGTCTTTTGAATATTGGCATATAAATATGTCTATTTTTCTATTTTTTTTAAAACTGTCTTCAGCTTTAGGAATTTGCAGGGTGCTTCCTCTTACTGGTATTTTACACCACTTAGAAAGGGGAACTGTTACCTTGGTCCAAAAGCAGAGGTGATTCTGGGCCCCACAGCACGAACCTGTTGGTGTGCGCTCTGCAATTGAAGTCTGCTACCGAGGGGCTTGGTAGGAGGTGGTGGTTCTGTGACTGCCTTCTTTTTAGCTTGCAGACATACGTGTACATGAAGTAAGAGTGCAGCTGTTTTCGCTTTTGAATCGGGGAGGGTGGTGAGGAGAAAGGATGTAATGGGTTTTGAGACAAAGATAGATGTTCAGTTGCAAATGTTTTTTCTACAACTTCCTATTTTGATTTGCATTAGAGGCGGGGGCTGGGTGTTTTTATGGCTTAATGAGACACTCTTGCCTTAATAGCAGAATATTATTCACAGGAAGAAATGAGTTATTGCTGGTTTTCTTCCTCCTGTTCAGTTACTGTGGATACAGCATGTAAGTTTTAGACATACTTCCCCCTTGAACAGTATGTGCAGCTTCCAGTTGTTACGCTGAAGCTGCTGAAGGAAAGAGGTTGAAGAAGCACAGTTTTTAAAAGAGAGATTTGTTTGCGGCTTGAATTCTTACGGATACAATGAGCTTTCGTGGGAGATTCAAAAGGGAGACCAGTGAACTGCGGAGGAAAAGAAGGACCGTTAGGCGAGTGAATCAAGGAGAAATTCACAGATTAAGCTGCGTGAGTATGCACCCCTTCTTCCATCTCTTCAATGAAATTGCTAAGAAATTACAGGTCAAACACTCTTCAGGCTAAACGTAGGAGAGAGTAGGATTTATTCCTTCATGTATATGTGGGACTGACTTGAGTCCCATCAGTCCGTGTGATGAGGTGCTGAACATTGGAGAATGATTACTGAAGTCTGAGACTGAAGCACAGGGAATTCGGGAGTTTATAGAACTCAAGTGCATTAGGGAAACTGATGTGATGCTGTACAGCAATCAGACATGTACTGACAGCAGCAATATGTGATAGTCTCTCTGGCGCCTGGTAACACCTGCTTGGTGGCTGGTTCCATGAAAATCCATAATGCTGCTTATGGAGTACAAAAGTTACTCCATGCTGGTTTAGATCTCACAATCTTCTATGGGTGATTTATGCTTCTTGGGGCCAGGAGGATGAGGAGAAAGCCACTGTCCTTCTGCAGTGCAGTGAGCAAATGGAGAAAGCTCCAGAGTTCTTGGTGGAAAGCTGGAGTGAGGTTCTGTCCCACGAGCTAGACAGTAGCTTTGCCAGTGATGGCTTTGAGCCAGGACTATGCTTTCTGCAGCTCTGCTGTGTGGCACCAGGCACCTCACATTAACGGCTTTCCTAGGCTTTCCTGACCGAGATTGAAACTGTAGACAATTTTAGCTAAAAAGCATAGACCCTTCTGTTGAGAAGCCTTAGGCAAGTACCAGTTTTCAATTTACTCACTTAACTTGAGAGATCACTTTAGATGTCAAATGTTTAATGGCTTCCCCAAGAATGATTTGGAGACAATGGATCCTTGTGGCAAGAGGTGTTTAGTGTTCTTCTGTAGTTTTTTATATCCAATTACAAGCTGTGTTTGCATGCGCATGCTGGAGGCTCTTTCGTGGCTATTCTGCATGTCCAGTGTAACAAAGAATCAGTGATAATATACCGAGGAAGAGTATTTTCATTAACTTTTTTAAATAGGAAGGAAAATAACTTTGCTGTTGTAACACTTGGTCACAGATTGGTTAAGACAGTTTGTGGTCCATCTAGTAGAGCATTTGGGTTTGCTTGTTTGGATAGATATTTTATATGGAAATGGATCTTTTTGAAAAGACCACAGTGTAGTTCCTGCTGCCCTGAGCTAATGGCATACAGTTGAAGATACCAAGTTGAAGCTTCATGGTCTTGGGTCCCAAGAATGAATGCTGGTGGTGCTGGTGAAAGCATCTAACCCTTGCAGTTCACAAGACTTTGGTAGGAGGTATGCACTGCACCTTGATTTGTCCTCTTAAATCCTGGTTAGGAAGGATTTTTGTTGTTACCGTGCAAATCCTGACTGCCTGAATGGTGCTTCCTGGAAGTGGCTGAAGCCTTACAGGAAAGTATGCCTGGAAATACAACAAAGCCCAAATAGTGACAATAAATGGGTAGATTGTCTGCAGGTAGAGGGGAATATATTTGTTCATTTTTGCCTGTATCCTCAGGTAACAGAAGCTGAGAGTATGTTCCATTTAGTGGTGCAAAAGAACTTTTAAACTGTTGTGATTTCTAAGAGTCAATAAAATGTGTCATACTCTGACCTAAACCTTAGAGCGCTTGTAGCTGCGTGGTGCCTGTAATGGGAAGTAGGGACGTGCCTCTTTCATCAGTCTTGTGGTTCACGCTGCACTTCCTGCAAAGTGTCTGGCTGCTGTAGTGTCGAGGACATAACTCGGGGTTTCAGGGGAATCTGTTCTGATTTCTGTTTTTTTCAGACATAAGATAGACTAAGATGGGGTCACTCATGTTACTCGGCGAGTGTATTTCTCAATAGTTTGTTTAGCCCTTAGGAAATGCGGGCACACTTGGCTTTACTTTTGTGGCTTGTGACCTATGTCTTTCTACCCAATATTTCATAATTGGAGCATGTTAAATCTTTGGCCTACAGGCACTTTTTGCTATCAAGCAGGAGCCCATCTCTCCTTCATGCATCAGTCCTCCGCACCTCTGATGCTGCAGATTTCAAAGTGGTCTTAGCTCCCACCGCAGCTGTAAAGGCTTTTGTATACGGGGACCTTATTCAAAGAGTGCATTTCTTAATATACTACATTTAGACCTGTATTTTCTGTAGATGGACTTGTGTTATTTGCTGGAAACTCCTTTTATTTTTTTAAGACTAATTATGATCTGATTAGTTTTAATTGATTGTAGGTTGTCGATTGAGCTCAGTGTGGTTGACCAGATTTTGCTTACATTTACATTGTGTGTGTAAATGACTTGATAGCTAGATAATTGATTAGGAGGTAGCTGATGTCAAGGAAACAATTACAATTTTAACACCATTGTGGGAGCTGAGTTTATAATGGTCATATATGGATGACACTAATTTTTACAGATAAAGCCTCTGTGGAAATAACTTTCCATTATTTACTCAGACATGTAGCTTGAAAAATATCTTTAACTAAGAGGTAAATAACCATAGTGTAGATAGAAAAAGAGAGATATTCACTGAGTAAAATGAAGCAGAAAAACATATATGAGATTTGCCCTATGGGACAGTGACTTAGTAATAAGTACTCTCTAGAAGTTAAATGGTATTTTGAAAAGTTTATTTAGAGCTAATGCAAATATTTTTGGCAGTTGTTTTTGCTTCAGGGGCTTCTGAAGTGGTTGAGCCCCTTTCAAAAAAGCTGTTTGCTCAGTCTACAGGTCTAGCAGTTCATATATCTAAATTTTAGGACTTAAGTGAAAACGGGCAATGTAGTTTGCTTGTGTGCTGTCTTGCAACTTCATCATCAGACTCACGATAACGATCAAAGTCTTTAGCATCAGAGCATGATCTAATGAACAGATATCAGAGTTTTCACTTCAATCCTTTAAAGGTACTTAAAAAAAAAAGTCTCCAATGTACTCTAAAAACAAAGTCTACTAAAAAGAAACATTTAATTTTTAAAGTAAGTAAAAATGTTTTTAAAGACAATTCTGTGCTGTACACGGTGTTAATGTAAAATACACCAGTGTTTTAGCAGCAGGTTTGTGCGAGATGAACCTGGTGGAGGAGCAGGTGAGCTAGGAACACCTGGCACCTGTCCCTTCTGTCCCTCCCCTGAACCTGTACACAGATGACTGTGGGTAGATCGCTCCACCTGCCTTCTCCACTTTGCACAAACAGGGGGGTCTGGTTTGGTCTGATCTTATTGTTGTAATAAGTTCTATTGTTGCCATATAGATGCTGTAGGTGTCAGAGCTGGGTTTCTGTCTTTGCTATGAGGGTCATCTGAGTACAACTTCAGGGCAAAAATAGGGAGCATCTTTTTTTTAATGTAGATTTTTCTTAGACTACAATGATCTTATATATGTGTGTGTACACAGTCAGAAGTGCTGTTGACATAAACTTTGTAGTGGAAGCTTAAAAGCCCTGGTCAAATCCACTACGTGCAGGTTGCAGGAAGGTTTTATTGATGTTCCTGTTTGCAACCATAAATCTGCCTGCCTGAGACCATTCTAGAAAAAGTGAACATGAAGCAAAGAGTGTTTACAGAACAGCTGAAGTAGACTGACTCCAGCATCCCCTTTGTGGTGCCCAGGGCAGGACAACACACTTCTCCTTCCCAGGGGTGACGTAATTACTGATGAGGCAAGTGGCTGGGGCGAACACTCCAGCTCTGCATCAGGCGGTCCTCTCTGCTGCCCCACAGTTCCCATCCCTTCTTCCCAGTCCCTTTCCAGCATATCCTACCTGTCTGTTCAGGTGCCTGTATGAAGATGAGTGAACCATGCCTTTGGCCTTTGCTTGCTTTCTTCATGAATAGATACAGCATGGTAGATGTAAAGAAAACCTTTTGTTGCTATAACTGCACTTTTATTTTCTGGCTAAGGTCAGGTAAGGGGAGCGAAGTGGCTGAGTGGTGCCAGGTTAGAGGTCTGTGTAAATTAAAAAAACCACAACCAAACCTTAAGATAATTTACAAGACTTTCTTGTTTCTCCCCTGAAGTGACCTATGGGCAAATATTTAGTCTAGGCTTCTGAAGTACTCACTATTGAGAAGGCGTCAGCTCTGACATTTTGAAAAGCTAATGCATTAAACTTAATTTTAAACCCTAGCAGTTTCTATAAAGGTCTTATTGTCAGTGGCATGATAATGCTGATTTCAGTAATTTTCTGATTAAATGAAATCTCCTTTGTAAAAAAAAAAAAGGTTTCCAGCTACTGTATAAACACAGAGGACAAGTAAGTTGCTTTCTTGTTACCTTGAATATTTTGCAGACTATATTGGTGTTTTTATCTAATGTCTAAAATAGCAATTGCTAGTCATTGAAGATGCACATGCGTACCTGCCCATGCATATACTTCATATACTTTCCAGATTCAGAAAACATTGCAGCAAGGCTACAATGACAGATGTATAATTGTGACTGAGAAACAGAATTCAGGAAACACTTATGACTAAGTCGAGTGTAGCATGAAGCATCCCCTTCCCCTGCCCCCCCCCCAGCTGAACCAACAGTCTTGTGTGGCTTGCAGAATTTAACCATGAGTGAGATAGTTTTACAAGGCCAGACACTTTCAAAATTCATAACTAAAGCAATGATAAATTCTAACTTGAGAAACAAAAGGTAATAGAAAGAGTAGGTCACTGCCAGATGCCTGAGAACAAGTCTTTGTGGTTTGAGTAGCCTGAAGCCTGGTCAGTCATCAAGCCAGCTGCTGGAGAGGTTATGTGTCTGTGTGCCACTGTAAGTCTCTGATGGCTTAAATCTGGCCCATGATTTAAAATGAAAATGATATGAGTAGGCTCATCCGGATGATAGCTGTACCCATTTTTCAAATATTTAACACATTGTATTATTCTCTTAGAGTAACTTTTAAAGCTGGAAAATATGCAAAGTAGACCTTTATAGATTTTGATCCGCAAAACAATGGTAATTTCCAATGTAAGCAATTGGGATTCACCCCATCCCAGCTGTATTTGTGCAGAGTAAGTCTCATTTAGTCAAGAAAATCCCTTATTGGTGTCAATCAGAATTTTCTTTGAATAAAGAGGCTTTAATGAAAGAAAATTATTTTTCACTTCTTTTATTCCCAGCAGCATTTTGCCCAGGTTTCCCTGCTGTTGCACTGTTTAAGTTGCTAGGTACTATAGCATTTTGGAAACTACTTGCTGAATCACTAGGAATTTGGGGGTTTAATTCTTTTTGTAATTCTTTGCAATTTTCTCTGTACCAGAATCTTGTGGGAACTGGCAATCCCCTTAATGAAATTTATTGGCATATCGGCTTCACTGTTGACACTGAAGAGTGTATCAGTGGCGCTGTGCAGCCCTGAAAGACTGGCTGGATTCTTTCCAAGTGTAATTCTCCAAGTTTTGCTGAAAGACATGGCAAATTAAACATTTTGGACATGACAAGTGAATGTGTTTTAGGGTGAAAGGGAAGCAGTGTCACAGAAAATTTTCTTTGTACCACTAATTTTAATATTGTTGACTGTGAATCACATACTGAGCCAAATGTAGCCTTTGTAATGTGGCCAGAGAGTTGTTTGACTGCAAATAGATGCATACCAGGCCAAGCAATTGTAAAAATGGCAAGATCTAAAATAAAAGGAGGGACCATCTGCCTGCTGGTTCTGGCTGTGTTTCCTTGTCCTTTACGAATACCTTTTGCAGACCCTGAATTTCCTCCCCTGTGCTTGAAATGCAAAACTTCTTTTCCTTAAAGACAATCCATAACACAAAGTGGACTGTGTTGGGATTGGAGAGAGATCAGCCCTGTGGGGTGAGAGCATTTTAAGTTGATGAGACCTGTCACTTCCACCTCAGATGCTGGCAGGTGTTAGGGACACCATCATCCCCACGCGTGGCTGTGCTGTCTCTGCTCCCTGGGTACAAGCGCTGCTGTGGGACTCGCTGCCAGGAGCAGGTTGGGTCCTCTGACTGCTCACCGTGATCTCACCTGGTGCAGGAAGAAGGTGCACCCCCACGGAAGTTACCCCAGGAATCAAACAGCTGTACTGGCTTATGGTGAATAGAAACATACATCAGTCCTACAAAAAGGTGAAAGTTTTGGTGAATCCATAAAAGGCAAATGGTTTTCTAGCGTCGGCTTCAGCTCCTTGAATATTCAGCTAAGCACACCTCAGAGCTGCTGGGCAGTCTGTATCGATAGCACATCTGAAGATAGGGTTAAATTCAGCCTTTAGACAACACTTCCTCCAAAAGTCATGGAGATCTGACTGTTCTTTAGCTTCAGTTTGGACAGGCTTGGCAAAGAAATATTTAATTTAAATTGGTCCACCCTGGTGGAATAAAATTAACTACATATATTAAACGTATTAAAAAAAATAATCTACAGTAATGTATTATGCCAGAGACCGTATTTAATTGGGGAAAGGAAAGGAAGAACAAGAAGTGTGAGAAGCACTTCCCATTGATGTCATACCAGAAAGTAATTTAATTTGCTGTTGTGAGTTTTAGTAGGATTCGGCTTAGTTAATAGTATCATTGAGAAGTCTACAAAAAAAAAAAAAAAAACAAAGGAAGGTGATGCCATTATTTCAGTAAGTGGCCCTTTCTGCTGCCCGTTTCAATATTTCAAATGTGTACCAGAAAGAATTGTAATTTTAGACAAGCCATAGCTTGGATAAATTAAAAATCAGAGTCCTCTTAATCTTGGCCAGTCTGGCCATCACAATTCTTTTGTCTCTTGTTATGAACGTATAGTGAATCCTCCTGTCATGAAGATATTTTAGTCCAGGTAACCAAAGTCCATCAGCTTAAATTCTTTCTGTTTATTTGTTTCTTTAATTTTCTTCTTCCTGGCATGAGGAAGAAAAGAAATTTATTTCAACATCTGTATTAAATTCAGTAAATTTCAGATAGTCAGGATTTGGTGTCTGGGAATAATATATCATTAAAGCATTAGAGAATTATATCATTTAGTCTGGTTTATTTTTAGAATGGGCAAGTACTTGGGATGACTATCCAGAGGCTGTTGGTCTCGGTTGCATCATTTCCTCTTTTAGTGAGTGTTCACAGAAATACGACTTCAGGAAGATGATATATAAGTCATTTTATCCTATAATTATGAAGAGAAGATGGGTACTAGCATCAATGCACAATGTCTGTGCAGCTGGAGGCAAGCCAGGTACCATATCTGTTTCTGTAAAACCATTTATGTGGATATTTTTGGTCACTATTGCTGGGAAAAATAATGCTTTTGTACTTAGACCAGAATATGGTGGTGATCAAGCTGTACGTCACTGGTGGAATCTGGGCTGTTTCACTTGTGTAATTAAGTAGTGATTATCCCTCTGTGGTGTTGGCTCTGGTGCTCATTAAAGGTCTCTTGACTAATCAAAAAGAGCTTGGAAAAGTTGGCTCAACAACATACAGAAGTACGCTCCACAACACTATCGGGGTGTGAAGTAAATGGTACTGCTGTGATTGCTGTAGCAGGTGAGGATTGGAGAGTGCCTTTTTACTACATGTATTCACAACTGTTTCAGTACAACTAAATGTAATTCATTACTCACTTGAGATAGAGAGACTATAAAAAGCATTATAAAAATCCGAGCCAGCATAATTCGATCTTGGCACAGATTGCTATGTTGGTCTAGTTCCAAAAAGAACAGACAAGTTAAATTGAGAAGAGGCAGCACTATGGTTATTAAATTAGCTTTAAATCAGCCCTACTCATTTACAAATCTCTGCTAGTGCTCGCAGGGAGAAAATCCCAACAATGCTGCTTCTGTCTGCCTGTGACGAGAAAACTGAGCAGTCATTTCATGCCTTCTAGAGATAAACTGCTAACTAAACCAGCTGCCATTTCCCATCACAAACGCAATACTAAGCATTGTAGTGGTAAGCTTTGCCAAGTCCAGAATACTGACTCTGCAAAGGATGGAGTCGGTGTCCATGTTGCATAGTCTTAAGGTTTGTAAGAACATCCAGAACTGATAACGAGAGGCATCATGTTTATTATATTGTCATATGTGATGTTGCCATGGAATGGACTCGATTACCTCCACAGTCAGTGTATTGACAAGGATGGGCTGTTACTTGCATCTCTGATTCATGGAAGCTGGCATAACACAGTATTGCATTTTATACAAGACTTTGCTGTACTGTTGTAGAAGCAAGAATGGTATTTGTCAGAGCATCAATAGGAAAAAAACACCATAAATACTGAAGTGCTTCACTGAAAAGTTTTGCAGTAATTTTGGCAACCTCACGTCTACTTATATTTAGTTACAATTTGATGTGTAGACTTTCTCCTAATACTTCTCTGTTAACATATGTTAAAATGTTTCCTGATGGAAAGTGATCGTGCACTTTGCAGCACTGAGAGCAAGAGAATTAGTACTGAGGGAACAGGGATGTTCATGCTATCGCTGTGTCTCTCCGCTTCAGGGTTTTCTTGAGTTGCATTCTTGTCTCACGTAAATGACCTTGCAGCTGTCAAGGAGAACTTTTCCCCCGGAGTGTTTCAGACAGCTTTCAGGAGTGGCTTTCTGAGTGCTGCCACTTCTGTAGAGAAAAGAGACACCAGTGTGACACAGCTTGCCCTGCCTCCACCTGCATCAGAACATCTGAGTGACGTTAATTTTGAAGGAGATGTAACTGGGCTCACCCCAGCCTCACAGGGATTTCCAGGGGGAAGAAGGAATACCTCTTCGTTCTGCCAGCCCCAGCAAAAGGGGTAGTTTCCATTGGCATAGAGAACCTGCAAATGCCATGCACTTGTGTGGGATTCCCCCATATTTCAAGAGAAATCCCATGATTTGGGGGATTCCCCAGCTCCTTCTTAGTCTATGACTTCAATGGGAAGGTGGCTAATTAAGTAATTTCCTTACATTATGGGTTTTTGAAGGATTTTGAAAGCTAATATCCACAACGTTTCCAAGGAGCATCTGACCTAGATTACTATTGTGTTGACATATCTTGGGTTTTGAAGAGTGGACATTTATGGCATGTCTGACTTAGTAAAAGTTGAGATTGTTGCAAAACTCTTAGCCTAACAGTATCTGCTCAAGGAGGGCAGGGTTCTCAGTGTAGTCAATGTCACAAACTTGCTGCAGAAAACGTACATCTTTTAGTGAAACCGCTACACAGGAAAAATGTCTGATGAAAGACTTGTACCTCTTAAACATCAGTGCATGGGGTTTTTTTCCACTTTCACATTGAGTTTTCTTGTAAGTGATTAACAGTTACAGTACTACAAGTTTGCTTTCTGCTGAACTGGGACTGAGTGAATTTTGTTCAGATCTGGACATCGCTCCCCAAAGAAGTGGTTCAGCGGAGTGTGTACACTCATTCTGCGCTGGTGTTTTCTCTTCAAAACTTACGTCTATATAGGAATACTTAATAGATAGATAAAATGGTAGATTTAGTGAAAGAGACTCTAAAACTTGTGGTTAAAGGATACTGTGGTGACTCAACATAACTTGAAAGGAAACGAGGGCGAGCTGTGCATGGTGAGATGGTTGGATGAGCCCACTGCATCGCTATGGGGAACCACCGTCGGTAAACGGCAGACCAAAACCTCACTGAAGGATACGGCTGCTACTCAAACCGACATTTCTTGAGCAGGACTAGATATATTAACATCAGCTGGTACCGGCTGGTACCAGCTTGGGACAGTCTAAGGTGACATGGCTGGGTCAATATGAAGTCTTATGTGTCCTAGCAGCGTGCCTTGTCTTACCTGAACATCACACGCTGCTATAGACTCCTGTCATAGAATCTAAATTAAACTTAAAGCTGTTTCTTCCCGTTTGGCCCTTTTGTGTTTTACGGTGGCCTTCCTCTAGATAAGTTTCTTTTTTTTCCTGTAAACTATCCCAAATCTATTTCATAACTCTCCTTTTATGTCTCCAGGTTCACCTAGGAAGGAATCTAGCACAATATCTGTATGTCAGAATCACTTTTTATTTTATTCATACAGACAGAACTTTTGGTGGTTTCCTGGGAGTTGGTAGTTAAAGATACACCATATTTAGGTAGGTCAAGTATTGCTTCTCTTCCCTCCCTCTCCCTTGCATCCCACAGCAATATTCGTGAACCAGTTTCCTCGAGAAAAAGCTTTTAAAGAAGTCCTATTAATTACTGTTATGTGTTGATCTTTTCTATCTTTTACAAGACTTAAATGTCTCAGCATCAGTAGATAGTGGGTTTGGCCTGTAAATGCTAAATACTAATGATTTTTAGAAGTTTGTTAACTCTTAAGTGGGCAAATGGGACTAAGAGAGTTAATAGACTGAGAAGAGAGTTAATAGACTCAACTGTTGAAGGAACAGCTCCAACTTTTTAAATTGCATCTCCATCCTTGGAGGTTTTCAGGACTCATCTGGACAAGTTCCCAAACAGCCTGATCCAGCTTGCCTCGCTTTGAGAAGCGGGTTGGAGTAGATGACCTGCAGAGGTCCTGACTTATTCTGTGATTCTATCATAAGCTGTTCAGCAAGAATAACTTTCTAGGAACATGCTTATCCCAGTGTTTCAATCTATTTTGTGTGGCTGTGTTACTGATACTTAATTAAAATTCTCATAGATGCATTTGATACCAAAAGGAGTCTTGAAGTTAATGTAAAAGGGAAACAGTGTTCACAAGGGCTGGGGAGAAATCTTGAGATTACTGTATTTACTGAAAAAACAGGAACTCTCTACAAGGAAGTCAGAAGACGGAGAGACTTGTATATTTGGACCATTATAGGTACAATGGACCATATGTTAATGATACATATATAATCAAATATGATGGAGATTCATGAGATTGTCTATTGCAGGAGTTTGTTTCATGAAGATGTGAAAGCTTTCTTTTCCAATACACTGTGGTTTTGGTTTATGGAAGAGGTAGGGAAGGAAATTTTCTTTTATTCTGGATAGCACAGTGCAAGAACAGTGGGTAAAATACAACTTGCTTAACGTCCACCAGTGCATGCAACTGAAGAAGTGTTTCTGCATTTGCTTTCCACTAGTGTCCTTTTTCTGTCATTGCTGGCTTTTCTATCCCTTCTAGTAGTTCTCTGGCCCGTTCCTGTTTCCTGTTTCTGATGCTTAAGTCTCTAAATAAAGCAAATGTTGTCACCCTTAATACATGACTCTTCATTTGTTTAATGTATTCTAGCATGTCAGGTGGGCTTCACTTTTTCTGGTTTTGGATTGTATTTCGACACAGTGTGACTTTACTTTTGTTTGGCTGTTCTTAATGGTGGTTTCTTACTTTACCACTGTTACAGGCAATAATAGTGCTAGTACAATGATACTAATCCTGTTTCTGACAAGAAAAACTATGAGGATGGGTGCCAGATGGTTTATTCCAGGAGAAAAACCTTGGATTATTACCTAGTAAAACAATGTGGTGGCATTCACAAGCTACCAGCAGTTCAAGAGATGGGACTGTGTAAGACCATGAAGAAATTAGGAAGTTACTTATTCTAAAACATATTAGCTCAGAGTCATACCTGTGTTCAGTTCTTATTGTGTCCATCTATTTGCCTACATGTATTTACGGAGAAAGAGTATTCCTGAGTGTGACGGGTAAATTAATCTGGTGGGTTTGGTCTCTGTAATGAGCTGACGGATTGTTATTGAGTTACCAGATGGAAAGTGACTGTTACAACTGGCCCAACTTCCTCACTTCCACTGTTCTCACATGAGCTCAGCTGCAACAAGCTGGGAAGAATGGTTGGGGGGTGGGGGAAGAAGTTATTCACACTTTGGGTTAAGAAAGGAAAAATGCAGTAGATCTCAGTTTACGAAAGGGGAGGAAGGCGGATTTAAGTGTAGAGAGGTTGCCTGATCTTTTCTGTTTTTCCCACAGCAGGAAAAACCCAAACTCTTGGAGCCTTTGGATTATGAAGCTGTTATCACAGAGATTGAAAAAAATATCGGGGATAACCAGTTCAAGGATCTGATATTATTCCCCGATGATGACTTTTCAGTAAGTACAAGGCAAATATGTGTTATTCTTTCTCTTAGGTTTGTCTGTCCATTTATTTATTTAGTCTTCATTGCTAGAGGGAGAGACAGAAGTTGTCCAAGGGCTCTCTAAGATTTTCTTAATTTATGCGTAATGCCTTAATTCCCTCCCACCAAATTGACACTTTTTTTTTTTTTTTTTTTTTTCCCCTCTGACATTTGTGTGAATGAATTTCTTGTTCAGGATTAGATAAAGCTTGAAGTCCTGGTTGTTCCCAAATATATTTCAGGAGCTCAGCAAACATGTTATTCTGTAACATATACTTGTCTGTTTGCTCAGCACAGTGGTAGTTTGGCCAGTGCTGGAATCTCTCCCTACTGTTATAATCTAATTTAATCACACTTCCATAATTTACATCCAGTCTTTCTGATCCTATTCTGCTTAATGTATTTGGCCACTAGAATCTGACAGGCCATGGCTCCCGGCCTTCTGCTCAAAGTCACGCTTTTTAAATGGTAGATGTGACATATTTCCAAGCTGTGCCATTGCTGACATTAGATTGCATGAGACAGATAAATCCAAATGGACTCGAGTTTTGTTTGGGTTTGGGGTTGTCTTAAATTCTTGTCCAGTGGGGCTTGAGATCTGGTATCCTGAGTGATGGGGGATGCGGAGTCTTCAGTGCTGAGGCAGGCTCCCATGGTGGGATGCTAACAGGCAGTGGATACCTGGGCTTCCTGACCTCATCCCAGGATCCTCATTGTTTGCCCTGGCAAGCTGCAAAGAAATGGAGAACCTGGATGTCCAGGGCAGCCTTTGCCATGGCAGTGACAGGGCAGCTTGGGAGGGCAGGGTCTGCCTGCTGGGGAGGCCTCCTGCCAGGCACATAAGGTGGCAGATTGCCTGCATCTTACAGCAGCTTCTTCAAAATCAACTGACCTCTGTAAAAGATTTAGGTTTTGATTAATAGGCATTCTTTAATAGAAATACATTTCCATTTGTGACCAATTGTAACTGCTGTGTGAGGGCCCTTCCCATCAGCTCGTGGCACTGCTGTAGTCCTGTGGGGCTGACTTAATCTAATCGCCTGCTTTGTTTTACTAAATGGCTCTATTTCCTTGGTGGCATTAACTGAGTTAATGTGCTCATGGGATCGAGAGAAAACTAAACGGAATAGATTTCCTCATCATCGTTAATTCCTTTATCCATTTTGCACATTTGTGAATTTATAAAATTGAAATTTAGCATTATAAAGCTGACTAGACATACTGTGTGCTGTCACAAGGCCCTCGAGCCCCTTGCTTTAGAGTAACTGAGCTCAAATCAGTGGAGCAAATCCTCTCAGTGGAAGAAGAATCATGTCCTACTGCTCAAGACCTCTGCCTGTCAAACCATATTTTCATATCCTTATTTTAATTTCATTTTGAGCAGTTGGTGCCTGGGTTTTAGTAGCTACTTCTATTTTGTTTCCTCTGTGTTATGCTTCGCAACTATTCTGCATAACCTATTTAAATAAAAGAAGAAGAAAAAGGATTAAGACAGGTGAGAGAGGTACTTGCATAGTAGAGGTGGCCTGTACTCGCAGAAGAGCAGAGGCAGTGGTAGGTAGGGTCCAAATCCTTGCAATAAACCTGTCTCTTTTCTTTTGGTTATCTTCTGTTGAAGTCAGCTGCAATAACAAGAGCCTGTGCCACCAGACGGGACTGCAGAGTCCTCATCGCAGACAGGTTTTTCAGCTGCAGAGTGTCTATTTGTAGCAGTGCTCCTTCCTGCTGAAGTATCACCTGTGCACAAGAGCTGGGGTCAGCCATTTGAGTAGGAAGAAATCCACGTCTGACTGAATTAGGAGGTGCTCGGGCTGGCTCTTGAGTGTTATTTAATGTGATAATGCCCCAGGAAATGGTGGACGTTACTGTTTAACTCCTAATGATTACAGTTGCTCCAGACTTTGTGGCTCAGTGTTGATGCAGGCCCAGTTGGGCCTGTGTGTTAGCACATCCTATGGGCAAAGTCTCTTCAGACTGAAACCCCACCAAAAGAGTTAGCTGAGGCAGCGAGCATAAGAGAAAATTCTGCTTTTGATAGCTATTTCCCATTTCTGGGTATTCACTGCAGGCATCAGATATGGGTCAATTCTTATCATAGCTGCTGTACTGTCTGGTCTTTTGTTTCATCTCAGAATTGCTTTCCGTCTTTGAATTGTATTCAAAGGGAATGAAGTTATTCTCACAAGACTTTTGTTCATCATTTCCAACATCTTGGGAGAAGTCTGTGGAACAGCAAAGAATACTTTGTGTCAGTCTGAACCTGAATGACTATATTCCTCCATTTCCTTCCATTTCAACAGAAGAATACAAGATGTATACATTACAAAGATGCGTTCTCTGGTTTTACTCCAACTGGGGAAAAGATGCTTCACTTTTCTGTAACTGTGCTTAATAATTCTTTCTTAAAAAAAAAATAATCGAGTCATGTCAGTTCTACTTCTTGTTTTCTGAGCAATGCCTTGCTTGCTAACTCTCCTCCTGCTTATCCAAAGTCCATTTTCCCCTGGACAGAAAGCACGGCAGCTCAGCTTCATTTTTCACCTGTTCCTGCACCCTGTGAACAAATTACCCTTCTGTTGCTGTGCTGTGGAATAATGGGCGGTGGAAAGTTCTGCAGCCATACAGCAGCCACTGTGTGGAGGAAGGATCTGCAGAGAGTCACAGGAGCTGCCTGTCACATGAGTACAAGCTTGCGCCGTACTTCTTGGTGGTAGTGAGTGGGATGGGAGTTGATGGGCTTCCTGTTGCGCTCATAAAAATGTGCACACTCAGTGGTGGTGCTGGTAGGTTTGCATCCTCACCATTGAGTTACTATGCTCCATTCACCTTCAGTTCCCCAGACCTGGCCACACTCTCCCTTGACAACTGGAACTGCCACTGTCTGTCATTCCTTTTCTCCTACCTCTTTACTGGAAAGGATGCTATTAAAGAAGTGTGACAACTTCCTTCAAATTGGTCTCCCTCCCACCTTTAACCCTTCATTTCTTAGTCTTGCACAAATTTGTTGTCATGCTTTTGTAATTCTGCTCCTAAGCACCTTCATGTATACAAGCAAAATTATTTCTGTATGCTTTCTGAAGTATTTTTCCATCATTTCTTCATGTCACAATCCTTAGGAAATTAACCGAACCTGCAGCAATGGTGGTGGTTTTTTTTTTTCAAATCTCTCCAGGATCTCAATTCTTGTGTAGAATTACTGATGCCCTCCCTTAGTGGCAGCAGACTCAGCACCCCTTTTTTAATATCTTGACTTGTGTGGAGGTTTAGTAACTAAATATATGTTAACAATATGTTGATAAATATTAGTCAATTTTCATAGAAAGGCAGCTGAAAGTATTTAATAGGTACTTCAATCCGATACAGTATAAAAGCATGTTGAACTCTGGGTCATGAGAACTGGTTCCTCCTTCTCTCCCCACAGACCGTTCTTTAAAATCTCTCTTTGAAAAGTGGAACTCAGACTTTCTTAAGCTAACTGCATAAATATGGCTGAATGTCTGATTTGAACCTACAATAGAAATAAGAATCCATTGCCTAAAATTAGAACCAGTGTTAAGATGGCAAAGCTTGCCTATGTAATGTCAGACCGAACTTCAACAGGTCTTGCATGTGCTCCTGGTTCTTCTGGGCTTTTGAAAGCACACATAGGTGCCCTCCAAGCATCACAGAGGCCTTAGAAGAGGGGCTGAATCATGCAGTGCTGATACTCTGCATCTGCAGGTGTGAAGTGTTTCCAGGCTTCTTTTTTTTTTAGCTCTGAACGAGGAAGAGCTGAACAAAATCTCCCTATTTTTCAGAATGTGAAACCTCTGCTATCTAGATGTTGTGCAGGGACAGAAGTTGTTTGTTTGGATACAGAAGTTCACAAACGGAACCAGATGCATCTTTAAGGGGAGAGGGTGAGAGCAGGCAATGATGCTGCTTCCTCACATGATACAGAGCACGTGTGCCATAGGGGCAGCTCTCCGCACAGGACCTAGAGCCTCCTTGGAAATAACCCTGTAAACCTGTTATTTCTAAGATCAGAAGAGCTACAGTGGTGAGATCATGGGTTATTTTCAACAGCACATGACTTATCTCCCACTTTCCCATGTGATAGGCAGTATCTGCTCATCCTTAGAGGAGCAGAAATTGACTCTGTTTATTCTCGTGCCTGATGGGATATGGGTATCCTTGACATGCAGGTGTGCATCGGCTGGTAGGGGCAGGAAAGTGAGGGGTATCTGGACTTAAAGAGCTAGTGCAGTCAGCAAAAGAAATGCTGTGTGGGCAAAGCATAGTCTCTCCCTGAACGTGATTCAGTGAGTGCTGGGGCAAAATCTTTCCTTTAAATGTACTGTGTGCCTGCTTTCCTTATGCTTTGCCCCTGCGCTTGTACCTCCTTGGTGATGTGTGCTGGGACAGCAGACAGCAGCTTGCCCAGAGCCCTGTATAGCGACTGCATTTGCATGGTGGTGTCCGTGCAGCATACAACAGAAGCTTCATCTTATCCTGCCTTTTAATTTGATGAACTAACTCATTACAGTTTTTGGTAAAGTTAAGTAGATCTGTTTACTTGGATGAAAATGGGGCTGAGCAACTTTTCTTCAGAGAGATTGGATCTAAGCATTAACATGCAGGAACATTTCTGCCCAAGTGTGGTTAGCTCTCTTAGAAGGGCTGCCTTTTCAGGAAGTAAATGTAATAATTTTTCATGCAAACGTTTAGAGATTTAACCACTGGTAACATGCTTTCAGACTAAAAGCTGTTAGATTCAGAGTGGCAGTATTTGAAATGGCTGATGGAGTTTGAATTCCATTTTCAAATACTAAATTCACCATGTCCGTGGAAGTAGACGCTGTCTGAAAGCGTTATGCCTAATCAATTGTTGATAAGGAACCATATTAACTTGTGGCTTTTGCTGTAGAGTGTAGCAAGAGAGGGTGCTTAACTGAATTGCACCTTATAACTAATCAAACACCTGGGGCCAACAGTTTATGCAAATGAGACAGCCTGGCTGAATGCCAGAAATTATTGTTGGATATAGAATATTTATATAAAATAGATCTTTTAAAAATTCATAAGAATATTGAATTTAATATTTTAGGCAGATACCTGCCCTATTCGATTATTGCAGTTTTCATGCACAAAGAAGGTAGTTTGCCTCTGATTTCAACAATTGCTATGATTGCCTAAACATTAGAAAATTAGGCTGCATTGGAGGCACGTTTATGCATGCTGAATTCTGTAAATAAAATCCTCTTTTTTTTTTTTATGACCCTTTCAGAAGCACTTAATTGTTGAAATTCAGTTGTTTTCTGAAGCAAAAAGGTTTTGATGTATACATGCTGTGTCTGATGAGCCTTTAATAGCATTTAACTTTGGAAGTAATCAGCTATGAACAGGAAGTGTTTTTGTGGCAAAGCTTTTGCAGCTAAGTGGTTGAACATAACTAATTCTCAGAAAGGAAGTGCTTTGTAGTTTTTAAAACAAGTTTAAATATAACAATACACAAGATTTTCCACGTCCCACTTCTATACCTGCAAATAAACCTGTGATATTCTTTGGCAAAGTCTGCAAATGTGAGAACCCGATGCTACATGATTGCTTTGTTTTGCACAGCTGTGTTTCTTCGAAATTGTGTCTTGTTGAGAAGGAGGGTGGGGGAGTATATCACAGGCACAACAGTGGGCTTGAGTTACATCTCTTGTTCCACTTGTCTTTTTAACAAGTTGTATAAGGGAAGGGAGACACAGTGACCTGATTTAAGGCTGTCTTGGTCAGTGTGTTGATGCCAGTTGACAAGAAGCATTGTATTAGATAAAAAAACTTGACTTACTATATGTCTTAATTTCCAGTATTGGGTTTTTTTAGTTACCTTCTGCGTAATATGGGGGGTACACAAATTTTGTTGTGGGCAAGCAGAAGCGCTGCAGCTTAGTTGCCGTCCCAACAGGGTCAGTACGAGGTACGGGGTGCATCAAATGTCTCTTTTCCTGTGGCCTCTCTCTCTGCCTTAGTTTGAAACCACAGCTGATCTTCAGCAGTGGTGATATCATCGAAGGATGGACAGTGGCTGCTGCTGCTGGTGGCAGGACCCCAGCCCTGGGAAGAACTCCATAGGATGGACCTCAGGGCCACCCATGGGTTTTCAGCTGTACTCAGGGATTGCGTCATCTTGGGACCACTTAAAAAAAGGGACTTCACATGTTGCATGTATGTAAAGTAAAAATAACAAAGCGTGTTCCAGATACTGTGGGTACTGTTGGAAAGTCCCTAAGCAACCAAGGATTCAGACATCTTCACTATTACTAAATGTGGCCTGAAAATTCATACTTCTCTGTCTGCTGCCTCTTTCACTCATAGTCTAAATGATTGTGTAAATCTTTACTGCACACAGGCTTTGGTAATACAGCTGGGTAGAGCCGAGGAGCCTGCATTTAGGAAACTGCGCTTAGTTTGTCAGAATAACAGGAATTCTTTTGCTTTGTGGTGTCTGTAAGGCACCATCATTACCTGTGGGAGCCAAAATGTTTTAATCGTGTTGTATCCTAAGCTAACCAGATGAAACAGAAAAAGTTCGGGGAATCCCATGATGTTCACATCTGCCTGAACAATACGTGCCTTTCTTTAACAATTACTCATATGGAAAGTGATGGGGGGGAATCAGCATGGTCTGTGCAAGCTTTAAGGCAAAATGCATAATAATATCCAGACAATTGTCATGTAGAGTTTGGGTGTTTCCAATTTGTAGAGAAAAACCATCACTTTTTAGTCTGAGACTGGGGACTGGGAGGATATCCTCCAGGGGCACAGTAGATACTGCATGGTGCCTCATGGTATTGAGTAAGTAGTGGTTCTTCATACTAAACCAGTCCTATGCCATAGGTCTTCCTCTGGAAATCATGTGCCTTTCTGTAATGGAAGAGAAAGTGAGCTTGGGAAACCAGATGTGTCTTGGGTTTAGTCCTTTGTTGTCTTGAGTGGCAGAGTTACTCCGTTGTAATTGAGAGCCTAATTTGGTCTTGTAGGGTTTGGTTTTGTTTATTTTCCCCTCTTATGGCAGTGAAAATGAGTGGACCAGACCTGTGGCTTACTTCAAAATACCCCAACGCTCCCTCTCCTGTGACTTCTGCAAAGTGACTGCCATGCTAACCTCAGCACGGAGGCCCTGGGTCACACAGTGGAGCACTGCTGGTGGCCCTGGCCCCTTGTTAGCCTGGTGGGAACTAAGGCAAGCTTGGCTCCTTGTGGAAACCTTCTAGAAATCCACTTCTCTGTGTGGTTTCCTACTGTGTGGCCTGACAAGCCAGCTCACTTAGGAGCTGCCTTCAAAAAAAATAGCCTCACTTGGGCAGCATCTGCTGAGTTTGAAAGGAGGTTACAGGAAGCGTCAGGAGCCCCTTGTCAGTCCTGCTCTGCTGCCTGCGCCCACGGGTGGGAATGCCAGGCTGAGAAGCTGTTGCCTAGTTCCACTTGCTTTCCAACCATTGAGCTGTCCTGGCAGTCCTTTTGCAACTTATTGGGAGGACTCTTTGCTCCTCTCTTTTCCTTCCAAAAGAGTCAAAGCTTTTGGTTCTTTTTCCACATTCCTGGCTGAAAAGGCATGAGGTGCAGAAGGGGAGGAGACAAGTAACGCTGTTGGATTTGGTGTATGTTTCTGGGACAAGATGTAAGGAAGGCTTGATGACATTTTTATCAGAAATCTCAGACACTGAAACAAGTTTGCTTGGAACAACTTTGTTCCCAGAAATCTATTCAAACATTGCTCTTGCTTGTAATAAATGCTTTAGCTGATAGCATTGAATAGCATGTGTGGGCAGGAGCTGGGTTGTAGTTGTTGGTATGTATGTGTATTGGCTGCATGACAAATTGAAAAATGCAAGCCATAATAATAAGGTTCTTAACCTCTTCATGAGGCAAAACTGCTGTTCTGTCACTCTAACTTGCTTTTTTTTTCTTTTTTTTTTTTTGTCAGACAGACACAATTTCTCTGGAAATCAGGACGCTGTATCCTTCTGTACCTGAAGATGCAGAACAAAAAGCAGAAAATTTATTTGTTAAAGAGGTAAATCTCTAGTGTGTGTATCCTTTAATTTTAAATAAAACCAAGGGTTTGGAGGAGGCATGCTATGATTATAATGAACATCATCTTTCTTTTAGTATTGTTTAGGTGATCCGAATCACCTGAATTTGAATATCGGAGGCTGGAAGGAATGGGAGGGTTAACAGCATATCTGCAGATGCATATTCTGGGATGTTTGTTTCTAGAAAAACTACAAATAGACTGAATCATCCTCTTATTTTGCTGTTTGCCAGCTGCATTCCCTGTCACTGCTGGTTCACTGATATTGATGCTGGTATTTTTACATGCATGCGAATCATTGGTCATCTGAATGCGCTTTGCACTTTGAAAATGTTGATATCTTTCCAAAGAAGATAACTATCTGACATCGTTTTAGGCTGTTAGAGTTATTACAAGGTATGTGTCTTATTTGGAGGTATATATTATAGCTGTCTGAGGAGTGGTTGCACTGTGAAGGGTGTGTAAGGGTTTGTATTTATTGTCAGTATTTAGAGTCTGTTCTACCTTCATAGTAGAAAGTCAAGCAAAGTTCTGTCATGGTGGTTAGAGCCCAAGCAGGAGTGATTAATTGCTCTACATCAAGAAAACCCTATAGTATTTTTTCATACCTGATGGCAGATTGTGGAAGATTGCTCTTCCTGCTACCTCAGGGATATTTCAGGTTGTCAGTGGTTTTATCACTCTGAAGGACACTGGAGGTGCTGTCTCTGCTGTGCAAAGGAATTTACTTTAGATGGCTCCCTGAAGCTTCCCCATCTCTCATTAGAGATCTAAAGTGTAGATCATCATTTGCATTAACAGAACAGATTTATGAAACCAAGTTTTCAGCCAGCTTCAATAAGGGATTTAGTTCCAAGCACTTATAATTAGCCTGTAATATGTGTTCCCCGACTTTTTTTTCAGATTGGGATTTTTCACACCTGGTTTCCTGGTTTGAACGAGTATGGGCTATTTCATATGCACTGTAACTGCAAGATAATTTGTGGAGGAAAAGTCAGTTGCAGACAAACACAGGGATTTTAAAAAAAATATCCAAGATTAGGCAGAAATGTAGCTGTTGAACCGTATGCAGCATGATATTTTACAGGCAGGCCCTATTTCAGCAGGTCTAGAAAGCACAGTAACGACTTACTGCTAGTTCAAATTCCCTGAACTTTTTGCCATCTTAATCTGACAATAAGGTTAAAAGATAACATAGTTTATGGAATTGTCATACCCTCACAGAGACACTGTCACCTTTTCAGCACTTTGGGGTCTGCTTTTTATTTTAAGGTTCCACAAGTTGCAAGGCCAGCACTATGCTCATGGCTTTATAGAGAAAGTGGCGGGTCTAAAAATGGAACATTGTACACAGTGTCTGGGAATCATTACAGCTGAGTGCTCCAAGGGGATGCTAATGACAACCTGGTAAAATACATATTGAACACATCTATTAGCTTTCTCTGCAGTACCAGTGAGCCAAGGGGAGGCAGAGAGAGTAGCAGAGCAGTGGAAAAAACCAGTACTACAGAACTTAGCATGTGCATGGAATAGTAGCAGGATAAGACCCTCTTTTAAAGTAGTAATGCATATGTTCCACTCTGCCACAAAGCCAAAATCTATATATAAAATAAATCAAGCTCCAGGAAGAGGATGGTTTCTGGTCCAAAATTAAGTAAAACTGAGCTTGGGATGCTGTGATGATCTGTGATTGTAGTCCACTGCAGTAATTGCACGAACCTGTACTGACCCAGTAGCAGTCTGTTGAGCTCCAGGCTGGTGTTCAGCAATTCTGGATACATGTCCAAGAGTGGAGTTTGTGACCTTCACTTCTTTTTTTGAGCTGTGAAAAAAACAACACTTTACTCAATGAATGACTCTTCTTGTTCTTCAAATGCACTATGATATCATGAACAGAGAAAGCATCCATCTTGTACTTACTCTATCTTTCGGTCAACTGGACTTGTTACAACCCAGGATCAAATGCCTCATTCCTGATCAGACTGTTGGGGAAGCTACAGAAAGGCAACGTACAGCTTCATCTTGCTGAAAACATTTTGGTGTTCCCCATAAGCGGTAATGGCTGTCTCTGACTAGTAGCACGTATTACACTCAGTAGTTTAGCAAGATGCAACACAAAGCCAGGTGCAAGTCAGATAACTACAACTGAAGGGTCTGCTGTTGAAGGTGAAATAATTTTTTTCATATGGTGCAGCATGAGGAAATGGTACTGGAACTATTGCAAGAGCTCAGATCCATGATCTCCTGTCTCATCCTTCTGGACATTTGGTGGTGTTCAGATGGTCTTGTTTATAAGGTACTGATAGGCCATTTAAAAAGGTTTCAGAAGCCTGTGATAATGCCTTAAAACCCTGTCTGTCTCCTCCTCGGCATTTGTTTCCTACTGGTGATGGTGCAAAGGCTTGACTTCCACCTCTGGCTCTTTCATTGCTAGAGTCCTCCAAGGGTTAGTATTTTTCCCCCAGCCCTTACCAAAATCCATGCATGTGACAGCCTGGGGATTTGATCACAGTCCTTTTGCTCAAGTAATCCTAAACAATACTTACAGGCACGCCAGGATGACTTGATTGCCTGTGCAGTATCGGTTTATGGATGCAAAAGAGCTGACAAGCCAGATGAAAAAAGATGCGGCTGATGTTGCTGAGGAAAGCTTTCAGTAAGGGCAGCATTTGATGCTGTCCAGCTGTAGTGGAAGGTTTATGCCTCTAATTGTCTGATTCGGTTCTCTTTTAGATTACTCAGTAACCAAAAACTTTCATTGTTGTTAATGTTCAGATATTATGGTAATGGATGAGGCAGAAGAATTTACTTTAAAGAAAATGTCTAACCTTCTCCTTTCTGCTGAAACTTTAAAATGAAAATTTTAAAAAAAATAAAATTGAGGTGATGAATAAATAGTCTTTTGATAACTAAATGTTTCCTGTAGGATGCAAAGAGGATATTTTGCATTTTATGATTGATTACTTTCTAAACCCTTTATTAATTTATACCTAATTATTAGGTATATTTTAAAGGTAATATTTTGTGAATCGATCATTCCTATACCTCTAGTTGTCTCAGCATATTTTCCATGTTGATTTTTCCACCTTAACTTTTCTTAGGCAAGAGGAGATTGAGTAACTAAATTAGGTTCCAAGAAAAAAGAATTTCCGGAAACTTTTAAAGCCAGAATAAAATGGTCTTCAGTGCTTATTTTTTCTAAGTATTCCTGACTTCCTTGAATTCTGTACTGTACCATGCTGTTTCCTCCCAAATTCTGAATTTTCTGGTTCCTCACAGTGTCTGCTGCATGTATTTTTGCTAGTCAGCATTGTCCTCATCGTCCATAATTTTGACAAATAGAAACATTCACTCCACAAGAACCAAAATAAGATTTTTCCTTTCAGACAGTGAAAACATTCCTAATATCACCTTTCCCAACTGTGTATTCCTGAACATGCAGATGAAATGGCAATCCTTGGGATTTTTCCCCCATTTAATTCAGAAGTAGAAGGGGATAGTGCATTTTGCAATTCAAAGTTAGATTTAGTTTGAGGAATTTAAGCTAATTGCAACATATTTAATCTCATGTTGGTTTGCATCAGGTCAGTATTTTCAAAAGCATGCATGCATATATGCACACATGTATGCTATTTGGGAGTGTGTATCTATATGGATGAAATTTTAGATATATATGGAAAAAAAATCCAGAAAGTAAAGAAATATTAGCAGTCAACTGTCCTTTCTTAAATGAGTTTAAGCCAGATGCATCTGCCATTTTTGGAAGGATCTACTTGGCTATGTTTTTGGGAATCACGTTTGCAGAGGGGCTGACCCTGTGGATGGAGGGGTGTGCTGGGAGCTGGGCACGGGCAGGAGGAGGATGGAGCAGCTTACTGCAGAAGCTTCCCTGGGTCATGCAGTATAATTGTGGAAAATAAGTCCAGAGGAGCCTTTGAGGAGCTGTCTCATCCCTCCCTCCCAGATAGACTGAGTACCTCCTGACCCATCCTTGTTGCTTTAGGGGCCTGATCCCGCAGCGGTGGCTGCCGCAGGAAGGGCTCCTTTGGTGACTTGCTGGGTGCTGGATCAGCTCGTGAGTGCTGCCACTGGTGGGCTCATCCGTATTCTAGCACAGATGGCAGAGTTCACACTGCATTCTTCCAATCCTATTGCTACTATCGTCCTGCTGTGCACTTCTTGCTGGTCACTGAGGTGCGTGGCCTACTGCCATGGAGATGGGCTGGTTGGTACCATCAGAGGGCTGACATGCACCAGTTAGTCAGGCCAGTCTCCTTCAGAAACGTGCTGTCACTCTTGAGCTGTGTTTGAGCACGCTTGTAGCTTTAAAAGTCATTGTAGAGCCAGTTGCTTCTTTCAATCCATGGACATCTAGGCAGTTGTCATCTTAGCAACCTGCTGGAAAAAGCCTGGGACCAGAGGGCAGTTATTAATGGCATGTGTGACCTGATTGTGTCCTGCCTGTGACATCTGCCATCAGCCAGCACAGCAAGTAAGGCAGTCTGAGGTGAGCTCAGAACGGAGTGCGCTAAGGGCACTGCACATGCAGCACTGCTTCAACCTGTTCAGTGACTCTATAGCTCATGTCAAATTTTGGTGGTTTAACTGATGGAAATGACAGAGACGAGGACAATGAAGGAATGAGTTTGCTGGGGAGAGCTGTTGAAAGTGAGCTTTCCTGCACCCCCGCCTTGGCTCCTTTTCATTTGTGGGTGTCGTTGTAGTCCTCACAGTTCATCCTCAGAGCAGTAGGGACCAAGCTGGGTGGAAAGCACTACAACGAAATAAAATAACAGTGTAAGAATAATAAATTTTCATTTGATGGTTGATGTCGTTCATTTTGTCTGCTATGGTGTAGTATTCATGTGGATGCCTCCTAACTTTCCTGCCTCGGTTTTCTACATACAAAAGTTGGAGTTGTCACTTGTAGTAAGTTTTTAGAGCCCTCACTGTTCATCTGAGATTTTTTATTATTATTTGGGATTTTGCAGATTGTGTCTACAGGATCTGTAAGTAATTATTAAATGTGAGTTTTATTAATCATAATGTTATGTTGCACAGCTTTCTGTGTAACTCCTGAAAGTGGTTGTGTGTCCATACAGTTGATTTCTGAAGCTTTTTTATTTTCAGGCTAATCAGTGTTGCTCTTACATATTTCAAAGTCAAATTAAAAAGGAAAATCCTCTTGATAAATATCACTACTGCCATGGAGATGGGCTGGTTTGGGGCTGGTTGGTACCATCAGAGGGCTGACATGCACCAGTTAAAGTCAGGCCAGTCTCCTTCAGAAACCTGCTGTCACTCTTGAGCTGTGTTTGAGCATACTTGTAGCTTGTAAATATCTTGATAAATTGATAAAGGTTTTATTATTGCTCATCACAGTGTAGATTTCCCCAACTTCAAAATCTAAAGTGCTTTCAGTACTTTAAAGAACCTGTAGTGTCGGGACGGTGGGTCTTTTGATAGCACAAATAAATAATTTTTAAGAATGTTTTAATAGTATGTTTGAATGTTTTGATTTGTTACGCTGCCATGTCACTGGACTTTACTATGTGTTTGAACTGTGTTATTTGGAAGCAGCTTTGAGAGTCCCAAAATGAAGGTCCCAGTTGCTAGCAGCTAGTTGTGACGCTGCTGTGCTTGTCACAGGTGTAAGGGAGCAGGGGTGGGCCTGGGGTGGAGGGCAGAATTTCAAGCCAGGGTGGTCATACTGCCTTCCACCTTCCCAAATCCCTGCACTCTGCCTTTGGTTGTTGCAGCAGAGGTCACAGGAGGGAGAAGCGGTGGGGAAGGCTTTATGAGCAGTGCCATGCATGTCCCCATCATGGGGCAGAGCACAAAGCCATCACTGCAGCTTCCCCTGTAGCTCTGTGGCCACATCCACCTCTGGAAGGTCTTTGCTTTCTGTTTCCAAGCTTTTGCATGGGTTTGTCCTTCTCTGTGCAACATCCCTGTTTTCCATCTCAGAAATAGGTGCTCTTCAAGGGTGAGTGAGGTGGTAAGGCTGCTCAGTGCGTGAAGTTTCTCTGCAAGAAGCCCAGTTGTTCCACTAATTACTTTTACCATATGTGCATCTGTATTTCTGAAGACCATGTCCCTAGCACTATCTTAGAGTATCGGTAGGGGAGTTGCTTTCAAATGTTTCAAGATGTCTGCTTCATCTATGTTTCTCTCACTTCCCATTCTCTTTTCTTCCCTTCCCCTCCTCCCCGCTCCTCCCCCCCCCCCCCAAAAAAAAAAAAAAAAAAAAAAAAAAAGGTTAACTTGCATTGCAGGGTAAATATTTTTAATTGCATCTTTCACTGTGGTAGCCATCATGCTGTCATCGCCAGAATTAGAGCTAAGAAGTTACAGGTGGAAAAAGCTTGCAGGATTGTCTGTGTGTCTAAGGAAAAATTAGGCCAGTGGACAGAAAAAAAAACAGAAAATGACCTGAATTTGATAGGGCCCTTGGGAATGGGCTGTGCAGCCTCCCTGATCAACAGTGCAGTAGGAAAGTTCATGCAAAACGTATGCCAACCCTCCCACGTCCCAAAGCTTCCATTTCTCTGTCTATATTTTTCCTCCTCCACAGTCCACTTGAGTTCAACAGCCCCTGCGCTGGTGCCTCCGCTCTTTGCCAGGAACAGTAGGATCCAGCTCTGGTCTCTTGATGAAATCTCTGCCTCTAGAAAGTTTTTTTTTTCTTTTTCCTCAAATCAGGTTCTCGCAGGTATTTTTCCTCATTGCTAAAATTAGATTTCCAGTAGTAATTTCCAGTTAAAAAATAAATAAAAATAATTGGAAGTCAGTACAGTCAGCAGAATTATGTGATTTTTAGTTGGGATATTCTGAAGATAAAATGCTAAAACATTTTTGGCTTTGGTTTTGTTTTTTTTTATTTAAGCTAGATCTAGTTTACAATGTGTAGCTGCAACAAGCTAGTTCAAGACCAGCATTAGCTGCTGCACTGAATTGGCTTGCCTTTTGTGAGTTTACTGAATGATGCTTGAATGTGTTGCTTGTCCCTTTCGATTTTTATTTTGATTAGCTTTTTTTTGGAGGAACACAATAAACCTTTATAGTTATAAGCTAAAATGCTGTGGTCTATTCTATATGTTATTCACAAGTCTTTTTTTTTTTTTTTTTTTTTTTTTTAACACATCAGCCTATAATGTTTGCAATAAAAGCTCGTGTTGAGAATTCTCTGTGGGCTTTAATTGCATCTGTTAAGTAGAATACTTAGTAATGACAGTACCACAGGGGAAAAGTGGTCCTTTCTGTAGAAGGTTCAGTTGGTTTATATTTGCCAAGTAGAAAGCGAGTGAAGTGTGAATCGGAGGGTCTGTGCTCACCCTCACAACACTCAATGAACAAGCTTTTCATGGGCTCATGCAGAACAGAGCATGCCTTGCTCTCGCAGAGGATTCTTCTGGCTCACGTGACTATCAGATAGTTTTAGTTAAAACTTTGAACACACAAATAACAAGGGTGACCAAGTCTTTTTGTGAAGATTCACAAAACAGGATATTTTTTGGTAGAGTCAGGGTTTTTTTTCTCTATTCAAAGGGAAAATGGAAACAACATTGTAGTAGTGCAGGAATGTGATTGTGAGGGCAAGGCTCTGGACCTGACACTGCAAGGTGCAGAGTTAGTAAGTTGTAATGCTATATTGCTCTGTTCGCTCTCAAAGAATATGTGAAAATTTTGTATTGTCTGATGGTCACACTTTATTCTGCATCCTGTAAGATAATGAAGTTTATGTCAAACCAGAAAGTAGATGCTAGGTCCACATGCAACATGTTTACTGCAGACTGCCTTTGGCTGTGCTGAACTGCTCAGTTCAGTATCAGGGTGGGAGAGAGCTGCCTATAATTGCGTGTCCGCTTCCTTGCCACCTCTTCCATACTTCAAAGCAAATAAAGTTGTCACAGAAGACTGTGACGACACCCAAGATGGCTTCTTAAATTGATTTTTGGCTACGCAGTGTGTATGTTTTACGTGATTGTTAAGTTAGTGCTGAGTAATTTAGAAAGCACTACCTTTAAGTTTTCAGCCCATCTCAATTTTTGTTCCAGCAGCCTGATAATTCTCTCTGCCCCTCTGAGGCAGAGACTGCTGTGCAAGCAATGACTCCCACGGGAGCTCCAGAAGAGGTTAGCAGGGAAGAGAAGGAATACCCCCACTCAGAGTACTAATTTATCCTGTCCCCTTGTTGACTTTTCTTCTACTTTCTCTGAGTAGCTTTTGGTATTTAACTCTCTCTGATACATCCTTTATTCCATGGAAATTTTTCTCCTGGAGTCTCATCCTTCTCATGCCTCTCTGTGAGACTGTCCTTCCTGTTCACATCTCAGATTCATTTTGCCACTGCTGCTTCTTTCTTTGCTGTAGATTCTACCATTTTCCTTCCTGATGTGCCTCCCTTCCCCTGTGGTCTTAGGCAGCATCTTCTGCTGCTAGGTTTTAGGCTTGATCTTTCTTTTTTCCTGTCCATCTCACATGGACTGGTGTGAATGTTCAGGTGGAGTGTGGGGAGAAAATAATGCAATATGGGGTAAATTCTTCAGCATACTGTACATTAACATTTTACACTCTGTAGCTAGGATCACTAGAAGTTCTGATCTTGTAGATGCGTACTTTATCAGTAACTACATATTCCATGCAACTTGTTGCGTTCAAAAATGTTGTGTTGTATTTAACTGCATTGACAAATGTTCTGCATCGAGTAAATCACAGTTATTCTAGTCTATCTGACAGCATAGCCAAGCCCTTCAGTATAGTCTCTGCTCAGGTCTGGTTCCCTTATTTAAGGGAGATAGATATATTAAGAACAATTTCAAAAGATGAATGCAAAGCCAGCAAGAATTTTTTTTAGAAAATAAAAACTAGGAGGAGGTTGTAAGGGGTGACTAAGCAAATTCAGTGTGAAAGGGAGAACAAGACTGGTGAGAAATGATATCCCTATTAATTTCTTCCTGAATGTTGTTAAGAGGTTAAAGATCAATCCTTACCAGCAGAACAAGCAGTAGGGGGCTTGTGCTGCAGCACAGCGGAATAAAGGGAGTAGGGCAAATGTATTTACAATTAAGACTTGGGTAATGAAACAGGATACAAACAAAAAATGTATAATTAATGTCCATGGAGAAAGTCAGGGCTAAACTAGGTAGTGTCTTTAGAGGCAGTGGCGATGTAATTTAATCATGCTTTCTTACAGAGTAGATGAGAATCGGTAAAGCATGTTAAATTGCTGTGAGCCCCCTGCTCCATCTTGTATGATTCGGTGCATTTGATTTAAAAGGGAAATTGTGCTTCAAAATACGGAAACATAGGACACTGACTTTCCTTTAAAAACTGTGCACCCAGCTATAAAAGAGATTGTTCTCTAGCAAAAAGGACTCCTCAGATCTTTCCTAGTTCTCTAGCCTTCTTGAGTCTAAACAGTTGTAGTAATTCTACTGTTTGTATTTTTTCTCTTTAGGCTTGTAAATATTACAGTTCCCAGTGGCATGTTGTGAACTACAAATATGAACAGTATTCAGAAGACTTTCGACACTTACCACAGTAAGATCTATCATAAGTTCTTCTTTTTTTATTTTTTTCCTATTAGGTTTGTGTCATTTTGCTGAGCTTTGTCCATATTTTCACTTCCTTTTGTCTTACATGCTCTGCTTGTTTTACCATATTTATAGTGCCTTGCATTTTTAAAAAGGCGAAGAAAAGGTCCTTCAGCAAAAGTTCAAGACTCTGCAGAATTCACTAGTATCAACAAACTCTGTTAGTGCTGATTCAAATCCTTAGAAACGTATTTGCGCATTCAAAGCACAGTTGATACAGGAAAGCTGGCTTTCTGTTTTCCTTAATAATGCATAAATGTCACTCACCTTTAAGTGGGTTGAATCCTCCTTTTAGTTACCCTGTGTAACAGAGGAGTAGGATTTCACTTAGCGCTTTGTAGCTGCACTGTACAGAAGAACTGGGAGCAATGTGTACAGCATGCGCTAGTGCAGCACGGGTGATAAAAGGCTGCAGAAAATGTGCAGGTTTCTCGGTAAGCAGGCATCCCTTCTGTGCTTGGAGGCAGTATCTTAAAATCAGTGTAAAGGTGCTGGGAGAAGGAGGAACAAGTTGCTTGACTTGAGTGGAAAGAAATTAAGAATTCGGTGCTCGTTCCTTCACGTGTGATTTTTTACCCATACTCCTGTTTCTGGCAGGTTTGTATCCTGTGCCCTGAGGACTGTTTTAGTGAGTGGTTAATAAAATCACTGAATGCTCAAACAAGCTGTGCTACCATCTCCTTTCCTGGGATTCAAGGCATTAAAATCTTGACACTGGATGAAAAAGGTTGTTATGTGCACATAAGACAGGAATGGGTGCTCCAGGCTTGGGCTGGATGGAAACTAGTACTAACTAAACATACTACTGTAGGAACTGATATATTGATTATTGTGGTCCCTTTAGATGTTGTTTTCAGAAGATTTTGTGCTGCAAGCCTTCCCTCAGATCTGCACTTTCTCTTGTATGTTGGTATTTTTATGAACAGTGAATATGGTAGTGCAAAAAGCCGTTAAGAGCAGTTTTGCTAATCGAAGTTATAAGCACACCTTTTATTTGAAGTACCTAGTGTACTGATACAGCATATGAATGTATTTAGTGCTCAAGAAAAATGTTTGCAGCACAGCAGTTTTCCATTTAACCTTAAGCATCTTAACTCATGAAATATGCATTTGACAGATGTGGTTGCATTACTCTGCACAAAAGTATATTTTAGCTGATTACATGCATCCTCTTCTGCAAAGGTTATTTTAATGTGGTGCTTAATATGATTTGCTTTCATGAGTTCCTGCTCCAGGGTTGTTGTGGTGTCTCACATCTTACTGTTTTTTTTACCCCCTCACACAGAGGATTATAACAAAACGAGTTCTTGTTTTGTCTTGTAGCACAACATAGTACTTGAGAATGGTTTGGATGCAGCACTGATTAATGTTTCAGAAGCAGAGTTATAATAAGCAGGAGTGTTTGTATTTTGTTTGCTGGAAGTTGTCATGGCTTTTGACCTTAACGTACCTTAAACAGAGCTAGTTTGGAGTCCACCTCATTTCATACCATTTACAGCCTCTTCAATGTCAGTGGACCTTGGTTTTCCCATGCATATTACAAAGTTTAGTGTTTTAAACTAGATCTCCTCATTAAAAATAAAGTGGCTTGATATGTCATAGTTTTGTATCTCACTGTTGATAGCTCTGGATGTCAGGTTTCCACAGGTTTTGGTTCCATTCGTTCAAAAGTGCTGTTGCACTATCAGAAATTCGAGCGTATTGTTGTATCAATTCCTTTATAGGAAGTTGTTGTATTGGGGAAGATTGGATGGGTGTTCAGCATCTAGCTTTGCATCATGGGAAAGGAACATAATTTACAGTACCAGAACTAACTGTGGCTAAGGTACTTCTGTTCACTGAGGTGCTGAACCTTCCCATGGGCTTTCCCATTTAGAAACACCCAAACTGGGGCTAGCAGCAATGCTGAAGGACTCCATACTTGTTTGTACGTGAGGGCACGCTGTGCTGTTTCACACAGCCGTACAGCACGCCAGGTAACGGCTGCATGCTGTAGCAGGTTTCTATCAGATACTGAAATTACTCTTTCGGAGTACTGACTCTTTCTGCACGCGGACCCGTTCTGAGTGGGAGGCAGCTGCAGTGCGCTGCCGACCACCTGGGGCAGGCAGTGAGGGCTCAACGTGTCCGTAGTGCAACTCCACTGAGTAGTGCTGTGGCAGCGGGGAAGAGCTGAATGACATGTGCACGACAACATTACCAAAACATTTAGCAATTGGTTTAGTTTTTCTTTGAGTGTGTTCCTCCTTTGAGGTTTTTCTCAGGTCTTTCGACCCCTTAAATTCCTCTCTGTGAGCTCTCGCTACCTCTTTTTACACCAGTTTTTTATGCTTTGTGCTGGTGTGTTCTTGCTTCTTGAGCAAGTGTAAGGGTGGAGGAAGAACAGCGGTTGCTTCGTGTGTGCAGTGGTGACAGTATGTCTGGGAACAGAAAGAGTCATGAGCAAAGTTTTTGTTGTTGCCTATAGAAAACCTGGTACATCGGTAGATCTTTCAGGTCTGATCCCTTGGAATTCTGCATCTTCATATGGGTCTGAAGAGTCGGTAGGCAGAAAAAAGAGGGTATACAAACAGGGTCATATCCTTACCACACTTTACCTGCCTGCCCTAAAACGATGATGAGCATGCCCAACAGGATTCCTACCCAAGGAAGAGAAAAACTTCTACGGAGAGTGACACGCAGTTCTGAGTGGATTGAGTGTTTTGTGGGTGGTCAGTGAGATCTGACACCTGAAGCAGTAGTGGTCTGTCCTTTCCTCTCTCCTTTATAGCTCTGCTGAGAGAACAGAAGGGGGTTGTTCTTTCTAAGAAACTTACCATGTACCCAAGCTAGTGGAAGGCTGTGGTTTAATGGGACGGGCTCACTTTCTGACCTGGGGCAGAGTTGCTGCATCATATGGTGAGGGGTCAGCACTCTGCTAATCCAGCAGATTTCTTACTCCTTCCCCTCCCCAGTAGTATCAAGGGCATTAAGGCTGGGGTTTTGTTTTGGAGATTTTTTTTTTTTTTTAGTAGCTGACTAACTTGTCCTGTTACTGGTACAGATCATCAAGCAAATGTGTGCGGTGGTGCATCAGTCAGTCTGCCCACACATCACCCCAAGAGCGCTGCAGTGCACTTTTAGCTCTGAATAATGAATAAGCTAATAGGATTTTTGTCTAAAAATGTGAAGGCTTGAATGGTGTTTTTTGTAAAAGGTGGGATTTGGCTTGAATTTTTTTGTTTGGGGTTCTTCTGGGTAGAGGGAGTGTTTATGTAAGAAATTTTAACAGCTGCCCTTGGTTGCATTGGATTTCCATCACAAATATTCTGAATGTTAACACTTTACAGATGTCAAAGATGTCAATAGATTGCAAATGTTCCTTTTATTCAAAATATTGATCAGTTGTTTGCATTAAACAAACGCCTAAACAAGAACAAACTAAAACAGAGAATAAAACTCATGTATTGTGTGTGCACTTGGTTCTCCTGGCTCAGCCGAAGTGCTGACTTGGGTTGCAGTGGGGTGGTCACGTCATGAGAACAGTGACTTTGAAATGGGCAAAGTGAAGAGAAGATATGTGTTGCTCACTAATCTTCCTAATCTGTAACTTGGGTATGAATGTATAGAAAATGAAAAGTCAAAGCTACCCCTTTTTTTTTTTTTTTTTTTCCAAATTAGTGACATTTAATATTATGCGCTACTGTGGGCTAAAGTTCACTACGTTGAGAGAGGAAACTAGCTGAGCAGTATGTGGTTTCTCAACTTCTGTCTGCGTTTGCTTCCTTGCATGGTAGACAGTAGTGTTGCTCTGTTCCTGTTCTCAGGCTGGGTAGATGAAAGTAAATTCTGGAAGATTTACTGTCTTCCTGAGAAATTATGTCTTTTAACATGACAGCTTTTGTAGGTTTTTGTAAGATAACTGAAGATTTCCAAGATGAGGTTTGTAATCTTCGGGAATTTGAAAACGATATTGGTATTTCTCAGGCCACAGAAAAATCTAGTATTTCTTCATTTTACAATTTCTTTGATTTTTTTTTTTTTTTATCACGTGTATTTGACTGTTACTTAAGGTTTAATTCTGCACCATGAGAAGTACTCTGGGCCTAAGCAAAATTACGTATGTGCTTAAAACTAATCAAATGCCGAAGGGCCTTGCTTTTTCATGTTCAGTTTTGGTTTTAAGTTGACAATATGAAGATCTTATATGACACCACATCAAAAAGACATATGTGTATTTTTAAAAGTTACTTTCAGGCTGTGCTCATCATATAGCTTAGTAAAAATTTCTTGAAATTTTGAAAAAATATAGAAGCTTTAAGCTGAATGTTCTAATGTTCTTGGTCAGAAAAAGCTATTAAAGAGTTCATGCTCATTCATCTGACAGCCTTAGATGTGGTATCTCTTTGGGAATGGGGTTTTGTTGCCTGTTGTGGTGGAAGAGCAGTGAAGAGAACAAGAAGTGGTATTTCATCATTTGTATAGAACAGTTAAAACTTCATAGTGTTGAAAAAAATATATGGGACTTAAGAAAAAAGCTGTATATTGAAACTAGTGGTTTTTAAAGGAGGCGGTAGGATACTGAGGCAGTAGGCAATAGGTGTGTTGAAGATGCTGTGGGGGCTTGGAATGGTTGCCTCCCTGAAATAGCAGGTACACTTATTTTTTTTAAAAAAAATATTACATTTTTCCTCCTCTCCCAGAAATGAATGTAGACCAGAGAAACTGCCATCACATTCCTTTGAAATTGATCATGAAGATGCGGATAAGGATGAAGTATGTATGTTCTTTTTTGGTGTTAGTTTTTTTTCCCTGTGGAAGAGTTATTTATTGCTTTAATATCAAATAAAGAATAATAATGGAGGCTCATTATCTCCTGTAAAATATTTCATATTTTAAATAACTCTGAAGTTAGTGGAACAGCTTTGTGTCTTATGTCATCATGTGCACAGCAGGCATATTAATAATGTCTTATTTTAAAAGGAACGAAAGGATGATTATTTGTTGTCAAACAGATATTCACACATTACAGTTTTCTTTTGTCTTAGAATTCAAAAAGCAAGCCCATGCAATATTAATCATTTCTTTCACACAGGATACAACGTCCCACTCATCTTCAAAAGGTGGTGGTGGTGGCGGAGGAGGAGGATTAGCAGCAGGAGTTTACAAGTCTGGATGGCTTTATAAAGGGAATTTCAACAGCACTGTAAACAATAGCATTACTGTTCGGGTAAGGAGACAGCATTATTCTTTCTTTATTCCATTGGGATTTATATCCCCCACAGAGGCACACTTCTTTGTTATTGTCATTTACCTGTTTATATCTCAGGTTTGATTATGTTACTTTATCCACATAATAGTGCGATTGAAGTGCAGTTAGGAGTTGCCTTTTATTTAAACCCTGTGAATAAAGTATCAGTGAAAATAATTTGCAGTACAATTGTCTTTTTTTTTTTTCCCCACCTCCCACTTCAGTCATTCAAAAAGCGCTACTTCCAGTTGACACAATTGTCGGATAACTCATATATTATGAATTTTTATAAAGATGAAAAAATATCCAAGGAGCCAAAAGGATGTATTTTCTTGGATTCTTGTACAGGAGTTGTACAGGTAAGTTTCAGTTTATTTCATTGTATTGTTTGGGTGTCAGATAAATTTAAAAAGAGAAGTAGAAGAACACATACATTAATGGAATAGCAGTCTCATTACCAGTTTCAAGAAATGAAAACACCATTAGTTTTGCTCCTTAAATTGGTGCAAATGCTCAGACTGACAGGTTACAAAATCTGCAGTTGAATTATGGTGGCAGACCATGCACATGCTCTCTGCCCATGACCCACGTGAGAAAAAATGCCATGAAATGTTTCTTTTCACTGAAATTACTTTCTTAGCTGCTAGATTTTACTTCATGCTTACTAAGAGCATGCTTGGTTGTTGTGGGTTAAAGAGACTCGGGTTACAAAGCATCGACTGTTGGGCAAGTAGTAAATGAATCCTGTATCCTGAGCCTCCTTGAAGATCATCACTTTTGGAGGTGATAGAGAGTCTTAATGACAGCAGGTAGGACAGAGCCTTATTGTTTATTGTGGCTTGGAAAAATAAATAGCCAGAAATGTCTGACATCAAGCTTTTTTTTTTTTTTTTTTTGTTCCTCCTAAGACTTGTCCTTAGCTTTTATCCCCCCTCTTGCTCTGCCTTTCCTCTAATTCTATTAATGTATTTCTTTTTTCTTCTTTTTCTTTTTTCCATTCTAAACCAGATGTTATCTTGAACAGTATGTTACTATGATTGATCTAGCCCTGTGAGTAACTAAATAAGGAAAGTTGTTTTGTTTTTTTTTTAAAGCTATACTTTATTCTTCATTAATTAATCAGTAAAGTTTGGTAACAGTACTAGTGCAGATTTATTTGAGGCCTGTTTTGAAAGAAACCTTTCAGGTAATGCAAAGGCAGAGGGAAGACCAGTGATAAACACTAGCTTTGTTGGTTCAGAAATCTCTCCTTCACCCCTAAACCCCTTTGGCATAAGAAAAATAATCAGTGAGTAATTCACTCTGGGAAAAAATATTTGCTGACAGCCCCCTGCAGAACCTCATTCCGCACCCAGGAAAGTACCCAGCTCGGTAGGGAATGACTGTTTCCCCAGTGTAGTTCAAATGGGTGTTTCTTTTTTCAAACAGGTGTAGGACCGGATGGAGTTAAATATGTAGGAGGACAAAGTTGTTTGCTGGTGTCAGTCCATTGGCTTGAAAGACCCTAACAGTTAGCTTGGATGTGTAGCAGAAGCTGTAGAGGAGATTCTTACGTAGAAATCCTGTTTAGAAATTACTGTTTGCTCCTGCATGCTGGCAGTGTGTGCTTTCTTTTAAGATGGGTCTCAGCCAGAGCTTTAGTTAAGCCCTGAATGTCCCTGTAGTGTGGTTTTAGGTACAGATTTAATGCTATCCCAAAGGGTGTCTCTTCTGCTGTGTTGTTTCTGCTGTCATGGGGTGTCATCAGAAACATCTTGACCATAAGATTTCTGGCCTTTTTGACTAATCTTTGATAAAAAAAGCTCAAGAAACCATTGAAATCCTCATCCTGAACTTTGACAGCTGCCTTCTAAATCTTACAGCGTTCCTGCAAGTTGTCCCAAACAGTCTGAACTGTATCTTCTCATCTTGCCTACCCCTAGACACTAGTTTTCATGATTGGTCTTTGATTGACATTTAGAATGGGATGCAGAAACTTATGAGCTATCTTTGCTAGTGAGTCTTAGCCAAGGGGCTAACAGGGCAAGTATCATCAGCCATCAAAGTCTGTGGTGAACTTGGAATCAAGGGCTGAAAAAGAAAACCTGGCTTAGAGTTGCCATAAAAGAGATAGACTATAGAATGTGGAGAAAAAGTTGAGTAAAACTAAGATTAAAACTGTGATGTGAAAGTTCTGATTTAATGAGTTTTAGTACCATTATATGTCATTTAACTCTTTGTGAATAACTTTGCTGTCCTGTTTGATTAGAAGTTGGATGTCTTAATTGTAGTAAAACTTCCTGGAAAAATCATCTCCAGATAAAATACAGAATACTTCCAAACCAATTCTGTTATTTTGGAAGAATGACCTGGCAGGCATTAGACCTAGCCTGATGTTTCATTTATAGCTCATCCATAGTTTTGGTTTGAATCTTGTATTATTTCCTTCTGGAAGAAATTTGAAACTTGAAATTAAGTGTCGAAGATTGCAAGTCAACCTCAAGGTCTACATACCATATGGAAGGTCTTACAGAGAAGCAAACTGAGAAATGGTTTTTTTATTATTATTTTTTTTCCCCCTGTTAACTGATCAGGAAGAAAATAGTTGGCTTTAGATTTGAAACAAAGACTTTGCTGTAGATCTCATCTGCTTGCCAGAAGTCTGAAGTGCAGATGGAAAAGTGGATATTGAAGTTTTCCTGCCCTAATGTTCTTAAGACTCAGCATGCGAGATGTATTGCTCTATTAGATAATGTCTGATAGTGTTACAGTACCTGATTTAAAGATCTTGGCCAAGTCTGTAAGGGGAAGTATATAATATAGACAAGGAATGCATTACTCTTTGTGCTCTCTGAAGATAAATTAGTCTGTAGTATTTTTCTTTATAGATTGTGTATAAATCAGTATACATAATCCACTTGCACAAATAATCCATCTTTAAAAGTTTTGAATGGCCACTACTTAAGATTCTTGGCATAGTTTTGTTCAAATTCTAGCTCTTGGTCAAGCCCTCGTGTTGTATCAGGAAAAACAGGTTTCAGTGAAACTTCAGTCCTTGTTTTATGTTAATTTGAATGTATGCAGTGATTGGAGGATTAGGGTGATATTGGGGATCAAGAAAAATCTTGAACACCCAAAAAACAATTGCTACAAAACCCAACCCTATTCTTAGCCTGTGTTGGATGAACTAAAATTTATATTCCTGAATAAATATACACCTCAATAAAGTACTTGAGAGGCAAACTGTTTCCTACCGAGAGAATTTCCAGTAGCAGAACTAAAAAACAATATATACACACACACAATCCCACGTCACTTTGAAAAGCCAAGATTTGACTGACTCTGTTGACCCAAGTAGCTGCAGAAGAAGTTGTTCAGTCCTAACTGATTCCTGAGCTGGGTCATGGCATGTAATGTAAGGACTGGAGCAAGTGATTAACAACAGATTGGGTAGGAAACTTCTAAATCATCTCTGCTGCTGGGAAAAAAAATGTTAATGGAACTTTATCCTCAGTGTCTTGGGTTTCTCTGTCTCCTCCTCTGCTAATCAGTATCAGATTTTGCCTCTGTTCTTCTTAAATAAAAATATCACTCTCATCTGGCTCAGAAGCTATTCTTAGTAACTTGTTAATATAGGACTGTACTGAGAAATAGTTATGCTGTAGAACTAAAGGTTACCATTGTCTTTTTATTTGTAACTGTTAATGAAGAAAAATAAAATTGAGTGGAATGGCTGGTTATGGGATGTACGAATTGTTTTTCATTTCTCAGAATCACTCCAAGGTTAGATGCATCAACAAAGTGATGGCAGTTTTCTGGAATACTGAAAACAAAATGGTGGTGCTGATGTTCACAGTGGTTGTAAGAGTTTGGTGAAGTAATGCGGGATAGGATGCATCAGTGTTCTTTCAGATTTAAGCAAGGAAGAAAAAGAATTGATGCAACTGCTTCTGTAAGACTAAGATAAAAGCCTCGCTAATTTGATAAATTTGAGGAATGAAGCACATTCTGTTAGATCACATCACTTAGTTTAATTTTATTGAGCTGTTTCAGTAACTAAGCACCTGTTAATTCTTATGAGAGAAATTGATGGATTAGCCATCTACTGCAGGTAAAATCTGCTGATACAGACCAGACCTCAGAACTCAATCTGCTGCCAGTATACTGGGTGCTGGCTCTTATTCTGTGCTTAGAAGGGACAGCATTGTAATGACTGAACAGCACTCACCTCACCTTTTGCCTCCTGCAAAGTATTGTTGAAATCTCCTTAATCATTTTTAAAATCCTTCTAAGACAAAGGCAACGGTGGGAAGTACCCATTGTAATTTTTCGCATGGAGGAGTCTGTCCTATTGCAATCTTAGGGAGAGATTTACCACTTAATCACTATTCCAAGTTTATGCTCTTATCATACAGAAGCTCTTTCAGAAAAATATAAAAATAAAATTAGGTGGAAATGTTCTCATCCTAACCACAGTGTTTCGAACTTCATTAGATGCTCAGAGATTGTTACTTTTATGTAGCCTGTTAGCAGTATCTGTAAATATTTTTAAACAGAAGATGTTATAAATCATTCACAATTAGCTTTGACCTATTCAGGTCCAACCTCAGCAGTCAGGGCTGGAATAGTCTTTGACCATGTGCTGACTTTGCTTTTTTTCTGGTTTGAATTTGGTGAATTCAGTCCTGTTCCCACTGGGCAAATATGTGTATGATTTGGCACTACTTAGTGTCCCTTTGAGTGGCTGGTGTGGTAGTAAGGTGCGGGAGACCTGAGCTTTAGAGGTATTCTCTCCAGACCACTACTACTTGTGTAGCAACACTGTGCTTTGCCACCAGAGGTCTTTCGTTATTCCACTTGGGAGGTATTCCCTACTGTAGTTTGAAGCGTTATTGTCCGTAGTCTTAGATTTCTGTGGCTAAATAGAAGATATATATTTGGCCATAGAAGATTTAGAATGTACAAAAAGCCAACAATAAACTGACATTAATTTGCATTAATATCACACTACTTGGATTTTCTTTAAAGGCGCTGAATTTTGCTTGAGTGTTATTTTTAAGGAGTGGCTGTATACAAGTCCGTGTTATGAATGCCTTTTTCAGTACCTTTTTATAGTTCATTCGAGTATTTATTTTTCTTTTCCTTTTGTTCCAACAGAATAACAGGCTTAGGAAACATGCCTTTGAGTTGAAAATGAACGACCTCACATACTTTGTGCTGGCAGCTGAAAATGAGCAGGATATGGATGACTGGATTTTCACTCTCAACAAAATCCTGCAAATAAATCCAGAGGGAACTGTTCAGGAGAGGAAAAGTGCAGATCTCACTGATCTGAAACTTGGTAAGAGTGAATAGTCTCTTGCATTATTTTTTTTTAATCAAAGCAAAAAATTGAACCTTCAGATACCACTGTTGAATCATTTTAACTGCCTGAGTCTGTAATGGATTCTGCACCTATTGATTTCTGACGAAGCAGCACCAGTCTTTTGGCAATCCCTGAACAATGTCAGCTAACTCCCCACAGATCATTTTCAAAAGGCTGTGGGGGAGGTAAAGCTGCTCCCCACAAAGTCAGCAGGAGCAACGTGGCTCTGCTTTGCATATGCAGCTCTTTTTCAAATATAGTGCTGCCAGTGATCTTGCTAGTACTTTGTGTTTTACTGTCTTGGGAGCCTGAAGGTTTTAAAGAGTTTTGTGCTGGAAAGAGGTTAGATCAGTTCTTTTTTCAGCATTTTTTTTTCTTTAACAATCTGGAGCTAGTAATTAAACAAACAAAAAAAAAAAATCCCAGCTGTGGTGTGTTGTTCTTTCCCTGGAAGCTTATTGACTTTTCATTTCTTGCTTTTGTGAGTTTGCGTATTAACATGCTTTCACTGTGGAGGAAAAGAATTGGATGCTCTGTAATACTGCACTCTTCATGTGGCAGTAACTCATTCCTCCACATAATAAATACATGTTCAGTCTGGATGAACCCCAGCTGAAATTCTAAGACTGAAAACACTTAAAACCTTCATACAGATTTCAACGGCTTGTGCTTTTAGCTGAATCACAGCTTTGAATCCACATATATCTGAATCTTGGGGAAGTTCAATGCTAATTGAAGGCTTTAGCCTGATGTTTATAATAAATTCTGATTTTTGGAGGGACAGAATACTCTTCATATAGCCAAGGATGTTTTTTATAATTTGGAGGCGCAAGAGACTTGCACTTCAGAATCAGAGAAGTGCTTTGGAAGATAACATCCATAAGGGATATTAATGAAACAGGAAGAAATAGGTGCATGAAAGGTCAAAGACATAAGGCTAAAAAACCTGATAACAAGTAACAGGAATGTGCTATGGAGTTAACTTGTCAAAAGATATGATACTTTCTTAGCGGAAGAGCCCTAAATGGCTGTAATTACTTATTTCACACTGGGATGAATTACCTAGTGAAAGCAGAATGGTCCCTGGTGAGCTAAGTAAAGCAAAGAGGTTGCTGTATAGTGCTGTTCTCTGGATCCATAGATTTGCAGCTCATGGAGTCCAGACTGCATCCCTCCCCTCCCCAAAGAGCAGGTAAGGTCCTACCTGCCTCACTGAAGACTCCCTTTACCGGGACTCCAAAATCTTTTGGTTGAGATAAACTCTCAGTGTTGCCTCACAAGGGACTGGCAGTGCAAAGGAAGGTGTCTTTGGTGTGGGCATGAATATTTGTCATGGATGGATCTATTGGACTTTTTACTGAGTAGAGTCAGGCCTCTTGTTTGAAACCTTAAATATAGGCTAAATGCTAGTAAGCACAAGCGGAAAATTAGGTTGAGGAGGACAGAGCTTTACATTAGTATCTTTTCCATTTTTTAGCCTGATGATACTAAAGGGAATAAAAAGAAATAACGTGGGGATAGATATTCTTTTTTAACCCAATGGTAACAGCAAGTATAATAAAAACACTTGCATATTTTTTTTTCTTACTTTCAAGACCCTGCAGAAGTTTTGGTGAATTATGATTGCTCTCAAGAAGAGACTGATTCTTCAGAAAACGCCTTGCACCCAGACTTCGCAAAAGTAATGGATGTTATATTTATCTTTACAAGTTTAATGGAAAGTGCCACTAGGTGAAAATTGTGTGCCTACAAATGATCATTATATTATGAAAGGTTTGAAAACGTAGCACAGCCCATCGTGATTTTTAGAGCCTTGACAAATGACAGGAATAATTTTGTTTCTAAACAGCTGATGACTTTGTTTAAATGAGAAAAGCTCCACTGGATGTAAACAAAGTAGGTGCTCGCTAGAGTGGTTTGATTTAGAACTATGAAGTCAGTAAAGGTCTGGTCCCTGCAGATATCTGTGAAATATTTACTCTTTTCACTGCATTTCAGAAGAGTTTGGCCCTTGGAGAGCCAAGATTTCCTGTGTGATTCACAAGGAAACAAGCTGTGAACTGCTCATCGCCTTATGTAATTTCATTGAAAGATGCCTGTAGTATCAAGGGAGGCATTTTGTCCTTTGGATCTCCTAAAATGCCTCTTATGGATGAGATAATTGTAGACAGTGCTAAGAAGCTTTTTGATGAAAAGCTAGATTGGAAATATTTCACTGCTTTTTCTTGAACGTATGATGTGTTTGTAATCTTCTGTCAGTGAGCTGCTGTACGTACTATCTATCTACACAGCCAAATGCTGTTTGAGGATGCTACTCCCACAGATTTGAACTGAAAGCTGTATATGCAAATGAGAACATAATTGAGCCTATATTTTACTGTAGGTTGCATTCATACACATGAAGTAGTCACCTAGAATTAAAAAAAAAAAAAAAAAAGAAAACCAAACCAAAACAACAAAAAAGACCAACCAACCAGATAACATGTAACTGAGTTTATGTAATGAGGACAAGAGTGGTAAGTGATCATCTCGTCTGTGGGATAGATACTTTCTAATGATTTAGTTAATGCAGATATCTCAGAGACCACTGGTGGCCTGCAAGGCTAAACTAGATGGTTTGCGTGTTGTGTCTTGTATTGCCCTTTATACGGTTAATTCCTGTTCCACTCCCCTTGCTCTATAGGGCTCGCTGCAGCAGCGATCTGTGGCCTGTCCCTAGTCCATGGCAGGTAAATGTCCAGATCCCATCTCTACCTAAATCGGTACACCAGTCCATCAGGACCTGCTTCTGCAAGTCAGCCCGTGCGTGGAGCATGTTAGGAAACGGACATCGGGCTCTTAGGCTTGTGATGCTGCTTCTGCACATTCCTTAATGTGTGTCAGCAATGGCATGCTGTTGTGAAAAACAAAAAAGATTGAATGTGGCCTGAACAAGAGCATAGCCTGTACTGTGTCAGCTAAGGTTTGTACTCAGTCTTAGGCAACCAGGAATGTTGTGGACTCCGTTAATAGTTCAGAGATTGAAAAATAAAGGAAAGCTGAGAGAAAAACAAAGTACAAAGATAGATAAACATCTTTAGACTGAGAAAAAAAGTTTCAAAGATATGAGGAATCTGTAAGGGGATGGGAATGTGCAGAGCATACTTCACATGTCAGATGAATGGGCTTAAATAGTGTGTGGGGGAAATTATTGAAGTTAGATGTAAGGATAAACTTTGAAAAGGCAGGGTAGGAAAGCATCAGGTGGCTTCCGGAGGCTGTTGAGTTGGTTTTATCAAAGAGTTTATTATTAACTTAGGCTTGTGTCCATCAGAAATAAAATGGATGTGATGGATCCTGCCTTGTGGCAGAAGATGGATGGGGTGAGGACTCCCAGCCTCACTGTTGGCTGACATGCTGCACCTGGGCGTCTGCCCACCTGTAGGGCCAAGCTGCCCTTTCCTGCTGCCCTTTCTGCCCTCCCCTGACACAAGGGGGTCTCTGTAGGGCTGTTTGTTGGGTTTTTCCCCTCGACTTGGGAATCCCTAAAGTGGTTTTAGTGCAGTGATCCACCATTCTGACATCTTACACAATGATGATTCTTAAGCAATTCAACGTCATGTATGTTACTAAATTGACCTGGTTTTGGGTTCCTTACAAGTATATCATGGCCTGAAAGTCCCTGCTGCACAAGCATATAACCTTCAAAGAGTGCTTGAAGGTGCTTTGGGATAAGTACTGCAGAAATGAGAAGTGTTGTTACAAGCGAAACATTGATCATTCGTTTAGAAGTCTGACAACTCTATGGATTTCTGTTCTCGTGCAGAAAACTAATTTATTATCTGTCACCACAGTACATCACAGAAACAGAAGAAACAGTGAAAGCCTCTCGAAATACGGAGCGACTGAATCTTTTCTCTTTGGATCCTGATATAGCAGTAAGTCAATTTATGTATTTTTTTTTAAGTTCTCAGAAGTTTTAAAATACGGGTGGTCTGAGTTAACCAGGTTAGATAAGCTACCAGAGCTGGAGTTCAGTAAGCAACAGGGTATACCTAAGACTTCAGCTTTTGAAGGGGTAGGGAAGCTATCCCTAGTCTGTAGAGATTTCTGTACAGAGTCTACTCATATGTGCTCACAGAATGGTTGAGGATGGAAGTGACCTCTGGAGGTCATCTTGGTCCAGTCTAGCTAAGCTTTGAATCATTAAAGCAAACTGAAAATACTACAGGAGCAGAATGTTCTCTTGGGCTAGGAGCATTACAAGAACAGTCTTTTTATTGTTATTCATTACACTGAATTTGACTACAAAAAAAGCGGAGATGAAAAACAGTGGGAAGGTAGAGCTGGTGGTACAAAAGGCTGTCTGTGTGGAAAAAAAAAATTAGCTTGACATGCAGGAAGCGCAGGTTGCTTTTCTTTCTATCTTCAGCTTGCTTATCATTTAGTGTCAGAGTTCATGATTCAAAAAAATGTAATTCCTTGCACTGAATGTACATTTGTTGGTGATTTAACTGGAAACTTTATTTTAGTTTAAAAAAAGACTTAAGTAAAATCTGTATCAATATATATTCAAATTTGAACCTGTTGTCAGTCAAATATAGTGCCGTTAGTAAAAATATTAAATAAATCGAAATAGCAGTGTGGTGTATAAGTAAGAGGCAAGAAGGGGGAAACCTCTGAAATCTAATCCTAAAATGTGATATTACAGTCTGAAAATATGAGGCTGTTTAATCTATATAAGGAAACAAAAAGCTAAAGTTTCAGACTCAGTAAGTAAACAAAAAAAGAATTGTGGGAAACCTAACTTGGATCCTGAATTCTGCCTCTGACAATTATATATGTCCTCAGGCAATCTTTTTGCTTTGCATCCTAATCTGTAAATTAGGAATAACACTCATTTCCTGTGGTAACGTGAAGATAACAGCAGTGACCAACTTTTTGAGGTTTTCAGGTGCTTCAGTGATTGCCAAGACCTTTAGAAAGCTTACTTAGTTTTGGAATGCCATGCTTTTCCCATGTATAACGAATTGCCCAACTTATTTCAGTCCTTGAATTCTCAGAAAAAGGAGTTTCCAGGGGCAAACTCAGTGATCAAGCCATTTGAAGAAAAGCCTGCAAAGAGGATCCTGATAACTTGCAAATCCCTCAGTTTGAATCTCCAGGCCTGTGTTACTGAAAATGAAAATGATCCTGCAACCAATGTAAGCTTTACTTATTTTCCTGCGATTTTTCTCCTTCTTTCTTTTTTTTCCCCCCTTGGGGAAAAAGAAGAAAAGCTGTTTCATGTACACATACTACGTTCACTCCTTTTCCTATGCCCATCCCTTTGGATTCAATAATGAAACTGATGACTTTTCAATAAACATTTTGAAGCTGATTTCAATTGCAGACTTCTAGCTACAGTTCAATGAGGAATTAAAAATGTTAAAAACCTTGAGGATTCTTAACAATTGCTATAAGAAGAAAAAGGTTAAACTGTCCAGACCTATGTAGGGAGGCAACTGAATATCAGTTGCTGGTGAACTGGTTTTATGTTTGTCAAAAAAATGTCACAAACCAAGCAGATTAAATTACGGGAGAGAAGACAAAATAGAAAGGACTGGATGCTTCACCTAGTGGAAAAGCCCAGATAAAAAAGGACGAAACAGAAAATTTTGCCTATTCTTACTTAAAAGAAAAAAAGCAGGGAAAAGCAAGTTGTAGCTGTCAGTCCATAGCTTTCAGTGAATTCTCCTCTGAAGCAGAAAAGTTTTGAGAAATTAGTGTCCTGGCAACTCAGCTTTCATACATTACATATGAGGCATTGATTTATTTTATTTTTTTTTCATTTGACAGTGACCTCTACAATGAGTGCATATTCAACATGATGTAATCAATACTTTTTTTTTTTTTTTGGCAGACTGGAATAACTGTTTAAATGAAGTCATGATAACTGTACCAAGGGCATACAGTAATTCGCTACAGAGGCTGAAAAAAGCATAGAATATTGTACTTGCCATGCATTGTTCCTTATCTCCAAAGTTTTAAGGTTCTGATTTCTGGACATCTCAGAAGGTGTTATTCTGAGACTGATTATTTCATCAGAACTATGGAGGCTCTTTGGAGGTTTCTTAGAGCCATAGGACTTAAATCCCTGGTACTACATAACAGAATAAGTGGGTGCTGTCAGAGTGGTTTGAATGCTCTTGGTTTCCTTGCAAAATGAAATGTGTTTCCCACAGAAGAATACATCCACACGTTTGTTTGTACCAGTAAACATTTTTCATGTACTTAATTTGTCATCTTTGTGCTGCATTTCTGATGATCCCTGGAAGACCCACCCTCGCTTTTCTTCCTTTTGTAATGTCTCTGAATCTACTTTTTAAAAATCCTGTAACGTTTTTCTCCGGGGCTCTATTCCTTTACCCTAGTAATTATCTGTGATAAATACATTATTTTTAAAAAAAATTCTGTGAGTTTGTAAGTTAGCTGTCAATTACTGTCCTGGTGCATTGTTAACAAACTACCTTTAAGAGCCCCTAGAATCACATGGTTGGAAACTAACTTCGGTAGGGGGGTATGTGAGCATGTGTTTTTGATGCATCTCATAATTTGTAAATAGTATATGTTTGCTTGCTTGCTTTTTTTCTAGCTGCAGGAACTGATTAAAAGATGGAGTTTACCCCCTTGCTCTCAGTTACCGTATGTTACGTTTCTGATGTTTTCTCTAGGTAGAGCCTTTCTTTGTGAGCGTGGCGCTGTATGATGTCAGGGATGGCAGGAAGATCTCTGCTGATTTTCACGTGGATTTGAACCACACACTCGTTAGACAGATGATTTCAGGTTCCTCATTTTCATTAGAAAATGGCACTGTTGAAAATACAGACTCATACAAAATGGAAGAACCACAGGTCAAGGGGTTCCCAGAAGAATGGCTGAAATACCCAAAACAGGTATCCCATGTGTGACTGCTATTTTGTTTTAGTTCAATAGTAGTATTCATTTTCATCAGAGAATTTGTCTGTACTACCAGTGGTTCTTGTTTTCAGTGATGCTCTTTTTTTGCCTATGCTTGTTGTGTACAGACGCTTGATTTTCTAGCTCTCTGTGTAGACTTAGAAACCATTTACAATCAGACCTTTCACAAAAGTTGTCTGTTATGTAGACAAACCACCCATGTTTCCTGTGCTCTTCAGGTTCATTTGCTGACCTCTCCCAAACCAGCCAAACAAAATCACAACTTGAAGCAACATCTAGACGCTGCATTAATCTTGAAGTACTTCCACATTCTTGCTGTTGCTGTTAACCTTACCCCAAAAGGCCATACATTATCTTTTCTTCTCCCTGACATTCCTCTGAGATGTGACTGGTGTAGGCCAGCATTTAAGTGCCGTCCAAGAGAAACAGTTGGGTTAGGTGATGCCAGCGCAGTCATACTGCTTCTTGACTTGGGTCAGTGTGCTTGCAAGGTGCTGCATGTGCAAAAGCTTACTTAAGAACTGGCACGATTTTATTTTCTGTCTGGCTGTATTCAATATGTAGCGATAATAATCCTCAATAATCCTTTCTGAATTTGGTTTGTTACTGTTTCCATCAACAGAGCGCACTGGTAGTATTTAATTTCTCCAGTATTGCTATATGCTTTTTAATTGTTCTCTCTTTTATCCACAGGCTCTTTTCTCCATAAGCAATCCTCATTCTGAGATTGTGTTAGTGGCAAAAATAGAAAAGGTGCTTACAGGAAACATTGCCAGCAGTGCTGAACCCTACATTAAGAATCCCGATTCTTTTAAGGTAATGTAACAAGAACATCAGTTCCTCCTTTGTCAGCTTCAGCCTGCTGGAAGCTGAAGACACGACAAATTGTGCTGGCAGATCTCGCCAGTGCGTGGTTGCTGAACAGGACAAGCCCACAGGAGGCCCATGTTTAAGAAAGCAAATGTCCAAGCTCCATTGACTGAATGCATGAAGTACCGTTGTCTGCAACATATGAGTCCGCTTGTGGTGCTTTCCTATGCTGCTTATGTCTTAGCAGAGTGAAATTCAGCAATGTTTTAGAAATTATGAGTTAGTGCACTTAGTATACAGGTGACGTTGGAATAGGCACCTGTTTCTCTACGAGATCAGGCAGTGCATCTGCTTTGGGTGTGTTACAGAAAACTGGAATAATAACTGTAACTAACACAGTTCTGACTGAAGGGATGGTGAAGAGTTTTAATTCTTCAGCAGCATGCAATTCATCCGTGATGTCTTTGCTGTCCACCCAGAACCTTCTGTTATGGGCAGTACCGGGCTAGATTATTTTAGGGACACTATAGCCTCTTCAGCTGAGGAGTACTTGGATGTACTCTGTGCTGTATTTCAGATATTATAATGATATTGATGAAATAATTCATTTTCTTTTTTCATAGTGTGCACAGAAAGTGTTAAAATCCAATAAACAGTTCTGCAGCAAGCTGGGGAAATACCGTATGCCATTTGCTTGGTCAGTGAGGTATGTATTAATTCTTTTTATAATTTTGTAAGTCTCTTGTAGCTTATTCTGCTCTTGGACTCATATCCTTTTATTCTTTTCCACTTCTTCTGCCTGAAGCTAAGCAAAACTTTTTGCGTGGTCCAGGATCCCAGAAGATCCTGCAGCTCTATTATTTCGTTGCCCTATTTTTCATACAGCTGAACATTGGTTACTTTCTCATTAAGTGTTACTGTCTTAGAATGTTTTCTTCAAGTACGTAGTGAAGTTGCTAGGGAGTAGCAAAAGTGACTGACAGAATATCAATTTATCATGAACTCCACCAGTGGTTTGATGCTAAAAATTACCAAAGATATTCCAAAGTTGCAGTTCTCACAAGAATTTCCTACAAAGATAATTATAGTCTGAAATAGAGTTGCAGTGGCCACTTAAAATATAGGTGCACAAGTCTGAAGCTCTTTTCTTGTTATGATGCCTGTCAGGTTTTAGGATAAATACAACCAATGATTTAGTGGGTATGGTGTCCCTGAAACAGTGCCTTGGGGGTGATATTGAGGGATTATGCTTCAAGTACCCTTGCATTTTTAGTGGTTAGTAGGTGACAGAGAGCTGTTATTTTCTTGTTTAGCAGGTCACTTGGGTTTTATTGCAGGGCAGTGCAGTGGCAGTAATGGATTTTTGTTCTTCCTTTCTTTCCTCCTGGATAATTTCTTGCTGGTCTCACCCTCGAGACTGAGGCATGTCTGTGCCTCATGATCCCCTTCTACTACGTTAACTCACAAAACTAGATACAGCTTTCTTGGGTTTTGTTCTCCCTTCAAGTTTCCATGTTATTCCTTTCTCTGTCCTTTCTGTTTTATCCTCCTCAGTCTTCTGTAATTTCCTCAGCTTACTGCTGCTGTGGGATGAGAGCTCCCTGAGACCCTCCTGTCTGTCCGTGTGACAGCTCTCCCTTTCCTTCTGCCATGCATAGAGCAGGGAATATACAATTTTGTATTCCCTATAAAAGGGAAAGCTGTCAATTGCTGAGTGAAAGCATTCCTTCTTGCCTACGGCTTCTGTTCTGACCATGGCAGGCCAGGTGGAGAGCTGCCTGCAGCTGTAGGGAGGAAGGAGGAGCGAGTGCTAGGTGAAAAAGTCATGTTGTAGGACTGTGAGGGGACAGTGCGTGCCGCTGGTGCGGCGTGGGGCGCCAGGAGTGCGTGCTTTCCCCTGCCACATGTAGGGGAAAGCTCATGATTTCAGAATATGGTTTTGAGATGGCAAAGGAGAAAATGCACAGTAAGGTACAACCATTCGAAGAGGTCATTTATTTTTTTATTGATACACGTTTTTGTCAATATCCAGTAGGAACAAGAGAAGTAGCTGCATGCTCAAGAGAGAGGCAGATAATGCACTCTGATCTGTCATTGCAAGCCCAAAGATATTCATTAATATTTACTACTTTGGTGTAGCCAAAGGAGCATTCATCAAAATTATATTGAAGGGTAACTCTTGTGCTGGCAGAGCTACTATTAGCATGTAGTGGACCGTACAACGGCAAAAGGTGCAGGCTGGGCTTCAGACTGACTTGAGGGGGTTTATTACGTCTGTCCTGCCTGCCTGTGGTCTGTAGCAGTACTGTTGGTGATATGTCCTGCGACTCAGCCATCGCTGTAACTACCTTTGGGTGGCATGATGATTTTAACTAGTTCAGGGTCTGGCTAGTCACTGATGAACGTGGAAAAGGCTAAAACATTCTTCCATGTATTCAGCAAACCTCATCCCAGAGCGTTTCTTGCAATTAAAAAAAAAAATACAAAAAGGTGGTGTTCTTATCTTGAAGGAGGTGCATTTCACTTCTGTAGGATTCTCCATGTGGCATCGCCTAGTTGCTCTGGGTGCAGGGCAGTAGGCAGAGCAGGGTTCAGGCTGGGCTGTGCTATGTTGGTACGCAGATGCTGGGCTGTGTATGTGCTGCAGCTGTGCTGCTCAAGTGCGTTACACAGTACTGTGCCTCGGCCCAAACTGCAGCTGCAGGTCTTACTCTGCCCAAGGAAGTCTAACAGAGATGAATTAAGTTTTACTTCTGTAAGGTGGATAGCATCTTAAATGCTGGTCAAGCTAGGGTACACTGAGAAAATGGTGTTTTTCAGAAGATTTTTCTTTCCATTCTGTGTTATTTCAGGTATTGTATCATTAAAATACCAGTTGGCAACTCCTTGGTCATCTCAGACGTATTAGTATAACTGTATAAATTTGTTTTGTAATAAGAGGCCACATTCTTTTGGAGTAAGGAATAAAAGCTTGAGTAGGTCAAGCTTGACTAAAAAAATAGTGCTCCACCAGATTTATACCTGCATGTGAGTTTTTTGAGTTGTAGTAACATGGTATATAACAGCAGCACTTCCAGTCACCAAAGCCATGCGAGCAGAAGTGTTTTCCATAGATGGATTGCTCTACTTACCTGCCGCTCATATAAGCAGACGACAGCAGTTGCTGATGCTGCACCCAACAGCACGTACTGGGTAAATGAACAGAGATTTCCTTTATGGAATCCCGTGCAGAATGGTTAATTGGCCCTGTAATGAGGTAAAGGACATAAGACAGGATGAAAGCAACAGAGCTCTGTTTGAAAGGAGCTTGTTCGTGTGATGCTCTGTACAGCAGGGATGGGAATATCTGGGAGTTTGAGCCTTCCTGAGTCTGTTTCCTTGCAACTTTTCGTCAATGGAAACCCTTGGCTCTAGTCCCATACCTTTTCAGTTTCAGAGATGGCAACTACTTGTTTCACTGGGTATTCTCTCCAAAATTTCAGGCTCCTTTTTCAATATGCAGTCCACAGTCTTAGAAAATAAGATTGTAAAGACCTCTGCATCATACTGTGTTTTTGCTTTCCCTAGGACAGGATCAAATCTTTCCTAAATATGTTTGTCTAGTGAATATTTCTGGCTGTGATTTCACAAATATAAACGGGAATATATGCTTGAGGTGTTAGCAAATGCACAGTGAGTTCAACATTTTGCGGACTACTTGTGTGTGCCCTACACAGGTGGTCTGCACATGGGCAGAGGACATAGCTGGGGTCTGTGGACATCCCTCAGTTCCAGCAGGCAGTATTTTTGGACGGCATCCTAATTCAGTGCTTCACTGCCCATACCATTGAAAACTTTCCTCCCATCTGTAGAATTAATTACAGGAAATATACTTCAGTGTGTTTATCAGCTCTTAAATGTTTTCATTATAAATCACATTAATAGACAACATAGTTGAAATGTCATTGACCAAATACACCATGTGTATGAACTTGTCTATCAGTGATGTTGCACAAGGAATTTATTTAGTTCATTGGGTCAAATTCTGCTCTTATTTGCATCTGTTTATGTATTAACATTACTCGGGACTCTCATTGGTAAAAGCAAAGTATAATTTGGCCCTATAAAATCTATTTCTGTTTTCACAGCTTGAAAATAAAAGTTTCCACAGGAGGCTATTGCACTACAGGGGGAAAAAATGGTTTGGCTATGATAAATAGCGAAACCCGGGGTTTGGAAATGTGTTTTCCAGTTATTTCATTCTGGCATTAACCACACTCCTGTTTTTGTGTGGAAATTTTCCCCCTTTAAAGCAGTTACAGATGGCCACAGTGTGATTTTTTTACATGTACATTCAGTCAGCCAAAAGCTTGACAGTTGAGTATGGTGCATGTGACTGAAACTCATAATTAGCTTATGTGGCATCCAGTTTGTTAGCATCGTTCAAAAGCGTGACTCAGGGTTCCTCCCTGATTTCTTACTGGCGTTGGTGGGATCAGGTGACTGTATGCTCTCACAGGTATAATTATAGTATGTGTTAGAATTACAGTGTGACAAATCTATCTTCCATTCTCGTACTACTGCCAGAACTGCCAAAGTTTGCAAATATGTGTTTGAGCTACATATTGTAGATGTGGGGAAACATCACTCACAGAGATTCGTTTTTGCACTCTGCTGTTTCTTCAAATCCTCTCCGCCCTCATATACCTCGCATTTTAAAGCCTAATATTTTCATCCTTCAACAGCTTGTACAGCTGCTGGTTTGGTTCTCAGGTGGCATAGGTCGATGTAGGTGAGGGTAGCGAGGCTACACTGGTTTACAGTAGCTGCAGATCTCACACTGAATCTCTAACCTTGGAGGTGAGCAATTCTTCCACAAATTGTAAGCCACTACTTTAAAAGTAGCTGTTTCAATGTTAAATTATGAACATTGTGTAGGTTGTCCGTGCTTAAAGAATTTTTAGGGTTGTGGACTATGAGCTAACAATGTCAGAACAGTAGAGTCATAGAAACACTTTAAATACTGAGATGATGTTTCAGCTTCTTTTGTGAAATCTGTTCATTTGTTTTCCCCTAAATTAACACCTTCAGAATCTCTTCAGGATTTTAGTTCTGTGGCATTTTTCTTACTCCAATCTCTCTGGTAAACAAATAACCAGCAGTAATGAATCGTTAATATACTAGGCAAGTGTTGGACTCCTGAATTGTAGAAATGGTTTATTACATTTCCTTTTCTTTGATGTGACAGATATCGTTCTGAAACACCTTTGGGATGTTCACTGTGACAAGGAGCACTCTTGCTTTGTCTGCACCCAGCAGCCTGGAAGGATCTAGTGAAACATGGGATTGCGGTTACTTAACTGTAGACGTAATACATGCAGTACTTGCTGCTCTGGTAATTCTCCAGCTTTAATGAGCCAGGGAAATGGAGACACCAGTACAGTTTGATCAGCGTAAAGCCATCTAACTCTTCCCTGAGTACATATAATATGCCTGTTCTTGAGAAGGTTTATCTTGTTTTCAATTGCTCTACTGCAATTTCATCTAAACTGCTCTTGTAGTGGCAAGATCATTACATAAATGCAGTACTGTGTGTAAATTGGAGTGTAAAAATACTTACCTGTTTTGTACTGCAGATCCCTGGTTTCATGTCTTTGATTTTATTATAGATGTTGTATTTAGGCTGGGATACGCTGCTGAGCTGATGAGGAGCAGTTCTAGAGGTGGGGCATATGATACCCAGGGAGCACCGATGCTGGGCAGGAGTGGTGGTAGGCAGGAAGATTCTGTAAAGTCCTTGTGACTCCAGAGTGGCTGGAGGAGAGGAGGTGACAATGCCAAGTCCCTGAGCCTCCCAGGAGGCAGTGCTCAGCACCACTGACCTGGAGTGAGCTACTTCCAGCACAGACCTGCTGCTTTTTCTTTTTACACTATGAACAACCCCAGCCCTTCCTTGGTGAATGCCCTTACACCCTGCTGTGCTGAGCAGTGGTTTGTTAGGTGTCAGAGCCTGCACTGGAATTAGTTAATAAGTTCCACCAGGGCCTGGGTGTGCTCAGCATCACATTGGAGAGCCAGTGGCACAGCAGAAATCACCAAATGTTTTAGTCCTCTCTGTTAGTCTGGAGAGGAAAGCAGTGCTGAGTCCAAAAAATATCGTAGTGTCACCAATGCTGTAATAATTAGTAAATCTTATCTTTTTTTTTCTTTTTTTTTTTTTTTTTCTCTGACAACAGTTTAATAGGATTTGTAAAGTGGTGGCTGCCAGAAGTTGGGTCTGGTTTCTCCCTAACGTAAGATTTTTGACATGGCATGTTGGTGTGGACCTTATCCCCTCTAGCTGCTGGAGGCAAAAATCTAATAGAAAAGAGCTGATTATTCTTTACGGTTGCAAAGAAATGAAATAGTGGTGCTTCTTTCAATTAATTAAGTTAAGACACGGTGCATTTATACTTATTCTTGGGATCCTCTTCCAAAGGTTTACTCCATTATTTTGCATCTGGCAACAATTTGTGCTGGCATAAATTCTTCTTCTCACTGGCAGTGGAACAGAGAAGTAAATTAAGGAAGCAAGATTGGCCAAATGATTCACAGAACAGCACTTAGTGTCAAGAACATTTTACTTTTGTTAAGCAATATTTTTGCGTACTACAGTTGAATCCAAGGTTTGCTAATTTGGATAGCTGTTACATTATCCAACCCAGCCAGCGTGTGTGACCCTTGGGGATATACAAAGGGCACTGGAATGTCTTCATTAAATCATCCTGCCTGTGTCCATGATCAAGAATGATAATATCTGGGAATATTTTCCCGTGTGCATAGCAGCTGATATGTATTGTTTCCAGTTATAGACCGATATCCTTTTTTTCCATTTCAATTTGCACTGTGTAGATGGTTCACAAAAAATTTAGTCCATGTTCCACAAACTTGTTTTGTGAAGGAAAGGTAAGCCCCAGTGAGCTGGTGCCATTCTCCTGGAGGACATGGAACAAATTTAATGCATGGGAAGATTCAGTACGGGTCTCTAACCTGGCTCTGCAAAAGCATATGTTTCTTTACATGGTGAGATATAGTGGTTGGGATTTGACATCTTGCTGTAATTTCTGTTATTTAAAATTATCATGATTTTCATTGGACAATAACTTCATGGATGAAACTACCTATTGATGGTAATGAATTCTTCAGAATGCTTCCCTGAAGCAAGGAGCCAGTCTCTTTGTTGAAGTGAGGAGTCCTGCCCTTGATGCGTGAGCAAGATGGTAAAGTCCCACCAGACCCAGGAGATGTGGCGCTCAGCCAGGGCTGGCCTCTCTGGGGCTGCCCCAAGGGCTTGCCAAGAGGCTGGAGAAGGCAGCCTTGCAGCCGGGGCGACAGAGGGGCAGGTGGGAGCAGAGAGCTGGCTCTAGTGAGGTGCTGGATGCTTCCAGCTTTATGAAGTGAGAGTTAGCTACAGGAGAGGGGGGCAGAAAGGATGGATGCTGAACTGGATGATTATATGTTGTAGCATTAAACTGCAGCAACTCTGAACTGTGAGTAGTCATACTGCACCTGCAGTCCGTGGGGACTGTCTGCATAGTGTAAGATTAAACAAGGTCTTAAGTTTTTGCAGAACTGGGATTGCAATGAAATTAAACTGAAATTGCCTATGCTCCTGCAAATGTACAGCTCAGAAGAGCGTTCTTGTTTGAAGCTCTGCAGAGAGCCCAATTTGTGTAAGAATTCATATCATAACCTTGTTAAAAGATTACATGACAATTTCAAATGTTCATATATATATATGTGTGGGTGAGTGTTTATAAACATGTAATTTTTCTTTCATTATAGACCAGTGTTCAAAGATAATCAGGGAAATGTTGACAGAGACTCACGATTCTCACCTTTATTCAGGCAAGAAAGTAATAAGATTTCCATGGAAGATTTGATTAAACTAATAACAGAATACAGAAGGTAAGGAACAGTTTTAATTTAGTTTGAGAAGGAATAAAAGCTTTATAAAGCTGTGCAGAGTAATTTTCACAGCTTTTTTTTTCTTCATTTAACACAGTGTGCCAAAGTGGCCTATTAAATTGGGTTTTTTCCATTAGCCTATTTACCTGCCAAAGAGTACTTTGGGTTGGACTTTCCAGGAAAACTGAAACATCCTTTGGCACATTAATAAATGTTATAAACTAAAGATAGTGATTCCTTAAATTAGCTTCCATCAGGAGAGATGCAGGTGAAGTAAACAATAAAAGAAAACTATCTCAAGGAAAAAAAGGAGGGAGGGGATGGGGAAGAGAGGGAAAAAAAAATGAAAAAGCATTCTTGAATGGTTTCCCCACTCCTTGCTTTTGTCTGTTTGAGTCTCCATGACAAACTGCAGAGTGGACACTGGAGGGAAAACACTTCTCCAAATGTTTAACAGTTTGTAAATTAGTGAATAGCAGTTTGGCTGGATAGTCTTCCACACAGGTGTAAATCAGGATAATTTTAGAGCGGAGTCTTTGTTTATACTGGATAAGTGACTTGAGAATTGAACCATGAATTTCTTCCTGTCTCTTCCACTCTAAATGTGCCTAGGAATGAATTAATTAAGTTATCCTGTTCCATTTATATAAAATAGATGATAGAAAGATTGAATGTCAGCTACAGGGATTGGATCGGGCCCTTAACCTCTTGTGCCATCTTGCTGTTACTGGTCAGGAAACTTTACTGAAACTCTGACTACTCTTATTAGTCACCACTACTGGGTTTGTCTGTCTAAAGCATCTCCTAGATAAAAGAAATTTAGCACAGTTTTGGCAATTCTCAGATTGCTTGGGCACGAGGACTATGTCTTGGTCCCTTTTCAGCATGGCCCTTGCAGAAGCCATGGTGCTGTGAACTCCTCTCAGTGGTCATTGAATTCTTTTTAGAGAACATTTGATTCATATTTTAGAAACAAAACGTGGGTAAGTTAATTCTCATAAGGTCTGGCTCATCAGTTTCTTCCTTTTTTACAAAATATGCTATAATATTGCTTGCAAAAAGAAGGTAGGAACAAGGCCAAGAAAGACAAAAAAAAAAAAAACCAACCCAAAATAAAACAAACCACATTTGTTTCCTGCTGTTGCATTTGATTTGAGTTTAATAGCCAATAGGTGTATGTTAAATGTGTTTAATATACATTTATATTTCAAATTATGGTCTGTTTTTCATTTTAGATTAATTCCTGTGATGGGTCTCATCTCCCTTGTTCTAATTTTCTAAAATGTTTTCATTTCTGTCATTGCAGAGCAGAGAAGATTAGCAAAATACAGACTATACCTGGCTGTTTGGAGATTGCAGTTGATTGTGTTCCTTTGGAACATCCAAGTATGATTCCACTTTATAATTAATTATTATAATTAAATAGGGCACTGTCATAGATTTTTCAGCCATAATTGCTGCCTTGAGACAGTTCTGGTAGAAGAGCCTGTTGAGGTATAGAAAAATGTATGCAGGGGAATGTTCTTGATCTGTTTTCGTTCAATTACACCATTTTTTTTGTTTCATCCTGTACCTGGCCAGATATACCCCAGCAATATGGAACGTAACGTGCTGAATCCACATGTGATGGAAGTCCAAGGACCACCATTTTTTGTTCCCTAAGGGATTAGGTCAAAGAACTGAGTGGACTTCTGTAGCTTGAAGTTAACAGCCTTGCACTGTTGGTTGGCTGTGATGCTCATATTCTCTGTGAACATCTGGGAGATGCAGCAGGTTTCAAGAATGTAGACTAGGTGGAGGACTTCATTCAGAGGCCACTCTGGCACCAGTGCAGCAGCTGCTAAGACAGATGCTTCTTGCTGGGTCTTTTATTTCTTTTTAAACTTTCTGTTTCAAGGGCCATGCTTCTGTGAGCCACTGTTGCAAAAACTCAGGACCATGGAATTCGCCTGAAGCCTATCATCACACATCTTTATACCATCTTAATATGGTATTACATAAATAACATAGTTACCCTAACATTTAAAAAGCAATTTTTATTTTTGAAACTAAAAGAAACTGATGTCTCAGAGTACACAAAATGGTCCAAAGCAGCTTGGGCCTTGTACTGTTCCTTTACTTGGTGTGCCCTGCGGCCGGTGAAGTCTGGCTTTAAAGTGTATGTGCTTGTCAAGTGCACAGTTCCTGTGGAAAGTCAATGAAAATTCCATCACTCTTTTAGAGTAACAGCTGAAACATTTCTTTGGTATGGGGAAAATTTGTCTTGCTCTGAATAAGGCTGTAAAATAATTTTAAAACTGTACCAGAAAACTTCCGTGCCGTAGGATTCATTAAAATCTCCACCTTGACTTCAGCCAGCTCTGAAGGAAGCCTTGTAATAGCAGTAACCGGTTCTGTTACAACAGCTCCTTCCCACCCAAAGTCAGTCATGCCAGGCTAGTGCTAAAAATCTTTCATTGCCAAGCAAAGCCACTGAAAAGGAAGTTGGCCAAAGATCTTGTCAACAGTTTGCCAATACAGTCATGTCTCTAGGGACCGACACTACCCTGCTTCACATTAGCATCAATTTGCTTTCAACAACAGAAGTAGATCTTTGTTTTTATAAGACTTTATTTACTCTAGCTAAGGGCTGGAGCCATGGTGCATCAGGGGATATTGTCTGACAGTTTAACCTGAAACAAAACTTCTGCCTTTCTGCTGCCGGGGGGGAAGCCAAACTCACGTAGCTTTAGCAAAGGGCAAAAGAGGAAAAGTCTCCTGAAGCTCCCACCACATTACTTGTTCTTTGCGATTTCAGCCAGGATTTTACTGGTTCCATCTCAATATTACTTATTCTAAGTAGTAAGCCTGTAAAGCAAACAATAATATGTGATGGTTTTCTTTTCTGTTCTTTTGAAGACTGTGTAACTTCATCTTTTATTCCAATCAAGCCATTTAATGACATAAAGGAGCATCCACCTACAGTGGAAGTTGAGGAGTTTGTACAGGAATCAACAAAATATTCTCGCCCTTACAGAGTATACAAGAACCAAATATACGTATATCCAAAACACCTCAAATACGATAGCCAAAAATACTTCAACAAGGTACAGTACGTGACCAATTCAGGTAGTCGTGTACTGCGTGAGCTCTCATTGAAAGTACTCATCATCACCCAAGGAGGGAGAAAGGGTGATGCGAGTCATGGACTTGGCTTTTGATCTTTTTTTCAATTTTTGCCATAGTAAAACATTCATATGATTTTAACGAAATGAATCTGTGGATTAATGTGAAGTTGTATCAGTGATTCAGAGATAATGTGGTAATAGCTTTTTCAAAATTTTCAGAAGGGCTGTATTTTAATGAAATGATGTGCGCAGATAAAAATAATCTGGGTAATATTTTTAGTTCTTAAATGAAGCTTGAGTACTACTTGCATTTTCATGGTGATTGAAAATTAATTAAGGACAAGACACAGGTAGGCGCTGGTCACTTTGTAATCTGCTTCTACACAGTCAGTTTGAAGCCTGGGTTAGATTTTGCTGGTTCTTCTTGGAAATAAGTCACAGACAGCACTGTGACTTAAAGACATTTTAAATGCTGATACACCATCTACCATCTGCATGTTTCTCGGAGATTTTGAAAAGAGCTTATTTCAGTGCTTTTAGTTTGCTTGTGTTTTTATGGGTACCCCGCTTCTGATCTAAGCTTTAATACATTCCTGTCATTTCAGGCACGGAATATAACAGTGTGCATTGAATTTAAAAGCTCAGATGAAGAAGGAGCGAAGCCACTGAAGGTGAGCCACAGTGAGAATATATTCAGAGAACAATATTTCTGAGTACATTACTTAGCAAACCAAGGAATTGGGGCTATACTAACTCAGAACAATTGAAGAGCAAATGTTGTCGTGCATCCTTCTACATGTGCACTGTGATTCTCTTTGATCCCACCTAGTCATAATGATTCCAGCTCACACAGTGCCATTTTGCAGTGCCAGCTCTAACTGGTGGAGGAGAAAGAAGACAATATTAGGAAACTTAACCATTTTTTACAGTGCAACTTGCTTATTCTAAAATTTACCTTTTACCCTACACTTCTTACTGAGCTCCGGACATTTGATTGAAAAGAGAGGAGCATAAAATTAGAGAAACCTTAGAATTGATTCTTAACTTTGCTATTGACCAAGGGCTATTGTGTAGTATTGTTGTACTGTAGTTTCCCCACTAATAAGTTGCCATCACTCAGTAACCAAGATCCTCCAGACTGGACTCTGCCAGCAAGGAGATTGTTAACTGGGGTAGCTTTTGTAATGCTGAAAAGTCAGTAAAGGCATTGTATTGTGTATTGAACTGCATAAAAGTGCAATTGCGTTTGTAGTTTTTTTCAGAAAACTTTTAAATTGATAACAGCAAGGAGTAAGTCTAAGGAATCTGCATTGCTTAGTAGAGTGCAGGGTAATTTTCACAGAATCAATAGACTTTCACTAGAAGTATGTATGAAGGTTTGATCACTTAAAATATTTCTTTTAATATTTGATCAAAGTAACTATCAATCTTTAATGACATTGTTTCCAGTGTACATGCATATTAGATATACCAAGAGTAGTATCATCATCAGAATTTCACAATGTAATTAAAGCATGTATGTTACTTTTATCAGTGTATTTATGGGAAGCCAGGTGGACCATTATTTACAACAGCAGCCTACACCGCTGTGCTACATCATTCCCAGAATCCTGATTTCTATGATGAGGTCAGTCTGTTTTTTTCTTTCAGTAAACATCAGCCAATCTCACTTGTTTGCCAATGAGACAGAAAAATATGTGTAAAGAATACTTCTGTTACAATAGCTTGTGTATCTGGATGGGCCTGTGTTATGCAGATTTACATACAGCCTCACCTTTTGTTGTTTGGGGTTTTCTTAAATCATCACAGTGAATCCTGTTGTAAGATGTTCTGAGTACAGTTAAGATGCTGTAGAATTAATTAGGAACAGTCTAGCTTTCTAAAATGCACATCTGGATTACGTTAAGGGTCCAGCTGCATCTCTGGATTTAATGGAAACAGTAATTATGATGAAGGGTGGAGCCAAATGTCAGAACAAATCCCTTTCAGATACAAGATCTGCACTGGGGCCTTTTGGTTGATCCGGTGGTCTGAACAGAATATTCAGTGACATGTAGTGGCTGCAGCAAGTCATTTAGCTGGTGCGTTTGAGGATGCACCTATAGAATAGAGTTCACTCCTGGGCCTTTGCCAAATGTTAGTCCCGTATGCATCTTTATGCTTGACCAAAGCCAAGTATTGATTCCCCAGGCTTTCTGCAGGTGAACTTAGTTCCACCCTTTCAGTGACTAGTGTGTTTGGTGGCCTGTGAATGTCACATGTCTGTTCTGGATTTTCCACTACAGCTCTATGTGTAACAGTAAGGCTGGCAAACAGCATTAGTATATAGCCAGTGTTTTCCAAACTGTTGGCTTGATCTTGGAAAAACTTCCTTTTTTTCAGTTAAAATTTACTTCATAAAACACAGGGACAAGATTAGCAGATAATGTACAACTACCGGTGAAGTATCAATTTTAAGCTTTGTGTTTAGGAGTGGAGGTGGAACTTCAAGCATTACATCTTCAGAGATCTTGCAGCCCCCGCTACCCCTTTGCCAGCAGCGTTTGGGGTTTTAACACTTCTGAAAACGTTCTTCATGTGATGCTAGTGAGCCATCTGGTTGGGGCAGATTATTTTCAACTTGAACAAAGAGCTAATTCAGATCTTAATAGCTGATTTGGCTGGAAGAGGTGTGCACCTGTACTGAATGTTCCTAGTAAAGCAAGTGCAGTCTTTAAAAGAATGCAGTATGTTATCAAGAAAGTTGTCTTAATCTCCATGTCTGAATCCCCATTTCATATCTATGATTATGGTATTAGATTCTTACCTATAAGCTGATTTACATTGGTCAACAATTTCTAAACCTTACTTCAAGCATAGGATTAGCTTGGATAAATGTTATTATAGCTCACAAGGGCGAAGGGTCTTTTTTATTAGTTCTTGTAACATGTTTTGATTATTTTGTATTTTTATTCCAATAGGTTAATAATATCTCAAACCCAATCTGTAGTGATTCATGGATGGCATGATATGGGATTTAAGACTGAGCAGAAATTGTAAATAAACTTTTATTTTTGTGTCAGCCTTTATTACTTGGTCTTTGCCTTGAAATGATGATGAAGCAGTAAGCAGAGATGTTGTTTTAGTTTGTGGTTTGGTCATCCTGAAAATATGAGAATAGTGATGGCTGTTTATGGCTGCTAGAGTGCAGGTGATCACTTCTAAGCTGGGTCCATCACTCTTTAGTTCTGTCCTCTTTCATCTTACACTCTTTCATCATAAATGCAAATATCCATCCACAAGACAGACAGGAAAAAACCTGTTTTAAGCAAAAGTGATGGGTGATCATCCCAATTTCCTTAAGAGAGCATCTATTACCCATGCACGCAAACATTAGCCAGTAAAGGCAGGCTGTGCTTAGACCTCTGTGTAGAGAGAGATGGCACTCATTTAGACCATCTCTGATGCCTGGTTTAATCTATTCTTAAACTAAAGTGAGGTGTAACATTTTACATTTCAGGTGAAAATTGAACTTCCCACTCAACTCCATAAGAAACACCACATTCTGTTTTCATTTTATCATGTCACCTGTGACATAAATGCAAAAGCTAATGCCAAAAAGAAAGAGGCTCTGGAAACACCAGGTACCTGTAGTAGAATTACTTTCAATTATAAATATAAATTATGTACATTCAAATAAGGATTGCAGAATTTCTGGCTGGATATTATTGTCTTCCTTTGAACTTGAGAAGCTTGTTTTTCCAAATAATCATATTGATTTGTTCTTGTGCACAGTGGGATACACATGGCTTCCTTTGTTGAAAGATGCCCAGTTAGCTTCGCAAGAACACAACGTGCCAGTGGCAAGCAGTCTGCCTCCCAATTACTTGAGTCTTCAAGAGCCAGTTAGTGGAAAGGTATTAAGTCGTACTTTCATATTATTCAAATGGCGCAGAGCATTTATTTCCAGATGTTTTACATGAGATTTGCATTTGCACATACCTGGAAGTGTAAATGACAGATAGGGTATCTGTTTTAGAATATTCATGTGCATATCATAGACTATATAAACTAAGATATGTACCACTGCACTGAGAGTCATATGTTGCTGATTCACAAGTGTATATGGAAAAAGTGTATTTTATAACAATAGTATACCCAGTTTCTCCAAAGAGTGAATGAGAGTGACCAGACAGATTCTTTTCACAAACTCAGGCCATGTGACGTCATTCATTCTGCTGCTGACGTGATCCACAATCATGCTTCATTCTCCAGTTTTGTGGTGTGATACCCTATTTTCCCATTGATCATGTCCACTTTGGATTGTATCTGCCTCCTTGTGTGTGTTTGTCATGAGGACAGGGTGGGACAGTGATCTGGTCCCTTGAATGACAATGGTTGGGGGCTTGTGCTGAAAAGTGAGTTTGTATTGCAACGGTTCTGTGGTTGTCAAAGCGCAGTAGCCTGCACAGTTCATGCACGCACATGTGCAAAGCTATGCAGTGAAAATTTGATGCAGACTTGAATAAATAGGAAATAAGTGGGAAAATGTGGTTGTTTGTTTTTGTTTTTTTTTTTTTGTTTAATAGCAGATCGGCTGTGATGTAAAATGGGTAGATAGTGGGAAACCACTTTTCAAAGTCTCTACTTTTGTTGTATCGACAGTAAATACTCAGGTAAGCCAAATTTCCTCTTAGCTCTGTTACCTGCTTACAAAGAAAAAGTGTCAAGGGATGTCTGAAAGATGTTTTAAAAGCTGGTGTGAATTTGTTTCACTAACTTTTAAAGGTTATTTGAATGTAGAAGGGCAAGATGACAATGACAGAACACACATTTTAAGGATAAAAGATAAATTATTTAAGATTAATACCAACATAAAAATCATGGAATATCTGTTTAGACAGCAAGAAATTAAATTGTGAATGCCAGGAAGAAGTAAAAATCTGGCCACTGAAATCCCTGAGATTGTAAGGAAAAAAATATTGCTCACAACACTGAAAAAAATTGTGTAGTCAAAGCACCTAGAAATAAGTTATATAAAGCAGCTGTGCTGGGCGATGGGTCCAGCTAAATTAAGTTGATCTGTCTGTCTTGTGTCTGAGGCAGTGGGTCCAAGTGTGTTCTTTGATATCACAGGTGGTTGCTGTAACCAATTCATGGAGCTGAATTCTAATCCTTTCTATAATACATATTAATGTGAATGTTTATCGTTTTAGGACCCATACCTGAATAACTTTTTCCATCAGTGCCAGGAAAGGGAAAAGGATCTGTCCCAGCCTCCTACCTCAAACTTTATCAATTCTTGTAAGGTAAGTAACCTGCAGCACAAACTGTGCTGTAAAGTTGTATTTAGGGCTTTCTCTCAACTGATCCATCACTTCACAACTCTAAACATGGCACAGACTTCTCAGGGGGCCATGGGTCCGTGACATCTTCAGTTGGACTTGGTGTGACTGGTCACAGCGCTGTCTCCTATCCCCTCTCCTTTAGAGCACGGCTGCATCTGCCCCATCAGCTTTGATAATCCAGCCTATGCTAAGCCTCAAACCCTGTTAAAGGATAGTGTGATGTTGCTCTAGGGAAGTCTGGGAAAAGGAGCTGTAGCCTATGGAGCTGCGGTATTCCTGCTAGTCCTCTCTTGCCTTAGATGCGTTGTATGCTTACCTCCTACTTGGCTCTTCATACTTTCACTCTAAACATCTGGATGCTCTCCAAAGGGCTGTTTGGGGAAATTTGTGTGTATAAATCAAGGGTGCTTGTTGCCTATCACGTTCTGAAATCAGAAGGAACCTACCCTTTTTGCAGAGATGAAATGAATAAGCAAGTACTGCATTAAATGGGACCGTGTTCAGTAGAGGACAAAAGCTGTGAGAAAGGGGGAGTGTAACAAGCAAATTGTTATGACGAGAGCATTGTAGTAACAATTGTAGTGACAAGAGCAGCAGGTAAATGTAGGGCCGTGATTCTTTACCTATTCGTGAATGGTGACATTCAGAGTTCTTGCTTTGCAAGCCATTTACTGAACTTTAACAGGAGGATAAACAAGAGGACTGAAGGGTAGCTGTGACACTGTTCCACAGTGCTAGCTTTAAAACATTGTACATATGAGTTTTATTTATTATTTTTCCATTTAGCCGTCTGTAATATCTAACAGGTGTTTGGGGGTTTAGATGTTACCATCATGTAGGTGCTCTTCCTCTTTACTTCATTTATGTTTTCCTGTTTGACTGTACCTTAACCAGATTTTATAAAGCTGCTTGGGAAGAGATTTTTGCTTTAATAAGCAAATATAAAGTTCCAATAAATCATGGCAGTTCTCTGGGCATGTCCCTAAGGGTGGCTACTACTTTTTTTGATAGATGCAGGTAGACCTGAAAAGAATTGCTTTGTTCTTAAATAGTCTTGATTTAAAGAAATGATTAAGGGATGTTTTAAAAAATCAAAGCATCAGACTGATTTAGAGGTTACACCTCTCCAGAATGAAATTCTTAACTATTGATTTTTGGAAAGCCATTGAGCATATTGGACAAAGTTTAGGAATCCATAAAAGGTTTCCAACTTTCTAGACAGTAAGTCAGTTAAACTACCAAAATTGCAATGTTTTTTACTTGCTGTTTGTAGTTTACCTTTTAAAAAAGATTTCAGTAATTTTATTAGAATATAGAGATAGTGTCATATGCAACAAGGGTTCAACTATGCAATATAACCAGGAACTAAGTAGTTTTGCCCAGAGTGTTTTGCTTTTCTTTATAAATCACTAATACCTTTGAAGAAATTCTGGAATAATTTGGAAATGACTGAAATGAAAACTAGGAGGAATACAAATGAGTGAGTTTGGGGCTTTTTTTAATTAAAAGCTCAATATCGTCCTTGATCAGAGAAGATAATATAATGTCAGTTCAGTCAGAGTGTTAATACTACTTTTTACCAATATGCTTTTAACATAATTGTTTTAGCCAAAATAAGCTCACTTTATGAGGTCTCTGCATAAAAGGAATGATTTTTCCTAAAAATGTAAGGAAATGCATGTCTTGAGAACAGGAATTAAGTTCTTTTCTTTCTCTTACATACATATCCTTAGTGAAATGTGAAATTTGCGTTTGCTTTCTCTCTCTTTTACCCCTCACCCTTAAGTCAGGGCAAAGCAAAATACTGGATTTCTGAAAAGCGGACAATACCTACAACTGTGTTGATGGTCATATTTGAAACAAACTCTATGGGAAACCAGTTCTGTACTTGGTTGTCCTGTTTTCCTACTGCTATTACGCCAGTGGCTGTGCTGCATTTTACCTGCTGAAGCAGGAAATCAAGTTTCATTGCTTGTATTGGAAATCCCTCATTTTCTTTCTTATATCTGTTACAGAATTTGCTGAGGATCGAGAAGATCCATGTAATTATGAATTTTCTTCCTGTAATACTGAATCAGCTCTTCTGGGTTTTGGTGCAAAACAGTGATGATGAAGTTGCAACAGCTGTGACCAGGTATCTGAGTATTTTCTGTAGGAGGAAAAGGATTCACTCTAGAGTGCAAATGTAGATGATGGTCCAATTTTAGCTGCTCTTACAAAGGTTGACTATGACATTTAGACTTTAGTAGGTGAGAATGCCTGCTTCCCCCTTAAGACAGGGCTCTGCAAATAATGCATGGAAGAGCATGGTATCATGCAGCTGACTGATACCAACCAGGACATCACTGACTATGATGGACCTGTCTCTGTACCCTGAGACAACCGCAGGTAAAGGTCTCATTCTTAAGGAGCCAAGTGCTTCCTAACAAAGCTGAATATCTGGTTTGGTTTATGTTTGGGTCTGAGGATGTGGAGTTGAGCATAGGAAGAGCTTGGCATCTTGCCACATCCAATGCAGAGTCAAACAACCAGGTTACACTGTTCTGGGGCATTTTTTAATTGGAGTGTATCAGCAGTAACTGAAGAGCAATGGAAGCGTTTTCCAGTGAGCAGGCAAACAGCTGGAATGATTTGCTGAGTCTCTCACCCCTCACATAATGAAATTGTCTTTATTGATGCTGTTAATCAGGGCAGCAGGGAAAAAAAATACTGGAGAGATTATTATTGGTCTCTGCAGGAGGGCAGAAAGTTTCATTGCATTTTCTTTTGACCATAGAGGTGTTTTTGTTGTGCACTACAATACAACTAGTAGGAAAAAATAACAACTGTCCTCAGCAACCCTGTTAAGACTAATCTGCTCTCAGTATATTTTCTTTCTTTCAACAAATTGCTCTTCAGAATTAGTTTCTGAAGAAGGATTAATTAGGAAAACTTCAAGGAGCAAGGAAGCAGAATTCCTTATCTTAGCCTTGGAAAGCTAGTTTCAATATCCTTTATCAAAGGATCATGATACCTTGCAGAGCCAAGTCCAGTTTTACCACACCTAGGCACTAGGATTAGAAGAACCTTTCCTTGTAAAAGTGTCATTTCATCGGTGCATACTGTCTGCAAAGGGAAAGAAGCAGTCAGACCTTTGTTCAGGACCCTGTTATGGCCAACAGATGAACTGAAGTTAAGGCTAGAGAGAATGAACAATTGTGTCCCAGGCTAGAATTTTGGTATGGGTTAAGTGACTGGAAAATAAGTGCTATAGAAGAAGCAGCTGTTTAAAAAAATAGTTTTAATGATTAGGTGGAAAAATGGAAGGATGTTAATTTTTTTTATGCTTCAGATTTGATTATAAGCCCATCTGGCCAAAAAATGAAAATATTCTCAGTGTTTTTCTTGTATGTGTGGTAGCTTTTGTGTTGATAGAGTTGATGTCAACAGGAATACACACGTCTGCTGTGTGTGCCATTCATTGATGTGTCCTATATATACACATTGTATTTTGTTCTGAATAGCTTGAAGCAGCTTGTGTTGAACATATTAAAAGCAACAACAACAGAATGAGAGCATAGATTGGCTTATGTGTTGGGGAAAAAACATTACTCCTTTTATACTCTCTCAGGGTTATTTACTTGTCTGGAGGCCCAGTCATGTCATCATTTCTCTGTCTCATCTTTGCCAGAACTTATTTCAATTTCAAATCATAATAAAGGCTGCAGAATCAAAATGGGTACAACTAATTTTGTCATAGCTTTTGTGTTTTGCTACAAGCTTTACTTCTACTAACAGCAAGAAGTAAGGTATATGAAAAAATCTGATTTAAAAGAATTACAAAGCTTTTGAATCCAATAAGAATTGGTACTAAACACTCAAACCACCATACTAGTTAAAATGAATATTTGTATGTGGACCAGAGTCAGGCATATTAACAATCCGTTTTAGTCATACCATTATTATGCATACCCCTGAATTAGAGATACAGTTTGCTAATTTTTCACATTTGAGAATCACGAACTTTTTCTTCCCCATTCTTTTAACATAAAAATATAATTATAAAATTGCAGTCTTTTCTATATTAAGTATCCTGAAAAAATGAGATCCCAATGATCTCATGGTTAATCTCATGGTTAAGTTGAAGAATTCTTGCTCAGACCTGTGTTTTCTGAAACAGGATGATCCCAAACAAAGATGTCCCAGGTACAAGTTGAAGATAAAACTTTGCTGAGCACTTGGTCTCAAGTAGCACCATCTCTTCTGTCAGAAGCTGTGTTTGTGACAGTGGGTGCCAGCATGTCCCAGGCAATTTTCTCCCCTGCTGCTGATCACCAAGCTGATCTGCAGAAGCTTAAAGTATCTATGGTTGCACCAAGTGTCCAGCCTCTCCATTCTGCACGGGTGCTACGCTCAGCTTTTGCTCCTGAATGCTTGGGCACTCGCGCTGGGGCTGAGTCCGAGGTTCTGGGGAAACAGGGCAGGAGAGGGTCTTGCTCGGGCTTGAGCCTAGGCTTCTGTTTGCCTTTGATTAGCAGTGCCATCATGAGCAAAGTGTCAGAGCTTTACAGAATTACCAAGATCTGAGAGAACCTGACACTTAGCATTCCCAGAGAAAGAGGCTTTTGCCTCTCTGTTTCAATAACATACTCTCATTTTTCTTATTTCTTACCAACCAAGGTCTGTATAAACTTTGGTTAGTTAACAGTTTTCTTTTGTTGTAATGTCTGTACAGTTATAATGATTAAAACCGGATGCGTTTTGTTAGATGAATATATAACAGCACAATCCATGCAGGTGGAGGGCCCAAGGAGTGACTCTTTTCCCAGTGGGACGGTGTCTGCGCATGCTGTTTATCATTTGTACCACAGCCCTCATGGACTGTTTTAAATGAGGTTACAATAGCAGAAGAATGTGATGCATCAGATAGACTTTCTCTGCCTTATGACACAAAACAGCTCTTTTTTTTTTTTTTTCCTTTTTTCATCTTGCAGGGTTCTTACTAACGTTGTTGCTAAGTGCCATGAAGAACAACTAGACAACTGCATCAATTCATATGTGACGGTATGATTGCTGTTATACCATTAGTTGTTCTGTGCCGGGGCGGGGTGGTGTTTGGTTTTCTGTGGGATTTTTTCCCCGTTTACTCTCAGTTGTACTTGTCTGTAGCTTTCTCTGCATTTACATCATGGCTTTTTGCCACTAGTAAGCTGAGTGACTCTGCTTAGGAAACTAAGATTTGGAAGAGTCTGAGTCAATTCTCCTTCACCGTGAGTTTCTTGTGTCACCTTGAACAAATTACACTGCCTCTGTGCTTTAAGGGCATCCTGTAGAGCAGTGAGTGTCCTTCTCTAGCAAACTTGGCTGTATCCTGGCTTGCAACCTTACTCCACTGAGGAGGAGGAAGGGCTGCTCCTGTTTCCTCTGCATGGTGCAGCTGGTTTTCCATAGGACACCAGGTTGAGGAAGCTGCAGTGCACTCTTAAAGGGCACTGGGATGGGGGAGGGACAATTCCCCATAGTCAGCTGATGACTAGAACTTAGATTTTAGAAGCAAGACCTTGTGCAAATACCCTTCCACTGAGCTTCTAGGAGTGTAGGCTTAGTGTCAGTCTTTGTGAAATGATGTTAAACTGAGAATTTCCCACCTTGCGGGGTTTGAGGAGGGGGGAAGGAGGACATAAATACATGAAAGATCATGAAACTTTAGCTAAGTAGATACCAGTGAGAGACATTTAATGTAGCTTGTGTGCAGTCTGTAGCGTTCTTCTTGACTGTGATGAGATTTATCACTTCAAAATAGCTGGCCATCTGTATTACACATGCACAGGGTTGCCCTCATTGTAGTTGAAAAGGATCCACAGGTGGTAATTTTTATGGAGGAGGTACTTCTGGGTGCTCTTCATGGCTGCAAGATGGCTGCATGTTTCTCAGGAAACTATAGGTTTTTAGCTAAGCTTTTGATTATTTTCTTAAGTCATGATTTTAGTTTCGAGATCCTAAGTCTTTGCACGTGCTAATGTACATAAATTCTTTTCTTATCTGTTGAGTATAGATTCTTGTAACTGTTCCCTGTTTACTCAGCTGTATTCCTTCATTATTATTTTGAAGAAGAGGGTAGATATAGAATATATATGGGTATGTTCTGTGTATGGAGTCTGGTTCCAGGCAAGCTTTAGTATTACCTAAAAAACCAAAGGCATGACCTCTTTAAAGACGATGTCCTTGTTATCTTTGTCAATTGAATATCCATTGAATGACTATGAATAATACTATTCATATTCAGCAAGTATCTCGTCATCAGTATATTTAGGTAACAGCTTTATAAGTTGAGAATTTTATGAAGAAACATGTTTTTAAGTAGAAGAATATATTAGGAGAAGAATGTATTAACTGCTGTTACTGGCATGGACAAGAAAAATTAATAGAAAAATGAATGTCATTTAAGGGTGTTACACTTTTTTTTCCCCCTTCACTTGTGTTAAATTTTTCCTCTCCTTTTTAATTGTAGGGGAGAGAGCTGGAAAATTTTGTTCTAGTCTTGCTAGATGAATCAGTAATGAATACGTTGTAATATCTTTGAGTGCTATGTTTATTAACTTCTTTGTGTATTGCAAATAGCAGCATAGAGGAGAATTGCAGGTTGTTAGAAGAACTGAGGTAGATACTGCCATCACTTTGCCTCTTGGCCTGCTCAGGTTCAGTGGCGACAGAACTAATGGAGGTCATGATAGCAATGAAAGAATCCCCCCTATTTGTGGAAAGAAGCTATGAGTGACAAATGTCTGTATGGACTTCTGGCTGTAATAATATTCTGATTCACTGTGCAACAAGTAGTTTTCATAACATACATTTGTAGATTATAAGTAGTATAAATTACATAAGTTTGGGGGATGGGGGGTGTTGTGGGGTTTTTATCAACTTTAGGAATAAAGTGAAAGCAATTACATTCCTGATGAACTCAAACTTTAGCGTGTTCATGGGTAGAATCATGAAAGTATGGTAGGAGTTAGGTTACTAAATGGGAAAACGTTTTTAATTTTAGTGTTGACAGCTGTTGATTGGTATTTCCATGGTATGGATATGCTTTCATGCTTCATAAAAGTATGTGTTTACAGGTGATGTATCTCAGCATCTTAGTAGTCAAATTTTAAGTCTCAAGTACTCTGGTTTAAGCACAGAGGAATTTGGCTGAGGTCCAGCAGAACTGTTCAGGCTCCAAAATAAATAACCTATGTAATATATAAATTTAATTAATAGGTATTAACACCTCTTCTACTCAATAATTTTCAAAAATTACAATAGGCATCTATTGCAGCTAAATATCTTTGAAATAAGAGGTGATTATTAGGCCACAGCAAAAGTCCATTTAGTTTGTTTTCCCATTTCCAGCAGCAGTCAAAAGCCAATAACTGTTAATCTCTTTTATCTATCTGTAAGGAAATTAATTCCTACTTTAGAGATGCTGGTTTGGGAATAAGTAAGTTGAGAATTGTGAGTCACTCAGATGCAATAATAATGCGAAATTACACTGACTTAACAACTGGACCCAGAAGTGTCAAACTGCGTAGGGAGAAGCTTATGGCATCTGCTCTCGAAACAAAGCTGAATATTAGTAAGATATTTTCAAGTGATATTCCTTTTACCTGCCTGGTAGAATTGAAAAGGTATTTCATTCCAACTAATGCACTGGCAGAGCTCTTGCTCTAGGGAAGGAGCAATGGATGCCAGCACCAAATCATCAGATTAAAATGTTGAATAAAACACATGCTAGAGTTATGAGTTCTGAGCAACTTGGTAGATAAATTCCTCTCTTGAGGGCTTGATTTCTAAAGGGGTACAGTTTTCCCCTTCTGTCAGCATCAGTGGGTGCTCTACACCTTTCAGGATGAAGAGTTGTTACCAGCTCTGACTGGCTGTTGCCACTGGAAGAAAGGTGCCAGTGAAAGGTGGCCCTGACTGGGTGGGTGAAAAACCCTCCGTGCTGGCTCTGCTTCCTTATTTTATTTTATTTTTTTACCCCCTGGTGAAATGCCTTGAAAGACAGTCTAGCAGTGTCAGCACCCTGTGGTCTATTGAAAAAAAAATAAATCATAGCACTGATTTTAAGCAGAAATTCCTCTTGATTCACATTAAGCTGAAATCAACAAAGAGTTGTGTTTAAAACTGGGATTTTGTAGGGGAGCAGTGTTGTGCTCTTACTGCTAGGGGAATTAAACTTTTTGTGAATGCATTGTTCAACCAAGATATATTTTGGCAGCAAAGGTTGTCAGCTGGTAGTGGTGTATAAATAGTTTATTTTCTACTAAGTTTTTTTTTATATTTATGTTAATGTACATTTTGATAACTTTTATTTTTCTTCTCTTCTTCAGTATGTGTTCAGGACCAAATCATTTGAAGAAAGGACTGTTCATGAGGAGCTGGCCAAGAATATGACTGGTCTTCTGAAGTTAAATGACCAAGTAACAGTGAAACAGGTTTTAAAGGTGAATGATAGCTTGAACTTAGCACATTTGTAGTTTTATTGGTTTTCTGCCTGAAACTCACTTCTCGCCTCTCCTCTTCGGCATCCTGCCCTGCTTCAGTAGACAGACTCACCAGAGTTGCTACAGTTGCTCAGCGTAACATGTTTCTCAGAATGCAGTGGTTCGCATAATAAAATTCCTCCTTTCTGTTACAGCTCAGCCTGAGTCTGAAACCTAATTCTTACACAATATGATGTGAGCGATTACTTTTAGGATACATTGTTTTAATTTTTATTTTGGAAGATGCAGGGAAGATGTTAATCTGTAAGTAGGACATCTATATCTGATTTCAGCTGCTGCCTTTGCTTGACAGTGACCGAAATGAGAATGATTGATGTTCCCTGAGGTTTCTCATATCCAGCCAAGTCTAAGAAATTCATACATGTGCAGGCCCCATCACTGAGCCTGTCAGTTATGGGCATAAGAGCTAGCCAGTCCAGCTCAGGAGTTCCCGGTGGCAAAAAAAACGTTTAAAACTGTTTAGAGTGAACCAGTTCAAATTTTCATGTGCTGAGCCACTGGAGTAGCAAAAATTGGCTGAAAGCAGAAAAGCTAGCTTGCAGGAAACAGGCCATGCAAGGGTACCTAAAAGTGTGTTTGGGGGGTGGGGGTTGCTATTTGTAAGCTTTTTGAGTGTGTTTGTTTCATGTATCTTCTCAGATACGTGAGGATGCATTTGTATCTGTTCACTATTGCCAATGGTATTTGAAGAACCCCTCTATTTATCTTCCAAAGGAGTCCAATCTTACTCCAGACCAAATTACGCATCCACTGGAACTAACTAAGCAGTTTATTCTCAGCCTCTGTTCCCTGAGGTTCTCTGCATCAAGCATTGCTGCCAGTTACCTGCAAACAGTGAAGAGAGAGCTCAGCAAGAACAGCAGGATTGTAGGAGCGCCGTTTGCAGGCTCCATGCTGCACAGAGCCACAGTGACAAAGTGCCTGAGATGGCACTCAAGGACATAATCCAGTGTTACTCAAATACATGGCACTTAAGATCTTTGATTTATTTGTCACGTAGAGTTTACCATTGTGCATTACTGAGAAATGCAATTGGTCTACAAGGCATGGTAATGAATCATAAAGTATTTGTCAGATAATAATTTTTTCCTTATGTCTTTTTTCCTTCTTTTGAACAGCATTCCTGGTTCTTCTTTGCAATTATCTTAAAATCAATGGCACAGCACTTGGTTGATACGAACAAAACAAAGGTAAGTATATAAGTGATCTCAACAGAGTAGGCAATCTGTCTCTTAGGGAAAATACAGTGTGGAATCCTGGGAAATACACATACTTGGACTTTTCTTCTTGACCAGTCAAAAAAAGAAATGCTGTTATACTTTGTACAATATTGGGTTTACCCACAAAAACTTTGTATACCTGCTAGGCTCAAACTGATCCTTGCTTGTACAGGTGGGCCAAAAATACAGGTGCGTCAACTTTGTTGATGGGTGGGTTAGAATGGAATGAGAATTCTCTAATTTCTGCTGGTTACTCAACAAGTGATTATGCCGGGCAGCAAATAAATGATTTAGCAACTCAGCTTTGAGCAAACCTTACATAGCTGGAGATCAGTGCTTTGACCTCTTTTCTGTCTGATTATCAAAGATGCTCTTGGTATACTTGTGCTGGAATCCAAGGATAAGATTTCCCACTTTCCTGTGGACCAGATTGTTCCTTTTAGGGTTTATACTCAGAATAGATTAATGGAACTCTAGGAATATTTTTCTTCTGTGTTGAATGACCTGTGTTTTATTGTTTTTTATTCTTGGCCTGAATGTATTTTCAGGTTTAATGTGCAACGTTGTACACTCTCAAGTGATGATCTGTTCCCTGTTTAGGTTTCTCGAATTCAGAGGTTTCCAGAATCATTTCAAACTGAGCTGGATACACTTGTAATGGTCTTAGCAGACCATGTTGTTTGGAAGTATAAAGATGCTCTTGAAGAAACCAGAAATGCAAACTACAGCACTGCCAAATTTCTGAAGGTGAGACGCTCTGTCATTACAGCATATGCACTTATTTTCCCCATACTTAATGCAAACTTGAGACTATTCTAGTCCAGTCAAAGGGAATAAAAACAATTCTGAGTGAATGATGGCTCAATTTCCAAGTTTAGCATTGACCTATAGTTTAGTTTTTCTATGCCCTTGGGTCTTTAAGAATGCAAAAGCTTTATCTGTCTGCCTTAAAGCAATTATGTCAAAGAGCCCAAGTCTTAAAATTTTGCCGATTCTTACATTACATTCAAATAGGTGAAACGTTTGGTAAGGAATGAAACTGTAGTTACAGTTGAGCTTTGATTTTTTTATTTAAATACTATTGCTCTGAATGACAGTGAGTGGATTAATATTTCCTAATCACAACCAGTGTGCGCAGCTTTTACAAACCAGAATAAGCAAACTGCAAGTATTACGTGAAATACTGTAACCTACATTTTTAACTCTTCGATGCCCTTTCACTTCCCAAACATAAGAAAGTACATGTGTGGTTTGGAAAAGTCACTAAAAGGGGTTATATTTTATGGTTTTGTCCTGATATTTCTCAATCATTTTTTATTTTCCCAGCATTGAATTAGCTGTGAAGCATTGGAATACTGTCATTCAGTAGGTTGTGTGGCCAGATACTTAATCTAGATTTAAACTGGATGCACACACACACATCTTTCCATTAATGGAATGATGTACATTAATGATGTACGGAATATTGTATATAGTACATGCTGAAACGCAGGCTCAAGTCTTTTATGACAAGTTGAAGTACAGCATTAGGAGAGAGCAGTATTCCAGCAATGAAATGTTCCTGTGAGGTTATAAGGAAAACAACCCCAAAATGATGGTGGATTTTTCTCCATTCATACGTAGGAGAAACAAATGATAAACTTGCTGTCTGCTGTGTTGGCCTCTGTTGCTGATACCATATGGAAGCCCTAGTTGCTGTTGACACACTGATGTGAAGCTGTATCTATCCATAGTGTTACATCATTTGGAAGATGATGCTGGTTTGAGACAGGAGCATAGGTGGAGGGGCTTAGTCAGTAGTTGTGCAGTGTTGCACCTGGGGAGGTGTTGCAGATTTGCATGCTGGTTTTGTGTGTTTCTCAGCTAAACTGGGAAGACAGTAACGCTGCATTATATGATCTGGCATATGGCTGTGTTTTAATTTCTCTTTGAATCTAGTCTGCCAGAAAGAATTACGTGGGTTAGAGATAATACGGCTTTCTGCGGGCTGGCATTGCAGCAGCCTTGTTTGAATGCTATGTGGCAGAAGGCTCAGGGCTTCACTAGTTTTGCAGAGTTCAGGAACACCAGAGAAGGAGGGCATTCCAGATTGTTTTCCCTATCTTGTGGGCTCTCTGCAAGGGAAAAATGTCAGCAATTGTATCACCAAGGCCCTCAAAAACCTTTACACCTTCTGGCTATTTAGTCTATCTGGCTAGAAGCAAGAGCGGTGTTGTCATCATAACGTAATGTAGTGGCATATTTATTTCAGGAAGATAATGTAGCTCATAGATAGCGAGTATTGTGACTGGATTGATTCCTCAAGAGTCATTGCTCTGTCACTGAAGGAGATATTCCAGTCAGCTGGCATCACGTACCACCTCTGGTGACTGAGTGTTGCAGTACATGAATGACTTCCATCAGATAAGCTTTCTCCTAGTATACAGTACACACTGATAGTTATTTCAGACTGTAGACACAGTGAAAATGGAAAGTTTGTTCAGCTTATTACTACTTAAAACAAATTAAAAAATCAAGCCAGATTCACCAGTTCTCTGGTTTTCATTGCCCTGCTATAAGACTAACTTCACCTGCACAAATAATTCAAGTTTATAGATGATGTGAGACAAACAGCCAGGTAAGTGAGGCCATGTACTGCTTCTTGGCTGCAAAATAATTCTTTTTTTCCCCCTTTTCTTAGCGCTGCTTTACATTTATGGATCGTGGATTTGTGTTCAAGATGGTCAACAATTATATAAGTATGTTTGGAACAGGAGATAGCAAGGTATAGTTTTGATTTTTTTTGTTGTTGTTTGGTTTTGTTTTTTTCTGGAGTGACTTGCTAACAGAATATTTACGTTGCAACTATTTAGGATCTGTTCCATGGCTTCACCGTGCTCAGAACTAGAGTCAGTGAAAGTATTTACTGTAAATATGTGTTAAAACCTCTTGGGTTTGAGCCACCTACCCTCTTTTCTGGGAGTAAATAGCCACGTCCAAACTATTGCTTAGTGAGCCCTGCAGGGGCAGACTCTGCAAAGACTCAGCAAAAGGCTGAGTTTAAGCTGTGATTCTTTGGAGAGTAAGTACATTTGTGGTTTGGTCTATAAATATCAGCAGCAATTGACAATAATTTTCTTTGAGGAGATTGAAAAGTAAAGACATATGAACAAGTTACAATTGTGTAAACTCCAATTGAGAGCGTAACATCTCGGTTACTTTAAATGAATGGTATGCTCTTATGTCATTGAAGATGCAAGAAAACCAATCTTCTCCAAATTAGTTTGTGCTTGCTATGAGGAAAATTCCCTGCAGCCTGGATTTCTTCTGTAATAGTCAGTGATATAGTTTGAACAATAAATTTCAAACTGCAAGAGGTCCTCAGATTATTCAGCTTCACTCCTTTACTCTTCATTCATCAGGGTGAGTCAGAGGCTTTATCTTTTCCATAGCTGGGTTTCTAAGCTGTCATATGGGAGCGTATAAGACGATATATAACAGAATGTATTCAAGATATGCACTCTGAATGACTCATCTTTCCCAAAACAGCTTACAAAACTATTAACTTTTATAAATTTTTAATGGTGATCTGGGCATTTGTAGGTGATGAGTGAGATTACTCCAGGTCTGGTTTGCTTTTTACTAAAACCAACTTCATGCTGCACTTGCATCTTTCACCTAATCTCTGGAACAGATGTAGAATGGAGCCTCTTGGTATCAATGTTATAGCCTGAAGTCTATAAGTCTGTAAATATTATTATGCAATCTGAAAATTGTTTCCACATTTCAAACTTCCCTAAATACATCCAACCACAGGAACAGATGTTTAATTAAAGTCAGTTAATGGCCAGTGGAAAAGCCCGAGATTAGTCAGTGTGCAGAGCAGAATTTAGCAATGTGTGTGGAAGCGGAGCTGAGACAGATGTACCACTGGAACAGTCTTTGCAGCACTTGAAAACAATAACCACAAAATTAAATTGGAGATTTCTGACCTCGAGGAAAGAGAGGTCTTGCATTGTTTTCATTTTCTTCAGACGCCTAAGCAAGAGTCAGTCATGTAAATGTGCTGCAGAATGTATTTCTGTGCATCTTTTGCTGCTTTAACTGGATTGTTTATGTATCAAAAAGACAATCCTGCAATCTAACCTCTCTCTTCAGAGAATTTAAAGCATATATTGCTGCTTGAATAAACAGTTTGTGGGTATAGCAGTCTATAACATTGCAGTTTGAATTTACTGCAATCGTGAATGAAGGACCATAATTTCTGTTCCACAGAAATATCCCTTGTGGTATTCCATATTTTGACATTTAAACATTGTTTTGAGAAATACTTACTCAACAGTTGAAATGCCTCATTAGAATTCAGTTCATTGTTGTATTCCCTCAAAATGTCACAGTTCCTCTTGGGAAACGCATTTCAGGTGCTTCATTTATTTGCCATTAGACCCTGAATTGCATGTCCAGCTGTATTGCTGATGAGGTACTGCAATGCAATAAAACATTTCAGGGAAAAATTCCCCACCATCCACTGCTCAGTAGATTCTGAAAAGTGTATGTTCCAGGTATCCTAGCCCAATGGTGGCAGCAGAAATGCTACAATTTAATTTTAGGGATTGACAGACTTAAACACAGGGCAAATAAGGCCTTTACAAGTGCTTTCTAATGCTAGGGCCAATGTTTGACCTAGATCGATGCAGTGTCGTATCAGTAGTCCTGAATGACTGCTTTCTGCCGCTGAGCAGAGTGAGCTGAGAAGACAGAAATAAAAATTTATTACTGGATGTCGTGTATTATCTTTATATCTCAGTGGCACATCAATATAGTGGAAATTTTAGATTTGTGAAATAGTTGCAAGGCTCCACAAAAGATACAAATAGATTATTGTGGGAGATATTGAGGAAATAATACCAAAATTATATAATACTTAAATCCCTCAGAGCTGGAACTCAGTGGCATCAAGAGAGGAAGTTTTCACCACTATCAATAGGTTTTGAATCTGCCCTGTGTGGATGAAGCTTTGTATTTGGCTGACCAAAAAAAGAGAAAAGAAAAAAGAAAACAAAAACACACACACAAAAAAAGGCAGGCATAATAATTATGACAGTCCCAAAGTTGTGTGGTCTGGAGAAGATGCTTCACTATAATTGTATGCTGTAGTATATACCATCAAAAGACCCAGCGTAGCTTTAAATATACCTTAAATATTTAGCTTGGATCAAGCTTGTATTTATCAGTCCATCTTCAATGAAAAATCATAGTTCAGGAATCCAAAAAGCTTGTTTGACTGTGTCAAGTTCATTTGCTAACAGAGACGAAACCCAAATGTTTATTATTTGTGCAGTTTGGCATCATTGTTGGGTGTGATTACGAATTCTGAGGCAGAGCTGAAGCAGTAGTGCAGCTTTTACCATTTTCCCTGATTTAATGTGAACTGAACCATTGCCTCTTCTGGTTTTCAGACTTTACATCAGTTCAAATTTGACTTTCTCCAAGAAGTTTGTCACCATGAGCACTTTATCCCTCTGTGCCTGCCCATACGATCTTCCAACATTCCTGGTAAGGCACCACCCCGAAAGGGTTTCTTACAGTGGTGAATTATTGAGAGGTTCAAAGAGCAGATAATAATTAACCCTCTGAACTATCGTGTCTGCACATCAGGCACAGAAGCCCTGAATGGCTTTTCAGGTGTGGTACTTCAGCAGTGAGATAAAAATAACATCATTTCAGTACGCCTATAAATAAATGTGCCCCCTGACAGCCCAGTTAGGCGGCGGGAGGTGACTGTTCTGCTGGAAGTGTTGAGGTGAGCAAACTGGATTCTTTGTGAGGACTAATTGCTAAAGCTGCAGTAGCCTTGGGAGGTGGCGAGCTGGGGAAAGGGGTTGGACAGGTACAGCAGGAAGGAGCAGAAGCTGGGGCAGTGATAAAGGAGTTGTGAAACTGCTGTTGGGGAATAGGCTTGCCCGCTGCTGCGGGGTGTATGACTTGTCCGTGTGACAGCTGCTCCTTTGTGGAGATGATCTGAACCACACATGCAGCAGGAGTTTGGAAACATCTGTGTCCCAGATAACAGGCCATTGGTACTTTTGCTTCCAGGCTGTCTCTAGAACTGGCAGGCAGGTCCCTTGCAATAGCCCTTTTCTCCCAAGTGCATTTATTTTCTTGGCCTCTGACAAGCCTGAACGTTAATGGTCACCCCATACTGCAGTGTTTTACCTGGAGCAGTGAGGCAAGAGAGACCCGTTTCTGAATCTGTTAGTTATACCTCCTGAGCTGCTTCTCAGGGCAGGGGATATTGTGTGTAACCCACGTTTTGCTGAGAAGAAAGAACAGGTTTTGCCTGTGCCCTGCCACAGGAGTAAATCCACCCTGCCCAACCCCAAAACCCGCAGCCACCACATGTTCCATCTGGTGCACCGAAATCTGTTATTTCGAACCTGACTTCATGGCCAATGCCCAGTACTGGGTGCTTTTCCTCTTGGTTTCAAAGGTGCTGGGATTTCAGCCCTGGGCACAATTCCCAGTTCTGACAGTTTTCTGTGTACTCTGGGGAGTTCACTTGGGATGTGGTCCTTTAAGTTGCTGAGAGTGGGAAGGTAACTTTCAGTGGAAAGCAGAATCGCCTCTCAAATTGTGGGTCCTCATTTTTGCTGCAGTTTTCAGCACCAAAAAGTGAGTTCAGTTCTGACACTCATGTCTTTCTTTAACAGTAGAAGCTGTTTAATTCAAATTTGAGTCAAATTGGAAAAAAGTTACAAAGCAAATACATTTTTTTTACACTTAAGTTAAAAAATGCCTGATTTTTTACCTATTTTTGTTTTATATTTATGAAAAATGAAGATCCTGTGACGCCTTCAGAATCAACACAGGAATATCGAACATCAGGTATGAATAAGATGACCACATAAGAAGCAAGCAGAGTTGTGCATCAAGAGCTTTAAGATTTACTTTGACTGCTGCCACCGAATTGTGGCAAATTTAGGCAAAAATTATTTGCCATTTTCAAAAGTGGAATTAGTCTTGATCGCTAGTTTAGAACTTTTCTAGCTAGAATATGGGAACAAAAATTTGGACTCTGTGCTTTGAAGAAGTGGATAGTCTTAGTATGTGCAAAACATTTGAGATTCTCATATGGGAATGTGTATATAAATTGTCTTTTATTAAATTGTAAAAACTGCATGATTTTGAGAAATAATATTATTAGACTAATTCACTCTAGCAAGTGAGGCAGCAGAGTGGGGCAGTCAGGTCAGGAAATCAAGGTTTAACAGTGGCTTAAATCAATAAAAGCTATTGAAAATTTGGAAAATGGGAGGTGGGGTTATGCAACCCTTAAGTTAATTTAAGCATTCTTGTCCATTCTGTTCCAAGATATTCCAGAGTACACATTGACCAATGAGTTTTGCCGCAAACATTTTCTAATTGGAGTCCTGCTGCGGGAGGTTGGTTTTGCCTTGCAAGAAGACCAGGATATTAGGCACTTAGCTTTGGCTGTGCTTAAAAACTTAATGGCAAAGCATTCATTTGATGATCGATATGCAGAGCCGGTAAAGAAATTGTTTGTCTATTCTTTTTCATTTGCTTGTTCATACAGTAGCTTAAACATATATGAAAATATCTTAGCCACTAGTGTATACTTAATTAGTTTCTTCAAGATTATGTTGTATTTTTTATTTTTTAGGCAAAACAGGCACAAATAGCAAACCTGTACATGCCACTCTATGGAATGCTTTTGGACAATATGCCAAGGATTTACATGAAGGATATGTTCCTTTTTAATATCAATACTTCCAATCAGGTAATTCACATGATTTTTCAGAACACTGAAGGGAATCAAATGGAGGTCTGATCTAGTCAGTCTGGTAGGAAGAGGTCTGAGTTTATGCTGGTCACAAATTAGCTAAGAAAATACTGTTCTGAAAATGCTGATTTGTGTTCACCTGCAATATTTAATTTGGAAACTCTCAGTTTGCAGAGCACCTGCAGGGCCCTGGGTGTCTGTACAGGCAGGGTACTGACTGTGAATCTGGAACAGACCCAGGGCACTGGTTGTCTTTGGGCTGGAAACTCAAAGTTAGAGGTTTGCAGCCCCAGCCAGTCTGTCCGGTACCTCTGCCCTGGTGCTGTGGGCTGGGGGCTGAGGACCTTGTTCCCCAGGCAGGTCCCTTGGTGAGTAGCTGGGAGATGTTGTTAAAAAAAAGCAAAATTTCCATTGCCACAGATTCTTTGGAGAGTTACATCATGAACCCACGAGCAGTGTCACTGGTACAACAGAGGGACCATGAACTCTACCAGGAGACCAAGTAGCTAAAGGAGTGAGGGCATAAGAACATCATAAAACGTCTTCACCACCACAGAAAATGGTTGTATAAACTGCACATGTGGAGGAGCATGTTTATTTCTCAAAAGATTAGATGTGTTCTAATCGTAGCCCTGCTTTAAAAACTGGAAACAGATTTTTGCAGGGGCGTTGTGTTTCAGTCCCTCTAGCAAATGATTCTGTTCCATGTGATGGTTGCTAACGGCAGTTAATGCTCCTTTCCCAATGCTGTGCTAGGGTTCAAGAAGCAAACACGGTTAAACTTGATCTGTCCTTTACAACTTCAGTTATGAGAGGTTTTCATATTGCAGGTAACTATTTGGCATATTATGGCAAGCCTTGATCTTTTAAGGCCATCATGTCTGAACAACTGAAAATAGCTTTTCAAGCTCAGTGTCTGACAAAAGCCTGTTGGGTGTGTTGTCATTGTGAAAGTTATGAATTATATAATTTACTGGAGTTTGTTCTGTTTGTTTCGAAATACAGGGATCTAGGGATGACTTGAGCACAGCTGGAGGATTTCAGAGCCAGACAGCAATGAAACATGCTAACTCTGTGGACACATCGTTTTCCAAAGATGTTCTGAACTCTATAGCAGGTATAAATGACAGGTTGAACATGCACACAGGTAGATTTCTGTGTATCTCAATCCATCATGCTTTCTGCTTAGTGTTCATGGAGGATATCATTAACCCATTTTATACAATATTCAGGGAAACATGGTGTGCAATGTTTCTCTTCCCTTTGGGTATTTTTGGATTGATTTTTATTTATCTTGTGAAGCCAGTTGTCTTCCACAGCTTCACTTACTCTCCTGCTTTGGAACGATGCCAATATTCAGGCTCTTACAAATCCCTGTGCCTGAATTCATTCTTGTAGCCTCTGCCTGACTTAAGAATAGTTCCAAGGTTTCTGGTGAAAACTCCTGAAGTCTCTTGGGGGCTAGTAGTTTTAGTTTTTTCCAAACTTAATAAAAGGATAGAAACACACATTACTTTGGTCACTTCCTCCAAAACCCATTTCAAAATCTGGGGAAGTGCATGGGCACCTTTCCACTGATTTTTATGGCTTTAGGTCAGGCCTTACAGTATGCAACAGGCCATTTTAATGCCATGAATAATGGCAACTAAATCATTTTACTTCAACTTGTTGCATGTTTTCAGTACTAAACATACCCATCAATAGCTTTGCTATTGGAATTTCAAAGCACTGGTGTCAATCCAGCACGTGACGCTTTTTAAGTTTTCCATTTTCCTTGTTAGTTTTTGTATCCATAAATGTTTTAGTTTAGCATGTTTGCTATGATTTTTGTTTACAGCCTTTTCATCAATAGCTATCTCTGCAGCAAACCATGCTGACTCCAGAGCTTCCTTAGCAAGTCTTGAATCTAACCCAAGTACCAATGAAAAAAACAGTGAGAGAACTGACACGTGTGAAAAGGTACATGTGCAAATGTTGAAAACAATTACCAGAGGTGGAAACCTGTCACTATACTTAACAAGGCCCTTTGCTGTCAATTCAACAGATCATGAGACCGTTGTCTTTGATTGGATCAACTCTTCGTTTTGACAAGTTAGATCAAGCTGAAACTAGAAGCCTTCTTATGTGTTTCCTTCACATTATGAAAACCATTTCAGAAGGTAAAGAAATGTGTACTCGCTACCTAATTTATGTTGTTGTAAAATATTGTGAACGCTGGATCCAAACAAATGCTAAATGTGAACAATTATCAATGTATTTCACAGGCTTTGGGTCAAGTTTTAATTCCCTGTAACAGATACATAATGTATTTTTATATCTCCCTTTAGATGCACTGATTTCCTACTGGTTGCGAGCACCATTCTCAGAAATAACAGACTTTTTCAGCATTCTAGAGTAAGTTCACTTGGCATTTGGTTGATTTTATGTTATATGTTGATGTTTTAAAGTGACTGCTGCAAATAATTTCTTTTGGGGTTTGTCCACCTAGTGGACTAGGCTGAGATAGCTCTTGTATCTTAGATTATTTTGCCTTGATCTTCTGAAGTCATAATGAAATATTACCATATCCTCCAATACGTTGGCCATTTCCATGAGCAAGGGGCATAAATCTTTAGATGTTTCTCCTAAAAGACATTTTCACAGTAGTTTTCCCATTTGGGATTGAGATTCTATTCTTCCCTTGAGAAAAGAGAAGTATTTAGCTCCCCAAAACTTTCAAACCATACGAAAAGCCGTGTAATGCAGGATTGCCTGCTTTTGGCATCTCTAAGGTAGTTTGCTCAATCCAGTCTGTGTCTGCAGAATCCACGCAGGTAGCTGTTTTCAGAATTTGCTCATTATCTCGTAAGTGAAATGAAAGTTATTTAACTTCAAATGGTGAAGAAGCAATGCTTTTGCAACCAAGTCTTTGTCACTGACTTTGCCTCCTCACCAAGCAGGAATCTTCAACCATGGAGAAAAGGAACAAGGATATGGAAAGTAGTGCCACCTCTTGTGTATCCATGTGCTGGGAACTGCTGCATTCTGTTCTGTTTGCTTTCTAGGAGATGCATATCATAGAATAATTTAGGTTGGAAAAGACCTTTAAGATCATCAAGTCCGAACGTTAACCCAGGACTTCCAAGTCCACCACTATGGTGGTGGACTGTACTACAGGTCTCTTTGAGGCACAAAGATTCAGTGTTTTTTCATTATTAGGAAGCCATTGGTAGACATAAAATGTGTTGTTTTATCTTTCAGGGTCTGTCTGCAAAATTTCAGATATCTAGGAAAACGCAATATTGTAAGGTAATTCTCTAGTCATAGACTGTACGTTAACAGTATTTGAATAATACTGCATTACATTAAGCTTAAATTAGGTTAATAGTATATCGGTGTTCTGAAAACATCAGTCTGACATACTGCAGTCAATGTATGCTTCTTTTTTTCTTTCATGCAAACAATGTTATCATGATGTTCTGGACATCTGGGTATATACCTGATGTACAAGATGTGATGATATAACCACTATTGCATTTATAACCCAAAATACTTGGCCATTCTCAAACATAATTCTGTGTATATGCCAAACAAAGGAACTTGGACACTGTGTTTTCCATCCATATGATGGAAAGCATAATTTTGATGGGCACAGATAAATGTTCCACAGTAATAAAGAAAAAAATAATCATCTGTCTCTACCCACTCTCTGAAAAAGTATGAGATTGTGTTCCAGCTGTAAAATGTGAAATGTACGCTTTGTCCCAGTTGATGTTTCATTTTTAATTTGTTACCACTGTGAACTTGTCTATTTGTCATACTGTGGGAAAACAAAAGGTCACCTGATGAACCAGTTCATGCTCCGTGGCAGGTTTTGTCAGGCCTGTATTTATTGTTCAGAGACAGGCAAAATCAGCATCACATTCCATAACAGATTAACAGTTATTTTTCTCTAACAGGAAAATTGCTGCTGCTTTTAAGTTTGTTCAGGCCACCCAGAATAATGGAACCCTGAAAGGTTCGAGCTCTTCTGGCCAGGCATCGGGTCTGCTCTCGCAATGGTAATGACACATTGTATTATTAACTCCTATAAAACCACAATCTTTGTTGTCACCTCCAGCCCCTGTGCACTGTCACAGTGGTGCTGAAAAGAGATTGACACAACATAGCGCAGTTCAGAGCCCCAAAGCCAGAAATCGTGGAAGAATGGAGCCCTTTTACTTCAACTTGAGTTATAAGCTGTTTAAAATATGTTCAGAAGAATTCTTAGTTACTGTCAATATTGTTAAGTATTGCAGAAACAGTAGCTGTTGTTTTCAGATCAGATCACTGCTGAATGATAAGCCACTGTTTTCTCCAACCTGAAGGAATCCATAGGTCCACAACCTTACGCTTTCGTGGAATTACTGCTTTAGGGGTAAATATCTATGAATTCACTTAGAGTATCAGGGATTTGTTTCTCCCCAATAACGTGGGCTTGTGGAGGGGGAAGTATCTAGCAACACAGAGTCAAACTTAAGAATAGATTTGCTTGACAACCATCTTTTTACTTCCATGCTGCTAAGCGTAGTGTAGTCCTTCACTGTTCTGACCATGTTGCCAGTTAGAGAATCTTTCTTTCCTAGTCTTTTTATTTTTTTCCTCAGTCTTCCTAGTCTAAACATTGCAAGATCTAATCATTTTTATCAACTTTGTGGTAATAAGCTGCAGGTGCAGCGCACATTTAATAGTATTTTTGATCCTGTTAGGGAAAGTGGGATCCTTTTCATGTTAATAATGTAAAACCCTAGAGAGAAAGCAAACTTTTGACTTTGTGCAGCCTGTGGTTCTATCTAAGAGCATGGTGTGGAAGTCCCCCTTCCTCATGAGCTTGGGTCATTGATTTTTATCATTTGCATGTAGCTAGAATATGCTCACCGTTATAAGCATGTATCTTGGAATGGAACAAAGGGGAGAAAAAAAGGTGCTTTCTCTACCATACTTCTTCCTTTGCTCTTCTACTGTGCAGTTGTGAAGAAACAGCACTGATTTCATTACAGCAGCTGGAACTGGCAAGCGGCCTTTAGGAGACTGTAGTTTTGTTGCATGTTTGCAGATGAACCAACATGGTAGCAATCCAGAAAATAAAATCACATTTCTGTTGTCTCCAGGGCCTTCACACTTTATCTCCTCACAAATCAACATTTGTTTTCGAAATGGCTATTTGCTTGGCCTGTTTTAGTGCAGAGCATTTTTTGATGATGAATTGGGAGTTGAAGTGTTGCCAGTAATCAGCTCTAACTTGCACTTTTACATTTATGTATTTCAGTTTGTTGAAATGTTCATATGAAACCAGACTTTCCCTCCAACACCCACCCACCCCCCCCCAAAAAAAAAAAAACAACACACCAAAAAAAAACCCCTTGAGATCAAATGTCCACGTTTCAAATCCATTAATTTGCCAGGCTGTTCACTCAAATCCTTCCCCTGTGACCGCTAATGAAAGACTTTATCACATTGATTGGCAGAAGTCTGGCCATCAATTCCTTACCTGTGTTGGGAACTTTTTCTTTTTAAAAACTGAAATGTTAATTTTCTAAATTATTTTTGTAAAAATAACCAATGTAAAACAGGGTATAGCTAGATGCAGGAAGTAATTATGTCCTAGAATATTTTTAAATTATGCAAATTTAGGAGGCTATGTTTTTTTTTAAATAAATTACAT